>NW_027556180.1:68816129-69416129 GCF_003287225.1 Phascolarctos cinereus
CTGCTTTTGCTCACACTTATAAGAATAGGAGAGGAACACATGATCTGAGAAAGAGAAAGTTGGGACCATGAGATTCTGCTCCGGTTACAGTGGAACCAGAAGAATGGGGTTGCAGGCAGCCAAGAGACCACATGAAGGGAAAAGGTGGTGAGAAAGAACTACAGGGAAGTGGAAGGGAAACTTGGATGTTCTTGGTGACCCCAGAAAAGGTACTTCTGTTGCCTGGTGGGGTCTTATGTCAGTTGGATGGCACAGATCAGCGTAAGCTTAGCAATGAACCTTCCTTTGGCGTCTTTGGAGAAGTGGAATATCCCACTGAGACAGATAATTGATGCCTCTTTCTGACTCAGGTACCTGAGTGGCATTCTGCTTGGTGAGTTCTGTCCTCCCTGGAGAAGAAGCCCTCTTTAGAGTGTTAGATTCCTCTGGGCTGCTGTGTTTCCCCTGGCACTGGAGTTCACTGGGGCTGATCTCCCTGGCACAAAATGTGTTTCCTTGAATGAGCCCAAGGTGGCAGAGCCAAAGGCTACTAGGAAATAAATAACAGCCACCATTCTCATGACCACAGACCCAAAGGAATGTTCAGATGGTCTTGTCCCTGATCAAGATGAGCTGTGTTTTCCAAGCAACAGAGGAAAAAAATAAAATAAAATGAAACAGACACCAAGAATAACATCCGATTCAACACTGCCAGCCCATTTTTGTGTCTTGACAAACAGGAGATTGTGTCCAGCACAGTTTTCTGGGAAAGGAAGCGGATCCACATACCTCAGAGGCACTTGCCTGTAGGTGTTACCAAAATCGCGAGTGGCAGCGGCAGTGATGAGCAACTCATTACTGTTAGATAAATAATATTTAGCCAGCAGCTATGTTCACACATGAGTGGAAACCTAATTGCTGCAGAAAGACACTCACTTCATGTTGGGTGACTTCATGTGGAAAATATGACCCTGGGTTAATGAACGGTGACTTGTAGAGATGAGGCACATGGCCTTGTGAAACAGACAAAGGAAACTCAGGGCCTCCTCCCTAGGGTCCGAGAGTTTAAACCTCAAAAAGATTTTCTGGAATGGAAAGCACCACCAGGAAATTACTTGGGTTAAAAAAGACAAGAACAAATTAAAAAAAAAAATAATCCAGATGTGTTAGCACAGCGAAGCCTGAAAAATTTTAAGCCTGCAGTCTTTAGGGAAGTGCTAGGTGGTGGGAATAATTATGTGATGGTTTGTAAAGGCCCATCAACAGCTCAGTCTCCAGGAAGATATTCTCCCCCTTCCTCTGGGTAAGAGTTCATATTAGCTAGATGAGCGTCTACACTTTTCTTAAATACTTACAGGAAACAGTACAGAGAGCAGTAGATTTGGAATCAGAAACCTTGGTTCCAATCTTGGCTTTGCTACTTCCACCATGTTCATCTATAAAATAAATGGGTTTTGACTGGGTCATCTCTCAGAGCTAGCCCAACTCTGAATCCTATGTCAGATAAGAGCCTTGGAAACCCTTTAAGGGTGGTTCCCAGTCCCTGGATCTGGAAGCTCTTTGTGAAGGATAAACTTCCTGTTAGGGTTTCAGCCCACTGCTTCTTGCTCAGGCTAGCACTGTATGTGCTAGTTTTGTGACTCTGGCAGGACAGGCTAGCCTTCTGGGTTCAGTTTCATACTATGTACAGTGGGCATAATAATACATAAGACAGCTCTACTTAGACATGCATAATCATGGAAGGCTGACTGGGGTTTTGCAATTGGGATCGCACATTAAGAGGCTAATGATAGCATTATCCCAGCACAAGCTTTCCAGTGTAAGAATGCTGTGGTGTGACATCTCCTTGGTACAAAAATTGATCATCTACCTACATGTTAAGGTTATAACAAAGGTTCTTGACTTTTTTGTATCATGGACTCCTCAGAACAATGTTTTTAAATGCATACAATAAAATGTTTAGGATTACAAAGAAAACCAATTATAATGAAATAAAGATGCTGATGGTGGGAATAATTCTATGATGGGTAAAGGCCCATCAGCAGCTTAGTCTCAGGAGAAGTAGTCTCTCCCCTTCCCCTTCCTCTAGGTAAAATCTCATATTAGCTAAATGAGAGTCTGCACTCTTCTTAATTGCCTACAGGAAACAGTGTAGAAAGGTGCATATTTGGAATAAAAGGAATCAATTTTCCTATCCAAGTCCAGTGAGATCTGTACAGGGACTCCAGGTTAAGAACTGTTCTCTGAAGACCCAATGAAATAATGAATTTGAAAGAAAGAAAGTGAATGTGCAAATGCAGGACATTCTTCTTCTTAGATTGAATTCCTTGAAAGCAGAGACTGTTTCATTTTGGTTTTGTTTTTTGCCTTTATATGTCTAGCATTTAATGCAATTGTAATTGGTACTCAATAAATATTGATTGATTGCCTGACTTAAAGGAAAGAAGAGTATTTCAATCATTGAATTTAACACAATTCAACATTCATCGAGTGATTCTTCTCCTCCCTAAGAACTTTGTGCTGAATGGGACCTCTCTGCCCTGTCCCTCACCCAAATACACACACACACACACACACACACACACACACACACACACGCACACACACACACACACACACACACACACACACACACATACGCACACACGGCACCCATACCCACACCTTTATTTTTTTACTCTTCCTCCATGCCTAACTCAGTGTTTTCATGACATTTGTTAGAAGTCATATTCAATTGTTCATACTTTTTAAAAATGTATAAAACTTAAATTCATGTGGGAGATAAAGTCTCTATTTCCATTAAGCAATCCCAGCTTTAGGGGACCCGCCTGAGGCAGAAGTCATTACTTTCATCTGGGCCAGTAATAAAATGCATTCTGACACAGGATGGAAACTCAAGAGGCTGGCAACTTGTAAAGGTTCTTCATTTTGAAAATGATGGCAAGAATGGGTTTGGCAAACAAGAGGGTTTTTTTTTTCCACTTTTAGGATGAAAAGAAATAATATTGATGGGAAAGCAAGAAGTGATTTTTAGCAGATCCAGACCTTACTCCCTACCAATTACCAATGGGTGATTTCAATGGCAACTTTAAAAATAATTAAAGGAGTGGGAAAAGAATTTTTTTGTAGAAATATAAACAATTTACCTTTTGGCTTGGCTACTCATAGGAATGCATGTCCAACTAACAACTTCTGAAGGTCCTTTTGTTGGAATCTCCAAGATGTTTCCCCTGTATCTATCACAGCTTTTAGAGTCTTGATTTTGCCTTTCTTCTGTGTGCATACTTTATCCTTGGTTCTAGATGCAAAACTGTTGCCAATCACTACTTCTCTGGGGATACTACCAGCTCAAAGATGCTGGTGAAAAAGTTCAGATCTTCCAGGCCTCTGAAGTTCATGAGGTCCTTCTCTGAGAGTCAGAGGATCAAGAGGAAGAAGGAAACCTTCCCTTCCTCTAAATTATTTCTTCTCAGGAGGCTGGCTGGAATTGTCCTCCTTTTATGCTTCAAGACCCTCTGAGGTTTCAACTAGTCTGCTATTTTGTAGAAAACCCACAAGTTTTGACCAAGTCCCTCAATCAATCCAAACATACTTTTTTTTTTTAACATTGTTAAAATGCTTTTTGATTGATTGATATCTAGGACTTGGTCACTCCTACTTCATACCTCTGACAAAGGCACCCTGACCAAGTAGAATAGAGTGATTGTAAGTACCCTTACATATGCTGCAGGCAAATGAAACAACATAAATAAAAGTCCTTCAAAGGAAAGGCAAAAATTTATTCGGGGAACAGTGAAAAGTCTTGTCTGAATGGAAGGGTTAAATAAATGCATGGATAGCGAGAACATTGAATGGAGCAAGGTGGGGAAGATTGGTATTCTTAATTTGATTTTTGGATCCTTTCTTCTATTCAAAACCTTCACTGGCTTCCATTTGCAAACACCATGCAAACTCCTCAGGCTGCCATTCAAGACCCTAGTCAATTTGTTTCTAACCTTGCAGGGTAGATTGGGATTATATTTGGCAACTACTGAAGGTCCTGAGGAGGAAAGTACTAAAGGGAAATGAATATGGATACCTTGTTTGGGATAGATGGAAAAAATATAGAATATAAAATGGAATAATAGTAGCTAGCATTTATATAGTGCTTTGTGGTTTGTCAAGTGCTTTACATAGTAAGGTGGAGTAATTCACCCAAGGTCATGTAGCTAATAAGTGTAATAATCAGGTCATCTGATTACTTGAACTATGCTCTTTTGATTCCCCTCCTGTAAGGAAAAAGAAATGTCCAGAGGTTGTCTCTACTTCCTCACCCCCCATTCCTTCACTGAAATTACATTATCTGAACTATCAGAATAGTTCCTGCTGGAATCTAAAGTTTCACCCACCTGCAATGAAACCTAGATCTTAGGGCCAGGAGTCTCACAGGAAGTGAAGATTCCAAATATGAGGGATTATTCTTGTTGCATAGTTAAATGGGCAGGATAGGCTTGACCTTGTCTCACCTCTGTTATAATGAATTCTTGACTTACATTAATGACAATTTCATTCTTCAAAAAATATCGGAAATAAGTAGTGTAGCTGCTATTCTGGACCTTACCCATATGGCTGCTGAAGAAGAATTGCTGGGAACATCAGGAAGAATTGATCACAGTATTTAAGAGTTTGGGACTGATAATAAGAATAAAACTGAGACATGTCTGGTACATGCTATAATTTTTGGGAGAGCAGAATTTAAACATTTCACATAAAAAAATAGGTAAAATTCCAGGAAGCCAGCTCAGTTTGGATGGGAGGCTCTCAAGAACAAAATCTTATAACAAAAACTGTTCTAATAAAGAAGTAAAGGGAAGGGAGGGAGAACAGCTTAAAGAGATCAATGTAGATGCAAAAAGAGATAATCAAAAAGCTTGGAGTTAAAAGAAACGTGTAAAGAGGAGGTGTCTGAGGGTGGACATAAAAATATCATGGCATGATCTGGATAAAAATATATCATAGCTTGCTTTTTTTCCCCCCCAGGTACTATATTGGGGGCAAAAATAAGATAAAGTGATAAGACTGTGGCTTAGGGTGGATTGGATCTTGATAATGGATAACAGAGAAAAGGAAGAACTGCTGAATTTACTTTTGCTTTTGTTTCTTCTACCAAAGAGAATTCAGAATGAGAATTTCTTCTTCAAGGGAAGCATAGAATAAAAATGGATCCACAAGCAACTGAAACTCAAGGTAAATAAGGAGATAGTAAAAGAGCACCTCGTCATCTTCAACTCATTCAAGTCACCAGTCCCAGAAGAGTTTTCTCTAAGGTTATTGAAAAAAAAAAAACTGTTGGAGGAGGAAACAGACAAGCAGGAAGTTGCATGTTGCATTTGTTATATGCTTAAAAAGAAAAAGAAAGTTGTACTTACTAAAAAGATTCGTGGTTTAATATAAAATACTCTTTTTTTGGTTCTACTTGTACATGAAATACTCATTTTATTTGGTGTTTTTCTAAGTTCAGAATAAAAATAAATACATTTTCAAAAAAAGAAAAAAAATAGTGGTAGATTCTCTAAACTATAGGCTGATGAACTTGACTTTGATTTTTGGAAAATTCTAGAAAAGGTTATGTTTAAAAATTGCTTATGAGTACTTAAAAGGTTAAGTAATGGTCATGATCAGCAAGCATGGACTCATCAAGAATAAATAACGATAGACTAACCTCACTTACTTTTCACAGTTACTGGTACAGGAGGTCAAAGGAATGCCAAAGATAGAGTATGCCTAGACTTTGACATGGCATTTGACAGTGTCTCATGACATTCTTGTTGACGTGTAGGAGAGATAAGAGGCAGATGACAGCCTAATGTGAAACTGGTTGAACAATAGGACTCAGAGTAGATCAATGTCACCTTGGAAAGAGGTCTCTAGCAGAGCACTGCAGGATTGTATCCTTGGCCCAGTTCCATTCAACATTTTTTTTTAATCTGTGACTTGTTTTTAATCATTATCAAGTGCTACAACAAAATAAAAGATTTTTCCCCATGTATTTTTCCATTATAAAAGGCATCTATATTTCTTATGGTCAAGCTTTAAAAATATGTGATTTCAGTTTTTCAATATATCCAAATGTTTATTATAACTAGAAGTAAAAATGCTGCCATGGTTCAGACCTTGGCCCACTTATGCTATGGGCTCAACTCTTTGGACCCATGAATACATGGAGGTGTGTGGATATGTTTATTAAATTTGCAGATGTCAACAAATATGAGGGAATAAATACCAGTTTGGATTAATCAATAAGCATTTATTAAGCACCTACCATGTTCTAGACACTGTGCTAGGCATTAGAGATAAAATTAGCAACCAAATGGAGTTGTGAAATGATTTACCCATTCTGGAGAGCAATTTAGAACTATGTCCAAAGGGCAACCAAACTGTGCATACCCTTTGATCCAGCAATATCACTACTAGGTCTATATCCCAAGGAGGTCATAAAAAGTTCTTTTTGAGGTGGCAAAGAATTGGAAATTGAGGGGATGCCCATCAATTGAGGAATGGCTGAACAAGTTGTGATATATGAATGTAATGGAATACTATTGTTCTATAAGAAATGATGAGCAGGCAGATTTCAGAAAAACCTGGAGAGACTTACATGAACTGATGCAAAGTGAACGCACAACCAGGTGAACTACTGTACCACAGTAACAGAAACATTGTTCAATGACTAACTTGGATAGACTTAGCTCTTCTCTGCAATATAATGATCTAAGACAATTCCAGAAGACTCATGATTTCTCTTACTCATGCATGATTACTATTTTATTTTCTTTATCTTGGTTTTCCCCTTTTGTTCTGATTCTTATTTTACAACATGACTAATGTGGAAATATGTTTAATGTGACTCTACATGCATAGCCTATATCAGATTGCATGCTGTCTTAGGGAGGAAGGAGAGGGGAGTGAGGGAGAAGAAAATTTGAACTCAAAATCTTATAAAAGCAAATGTTGAAAACTATCCTTACATATACTTGGAAAAAATAAAATACTATTAAGTGGAAAAAATCAAAAACAAAAAAAAAAAATTAGAAACCAATAAATGTCCATAGGTTAACTTGATGACTAGAATCTAATATATTAAAATTTAAAAGGCATAAATGTTAAATTAATTATATAAGTAATTAAATTAAATAAGCGAGTAAACTAAATAAATAATTAAATAAGGCATTTTGGTTCAAGTAATCAAGTTCTTACATTTAAGATAAAGGAGATAGGATTAGAAAATAATTCATGTAAAAGAAATCTGGGGTTGTTAATGGACTGCAAGCTGAATAAGAGTCCAAAGAATAACATGGCAGCAAAACTGAATGCCATCTTAGGCTCTGTTAATAGAAGTGTAATATTCAGAAGGAGGAGATGGCTCTTTTGCACTCTACCCTGGTCAGACTATATATGGACTGCTGTATTTAATTGGGGTGCCACATTTTGTGATAGACACTAGACCAATGATAAAGATGGTGAAGAGTCTTGATGTCATTTCTCATGAGGATCAGTTGAAAAAATTGGGGATGTTTAACCTGGAGAAGACTCAAGGAGGATATGATAGCTATCTTCAAGCATTGGAAAGATTACAATATGGAAGAAGGATTAGACTTGTCCTCTTTGCTCCCAGAGGAATAGAACAATGAATGGAAGCTGATGGAAATTGCATTTTGTCTGAATAGAAGGAGATTTTCCTCAACAGTCTACAATTGTCCCAAAGTGGAATGGGCTACATTAGGAAATATAATAAGTCCCCCATTATTAGAGGTCTTCAAGTACAGGTTAGATGATCAATTATTAGGGGTACTGTAGAGATAATTCCTGTTCTGGTAATGGGCTAAACTGGTATAGGTTAAACTGGCATTCAATTCCATGATTCTTGGCATAGGGGACAATGAAGTCATTAGGAGGGCTGGATGTGGGGTGGCAAAGAGGAAGGGGGAAGAATAGAGAAAGAAAAGAAAGAAATCCAAATGTGGCAAGATGGTCCTCAACTTAAAGAGAAAACCAGTAGTCAAATGATCAAAACAATGAGTAAAGAAAGGTAGTGAATGTAAATGGAGTTGGTCTATATCCTGCACTGAGAAATGTTCAGTCAAAGAAATCTGGCCAGCAGGTCTCCTGAGATACAGAGAGGTAGGCTAGTAGAAACATGCATAGATACAGAAACCACAGGGCACAGGGGAGATGGTCCAAGAGTGAGGGGGAGAGCTGGTGCCAGGTATGTACATAGCATTTCAGTATGTTCCTGATTGATTGACTTTGCTACTTAGGGGTACTTTATAGTGAAAGAGTTAGTAATATCTCAGAAAGTGAGACATTGTGGCCTTGTTTACTCTTTTGTTCCCTAGGTTCAAATTGGCTTTAAAATGCCCATTTGATAAGTGCTTCATATAGATAGCAACTGTTAGTTCTGTTGTTGCCCAACTGGCCAGCTCTAGTTGGGTCCTCAGTGGGTAGCTCCTACTACTACTACTCACAAAGGTTGTTGTTTGTTCTTTGTTCTTGAAGAGGACCATGGCATCAGGTTGGTGATGCCATGGCATGCAAATGAATTGGATTTAAGTGAGGGAGGGCTGTGCAGAGTCACCAGCCTCACTTTCTCCTCCAGGAGCAACACAGTTTCTTTCTTTTTTTTTTCTCTCCCCTCCTTTCCCCTCCCCAAATGAATGTAAATAGCAATTGTTTCTGTTTTGCCTAGAAACCCTGAGGATCTTCCTCTCCCAGATTGACTTTTTTTTTTTAAACAAGGTGAAAGAAGCCTTTCTCTGCCTCATTTCTTACCTTGTTGCCTCAGTCAAACTAATACCTGTTAAAGACCTTAGCTTAAAAAGGCCAGGGTCTCCTATTGCATTAGGGCCATCTCCAGTCACCCTGATCTATATCTTGCCAATGGACCCAGATGGCTCAGGAGGAGAAAGCATCACCTTCCTGATATCATGGTCCTCTTCAAGAATGAAGGACAAACAACTATTAGTCAGTTAAACCAAACTGTATAGAAGAACACACACAGACTCAGTGAGTCAACTTAGTGATTATCAATTACATTAGCCATCATTTCTCACCATGTCATTAATACCTATCAGCTTATATCAATCAATTTATTAACCAGTACTGAGGAGGGCATGAATGCAGTATAAGCTATAGTACCTACCCTTGATGAAATTTAGTGCTGGATGATGGCCCCTAGTTTACTAGCTTTGGGTGAGTCTCTTCACCTTTTCTAAGATGAGGGAGAGGGTTCACTTTTTATCCTATGATCTGATTCCCTGCCTATGCAGCTGTCTCTGTTTTATAATATATGACTGTGTCTCTTTCTTTCTCACACTCAGAGAATATAGCAAGCAGTACTTTCTCCTACAGAATAAATTGCTTTTACAGATCTGGTGAGCTCACAGCCTGAGGACTTAATTGAAGTCAAAGCCACCCTCCCCTTCCTCTCCCCATGACCCCTGGTCTGCTTTCATTCTTGCAGCCCATTAGGCTAAGTATTTCTGATTCAACTCTTCAATGGTCCTTCCTCTGCCTCCATCCCACCATGTGCACTAGCATGCATATACATGCATACCCAAGGAGTGTGTGTGGGTGACAGCAGGGGAGGTCGAGAGTGAGGAAATAACCTAAGGGAATGAGTACTGACCTAAGCTTCTCTGAAGAGGGAAGAGGGTGGTGTAAGGGCCAGTATCCCAGAGGTCCAATTTATTCCATATTGTCTATATTTATATAATTTGGGTTGACTAAGCATCCAGGGACTTTACATTTGTATTCAATTAATGATTCCTCCCAATTGTCCCCAGACTCCAAGTATGGCCATTGGCACTGAATGAGTGGAAAGCAAATATTTTTCAAGAAGAAATTATTAAAAGATCACTTCTCCTGAATCCTTGTTTTTCTGCCTAGTCCCTCTTTCCTTTGTATGTACATTTATATAGACAAACACATTTGCATGCATGCGTGTCCATATAGATACAAATACATGTTCATATCATCACAAGCATATTCATACTTACATCTCTACCATTTTATATCCTCAAATGTTTGGTGGACTTGGAGTCAGAAGTTCTGGTTTCAAATCCCACCCCAGACACTGTCTAGCTGTATGATCATGGAAGCTCCTAGAGCTTCAGTTTCTCATATATAATGGGCATAATGATATTTGTACTACTTACCTACTCCTCCTCCTCCTCCTCCTCCTCCTCCACACTTATATCACAGGATCGTTGTCAGATAAATCCTCTGATGACATTAAAGCACTATATAATTATATATGTGATATACACACACATTTTTACTCACACGTATATACATACATACATACATACATACATATATATGTGTATATATATACATATATATATATATATGTATAAATTCTTGTTTTTGCAGAGGACTCTTGCTCCCATTCAAAACCCCTCTTCTCCCCAAATCCCAAACAGTCTTTTCCAATACTATCACTCATCTCTGATCTTTCACCCTCCCCATCCCCATTGTCCAATGCCTCCATCCTGATCTTTCAATATAATGTTAATGATGATAATAATATTAATATCAGTGATATAGCACTGTTATGTTATTATATATATTATTTTGCTAAGTGCTTTTCATGTGTTATCTCATTTGATCCTCACAACAACCCTGAGGTGCTATTATTATCACCATAGATAAGGAAAGGAAGTGACTTGCTCACAGTCAAATAGCTAGGAATTCCTCATTTCTGCTTCCCCAACATCCAATCTCTTTTTCTGCAATCCTCCCCAATTCTCTATCCCCCAAAGCCCTCATTTATCTCCTCCTCCAACACCCCTACACCCCTTCCTCTCAAGCACAATACTGCCATCTCTAACATTCCTATCCTTCCTCTTTAAGCACCCCCAGACCTCTTCCTCCAAAGCTTCCCTCCCACATTTCATTGACTCCATTACTCTAAAGGACTTTCAATGCATTCAAATAACTACAGAGTTTATGGCCTTTCTGGAATGGTTCACTTGGAGTTCAGTCCTCTCTCTCCCTGGAAGAGGTCTTCTGAGATCATTTCATTGGGGTCAGCCTAGTAAACCCACAGATGCCCTGGAGAGGGGGTCATTAGGCAAAGATCTACTAAAGAAAGAAAGATATACAGTGTCTGGGGCTTCATTGTGGGCCCTCTTGGGACAAAGGCTGGATCCTCTACATACACTTCCTGCCTTGTAAGCAGAGCAGAAACACAGCCTCTTTATTCCAACTGAGTGAGGGCAGGTGCCTCAAGGAAACTTGGACAAAATCTTGACTTGATTGGAGGCAAAGCTATGACTCCAAGAGCCACAGAGGTAAAGATTTTCAAAATTGGAAGGACTTTTGGTGATCAGCTAGTTCAGTCACATCATTGTAAAGATGAGGTAAAAGAGTGCTGGACCTGGAGTTAAGAAATTGTTGCTGTTTAGTTGTTATCAGTTGCGTCCTGACTCTTTGTGACCCCATTCGAGGTTTTCTTGGCAAAAATAGCAGAGTGGTTTGCCATTTCCTTCTCCAGCTCATTTTTACAGACAAGCTAACTGAGGCAAATAAGGCCAAAGTCCAGGGTCACGCAGCTGCTAAGTGTCTGAGGCCAGATTTGAATTCAGGAAGATGAGTCTTCTTGACTCCAGGCCTGTGCTCTAGTTACTTATCAGGAAGTTAGAGATGGGAAGACCTAAGTTCAAATCCAGCCTCAGACATGTATTATCTGAGTGTTCCTTATTTTCTTCATCTATAAAAAGAGAATAATAACAGCACCTACCTCCCAGGATTGTTGTAGCGATAAAACGTGTTCGTATTTGTCAAGAGTTTTTGTAAACTTCAATGCATTTTATTAATGTTAGCCATGACTATTATCTTTGTGGTTCGGGAACTGAGGGTAGTTACACTGAACCGAGAGAGTACTGTACCTTGTCCTTGAGGAACTTACAATCAAATCAGCAAGTACAGGGCAGATGTAGGGAAATTTCTAAGGAACACCCCTTCCAGAAACATCTAAAATGGAAAATAGAGCTTTGATTAAGGCAAGATGCTGGCAGGGGAAGGATGATGGGGTTACAAAGTAGACTAATTCCTTTATACCTTTTGGAGTGGTAAATGATCCTTGCAACATGGTGTACAAGCAGGTACCATATTATTATCTCCATAGTATACACAAAGCAGCTAGGTGGTGCCATAGTGCATAGAGCTCTGGGCCTGGGGTCTGGAAGACTCATTTTCCTGAGTTCAAATCTGGCCCCAGAGACTAACTGTGTGACCCTCAGCAAGTCATTTAACTCTGTTTTCTCAGTTTCCTCATCTATAAAATGAGCTAGAGAAGGAAACAGCAGACCACTTCAGTATCTTTGTCAAGAAAAACACCCAAATGGCATTGCAAAGAATCGGACGGGACTGAAAAATGGCTGAACAACAACAGAATTGTAAGGATCAAAAGAG
This sequence comes from Phascolarctos cinereus, assembly GCF_003287225.1. Taxonomy (NCBI): domain Eukaryota; kingdom Metazoa; phylum Chordata; class Mammalia; order Diprotodontia; family Phascolarctidae; genus Phascolarctos; species Phascolarctos cinereus. The sequence goes on from NW_027556180.1 coordinate 68,828,559, forward strand.
ATAAATATTTATTAAATTTTTAGTATAGTTTCTGGCACATAGTAGGTACTATATAAATGCTTATCTCCTCCTGCTTCATCCCTCTCCCCAGTAGTCTTCCTATTCTTCCACCTCTTCCTCAGGTAGAAGTAACTCTGAGTTGTAGAAAGCTAAGATAGTGGAGTAAAATTTCTGACAGGTTCTATCAAGATGGGAAGGCTTTAAGTACAAGTCCAGTGATAAAGTGTGTGTGTGTGTGTGTGTTGGAAGACCAATTTAGTTGAGTTCAAAGAAGCTTATCACTAGAAACTTGTTTACCAAGTAATTATATCCTTTGGCCATAGCAACTAATCAATCAATCAATCAATCACCCATTAAGCATTCATTGATCCTACTGCCAGGTACAGCAATATCTATCTCATAGGATTGTGGTAATAAAAGCGCTTTGCAACCTTCAAATGTCATAATTTTTATCACAAGAATCTCCAGTTTGAGGCTAGTTGCCATACAGAAAATACACATAATAAAGGCAATGATATGGAACTCCTTTGCTTCACCTAATTTCATTTTGATGCCAATCAGAGAAGCAAGGGTCACCTTAGGGTCCCATGTGCCTTTCTTCTTGAATAGTGACCAAAATGTATTTTGTAGAGACAAGTTCATAATCACGTGTTAAGTAAGAGTTACAAAGAATTTTCCAACCCCAACTCAGATAGTTGTCTGGGATCACATAACTAAAAAAAAGAATCAAACAAAGGGAGTAATAAAAAGACTAGTTAATCTCACCCCAGGGTCATTCTGTTGGCTGTCACTCTGTTTGCTCAAATGTGGTAATTTTGGTCCTATGGTGTGCCCCAAAACAAATACCTGCCTGCTTTAGTGTAGGAGAGGATTTCCAGCTACTGAACTTCATTACATAGGAATGGAGAGCCGTAGATAACACTGAAGAGTTAAATCTGGCATAAATTACCCTGGCAACATGTGTACATTGGCTATATACATCCTTCCTCATCTGTCCTCTGGCTACACCAGTTTCTGATATTTGCCTTCCATGAGTGTGCATTAGAAGCACAGGTTCCTGTCATGAGATCCTTCACACATGCTATTTAAGCCACATGTGTGCCTTCCATGCATGTTCCTTAGTCATATATGTTCTTGTGCACTGTCAGTGTGGTAACTTGGGAGTATCCCAAGTAGGAGTGGGAGAGATTTTTTTTTGGTCAATTTATTTGTTAAGCTACTTGATTAAATGTAATGTTTTGATCTAAAATGTCTTTTGGCAAGCTGGGGAAAGCAACCACATCAGTGGGGGCTCATGAGCCGTGTTTTTGAATGATTATCCATGAACTGCCTTTCCTGGGTGCCTATGTGTGAAGGGGATACATTATTAACAAGTAAGATACAAAGAGGTAAACAGATACGGTTAGTGCCAAAGCTAATGCTAGAATCTGGGTTTCTTGATTTCTAGTCTACTAAATTCCCATATCAGATAAGTCCTAACATGCATTAAGTACCTTCTCCATACACTGAGCTCCCACCTAGGAGAGTAGACAAAATGAATAAGAAACGATATCTGGTTCCAAGGACCTTCCACTTTTGTGGAATCAAATCACTGAGCTCTTGTTGTTTGTCCTTTATTTTTGAAGGGGACCAATGACATCATGGGGTAAGGTTTGACTCTGTGCATGAATAGGATTTAGTTCCTATTAAGACAATAGAAAGGTAGAGGATGAAGGTGGGGGTGGTAAAAAGAGAAAGAGGGACAGAGGGAAAACAGTCCCTTGCTCATCATTGTCCCTTGAGCAACAAATGAAAAGCAATTAGAACACGCAGAATTAAGGGTGGTAGAAAGAAAACTAGGAGAATGAAAAAGTTGTACTAAACCTTCTGTTGGAGAACCCTACCATCCCACTGTTTAGTGAACAAACTGGACATTAATTTACCTGAATGGCTTCTATGTTAAGGCAAGAGGCTAGACTGAGTGACTCATTGCTATTTTGCCCTTTCCTTTATTATCTTCACTTCCCTTCACATCTGGAATGGTTTCCCTCTACATCATTACCTGCTGAAATTCTTCCTATCCTTCAAGGCCCAGTTTATAAATACTTTCTCTATGAAGCTTTCCATGATCATTTAAGCTAGAAGCAATACCTCCTTCCTTCAATGCATCAGGCTGTTTAATCTCTCTTGTCCACTTATATTCTAAATTTTATTAGAGTTGTCTGTTTATTTGTCTTCTCTTCCCCTCCCCCAAAGCTTTATGAGGGCAGGAGCTGTATCATTTTTCTACTTTGTTATGTCCCAGTACTTGGTAGAATTCCTTGCATAGAGTAGGTACTTAATGCACATTTGTTGAATCTGTGGTTTTCCCTATAAGCTATTATATCCAACCCCTAAGCAAAAGAGCCAAGTGTGTCTTCTCATATGTTTTAACCATCAAGGCATTTGGCTTGGACAGACAAATAATGCCTCTTATTAATATGTAACAAATCCATATGGGAAAAATGCCTGTTCTTCCCCTCCATATGGCACAGCCTAGTGGGGACGCCTTTGCTGGCCTTGAAACTGCTCCATGGGCCAGGTGGGTGGTTTATTTCATGGTCTGGGTGCAGTCCAAGGTGCCTTTCTAGAGGACAAGCAAGGAGCAAAATCCTTCCATCCTTGCCGGTGGCAGTGTGTGTATCGTGGGTGAGGTCTATATCGTGGGCCATAGGCTACCCTGCCCAGGCATGGACAACAAACGAACTGGTTGGGGGAATGAGGGCAGGGAAATAAATATTGACTTGGGACCTAGCCCTGAACTTTCATCGAACCCCAAGATTTTTGGAGCTTTGGCTCAAACAGTTTGGATCTGCCTCTTACTATGGAAAACTCTTCCCCCACCCTGCTGCGGTAAGAGCGGTGAGGCCAGCTGTTCTGGCCACAGATCTATCCTTCAGCCCCAGGTCCAAGGGACTATGGTTTGAGGGTTCCAAATTCTTATGCCAGCTCTGCCATTGATTTCCTGCAAGGGATATTAGTTGGGGTGGGGTGGTGGTGGTTGTGGTGGGCAACTTCCTCTCTCTGTGCTTTTTCCTGTTCTTCCCCTGAGTGGCACAGAGTTGGGGGTGTTTCAGATTAGATGGGAAAGAAATGATAAGCATTTTTAAAAGTCTTTCTATTTTCTTAAAGTATCAAATGATGATGGTTGTAGTGATGATACTTTGAATGTATATGGTCCCTTTCCTCCAAATATTTCAAAGCACTTTGACCAATGGAACCTTATTATTCTTATAACATCTACTTGGAAATATTCAAGTGGAGGCTGAACATTAGAGAAATATTTCCTGCATTGAGAAGGAGATTGGACTACATAACTATTCTAATTCTTTCCAAATCTAAGGTTTCATATTTCTATGATTCTTTGAAGTGGATGGGGAAAAAGATCCCCAAAGTAAATCAACAAATACTCATTGAGCACCTATTCTGTGCCCAGTATTCTGCTAGGTGTTATGGGGGAAACAGAGACACGGCTCCTTTCCTCAGGAGTTTACATGCTAGTTAGAGTGGAAGGCATTTTTTTTTCTGCCTGAAGTTGTATAACAATATTGAAGGATAGAACCAAGGTTCTTCCTCTACAACAAGTTACTCTGATTAAATTATTTAATTGGTGCTTTTAAACACAGCTACATGTTTACCTCTATATTACAGCATTCACATCTGTGATAGACAAGTGTTTTATCTTAGTCCCAAAATGAAAGGTTGGACCGAAAAGAAAGTAACCAAATGATGCAGAGACAAAAAAATGGAAGGGGTCCTAAGCAGATGTATCAAAAGGCCTCATGAGCTCTGTTCTATTCCAGTGGAGTCCAATAAGAACTGAGTAATTTATGAATTGGATTCTGTGAAGGATTAGCTATTTCTTTTCACAAACAAAGTGACAAGAGGTCTAGATTTCAATTACACTAGGAAGGAGTTAGACAAAATGCAGAGAATTTATTTGGTCAAAGGGTTGAAGATAATAGGATCACAGGATTACAGATCTAGAATCAGAAGGCCACTTTTTCTTTTTTGGACTAGGAAACTGAGGCCCAGAGAAGTTAAGTAATTTGCCCAAGGTCAGAATCAAACCCTTGTCTTACAATTCTAAATTCAGCCCTCTGTCTGTTGTACCAATTTTCCTCTGAGAAGAGTAAACTCATATCTGCACTGAATTTAGGGAATATCTTACTAGGATCGAGTAGGCAGGAGGAAAGTTGGAAGCCTCTGGAAAGGCCTACCAAATCTGGGAGTCCCGTAACTGATTCCATAAAGACTGCCTTATCTCAGTTTGAAAGCCACAAGAGGGCACTAGACTACTATGTGGGTAGAGCCTTATGTGCTAGCCACCCAGAGTAGAATTCAGAATCAAATATTGTGTTGACTCCCATATTACAGTGCCACATGAAACCTTCCCAGTGACTTGCTCCTTGGTATGTACTGGAGCCATGGTATGTGATAGTGAATTTTGCCTAAAGGAAACACACACACGCACACACTCACACATACACACACACACACACACACACACACACACACACACACACACGCACATATATCAACTATGGAGCACATTTTCCTATAAGGGACTTGGATTCTCATGTTTACAGCCTAACCAATTGTATACTGAGAAAAAAAAGCAAGATTTGTGTGTCCCTCCATTCCCCCCATCCCAAACTCCCATCTCAACAGCCTCTTAGTCACATTGGGGTAGCTTGCTGGGCTGTGAGTCTTAGGGAAAGAGGGGAGACCAACATGGTGGTCTTCAGGGAATACCAACATCAAATTTTAAAACAGAAAAGTCTAGAGCTCCCATCCAATGGAGAATCTATCAACTGCTTATGCTCCAAGCCTTCCCATACTTAACATCTTCCTCTTTAGTATGCTCTCTTCCTACTCCATAATTCACTAGCCTCCCAGAATACCAATCTCAGACTGCAGCAAACTTGCTCAAAGCTTTCACACAGGTAATATGCTCTATCAATACAACATTATAACTAATATAAAAGGTCAAAATTCAGTCAATCCACTGGCTATTTAGCCGATGCGACATTAAACAACCAGTTTGTCTGATTCACTGAGAATGTGTCTATACAGTACCCAAGCAACCAGTCAATTAGATCAACCTATTCAAACAATAAGTCAAATTAGGGACAAAAAAAATCAGTCAAACCAGTTGTTTAGTACCATGGAGACCAAACAACAGGTCTACTGACAGTTTTTTTTTTCATTTCAACAGTCATGTTGGCATTGTGTAGACATGACCTGAGTTTGCTGATTCCTTTATAAGGAGTTGGCTGGGTTTGGAGGAGGTCATTTATACCCTAGCTACAGAGTCACATAGAAACCAAATGCAAAAGGCATAGAAACAAGTGGAGAGTATTCTATTTTTCATTAGGTCCCCTGTGGGATTTTTATTAGATGTGTAGTCTTGTTTATGGAGATCCTGAGCAGATGTTTCTGTAGGTCCTTGTCTTGTATGCCAGAGCTTTCTTTCACGGTTGGCATAGCCACAGGTATATGGCCTGTTGTGTTACATTTTTCTCATAGCCCCAATTCTGGATCTGTTTATACAAACTAGCACACACATATACATATGTATACACACACACACACATACACACACACACACACACACAGTTTTTCTTTTTTCTCGTGGAGAGATTGCAGGGAGCTCAGACTTTTGTCACTGGTATTCATAGAATCTATTAGGGTTATCTTACCCTAACACTCAATACTTTTATCTGCAAGAGAGAAGAGAAAGGTCCTCGAACCTATTTCGACTACATGGACTCATTCTGAACTCTTTCACACACCATTACCAGGTCCCTAAGCTCAGGCATATTCCTTTACTCTTTTTTATATACTGACTCTGCTTCCACTGTGCCCATTCATAAGCAATCATGTTGTGAAATTCCTAATACTCCCTCAAATATTCTGAGTGGACTTTTCGGCTATGCCAGCAGTTCTTAACCCAGAGTCCATGAACTTTACAAAATATAGAGAGCTATCAATTGATTGATTGATAGGTAACTATATTGCAAAATATTTGGTTTCTTAGAGACAGCCAGGGAGCAGAGTAGATAGAGGGTTAGTCCTCAAGTCAGGAAGACCTCAGTTCAAATCCAGCCTCAATTACTTATTATCTATGTGATCCTGAGCAACTCACTAAACCTCAGTCTTCCTCAGTTTTCTCAACTGTAAAATGGACATAATAATAGCACTTACCTCCTGGGGTTATTCTGAGGATCAAATGAGATAATATTTGCAAAGCATTTAGCATAGTGCTCAGCACATAATAAGTACTTAATAAATGCTTATTCCTCTTCCTTTTGTGTTGCATTTTGTGCATTCAAAAACTTTTAAAGAAGGGCTCCATAAGCTGGACCACACCAGACCACCAAAAGGGGTCCATGGAACAAAAAAAAAGTTTAAGAAACTCTGGTCTATGTTGTTACTCTTCTCTTGCCCACATTCCTGTTGTCTTCATTGACTCCCCAATTACTTCATAAAAGTCCTCTCAGTCCTCTTGCTCATGTATGCTAACTCACACACCTGGGGCTACTTTCTCTCACCAAGCCCCCTAACACCAGTATAAAGGGAGCCTGCCTGCTCTCATCTTGAATGAGCCCAAGGCACAACTGACAGCTGCACAGCCTTGCCATCTCTCACATGCAACTGTTTCCCCTTCAGGCTATTTCTTGGGGAATGGCAATACCTTGACCTCCGCTTTGCTAAGATACCTTACTTACCAGTTTAAGAGAGATAGAATGATAACCTCTTGGCCAATCTTGGTGTCTGAGACTCCTTGGGGTTCGCCTAGATGATGAGACTCTCACAGTGAAACTGTCAGGCTCCATTCTCTGTAGGATGGTGGAAACAGTCCTTGAGCCCCAAATCTTGAATTGCTCCTCCCTATAAGAGCTGTGCCTAATTTCCATTTCAGCAAGGAGAGTGTGAGAAACATTTTGTCCATGGCAGTTCATATCCCTCTCATAATAAGTATACCTGTTTTCCCCTCTTTTATTAACCATTCCACCTTGATCTCCAACATCTACATGGTCTTTGAATCCTATTTACTAAGTGTTGACTTTGTGCTCCATAACTAACCCCAGAACCCTGCACTCTCCCTGGCTCTTGATTATTTCTCTTTGACCTTCTTCTCCCTTTGACCACCCATAGTTCTGTATTGTCTGCTCAGTTTGACATATCGCTTCTTAACCTCCACCTTAATTCTTTGATTCTTGGCTTCTAGCCCAATACCCTTGATTTGCTTCTGCCCATGGCTCTTCCTTATAGTGTCCACCATCCTGGAAAGCTCTCTCCATAGGTCTATCCCCATCGGGAGCCTCTCTGCACGAGAGAGATATGGTGAGAAAGGACAACCTGTACGAGTTCTTATCTTTGCTCTTCTTTTACTCCCATAAAGACCTTGAAGCTCCCAGCCTGGCTTCTCTCTATCTGTTACCAATGAAAATAAGTCTGATTCCCAACCAGGAGCTAGTCAGGAAGTCTAGAAAGGGAATGACTAACAGAGTTGAGTCTTTATGCCTGAAATAGAAGAAGGGAGTTTGTAAGGGACAAATGAAACACTCCAATCCAACTATGTCTAAAGCTTAGTTGAATGTCATACCTGGGCTACTGCATGTTGTAAGAATACGCTGATATATGGGCCCTAAATAGAAAACTGATGTAGTGTCTTTAAGGCACAAAGTGAATTGTGGTTTCTTGGTTTACTTATATGGCCAATTCATTGTGAATGGGATTAGCCACTAGAGTTGTCTAGTACTAGGGCTCTTTAACTTTTTCTGTGTCATGAACCCTCCTGGCAGTCTGGTGCAGCCTATGAATCCCTCTTCAGAATAATGTTTTTAAATGCATGAAGTATAATAAAATAATACATAAGACTACAAAGGAAATCACTTATATTGAATTATAATTCTCAAGGTATTAATAGATAATCAAGTTTATGGACCCCAGGTCAAGAATTGTTCTATGACATCAAAGAAAAAAGAAAAGATCCCATCTGTGAAAAAATATTTCTAGCAGCTCTTTTTGTGGTGGCAAAGAATTAGAAATTTAGAAGATGCCCATCAATTGGGGAATGGCTAAACAAGTTGAGGTGTATTATTGTGCTAGAATATTATTATGCTATAATAAATGATAAAGGAGATAATTTCAGAAATACCTGGGAAGACTTTTATGAACTTATGCAAAGTGAATTGAGCAGAACCAGGGGAACATTGTACATAGTCATAGCAATCTTTTAATGATGAGCAATTGTGAAAGACTTAATCACTCTAATCAACAGAATGGGCCACAATAGTTCCAAAGGACTCATGATGACAAATACTTTCTACCTCCAGAGAGAAAACTGATGAACTCTGAGTACAGATTGAAGCATATTTTTACCTTTATCATTTTGCTTGCCTTCTCAATGAGTGGGTGAGGGGCTTGCAAGAGGGAGAAAATTTGAAACCGAGAATAAAAAATAAATGGTAAAAAAAAAGATAATTAAAAAAAGAAAAAAATACTGGTCTGTATTATAAATCAATATTATCTGCATTGTATACTTGCACTTTTGCTTTCATATAATTTGATCTGGATCCAAGCCAAGAGTCCCAACTGAATTTGAGGTCTGGAATGTACTATTCCTTCAGTAGGCACAACATAAAAAGGGACAGGAAATTTGAGCCCTTCTGGCCTAAGGGGTCTGGACAGAAAGACATAAAAGTCTTATTTCATGATGATTTTTTGTTTCTCTACGTGTACAGACAATTCAGATGACAAGAAATTCATACCCTGCTTCATATTAGAAGTTCCATTTGGTTTAAAAGACCTTGATCTGCCCTATTCAAGTACAACTGGTCAAACTCTCTCCTAATTACTCAGGGATCAGTGATTGTTACCCTCTAGAAATGTAGAAGGAAAAAATTTCTCCTTTCATGGTGGCACCTGTAAGGGACAATCTGAGAGGAACAGGTTATTTCCATGCAACCTATTTGACTAGTCCACTGCAGAACTGATCTGGGGTCTTTTTTTCTTCTTTCCTCAACCCAGCATTTCTAGAGCAGCCACCTAGCTAGACCTTCTCTCTCCAGCCTTTCTCCCTATAACTATCCTGCTTCTTCCTGCCAGAGTAATCCTCCTCAACACACACACACACACACACACACACACACACACACACACACACACACACACACATATGCACACACACGCACACACACATGCTATGCTTTATTTAGTCTCCCTATTGCCATTATGTGCATCATGTTCATTCTGTTCTCTTCACTTTTGCACATTTGTGCCCTGTTTGCCCTGTATGGAATTCTCCTTTGTCTTGCCTCTGCTTATTCAAATTCTGCTTATCCTACTATGTCCAGCACCTCTTCCATAAGCTCTTGCTCATCACTCCAGTGTACACTCATCTCTTCCTCTTCATTTCTCCTTTTAGTTTCCAGTCAGTAGTGCCCATTTTGTCTATTAATGATTCTATAATCATTCCATGTGCAAATTTTCTCTCCTAGTACTAAACTGAAAGATCCCTGAGAGCAGACACCATTTCACTTGTTTCTTGTGTCCTGTTCCTCAGAATCCCTCTTCTTCCTTCATAGTAATTCCAATTTCCCTTTCTCTTCTCCCCTACAGAATCTAACTATCTGTAGTCTTTGCCTCTCACCTAATACTTCTCTCTTGGCCCCTCATGTTCTCCCAGCAGCATCTTTCATATAAAATAGGGAATTGTCCAGGTCTAATGCAACATTTGACAAATGAATAGGGAATTGCCCAGGTCTAGTGCAATGTTTGACACATAACAGATGCCCACTTAATAAAATACCTAATGATTAATTGATCGACTAATTCTAGGTCTGTTTTTTGGCTTATCTGCTTCCACCTCATTGAGAAATGGCATTTGTGAGCTGAGTGTGGTATTGCTTGCCTATAATCCCTGTTACTAAGAATGAAGCTTGTGGATGGCTTGAGCTCAAGAGTTCTGAGCTACAGTGGACTAAATGTCCACACCAAATGGCTTCTAAGTAGTGACTCTTCCAGGAAGGTGGGGGAAGCATTAAGGAGAGACAAATTGGCTGGATCAGAAATGGAGTCAAAGAAAGGCAATTGCCAGGAGACAAGATGGTGGAGAAAGCAGCAAATCACTGTAACTCTCCCATATTCACCTCCAAAGAGCCATAAAATAGTGCCCCAAAACAAATCCTGGAACAGCATAACTAGCAAAAATACAGGATTAAACAATCTTTTAGCCCAAGAAACTTGGAAGATCAGCAAGAAATGTCTGTCTCACTCAGCTAAAAGGAAAACAGCCCAGGACAGGAAGCATCCCAGCAAGCCAGCAACAAGCCTAATCTCAGCAAACCAGCAGAAGGCCCTGAGTCCCAATGCAGTGGAGCAGGCAAACACCAACACTAGGATCCCTCATGTGCCTCAGTAGATCCAGGGGAAGTGGCAGACTCTAGCTCCAAGAATTGCCAAGTACTTTAGCCCAGCCCTGGGCAAACTGGCAGCCTTCAAAGGCCAGACCTCCAGCCCTAGGGAAACACAGAAACACTCCACCTATCTCAGCACCCACCAGATACCCGCAGTAGGATCCTGTCTCAGCACCAGGTAAACTGCCAGACTACTATGGCCTTCACTAGTGTCAGTCACCCCCCAACCCACCTCCTCAACACAGCATTAGATACAAGAGTCTCCCAGGGGCTTCAGGGCAACATCAGTGCAGCACCAGGTAAACAGCCAGGGCCTGTAGCCTTTAGCACAAGAAGCTTGAGACAGTGGCCCTTCCACCCTGGGAGCAGAGCTCAAATTTAAAAGAAAGGAAAAAGGCCAAAGAAAGATGAGCAAAAAACAACAAAAAAAAAGAATTTCACCATAGAACATTATCATGGTGACAGGGAAGATTGAGACACAAACTCAGAAGAGGACAACAACATCAAAAACCTATAGGCAAAACCCAAAAGAAAAATAGGAAGTGGTCTGAAGCCCAGAAAGAACTCATGAAAAAGCTTGAAAAGGAGCTTAAAAATCATATAAGAAAGGTAGAAGAAAAACTGGAAAAAGAAGTGAGAGTGATGCAAAAGAATTATGAAAAAAAAAGAGTCAACAGCTTGGAAAAAGAAAACAACTGCTTGAAAACTAGAATTGGCTAAATGGAAAAAAGGGACACAAAAATCCACTGAAGAAAATGACTTTTTAAAAAGTACAATTGGCTAAATGGAAAAGGAAATACAAAAGCTAATTGAGGAAAATGATTCATTAAAAGTTAAAATTGGACGGGTGGAAGCTAATGACTCTATGAAACATCAAAATCAATCAAGTGAATTCAAAAGAATAAAAAAATAGAAAAAAATGTAAAATACCTCATTAAAAAAACAACTGACTTAGAAAATGGATCTGGGGGAGACAGTGTCAAATGTCAAATGTTGACCTGAAAGTCATAATCAAAAGGAGGACCTGGACATTATCTTTCAAGAAATTATCGAGGAAAACTACCCTGATGTCCTAGAACCCGAGAGCAAAATAGGCATTGAAAAAAATCCACTGATCACCTCAGGGAAGAGAACCCAAAATAAAAACTCCAGGGAATATTATAGCCAAATAACAAAACTATCAGGTCAAGGGGAAAATACTGCAGGTGGCCAGAAAGGAACAATTCAAATATTGGGGATCCACAATCAGGATTAAACAGGACTTAGCAGCTGCAACATTAAATGATCAGAAGTCATGGAACACAATGTTCTGGAAGGCAAAGTTGCTAGGACTACAGCCAAGACTCACCTACTCAATGAAACTAAGCATAATATCTCAAGGGAAAAAATACTCATTCAATGAAATAGAAGGATGTCAAGCTTTCATAAGAAGAAGCCCAGAATTAAACCAAAAATTTGATCTCCAATATCAAGACCCATGAGAAACCTAAAAAGATAAAAAAAAGAAAACATAAGAAATTTAATGGAGATGAACTATTTACATCCCTACATGGGAAGATGATACTTGTAATTCTTAAAAATTGTACCACTAATAGTATAGCTAGAAGGGGTATAAATAGACAGAGTACATGGGTATAAGGTGAATCTGAGGTAATGACATAAAACAATAAATAAGGGATGTGAAAGAGGAGCACACTGGATACAGAAGGAAGAGGTAGAATGGGATAAACTATTTCATAAGAGATGCAAAAAAACCTATTACAATGGAGGGGAAGATGGGAGAGTGGGCGATGGGCATCACTTGAATCTCACTATCATCAATATTGGTTCAAAGAGGGGATAATATACACAATTAGTTGAAGATAGAAATCTACCTCACTTGACAGGAAAGTAGCAGGGAAAAGATTAAATAAAGGATAGAGGGACTGACAGAAGAGAGTGCAGACTAGGGGAGGCAGTAGACAGAAACAAAACATGTCAAGGAGGGAAAAGGTGAAAGGAGAGAGGAGACAAAAGGGGGAAAATAGAATAGGGGGAAATACATAGTTAGTAATCATAACTGTGAATATGAACGAGATAAATTCTCCCATAAAATAGAGTGGACCAAAGACCAGAATCCTACAATACATTGTTTACAAGAAACACACTCGAAGCAGAGAGACACACTCAGAGTAAAGGTAAGCTACTGGAGCAGAATCTATTGTGTTACAGCTGAAGTAAAAAAAAAATAAAAGCAGCCGGGGTAGCAATCCTGATCTCAGACACAGCAAAAGCAAAAAAAGACCTAATTAAAAGAGATAAAGAAAGAAACTACATCGTGCTAAAAGGTACCATAGACAATGAAGTAATATCACTACTAAACATGCATAAAGCAAGGGGTATAGCATCATCCAAATTCTTGAAGGAGAAGTTAAGTGGGTTATAGGTTTATGACCAAACAAGAAATAGAGATCATTAAAAAATATAAAATAGATGATTTTGATTATATTAAATTAAAAAGGTTTTGCACAAACAAAAGCAATGCAACCAAGATTAGAAGGAAAGCAAAAAGCTGGGAAACAATCTTTACAGCAAGGGTCTCTGATAAAGGCCTCATTTCTCAAATATGTAGATAACTAAATAAAATTTATAAGAACACAAGCCATTCTCCAATTGATAAATGGTCAAAGGGTATGAACAGGCAGTTTTCAGGTACAGAAATCAAAGCTATCTATAGGCATATGAATAAGGGCTCTAAATCACTTTGACTAGAGAAATGAAAATTAAAATAACTCTGAGGTACCACCTCACACCTATCAGACTGGCTAATGTGACAAAAAAAGAAATGATAGATGTTGTAGAAAATGTAGGAAAATTGGGACACTAATGCACTGTCGGTGAAGTTGTGATCCAACCATTCTGGGGAGCAATTTGGAACCATGCCCAAAGGGCAACCAAACTGTGCATACCCTTTGAACTTTGAATACCACTACCAGGTCTGTATCCCAAAGAGAACATAAAAAGGGGGAAAGGACCTACAAGTGCAAAAATATTTAGAGCAGCTTTTTTTCATGGTGGCAAAATATTGGAAATTGAGAAGATGCACATCAACTGGGGAATAGATGAACAAGCTGTGGTATATGAGTGTAATAAAATACTATTGTGAGATAAGAAATGATGAACAGGAAGATGTCAGAAAAAGCTGGAAAGTCTTGTAAGAACTGATGCAAAGTGAAATGAACAGAACCAGGAAAACATTGTACACTGTAACAGCAACATTGTGTGAGGATCAACTATGAATGACTCAGCTTTTCTCAGAAACACAATGATCCAAGACAAGTACAAAGGACCTTAAAAGGAAAATGTTATCCGTGTCCAGATAAAGAACTGATGTACTCTGAATTGCAGATTAAAGCATACTTCTTTCCACTTAGTTTATTGTTTTTCATGTTTTTTTCTTTTGATCTGTTTCTTCTTTCACAACTGTGACTAATGTGTAAATATGATAGCATATATATAACCTATATCAAGTTGCCTACCATTTTAGAAAGAGGGGAGGAGTGGGAGGAAAGCAGAAAAATTTGGAACTTAAAATCTTGTAAAAATGAATGCTAAGATTGTCTCAATATATAATTGGGAAAAAATAAAATATTATTTTTAAAAAGTATATGAAAAGGGGAAAGGACCTATATGTACAAAAATATTCATAGCATCTCTTTTTGTGGTGGCTAAAAATTAGAAATCAAAGTGATGCCCATCAATTGGGGAATGGCTAAGCAAGCTGTGTTATGTGATTGTAATGGAATATTGCTGTGCTGTAAGAAATGACAAGAAGGATGGTTTCAGAAAAATCTGGAAAGATTTATGTGAACTGACTCAAAGTGAAGTGAATAGAACCAGGAGAATGTTATACACAGTAAAAGCAATATTGTTCGATGAAGAACTATGAATGACTTAATTATTCTCAGCAATACAATGATCAAAGAAAATCCCAAAGGAATAATAGTGAAGCACCCTATCTGCTTCCAGAGAAAGAATTGATATCATTTGAATATAGACTGAAGCATGCTATTTTCTACTTTCTTTCCTTCTTTTTCTTTTGAGTCTTTGTTTACAAAATGACTAATATGAAAATGTTCATATGATTTTAAAAATGGAGTCAAAGCTTTCATACTGATCAGTAGTGGGAGGGGGCTCATGAGTAGTCTAGGTTAGATTAGGTTACATCACCCATGGGCCATTTGGAATCTAGCCTCAGGATTAGTGCAAAGAAATTTTGCTTAACTAAACTTCTTCCAACCACTCAAGTTCTACCTCAATTATTCTTGTTCTTCCTTCATAATAATGCCCATTCCCCCCAAAAAATCCAACCTTCTTTCCTCTTTACCTCTCATTCAACACTCCTTTCCTTTGCCTCTGATGACCCCAAGTAGCATCTTTCATAGAAAATAGGAAATTGGAAGCCCTGGACTTTTTAATGCCTTCTCAGAGGCAAACAGTGGAGAGGACCTCAAAGGGATTACTATTCTAGTTCTTGGGTTCTGAAGAGCAGGCATGAAAGTATCTCTGGGAAGAATGATACTGATTGCCCTTAAAGCAAAATCCCAGATCCTGTGTCTCCACTGCCTCATGAAATGACCTCTACAGAACAAGCCTGCACTCTAATGACCACTTCTCTATCAGTGTTTAGCAGCAGGAACTATAAGCTTTTGTGGTCAGTGTGACATCACCCCTCCTACTAACCAAGACTTTATAATTTGACCACAAAGCTTGAAAGAGAGACACACAGATACAAAGAAAGACAGAGACTTTATAATGATCAAGAGATGTCAAATGAAAATGAATAACAACAAAAAATATTAGTCCATTTACCAATATTTATAAATATCTGGATATTTGATATGATTTAAAGAAGACATTTGCTCAATAGTCTATGTATTTTTGTTTTCATTTGGATGCCTAAAAGAATTGTAATCTTTCTCTCTGTCTCTGTCTCTGTCTCTCTCTTCCTGTCTTTCGCTCTCTCTGTCTGTCTGTCTCACTCTGTCTTTCTCTGTCTCTGTTTGTCTGTCTTTCTCCTTTTCACTCTCCCCTCTCATTCTTTCCCTGCCTCCCTCCATAAGTTCAAAATACCCAGATAAAAAATAAAAATTCTCCTAAATGCTTTCAGGAATTTGAATGTGTGACATTTTATCATCAGAAAACATTGACTTAATTATTCACTTCATCTGGAAATTTTGCTATTGGAGAGAGATAGAGGAGGAGAAAGAATTTGAAGGGCTGTACATTCAAAAGGACTGTTGCCAGAACATTAAAAGTAGCTTTCCATGAATTCCACGACCTCCTAGCTAATCTTGTAGGGCAGCTGGGAGGGCTGGTCCAATGTCTCTCAATACCATATTGTGCAGATGGAGATTTCTATCTGAGAACCTCTGCCTCATGAGGTGGGGAATGAGAGATTTTTTTTTTCCTAGTGAGGAAAAGATGATAGTGGAGTTAGTAGTGTAACAGAAATCAGGCAAGACACAGAAATGAGGCACAGAAAGAGTAACAGAGACTCAGAAACAGAGCAAATGAAGAGTGTAAATATATATATATATATATGTATATATATATATATGTATGTATGTATGTATATTTTACAAAGAGGGATCAATGTAGATGAAACAGAAAAAAGAGGGATGGCAGGGGTAGACAGAATATAAAAGAGACAGAGACAGAGAGACAGACAGAGAGAGACAGAGACAGAGAGATTTTATAATTCCAAACCTCCAGATAAATGAAAAATGAAAAAGCAGCTATATGGAATTTGCAATCATCAGATCATAATACAGATGGTCATGATTCAGAAAAGGTCATGATGTATATTCAGAAAGGTCCATGGTGTATATCTTGAAATACTTGAATAATTGGACATTTCTCCATGAACCTAGATCTTTGGTATCGTGGACACACTGTTCGAGACAGGGAAAGATGGAACGGAAAGGTTCATTTTGGGGAAGGGGGAGTCCTAAATTAAACCTGGTGGTAAGGCACAGCTGCCCTAGGAATTGTGCTGCTGTGGGAAAGACCCCTCCCTGGGTTCTGACCTACCCTTTGAGCCACAGGTAGCAGGAAGCACCTGCCTCACCTCTTTGCTTTTTCCTCTTTCCCTTCAGGGGGCCTGGATCTGCTCCCCTCCCTCTCCTCCCACTCCCAACACACAAATCCTGAAGCAGGTTTTCCATATGCTGCAGGCCCTCCTGAGAGAGGAAGTTCACAGCTACACTTGGCAGCTGTTGGGTTTTGAAAGCTTCCCCTACCCCCACCTTTTTTTCACATTGACCTTTTCTGTTGCTTCAGCAAATTTTCTCTAAAAAAAGAAAAAAGGATTTTTTCCCAGAACAGATGAAACATGAGGAGTATGTCAAAGAATTTGACAGGCTTTTATAGGTTGATTATTAATTTTTGTTTTGTCTTTTTTTCCCCTTAACAAAGAGGGAGAAATGGAATTCTGATTTGGAAAGACATGAGAAACAGATGTAAATGTGCGTCAGATGGACCAGGCATGCTTCAAAAATCCCTCCATTGGAAGAGCCCAGTTAGAAGGGCTCCCAGTATTGGCAGCAGACTGGAATTGCCCCCTGGAAAAATACAGTTATGAAAGCATCTATCCTGAAGAAACCAACTAAAAAGTGATTCTTTTTTTTTTTCTTTTGAAGCTTTTTTGTCTGTTTTTGGTGAAATTCCAGAGGGCTCTGATTGAAAAGGACTTTGGGGAATCATTGCATCCCCTCATTCCCCTAAGCAAGGTTTCACCTAAAACTATCCTGTAAAAGCTATGGCCCAAGAAACACAAATGTCTCTTGTTCCCCTCCCCCTTCCAACCCTGTGAAATTCTTAGTTCTTTCTCATTCCCTCCTAGTAAAAGGCAGTGGAAGTGGGCAAAGGTTAGAAGAGAGAATCATGTAAGACTGACCTTCAGTGACCTTCAAAGACATTGATAATAACATTCTAACTGATAATAGCTTAAGGTTAGATTGACCCAGCAGGGCTGCTCTATGAACCGTGGCACGTGGGCTTTAGGGGATAGAGGTGAAGGCTCTGCCATTTCAGACAAGCACTTTCAAACCAAGTTCATGTGGGAAACAAAAGATGATCCTTACTTCCCAGGAGGGGACACAGCATCAGTATCATTAACTACAGCCCGACATTAGATGAAAGCATAGCTAACAAACCCACTCTTAGAATGGGAGAGGATTGATGAAGACAGGATGTCCTTCTACTCTACCTTCCTTCCTCCCACACAGTCATCTGGGTCCCTTTGTGGCAGAAGACATAATGCTAAGAATCCTTCATTTTCCCTGGAACTAGTACCCTCCCTCTCACACTACTTTGCATTTTAGTACTTTATATCTGTTTTATGCTGTATATATTTTTATTTATTTTATTTTATTTATTTTTATTCTATCTATTTATTTACTTATTTGTTTTTGTTTATTCTTGTCTCCCCAATCAGAATGTAAACTCCTCGTGAGTAGAGATTGTTGGATCTTAGATCCCTAGCACCTTACCACAGGGCCTGGCACAGAGGAGCTTCTAAATAAGATTTGACTGACTGATGGACAGATGGAGGAAGGTCTGAGCAAAGGCAAATGATCCTAGCTGGAGTTACTGGCATTTAGCCTGACAGGAATAGGAGGCCCCCTATGTGGTGCAGTTCAGTGAGGTCCTGGAGCTCTTTGAAGGTGGAGAGGGGAGGAATAAGCATTTATTAAGGGCTCACTGCATGCCGAGCGCTGTACTGAGTGCTTTTCAAGTATTATTTCATTTGATCATTGATCAGATGAGTCAGATCATCACTTTAGGGAAATCACCTTGGCAGTTGAATGGAGGAGAGATTGGAGTGGGGAGTGACTTGAGGCAGTTAGAAGGCTGTTTCCATAGCTCGTAAGTATAAGGCACTGTGTCAAGCTCTGGGGATAGAAGGACAAAAAATGATGCAGTCCTTGTCCTCTAGAAGCTTACATTCTCAGTACTTCCTGTTGCTTTTGCTTTCCAGAGGGCTCTGACCTGTAGCACTCCAATTGCTGTTATTGTTTGTTATTGTTATTGTTGTTGTTTTGTCTAGCCTACCTTCTAGTCCCAGATTCAACTTACTCCTCTGCGTCCTCTTTAACTCTCTGGAAAACCAAGGTTGTTCCTTGTTTGAGCGACAGCCCTCCCTCTATTGGCTTCTAGTCAAATCTACCCTCATCTTGAGCAACATCCTTACCCCTGCAGGAGTCAGGATTCCTGATCAAATTTCCCCTCTATCATCTCTCTGGCTAGGGATATGGTTCTTGTTTCTAACCTCTTTCCTCTAGATTTTGCCATTCTGTTTGAGAATATATGCCAATTAACATACTATCAAGTCCCATACATTGTTAGTTACAGCTGTTTGAAGTTATATATGTGACTCAGGTGTAGAGGTGCAAGGGCTTGGGGTGATTCACCTTCCTAAGGGTGACAAGTGAACACAGTAAAATCTCCATGGTCCCTAGAGAGATGAACAGGAAAGGAATGGTCTGCATCCTTGATGAGCCCCTGATTCTGAAAATATGCTTTCTGGTGACCTGAGAAGGGGTCAGCATGCACAGGGCAGGTCATTCAAAAGCATTTAAGGACATGCTGAGAAAACAAGACACTGTGGAAGAGCCCTTGGAAAGAGCGGTGACCAGCAGAAAACCCTGGCACTTGACTGTCAGGGATGAGGTGGGGCAACCTGAGGCTGCTCTGGAAACAGGAGGAAGCCATACTGGGCAAAGGAACAAGAACAAACATTACACCCAATATGCATAAGGCAGGAAAATTATTAGGCAGAATGGTGGTGAGCTGAACCACCAGACCTAATAACTTCTAAGTGAGGAAAGAAATATCACCTGGAAAATTATACTTGAAGATCATAACCAAGAAAATATTCTCTGGGGAGCATTTTGTAGCCCACATTTCCTGACATCCTATTCCTCTGCCCCAAAGCCTCCTCCTTCCTCCTACTGCTCAAGGAAGGCAGTGTGTTATCATGGAAAACAGCCAGGTGTGGGCATGGAGTTCTTGTCCTAGTTCTTGAGCTGTGTGAACTCTGGACTTCAGTTTTCTCATCTTTAAAATGAGGTTAGAAATACTGTTCTGACTATCACAGAAGAAGATTGTGAGTAGCAGATAAGCATCTGGGAACCATAGCATGAAAGTTCTTGTCCCAGTTCTTTAGCTATGTGACTCAGTTTTCTCACCTTTAAAAATGGGGTCGGTAATATGTGTTCTGCTTATCACATAAGGATGTCGTAAATATCAAAAAAGTAGTGGAGAGATCACATGAAAGCCTTGCGGACTTGGGGGTTGAAATGTTACTAGAACACATGTTATAGAATAACCAGGCTGGATTGGGATTTTACTACAAATGTCTCTTACAAGAGCCTTTTCCTAACTATCCTGTTTTCATCAGCTCTCAGTGTAGAAATAACCCTAATCTTTGACTTTTCCTTCCTTTATCTCTTATATACAATCATTCACCAAGATCTTTTGATTCTTCTTTCACAATACCTCTTAGATTCTTGTGTTCTTCCCCATACCAAGGTATGGTAGAAAGGACACTTGGATTTGGAGTCCAGAGACCTTGACCAGTTTTAAAAATCACACAGGAAATCAGGATTTAATTAAGACCAAGACATGAGAGACTAATTTTACTTTTTCATTGATAGGGTTCCTGAATTATTAAATCAGGGGAAAAGCATTTTTAAGTGCCTACTACATGCTGGGCGTTTTGCTAAGCATTTACAAGTAGTATCACATTTGATTATGTCTATTTTACAGTTGAAGAAACTGAGGCAGGTAGAAATTAAGTGACTTGCCCAGGGTCACATAGCTAAGTAGGTGTCTGAGTCTAGATTTGAACTCAAATCTTCCTGATTCCATGCTCGGCGATCTATTCACTGCACCACCTAGCTGCCTCTATAGAGTGTTTTAAAATAGACAAGGGAATGCTGTAAACAGCATTTACCTGGATTTTTTTTTAGCAATACATTGGATGAATTGTCACACATTATCCACACTAAAACTATGGAGAGATATAGGCTAAGTAGCAGAATAATGGGAGGCCGTCAGATTGTCAAAGGGCCAGTTACAAAGACTAGTTACTCATGATTGGATGTCATCTTGGAAGGAGATTTCCATTGAAGTTAGTGCCATTAGAGGAAGATGAATATTCATAAGTTGGAAAGGCTGCAGAGTAGCAGTCAGAGTAGTGAAGGGTCTCAAGTTCATGTCCAGTGAGAATCAGTTGAAGGAACTGGGGACCTTGAATCTTTAGAACAGAAGCAGTCTATTTTAAAGACATGATCATTGTCTTCTAGCCCTTGAAAGGCAATCAAAGAAGAGATGTTGGATTTATTCTATTTGGTCCAAGGGACAGAACTAAGTGCAGGTGAAATTTGCAGAGTCAAATTTAGATTTGATTTTGGGAAAATCTTCTTAATAGAGCTATGTGTATGAAAGTGAAATGAGCATCTTCAGGAGGTAATGAGCACCCCTGTTCTCACTGAAGATCTTTATTTTTTTGTTGTTTTTGTTTTTGTTTTTTTTCGGTTGGGCAATGGGGGTTAAGTGACTTGCCCAGGGTCACACAGCTAGTAAGTGTTATGTGTCTGAGGCCGGATTTGAACTCAGGTCATCTCCTGACTCCAGGGCTGGTGCTGTATCCACTGTGCCACCTAGCTGCCCCCTTGCCCCCCATTGAAGATCTTTAAGCAAAGACTAAATGACTATTTGTCAGCTGGGCAAGTCATTTAACCTCCACTTGTATTGTTGAGTTATTTCAATCATGTTTGACTCTTCATGACTCCATTTGGGGTCTTCTTGCAAAGATACTGCAGTGGTTTGCCATTTCCTTCTCCAGCTCATTTTACAGACGAGGACACTGAAGCAAATAGGGCTAAGTGACTTGCCCAGGGTCACATAGCTAGTAAGTATCTGAGGCCAGATTTGAACTCAGGAAAATAAATCTTCCTGATTCTAAGCCCAGCCTTCTATCCACTGCACCACCTAGCTGCCTCTCCATGTTCTATAGTTGGAATCTTTTCCTGAGTTTAACTTTGTATAACTTAGACTAGATATCCATGTAAGTCCCTTCCAGTTCTGAATTTCTGTAATTTTACAATTCTGCAACCCAGATAGGAGTTCTGATTTGACTACTTATTTCTTAGGTGAACAAGGGTCTGTTACTTTCCCTCTTACCTCCTTTCCCTGACCTCAGTTTCCATATGTGAGTTGCAAGGTTTGGACTTAGGGTCCCTTTCAGCTCTAAATAATACAAATATATATACACATACATACATAAATGCATATACATACATACATGTATATATACTTATATATGTAACATTGGGAAGTCACACCACCATGAGCCTCAGTTTCCCCATCTGCAAAGTTGAAGTAGGGGAGGGGGAGATGAGGTAACCAGTATTGTCTCTTCTAGCTCTTGTTCTATGACCAATCATCTAGTTCATCATCTTGCCTATAATCTCTCAAAACTCCATTCCAGTGTGCACTACCACTGGACTGATCTTCCCAACATGCTGTTATTTCTTGCTTTCTTTGTATCCCCAGTGTTTAGCACAGTGCCCAGGTGGGCACTTAATAAATGCTAGATGATTGACTTCCATCGTGTAATTCAAAGGTGGCAAAGCCTCCCTAGTGCATATTGCAACAAGTCCCAAATTCTCTTCTCATTTTTCATGATCCATTCCAACATGAGCTGTTCAATTTTATTTCCCAACTCCCTCCCTCCAACATAACACCTGCTACAGACAGGCAGCTTTCTTCACTGCCTCTCTCACACACCATGCTCATTCCCATCTTTGCTCATGCTCCTCTCCTTTCTCAGAATGCCTCTCTTTTTTTCTTCCACCTATCCACATTTTATCCATCCTTCAAGACCTGACTCAAGTGCTACATTGTTTTTAGAACTTTCTTTGGCTATTTCAACCTGTATCAATCTCTACTTTCTTTGGAATTTTCCAAAATAGAAAGCATGATTCATTTCCACAAGAAGCTTACAGTCTGGTAGAGGAAGCAAGACTAGCATTTAGAAAAATTAATAGTAATTGGATAACATGTGATGAAATGCCCAAGTGAGCGCCATGGCAATGAATGCTGTATGTGATCAGAAAAGGAAGAGCTCACTGTGGGATGGGGAATCATGGACAACTTAATTTTCTTCTAATAAAAAATGACAATGAGAAATAGACACAATCTTTATGACCATTTTTAAAAAACAAATAATCCTCAAATGGTGATACCCAGCAACATGACCATCCAGTCACCCCATGTAAGGCTCTCAAAACAAGATCATTATAAGATTTGTTTTTAAAGGCATACCCCCAAATATCTCAGTGGTGAGAGACATTTCAATAGATAAACAAACCACTATGACGTACCATCATGACTAAAAAGTGAGTTATCCTAAAAAGCACTGACCTTGCCCTTTGTTTATTAACAGAGCTATAAGTCATTTCCTAGACAGCCATTTTGCTTTCTGTCTCCTTCTATCTCTTTCTCTGGTGAATCTCCCACCTTGGAGATGTTAAGGAACAGGAAAGATGCAGGGCTTGGTAGATGGGCAATCCTGCCTGATGGCCAGGGATTGCATAGCATGACCTTTGCTTGAAATGCTTTTTATCATATTCCCTCTTTCTTAGGTTGTAGGAGGCTCCACATTTGAAGGACCAAACATTTTATTTCCAAATTACACTTTGGTTTGAGGATCCAGCTCCTACCACCTTATTTAGCTGATGAAAAACAATCACACAATCATCTCATAACATAGTAGCAGTCCCATTTTTGCTTTCATTCAGACTGCCATGGATTTCCTCTTATTTCACAGCCCTTCCTACTGCTTTCAGCCAGCTCTATGGGCATGATGGAAGCTTACTTAGCAATTGTAGGTTGACTTGGAATTAAAAAGTTCTTCAAATGATTTAGTATTTCCCAGCCTAAATCACATAGCTTCCTCTCTAGGGATATATGACATTTTATCTCCTGTCTTTGTGTCTTTGGTGATCCCTCATGTCTCAGGTGCACTCTCTCCTCACCTCCAAACTCTCACCATCCCAAGCTTTCTTCAAAACACTGTCCGTTTGCTGTCATCTATGTGAGATGTTTCTTGATCATCTCTGCTGATAGTTGTACTTTCTCCCTCCTGAAATTACTTTGTAATATTTTGCATATTTTCTCTATTTACTTTTCCATGTACCTCTTGTATGACTCCAGTAAGAGAAAAGCTCTTTGAGGGCATGGACTGGCTGGTTTGTCTTATCATTGTCTCCAGAGCCTAATCCGATTTCTGGCACATTGTAGGTATTTAGTGAGTAATTGTTGAATTGAGTTATA
Source organism: Phascolarctos cinereus (assembly GCF_003287225.1). Classification (NCBI taxonomy): domain Eukaryota; kingdom Metazoa; phylum Chordata; class Mammalia; order Diprotodontia; family Phascolarctidae; genus Phascolarctos; species Phascolarctos cinereus. Next base: position 68,852,387 of record NW_027556180.1, read on the forward strand.
AGTAATCTAAATTCCCTCTTGCCCCTCACTCAACCTGACAGTCTAAGCACAGCGGGAATGAGTTTCCAGGAAGCAGGGAGCAGGAAGAAGCTAAAGACTGAAGGAGCAAGATTTAAGGAAAGGAGGTTAGCATTTTTGTTTATTTATGTACATTGAGAAGGACCATTGATAGTAGAAACTTTGTGGGCTAGTGAAAATTTTCCACACACTGGCAGTTGGGAAACATTCATCTAGGTCTCTCCACTCTGAGCAGCAAAGATCCTAACCTGTTCCAGAAAAAAAAACAAACAAAAAGAAAAAAATCCTTTTGAATATGTCTGGAGAAGAAAATTCCATGGCACCAACTCAGTAGCCTAGAATCATAGAATGTTAGTCTCCAGCTATCACCCTAGGGTAGTTCCTTTCTCCCTTAATTTTACAGATGGAAAAAAGGAGAAATAGCCCCCACTCCCAGGAGAAACAGACTGCTCACCAACACCTAGGTGTTAGTAGCAGAGCTGAGACTATAACCCATGCCTTCTGACCTCCATCCAAACTGTAGACTAGTTTGGTGCTTGATTCCCCACACCAAACTGACTTCCTGTTATGAGCTTCCCCATCTTTAAAATAGGATTAGGCTAGAGATCTCTTTCAGCTTTAATATCCAGGATTTGATGAACCTAAGTCAGTCTCTTTGAATCTCAACTTTAGTTCAGAACTCTTGACCTTCTGGATAAATTTCCTAGAGTAGGTAAAACAGAATTTTCTTTCATTAAGGGAAGTCAGAGACAAGAAAAAAAGTGCCTAAATTCTCTTCTCCTGGTCTTTCCTTCCTTTGTATGTTCCTTGGGGTGGGGGGGGGATCATAAACTCCTATGAGTGATATAGGAAGTTTAGTCTAGTGACAGAAATATAATTACAACACGTTCTTAATTAGACCTCAGGCTTACACAGAAACTCAGAACCTAAAAGTTCTGACCATGCACATAAGACATCAATTGGTGCTATTTCTTGCTAGAGATGGTATGGTAGAAATGATAATAGAGACATGAAAACGAAAACGTTCTCCCCACTTTTCACTCAGTTCACCACTTTATTTTATCCTCTAAGTGGAAAACTTCCGAGAAACATAAGGCAAAACAGGGCTCTTCCAATTCAGAGGTCTTATTGTTCATACCCTACCTTCTAGGCAGAATCGTCCATCCATCTACTCCCCAGCTCTGTCCTATATGTTCACAAGAAAAAGGTAACATAGCCAATGGGGATATTTGTTTTAATTTAAGCCAATTAAGAAATAAAGGGCAAACAATGGTTAATGCAGGAAATTTATTGGCTCTGTGTCTTAGAAAAACTATTAAATTATTTTTTAAAAATCCTTCTGAATCCAACTGAGTAATATTTTTATCTCTCACACTTCAGGGTGATGGTATTAATTGGCAAGTGATACCCAGCAAATTTCAGAACCAATCTTGCACTAAGAGAATGAGGGAAGCAAAATTCTGCCAAAATTTTTGTGGGGAAAAAAAGAGGGACAAACCCCACAATTATTGTACAGGGTACAGAGTTGGAACCTGAGGAACTCTGGTCTTGGGGATGCTCTGTCACCTAGAGACTGCCATCTTCAATCCAAAGCAAATTAAGAAAACAGAGCTCTGCAAAATAACATCTCCCTATTTCCTTCTTTCTGTTCTCTTACTCTGGTTCCTCCTCTCCCTCCACCCCCTCCCCTCCTTTTCTCTCTTTCTGCTTCAACTCCGTCTGCTTTTCAGCTGTAAGGCATCCAAAAGCCTCACAGGAAGTCAATGATGGCAGACTTGGTTTTCTCTTTAAAATCACTATTGAGGAGCTGTGTGTGTGTGTGTGTGTGTGTGTGTGTGTGTTATAATAATAATCCTTTATATGTGTATGGTGTTTTATACTTTTCAAAGCTTTTCCCCATGCATTCTTGTTCAATTCTCATGGTATTATTGTGCCACAGATAGGGGCATAATTCAGAGGAGAAAAATTAGATCTCGGTGAAGTGAAGTGGTTTGCCTAGGTCATGCAGTGAACTAGTTAATAGAAGAGTCAGGCCTAGAGCCATGAGCTCTTTCCTTCCCTGCTTTTTCCACTCTATCACACTGCCCCCTCCATACACCAGCGCATGGCATATATAGCTGTCCTGCCATAATATTCTAATTTCACCTCTCTGATGCATGAACCTGGAGGACAATTTTCTAGGGAGATAATTTGGGGATGGGGCCCAGCATTTGTTGGAGAGAAGAGGTTTTTGAAGGCTTTAAAGCCTTGACTTAAACACTTTTCACACCCTTTCTCAGTCCTGCATCCCTCCCTTATGATGGGGGAAGCATCAGGGACAGTTCTTTACTCTGTCCCTTTTTTTTCTCCCCCTCTCTTTTTCCTGAGCATTCACAAAAAAGTCTTAATTCAGTTTCAAGCTTTTAAAAATACACACACACACACACACACACACACATATACACACACACACACATATATACACACATATGTATATGCACATATAAATACATAAACACATCTACATATATGTGTCTATGCATGTGTATATGTATACAAACATGCAAAACTTATGTTACAACTAAAGTTAAGTATTCTGCCTAATGTTGCACATTACCTGGAGGGCTATCTAATGCTTAATGACCATTAAAAAGGTTAGATAACTCCTCTTGGGGAGTACTTTGATTTTGTCATTTTATTTTTTTTTTAATTTGCCTGATAAACCAAACCATTTACACCCAGGTGGTGAGAGGAGAGGAAGGAGAGTATGACAACGTACATTTTCATTTATGTTACAAGCTAATGTTGTACTTAGCTTACTGTTTAGCCTTAGCCATTGTGGAGGAAAGGACAAGACCCAGAGTCAAAAGCTGTATATTCCCTGACCAAAGTTTTGGATATATCTTGGCTCAATAGCTCCAAATCTCCTCCTCCCCAGTTCTTGTTAAAATCTGCTATTAGTTTGACAATCCAAGCTCTTTCCACCCCCCAACTCACCCCCACTCCCTAGGATTAGCATTATAAGTGAAGGGTTTACCTTCGGTGTCCTTTCTCTCATGAATCATAAGAATCTCCTGACCACCTACTGCTCTTCTTGGCTGTCCAAAGCCACCCACTATGGAGCCTCCCCTTCCCCCAGTTGCCCTCCCCTTGTTCTTCTTTCCCCTGGTGATCTTCTTCTTCCCCATCCCTCCCATTTGTCACTCCACCCATTCCAAGAAGTGTTTGATGTTAGGAATTTATTTCATTTGTGGTCTCCCACCCAGACCATGGCATTCAGCTTAAGAAGAACTTTTAGAAAGGGCCCCAGATGGGGACAAGTGCAAAACCTGCTTGGTTAATGGGTGGACCATGGGGCTCTTGTGATTATGTGGTATAAGGTTGCTGGGATTCAAAGTATGCAAGCCAGATTCTAGTCCTTTTTCTATCATTAACTCTCTGTGTGAGCTTAAGCAAATTACTTTTTTTACTTCCTCTTTCCTCTGCATTTGAATTTAGGGGATTGGGATAGATGATCATTGGGTCATGGAAGGTGGAAGGGACCTTAGATGCCTAAGATCAAGTCTAATATCCCCAATAACTTGCTCAGGGTTACACTATGTGATAGCTAGTTAGTGTCTGAGGGGTGATTTGAACCTGGGTGTTTTTTTTTTTTTTTCAATTTATTTTATGCCTATGCATAATGTCTAATATTTCTCAAGTTCCTAAGATCTCTTTTAATTCTATCATCCTAGGGCTCCATAATGCTAAATTATAATTCCTCTGGGCTTACATCATTGATAAAATGTGGAGAGAGATAAAATGAGTCTGTCACAAAATTTTTATGAGAATAAACAAAGTAAGAGATGATTAAGTGTTTGGGGGTGGAGGAAGAATGGTCTTTAAACACAAGGTATTATTCATCTAAATAATATGAGTCCAGTAGGACTTTTCCCACATAGACATAATGCCATCTTAGGACAAATTCTCACTTCTTCCAGTCCTTCTCGAATATCATGGAATGAGAGTAAGAAACGATCTTGTGACAACTTTCTTGAAATATAGCATTTTTAAGCTGAAATTGCTGAAGATTATCTAGTTCAAATTTAGTAGTTCAGGAAACTTGAGACCTATAGAGGGGATGTGACAGTCAAGAAGATATGGCAAAGGCCAGAACTAGAATCTGGGATCTTGCTTAACTTCACTTGGTATGTAGGACTGTGCTGTAGTAGAAAGGTCACTCACTGGTTTTTGAGCTACATGACCTGAATTCTAATCCAAGTCACTCAAGTAATATAAGCCCATTAAACTAAATGACTTCTAAAGCTGTTTCCGGCTCATATACTATGGTAGTCTTTTGGCTTCAATTTCTTTATTTAGACAGAAAGACAGAGAGAGAGAGAGAGACAGAGAGAGAGACAGAGAGACAGAGACAGAGAGAGACAGAGACAGAGAGAGAGAGAGACAGACAGACAGACAGAGAGACAGAGAGACAGAGAGAGAGAGAGAGAGAGAGAGAGACAGACAGACAGACAGACAGACAGACAGAGACAGAGAGAGAGAACAAAGAGAATGAACTCTTGGGCCCTTCTAGCTCTACCTCTTTTATACCAAACCATCTCAAACCAAACTCTATACTAAACTATCTCATAGTCTAATTAATGTAGAAGGCCCACCTTTCCTGATTCCCAGCTTAATGTCCTTTCTATTACACTGGACCTTTTAGGTAACTTTTTTTTTGTAAATAATATTCTATTTTTTTCCAATTACATGTAAAGATAGTTTTCAGCATTCATTTATAAGATTTTGAGTTCCAAATTTTCTCTTTTCCTTCATCCCCTCCCACCTCAAGATGGCAAGCAATCTGATATAAGTTGTACATGTTCAATCATGTTAAATATATTTCCATATTAGTCATGGTATGAAAGAAGAAATATGACAAAAGAGAAAAAACAATGAAAAAAACAAAAAAAGGGAAAATAGTATACTTTTATCTGCATTCAGACTCCATAGGTCTTTCTCTGGATGTGGATAGCATTCTCCATCATGAGTTTTTTGGAATTGTCTTGGATCATTGTATTGCTGAGAAGAGCTAAGTCTATCATAGTTGATCATCTTTTTTTTTTTTTAGGCAATTGGGGTTAAGTGACTTGCCCAGGGTCACACAGCTAGTAAGTGTCAAGTGTTTCGTCTGAGGCCAGATTTGAACTCAGGTCCTCCTGACTTGAGGGCTGGTGCTCTATCCACTGTGACACCTAGCTGCCCCAATCATCTTACAATGTTGTTATTGTGTACAATATCCTCCTGGTTCTGCTTACTTCACTCACCATAAGTTCATGTAAGTCTTTCCAGGTGTTTTGGAAATCTGCCTTCAGTCTAGCTTTTAAAGACAGGGATCTGATGACATATTTAAAGAAAAGTTCTTGGTGCAGGTAGGTGTCACAGTGGATGGATCTCCAGCCTTAGAGTCAGGAGGACCTGAGTTCAAATCTAGCTTCAGACATTTGACACTTACTAGCTGTGTCACCCTGGACAAGTCATTTAACCCTGATTGCCTCACCAAAAAAGCAAAAAAAAAAAAAAGAAGTTCTTAATGCTAGGACCTCCATTTCCAGATGTTAGCTTCTCCATCCCAATGCCTCCCTGATATTGCCCATTGTCCTTAATAGTTATGAACCTCTCTGAATCTATAGGATGGTTCATGTCCCTTTATTCAGGTTTTAGTGGATATGCAGAATAGTTGTTTACCATCTCCTGAAGAATAAAAATTTAGAGAAGAGAATAGTTTGTAGGTATGTGCTAGTAGATATTTAATAGCCTGCTTTGGGGGAGGGGGGTAGGATTGAAGAAATAGGAATTTAGGGAGGATACACTTTTAAGTTTAAGCTGAATTATTAACATTTTCTTCATTATTTTCTTAAGTCTGAACAAACAGCATAACAATGCGTTGAGCCCTGATTTATAGTTTGCTGATTTCCAAGGTACAAATGCTCATTTTAAACAGTTAACAATCTGCTCTTTAAAGTAATTCAGTTATTTTCTCCCCTTGACCAATTTTAAAAGACACCCACAGAGGGGTGAAGGAAAGCATAGGCTCCTAATCTCAATCCCAACAATATGTATTTCCACTAAACCCTAACCCCCAAACAAAAAGCCTGTTACATTTGTTTAAAACCTGCTGCTACCTCATTCTTGGCCCTAGCACCTGGACCTGAGATCATTGGTCTGGTTGATCTAATGAGTCTGCTAAAACCTGAAGATAACAACATGATATACCCTAATAAGGACAGGCAGATAGCCAGGCAGATAAAAGTGGCAATTATATCTTATGAGCTATAATAAGAGCTTCCCTAAGGAATCAGTAAGCACCCTACATCTCAATAAGAACTATAACAACCCTAAAAATAATTTAGCTTTCACCCTCTGGCTATGCCCATCCCCACCCCAATATCCTCTGCCATCAGCTCCATACTGGAGAGCCAACATTTTTGAGTCCTCAGTCTCCCATTTACTGTTTCTTTCTACTTGACCTCATTAGAAGGTTGGGGCAATACAGAATGGGCTGCAGACAGGATGTGGTTCTTCTGAGGAAGGATCTGAATCACAGAAGCCTTTATTAAGTGGTTCTATGTACATAGTGCTGAATAATATTAACTCATATCCGCAAAACATTCTATAACTTACAAAATGTTTTCTGCACAATGCACCTGTGGAGTGATTCATGCTACCACTACTATTCCTGGTTTACAGATGAGGAAACTGAGGCTGGTAGAGATAAATTGACTATATCCTGCCTGCTCTCATATGACATTCCTAAGGTAATTATCAGACTCCCATCTCTGACTGAGCATACCACCTAATGTTACTAGACCAATACAGAAGACCACATGGTAACTTCATCTATTTTCACACCATAAGCCCCATGCACATCACCTTGCTCCCCACCTTTTCCCTCCTGAATATAAAACAGTGCTAATTCTAACCACTGGGGTCCAGCCTGACATGACCTGTAATTGTGGAGACAATTTCCATGGGAAATAGGACTGAATTTGGAGTTAGAGGCCCAGGTCCAGTTACCAGCTTGACTGCTTGTTGTCTACATGACCAGAGTACACAAAGTCTCTAGTTCCAGTTTCCTCATTTGTAAAAGCAGACAGACTAGATGCCACTCTCTTCCCTAGCTCCCTCCATCCCCTACTGCTTTCTTTTTCTCTAAATCCCCCTATAATGTGTGCTGCTGAGCATCACCGATTGACATATGTGTTCTTGTATCTTCTACGTATGTAACATTGGTATACTGGTGGCATTGGTATATGTGTACCATTGGTATATGTATGTATGTATGTATGTATGTATGTATGTATGTATGTATGTATGTATATATATATATATATATCTACTGAGTCAGGTTTAACTAGTTTTATTTGTAGGTTTATTTTTGTTCTCTAAGCTCTAGAAATGGGCTGATTTAGGTATGATGAAGGTAAAGGAGGGATGCAAAGCACTCTAGGATATGGAGCATATATCAAAATCATAACGACAACAGATTTAAAATGAATTTAAAATTAAATATAATACTAAAGTAGAGGGAAAAAATGGAAATCACTTGCAAACCTGGAACTCACCTAACATATTTCTCCTTAGTCTCTGGAAGCACTTTCTATGTAGTATATAATCTACAGTTAATGCCTCTGTCACCAGGACCATAATACCTTGTGACCTCATTCAGGTACTGGGGGGCTGTGGGATATGAGAAGACCAGCAGTGCTGGAGAAAGGATCTTGGAGCTATCACTGAGATCCTGGGCAAGAAGAGGCATCATATAGGAGGGCATCAGGCTTGAAAGAAGCAGGCAGCTATTCCATCTAATAAGGTAAGGTAGATAGGAGTGGGCATAATGATGGGTTGCCAAAAAAAAGTATTTCAGGAAACCTTTATCTAATCTGCCTCCCTTTCCCCCAGAACTGCATTGAATCTAATTGCTTCTGCAAATGCTGTCTTTCTTGGTTTCAAAGTTCTCTAGAGAAAGGGCTCAGATTCTTTCACAATCCTTTTCAATGCTTAACAAGCCTTTGCCACAATTTTTTAAGTGTCTAACCTAATTCCTTCCTGCTGCCATTTCAGAATCAATTATTCCTGTTCTTTTCCTCAGCATAATTGTCTTTGAAAGACTTGAAGATGGTTTTTAATCTTCCCCTCCAGCCTTAGTTTTTTAGACAAGTGTTTCAAATCCAACCTTTCGTGATGAATAGAGCACATTCTCAGTTGGGGATGAGAGAGAAGGGAGGAGGTAGGAATGAAAGGGGGAACAGAGACCAATGGCCTCAAATGATTATACATTAAGATCCAAGCTTCCCCCTTTCGAGGAAGTTAGCAAATTCCATTTATGTGAATTCATACAGCTCTGTGTCTGGAAATTGGGGAGAGACTTTTGTATCTTACTAGTTAAATGACCTTGGGTAAGTCTCTTTTCCTTCTCTGCACCTGTGTTTCAGTACTCAGAAATGAGAAAATTGGACTGAATGTATCCTGCATTCTGAGCACACTCGATATAGTCATCTACCCACCATTATCCCTAGAAGAGCATGCATTGTTTTAGCTAAGCCTGTGTGCAGGAATCAGGCTGGGCCCAAAGGTTCCTTTCAGGGTTTGGGATAGGACTTGAAGGCTACTGAGACCCTTTCTACTCTAAATCCTATGATGCTGTAGTGATGTAAGGAAAGCTATTTTTCTTTCTCTCATAGGATTTCTATCCCAAGACACTTATGCTGATTCTCAGGCAAAGAATAATCCTACAATAATCCATTGACTGACAAAATCAACACACATTCAAAATGAATCATTGGCTGCTATGATATATAATTGAAAAGTGTGTGTGTGTGTGTGTGTGTGTGTGTGTGTGTGTGTGCCTGTGTGTGTGTATAAAATCATCAGTGATAGAGGATTCATTAAGTGTTTACTATATGCCAGGTATGAGGCTAAGTACTGGTGATACAACAAGAAGCAAGCAAGGCAATTGCTGCTGCCGATGAGCTTCCAGTCTCTTGGGGGAAGGCAACATTCAGTGAGGAGCTACAAAAGCAGGAGAAGTACACTATCCACTGCATTATTTGGGAATGTCCCGTGAAATGAAGTGGAGGCCCAGTTTCAGGTAAAATAAAGTGAAAAAAGAAAAGATCAACTCTTAGAGCCTAGTATCCCAGAGGCAGAGCTCAAGCTTTTGGTAGAAGAAAGATGACAATGATGGCTAAAATGCAAGCACACATGTGCATAAATCTCTACGTGTGTGCATGTATACATGCATATATCTACAAGCCTATATGCCTAACATAAACTCTTCTGTTTCGCTTTTAAAGGCCTTCGCAGTGTTATGCTAAGGGATCTTTCCAGTCTCATTGGACATTAGTCTCTGAGCACTCTACCAACCAAACTGACCTTTTCTCTCTTTCTCACACTTCAATATCCAGTCTCTGTATTTTTCCACTAGCAATTTCCCCATGCCTGGGATGCTGTTGCCTCTACTCCACCCCTCACCTCTGCCTCCCTTTCTTCTCTTAAGACACATATCAAGTACCACTTACTACATGAGACATTTTCTGATCTACCCCCCTGTTAGTATACTCCCAAACTACCCTGTAGGCAGTTTGTTCCCTTTATATTTACACTACCTGATAGTATACTTATTCCCTTTATGTGTAATCCTCATGAAGCCTTTCCTGACCATTCAAATGCTACTGTCTTTCCTCCCAAGCTGCCCTGTAGTCAATTGCTTTATATGTTTACATTAACTCCTGTTCCATTTTTTTTTTGGTGAGGTAATCAAGTTTAAGTGACTTGCCCAGGGTCACACAGCTAGTAAGTGTCAAGTGTTTGAGGCTGGATTTGAACTCAGGTCCTCCTGACTCCAAGGCCAGTGCTCTATCTGCTGTGCAACCTAGCTGCCCCTTTTCCGTTTATTTTTACATGTACTTTTCTCCCTCATTAGAATGTAAACTCATTGATGTTGAGATTAATGTATATGTATTATTCGTTCATTGTGTATTTATGATCACTTCCTACCAGAAGCCCGGTACATAAATGGTTCTTGGTCCTTGAGGATTTATTGACAGCTTAAATCCCATAGTTTCTTGTGGTTCATTATTACTTTCATTCACTTTTTATTTGGTCCAAACCTGTGATTTCCTCTACAAATGGAATCTTCTCTATGGATGCAAACATTCACTTGATCTGCAACTTCCAGGCTTAGAGAACTCTTTTTGGGGGCCACTGAGAGGTTAAGTGATATGCCCAGGGTCACTCAGCTAGTATGTGTGACTCTAAGACTGGCCCTCTATCCATTCTATCAGGCTGACCATTTTACATTCATAAGGAGAGCATTTTGGAGAGAAGGCATAAAATATAAGGAACCATGTGACCAGCCCTTTGCTGGATCTGTGGGCAGGTAAAAGCTAATTGCTCTATCTGGTCCATTGTGGCTGCAGTGTGATCTACCCACTTGTAATTTAGTTCAATTTCATTCCATTATACAGTCATTAAGAGCCTACTTCAGACAACAGAATTTCAGATTCACGAAAGGCTGGTTACCAAGAAGTGACTCAGGATGGAATATTTACTCCAGAATTTGGATTTCTTTTGCCTTGGAACTTTGGGATTGTTTCAGTGAGTGCTGGAAGCAAGTTAGACCTACCAGGAAAAAAAAACATAAAAAAAAAAACAATAGCCTTAAGGATCAAAGCCTAGATAGGGGAATTAAAAGGGCTTGATCTGGGAGCACCTGGACAGAAGTTTTTGCTGCTTTCAACTTATGCCAGGTTAAGCGAAAAGCTGTAAATGGTAACCTCAGCTAATTGTAATAACCTACCCCCAACTTGAATTTCCCCACAATGTAGTGAAATGTGGTTGTACCCTTCAGAACTAAGCATGTTGTGAGCTGAATGTGTGTGTGTGTGTGTGTGTGTGTGTGAGTGTGTGTGATGGAATTCAATGAGCAGGGTGGGTGAAAAGAGCAGCATCAGAGAAGTCAGAGGTAGAAAGGGAAAGACTAAGCCCCTGGAGTGTGGTGTATAATCAGAGAAATACCTTTCTATCTTGCCCTTGAGTTATTGCTGTGTAAGGTACAATTGAAATTTACTGTGATCCCCTGGGTATGAAGGTTGGAGCATGTTTCATGGCCATCTCTATCATAATGTTTTTTGCCCTTGTTAAGACATGTGAAGCAATTCTGGAATGTAGACACCTGGGAATGTTGGGATTGGGAAGGCTTATGCTTTGGCAGAGAACAAATAACATTGAAAGGCAACTTGTATTGAAGAGAACACTGGACTTACAATCCAAAGCCTTGCATTCTCTGCTTCTGACATTAGCTGTATAACCATGGGGACAAATTTCATGACCTTATTGAGTCTGTTTCCACATGTGCAAAATGAAAATAGTAAGTATATACATATAATAATGTATTTAGCAAAACCTCTGGAATACTGTCTACACTTAGACTCACTGGCTGCACATGCAAGTGGAAACTATTACTCTCATGTTCCAGGGGTATGTTGTATGTCTGCATTCCTAAAACTATGTAGTTCGTGAGCCCCCACAAGTGTATAGACTTTTTAATAGTTAGCCACTAGACACAATTAGCTAGCTCACAGCAAAAACATTTATTAAGATGGCATAGTGAGAGCAGTAGCTACAAACCTTCTTCCTATAAACCCAGGGTGCATTGTCCCAGAAATACACAAAATGTCCATGGAAAGAGTGGCCCAGAATGACAGTGAGGCATCTATGCAAGAAATGCATAGACAGGGCAATTCACTCCTACAGTACTGCAGGACTTCAATGACCTTCCTCTCCTCATGGTGTCTTAACACTCCTGCTCTCCTTTGGATACAGAATCTCTGATGGGCAGGTCACTAGGCTTCCAAGGGTCTGTTCTTCTTTATAGCTTGACTCTCAATTGGTAGAGCTAGTTCTTGACTATGTTTATAGCTAACTCTTTTCTTTGCTGATCCAGCCCTTCAAAGCTGCTTCCTACCTCAAGTGACTGCATCTATGATGATCTAGAGAGTATGTATCTCTTCACCCTGATGATGCGCTATTTCTTCTCTCCTCCTGATTGAGTAGATCTGCTTCAAAATGCCATGGCCAACCAAAAGTGGAAAGAAGAGAGAAAATTCCCTTTCCTCCCTTCCCTAAGACATGAAGAAAACATCCATCTCAGGACCTAGGCTCTTACTTTACTGATAGCTCCTATATGGAATCACTATGAGAGATGAGAAACTTAGATTTTTAACGGCCAACAGGGATTTGGTCAGTCTTTGCACAGCCAATGTTATTGTCCCTTCCAATTTAATTTTTTAAAAAATCCTTCAAACTTCTTAAAACAGTAGAGGGCGTAGACACATTTGACACTTAGTTTAACTCCTTATTATCTGTCCCTTACTTTCTTTGCTTACACCTACTAGAGGTGGATGGTGGGAATCAATTATCTAACACCAACTACACAATTCATTCTTGCCCCCCAATACACATGTATAGGGGTTTTTTTGTTTCTATGCAAATAAGGTAGAAATATCATACAAATGAGTACATACATGAGAATTTTCTTCAGTCACTGAATACTTCAATCCACACACCACTCACTGACTCCCTTGCTATTCTAAATCTCTTTACATTTGTACATCAGAACAACTTCGCTCTAAGTCTAAATTACATTCTGTTTCAAGAATCATAGCTGTATCTCCATGGATTACAAACTTTCTGAAGATACAATAGTTGTGTGTTACATAATTTGTATCTTCCACAGCTTCTAGCTTATAGTAAACACAAAATACAAACTGTTTATGTATGTGTGTTTAAATATACTTAGGGTTCAGAGCTATAGAATGCAGATTCATAGGATTTAGAAATGGAAGGCCTCTTAAAGGTACAATCTTCTTATTTTATAAACATGGAAACTGAGGCTCAGAGAGGTGTATTGATTTGCTCAAGGTCACACAGTTATTAAATAACAAATCCGAGACTCAAGCCCAGGTTTTCTGGGCCAATATATTATGCTCAGTGTGTATGTGTCTACATGAGACATAGTGCTGTCCAAAGGACAGTTTGGGATTTTAGAGTCAGGAAGACTTGGGTTCAAATCTTACCTTTGATGACCCTCTGATCAAGAGAAAGTCAGATTAGTTAACCTTTAATTAACCTTTTTGAGAAACAGTTTCATTTACAAAATGGTAATGTTAATGTCTACATTACATTCCTCAAAGGTTATTGTAAGAATTGAGTGAAGTAATGTATGTAAAGGGCCATGTGTATGTTAGCTATTAGTATCTGCTCCCATCTACCCCCAGGCAGAATTAGTTAAATATATATTGTCTTGTAATTTCAAGGCTACTTGGTCAAGGTTTTGTCCCTAAAAATCCTTCCCTGAAATTCCTTTAAGCATGAAGTGTGACTGAGCCTTCCATTCCCAAATTAGAGATAAGGTTTAAAATGGAATCCCTTGAGAAAGGAAACACATTAAGACTTATTAGTCATTCACACCTAAGTGTGAATGAGTTCATCAGATTCAGTCCCGAGAGATTTTTATAGGTGAGAGTGGAGAAGAGTGTGAGGCAGTGGGCCCTGAAAGGTTGGGGAAGAAAGGAAATAAGAGATTCAGAAAGGGGAGGCTTGGCTAAGTGAAGCAAAGCTTTTTCTACCTCCCAATTTAGCTGAACGCCAGCCGTAAGTGAGGGGTATGTGCACAAATCCAGCATGTGTGTTCCTAGAGGTGTGTATGTGTGTGTGTGTGTGTGTGTGTGTGTGTCTGTGTGTGTCTGTGTGTGCCTTACCTAAAAGAATCTCGATTTGAGAACTCAGGTTGTCTACCTCACAAGCCTCTTTGATCTCCAGCTTAATATCTGGAGCCTCATACTCCAGCTCCCATAATGCAGCAGGTATTTGGCATCATTCCTAGCAGTACAGAAGGATCAAGGCCAGTTCAGTCAGCCTTATTTTTTAAAGCACAAATGGACTTAGGAGAGAGAGACAGAGAGACAGAGAGAGAGAGACAGAGAGAGACAGAGAGAGACAGAGAGAGAGAGACAGAGAGACAGAACTGAAGAGAATTTTATTTTTCTGCTATCTGGAGAAGGATTTTTTCACATTTTTCCCCAACTTACCTCTATGCAGTCAGTGTTTCTAGATATGCCAATAATGGTTGCTTACACAATAATTGGCTCTATTGGCTGGCAGAGTGCTTTGAGAGTCACCCCATACATAAATCCTTCTGCATCCAGAAAGGTGGATACTTAAGAACCCGGAGAAATGATGGAGAATGTACCAACTTCTCTCCTTAGTATTGCATCCTCTGCTTGTCAGGTCTGATCATGATGGACATAATTTCTAAAGAGATGAAATTCCCCAGAATTACTCAATGATATGGAAATAGAAGACAGAGAATAATACATTTCTCTATAAATTGGGTCCTGATGTTCAATGAACTTGCTGGCTGATTTCCTCTGGTACATCCTAATCTCTTTTAGGCAAAGAACATGTGTACTGGAGTTGATTCTTATGTCTCTTTGGCACTCTTCCTCCCTTCTCCAACTGAATGGCCCTTAAGGTTGATCATAAATGGAAAATTATGCAATAGTTTTCTAGCATCCTAGTTCCCTTAATGGAGCCCCATGTTGGCTACTTCCCAGTTCATGGTACTTAAGGGGGATATTTATCTATTTCAATTCATAGCTCGTGAGCCTCCATTTCACTGAATGTCCTCTGACCAACCCAGAATGAAATACGTGACATCATAGCAAGGCTAAAGATTATTTCCTTAAGACAGAACTCAAGGTCAATTACAAAGTGTTAAATTAAGCAGCAAACACTCACATGACCCATTTCCCAAAACTACCACCTCCCAAGCCTCCAGGAACTATGGAAAGTCCACCCACCCTTGCTTCCCAAGCTGTTTTTTTGGCAGCTTTGGAGTGGGAAAGGGGTTTTAAAGACTTGCCCATCACACAAATGCTGAAACCTCAATGCCTGGAGGGCCCTGCTTCCTGCTACACAAATGATGAAACTTCAGTGCTTCCTGCCACAAGTTCTAATAAGAATTCTAGTACTGGCTAGAGCTAGATATAATTGAGGGGAAATGGCTCATTCTACTATCATGGTAAGAGATAGGCACATCCTTCATCATCTCCTCCTTCTTCTCTGGTATTTTCCTCTGTAGTCTACCTCTAATCCACCAGCCTTCTAAGAGTTTCTCACCAATGCTTTTAATCTTCCCAAATTAAGAACACTCATCACTCTGCATCTAGACATCTCCACACAACAGAATTCCACCTAGAGTTCTGGGGGAATTCGATTCCAAATGAGAAAACACCTCCTTTATGTGCTAATTAACATTAGCAGTTAATAGTCAATGGACAAAGAGCAGAAGCCTCTCTAGGAGACAGACCATCTGGCTTTGGATCAAAGGGAATAACAGATCTAAGGGGAATTGATGTACCTAAAAAAGAAACTGAGAGCTAGATATAGAAACAGGAGTGCTTTTCTGAGTTCAGTAGAATCTGGGTGCCATGATAATTCTGGAAAGTAATTTTGAATTATGCTAAGAAAGTGACCATATATTCTGAAGATTCACTAATTAAAAAGCCCCATATGCCCCCAAATATTATGCTTATTGATTAGGGGACAATTAAACAAATTGTAGCATATAAATGCAATTGAAGATCACTGCATAATGAGAAATGATAGATATGAAGAATATGGTGAAGTATGGGAAGATTTATATGAACTGATTCAAGGTAAATTAAACAGAACCAGGAAAACAAAATGCATAGAACTATAGCATGCAAATTGAAAGAATGATGACAATAACAAAATTAAAACAATGGCACTGGTGTTATCAAATGACCAAGAAGATACATGTGGATATATCTCAATCCCTTCTTTGCAGAAGTGGTGTACTATGGGCATATATCAATATCAGACTTAGCTAATATGTTGATTAATTTCCCTGAATTCCCCCCTCCCATTTTTTTTGTTGTTATAAGGGATGTCTTTCTTGGGGGAAGAAAGGGAAGACAGATATTGAGAAATGAAGATGTTGAAAAAAATAAAAATAAATTTAAATGAAAACAATAATCTAGGGATTCTGCATTTTTTGAAGTTACCAGAGAAGAGGATCTTGGCCTAGAATACAAGGAGGAGTAGATGGACTAGAAGAAGATACATTTTTGGAACTAAGCAGGATCACTTTGAACCTTTTATGCAGTTATCTAGGCAAAAGTATGCAGCCTGAGGCACCTCAGTGACATCTATCTTCTAAGGTACACAAAACAAGAATGTAAGTACTCTCTATACCTATAATTATGGACCTCAGAAAGTCCTTACACTACTAGAAAATCATTTTGGTTATACTCAGGACCACTGACTGATAGTAAGAAGTACATTCCAGTGGGAGACGTAGATGACAAAAGACATGAAACTTCCATCTTATGTCCATGAGACTAGCAAATATGACAAAAGGTGAAAATGGTAGTTGTTGGTAAATCTGTGGGAGGGCAGGCACATTACCATGCTATTGATTGAGCTGTGAATTGTTTCAACCATTTTGTACAGCAATTTGGAAAAGACAAAAAATTGCTAACCTGTGCATACATTTTGACCTGGAAATATCACTCCTAGATAGATACCTCAAATAATAAAAATGAAAGGGAAAAAAATCTATATGTAAATTACTCCCTTCACACACATATATATGTATATGCAGATTATGTATGTGTATCTATCTATATATAGAGATAAACACACATATTCACACACACATTCATACTCACATATATTTATATACATATAGTACACAATACATATATAAACGTACATATATGTGTATCTATATCTATATCTATATCTATATCTATATCTATATCTATATCTATATCTATATCTATATCTGCATCTGTATCTGTATCTGTATCTATATCTATATCTATATCTATCTATATCTCAGTGATTTTTGTTGAATTGGAAAGAAAAAAGGTATCCATCATTTGGGGAATGGCTAAAAAAATATGGTATGTGAATATAATGGAATATATTATTTCACTATAAGGAATGATGAATATGATAAACTCAGGGAAGCCTAAGAATATTTCATTGAACTAACGCAGAATCAAATGGGATGAACCAAAAAAATAAATTACATAATGGCCATAATAACATAAAGGAAAACAATTTCATAAAGTTGTGGAACTCTGGTCTGATTAATCATGTCTTCAGCAGACTAATAATGAGAAAAGTTACCTATTTCTTGACAGAGTGGTCATGGACTAGACGCATAGAATGAGATATACATTTTCAGATACAGAAAATTAAAAAAAACAGGAAAAAGAAGAGAACATCAGTAAAATACTAAGAAATACAGAAGAAAAAAAGACACAAACAGGGCAATTCTTTTACTACTATGTAATATTCATTTAAAAACCCAATACAACAGAAGTTCATGGCTCTTTAGCTTCTTCTTTGTATAATGAAATGTGTATGTTTGTAGAACATTGGTTCAAACAGTATTTTGTAAGGGTAAAGACTACATTCATAGGATCGTAGATTTAGACCAGGAATGTACCTTGCAAATCATCTAACCAAACCCTTTCATTTTATAGAGAAGGGAAATGAGACATAAAGAATGAAAGCAAATGATCTGTGGTCCTATACAAAGTCAGGGGCAAAAACTGAGATTTGAATGTAGGGCTTCTGACTCCAAATTCAGCACTCTTTCCACCATACTGTCTTGAGGTATTAATCAATTTAATTCAGTTCTTTTTAATTCAGTTTAACCAACATTTATTAAAATAATAATTGCTTGCATTTATATAGCACTTTACAAATATTATTTCATTTGATTTTTACAATAATCATGGAAGGTAGTTGATGTTATTCCCATTTTACAGATGAGAAAATTGAGGCAGACAGACATAATAAAGTGACTTGCTCAAGATCATAAAGTGTCTGAGGCTGGATTTGAACTCAAGTCTCCCTGGTTCTAGGTACAGTGTTCTATCTATTGCACCATCTAGATGATTATATGAGTCTTATGTGCATGTCACTTTGTTAAACCGGGAAAACAAAGTTAAAGATATGAATCCTTTTTTCAAAGAGCTTCTAATCTAATGATTTATAAGACCCTAAATTCCTGAGGTACAGATCAGGGGAGCAAGGAAAGGAGTCTCTTTTGGATTTTGGAAAGTCACTCACTGTCTCCTCCCTACATCAATGTCTCCATCCCCTTTCCTTCTTCTTGTATTTGTTCCAGCTTCCTGCAGTTCTCCCATTGTGAGCTGAGAAGGAGACTGGGAATCTAGAAAGTATTTCAAGTTACTTACTCTATTCTGAAACCTTGACCAGCTGTCTGAACACTCTGTTGGCTGAGTGAAGGAGGCTTCCATGTGAAAACTCAATAAGAAGAAAGGCACAGAGGGTTTTATGCCCCCAGGAAGACATTTTTTTTTAATGAGGCAGTTGGGGTTAAGTGACTTGCCCAGAATCACACAGCTAGTAAGTGTTATGTGTCTGAGGTCAGATTTGAACTCAGGTCCTCCTGACTGCAGGGCTGGTGGTTTATTTACAGTACCACCTAGCTGTCCCAGGACTTTCAAGACTTTCCTTTTGAAACTGAAAGGAGCAGGGTCTCCTTATTTATATGTATATATTCCTTTTTAAATAAGCCACTGTCTATATGGCATATAGCAGAATAAACTTGGTATTTTAAAGAAATGTGGCCTGTTAAAAATCAGGGGAAGAGGAAGTCAATTCACCTACAAACCACTTAGTGCCCTTAACACACTCACAAAACAAAATGGTACCGTGGTGACAGATCTCTCTCTCTCTCTCTCTCTCTCTCTCTCTCTCTCTCTCTCTCTCTCTCTCTCTCTCTCTCATACACACACACACACACACACACACACACACACACACACACACACACACACAGAGTCTGTCTCTCACTCTCTCACTCTTGCTCTCTCTCTCTGTCTCTCTCCTTTGCCTCTGTCGCTCTCTCTGTCTTCTCTTTCTGTCTCTTATCTCCTTTCTCTCCCTCTTGTCTCTGTCTCTCTTGCTCTCTCTCACACACACCTTATCACAAATGCGCTGATATAAAAATTGAGCCTATGCTCATGAAACCACATACACATAACGTAGTGCCTCTCCTTCCCCCTTTAAAAATCTGGGAAACAAATGCTTGAAAAGAAACATATATAAAGAAAATTAGCGCTTGGGGGCTTACACTGAAGGATTCACTTCAGGATTACTTCAAATAGTCTAGTGCCCCAATGAGTTTTAACTCATTCATTCATTCATTCACCATAAAATTGTTAAATATCTACTGTGTTCAAGATATACAAAGAAGAATCAACCAGGGTTTCTGTGCTCAAGGAATTTACAATCTAGTCAGGGAGATGGGATGTGGGCAAACTTAATCTGGGCCCCAATAAGCCTCAGACTGCTCACTTCTCAGATTCACGGTGTTGTTTGGGATAATCAACTGTTCAAATCCAAAGCTCTTTGAGGTTAGAGAGATCATTTCTGGAAGAGAGGGAGAGGAGTTGAGGAGAGTGATCAGGGGATGTTTCATTTCCAAAATGGTGTTTTTTTAATCTGGGTCTTGAAAAGTATTTCAATGGTCAGAAATAGAAGGGAAAAGCTCTTCATGAAGAGGAGTGCCATGAGTAAAGGTCCAAATATGGGAAAGCACAAAATATATGCAAAGAGCAGCAGAAAGACTAGCTTGACTAGATCATCAGGTGCATGAAGGGGATTAGTGGGGGATAAAGCTAGAAGTGAAGGGTAGAGACATATTGTAGAAAGACATTTTTCCAAGCTAGGGAGTTTGGACTTTATTGAGTAGACTGCAGGGATGTGTTAAAGATTTATCAATAAGGGAATGATATGAAGAAGGTAGGGTTTTAAGAAGATGACTTTGGCAGTGCTGTGCAGCTTGGATTGGAGTGAGGGGTCATGGAATCATACAGACATGGCATGAGATAAAGACCTGAATGAGTGTGGTAGCAGCAGTCACAAAAAAAGGAAGGATGGATGAGAAAGAAATGGCAAAAGAAATAATCATCAGGACTGACTTTGATAGACTTAGCTTTTCTCAGCAATGCAAGGATCTAAGACAACTCCAAAAGATTAATGATGGAAAATGTCATCCACATTCAGAGAAAGAACTGTGGAGTCTTAATGCAGATGGAAGCATAGTATTTGCTCTCCTTTTCACCTGTTTTTTGTTTGTTTGTTTGTTTCTTTTTTCTCACGGTTCTTCCCATTAGTTCTAATTCTTCTTTATATCATGACTAATGTGAAAATAGGCTTAATATGAATGCGTAAGTAGAACCTATATCAGACTGCATGCCATCTTGGGGAGGGGGGAGGAGAGGGAGGAGGAGAAAATTTTAAACTCAAAATCTTAAGGAAGTGAATGTTGAAAGCTAAAAATAAATAAATAAATAATTAGAAAAAAAGAAATAATCATCAGGACTTGACAATGAATTGGATGTTAGAGGTAAGAGACAGGGAAGAATTTGGGGTAACTTGGAGGTTTCGAGTCTGCATAAATATGACAAGAATGTTCCCATTTATAGAAAGAGGAGACAAGAGAAGGCTTTGGTTTTCTTAGTAATGGAAACACATCTAGGTCAAAAAGTCCAGTAAGCAACTGGAAAAACAGTACCAGAACTGGAAAAAAAGTTATGATTGGAGATTTGGGAGGTTTTTTTTTTTAAAGGTTTTTTAGGCCATAATAGAGTAGGGTAGGGTAGGATGACACAGAATAGAATAGGAGTAGGATGGGATAGGTTGAGGAGAGGAGGGAAGGATAGGATAAGGTATGATAGGATGGAATCAGCTTTCCCCTGTGTTGAAGCTGTGGGTATGAGCAATTGCTGAGTTAAAGAATGGAGAGAAGAATAAAGAAGACTGAAGCCAGAATCCTGGAGGGATGTCTATTTAGAATGTAGAAGGTGGAAAAAGATCTTGGGGAGAAGACAGAAGAGTTGACAAAGAGGAAGAATGAGGGTCAGTGTCATATAAGCCAAGAGAGGAGGCAATTTCTTTCTTACTTTTTTTTTTAAGGATAGGCAATGGGGTTAAGTGACTTGCCCAAGGTCACACAGCTAGTAAGTCTGAGGCCGGATTTGAATTCAGGTACTCCTGAATCCAGGGCTGGTGCTCGATCCACTGCACCATCTAGTTGCCCCTAGGAGGGAATTTCAAGGCTGAGTTTGCCAATGATAGAGCATCATAAGGAAAAGTAAAGGACAGTAAAAATTTAAAAAACATCACTGGATTAGAAAATCAATGTTGAATAGCTTTAACAGAGAAGGGCATTAGAAGCCAGATTGAGAGTAATTAAAAAATAAGTGTGTGGTATAAAAAGTAGAAGCACGGGGCATCGACCACTGTTTAGGTGGCTGCAGATAGGGGTACTCTGGATTTGGAGTGAGGAAGATTTGAGTTCAAATCTTATATCAGACACGTACTAGTTGTGCGCCTGAGAAAGTCTAAACTTAAGCTCTCTTAGTCTCATGCATAAATTGAGGATAATAACAGCATTTACCTCATAGGATTGCTGAAAGAATGAAATGTAATAAATTCCATAAAGCACTTTGTAAAGCTTAAAGTGCTATATAAATGTTAATCATTATTATGTGGTGAATGGAAAGAAGTGAAACAATAATTTGAGGGATAACAGAGTCAATGAAAGTTTATTCTATTCTATTCTATTCTATCCTACCCTGTCTCATCCAACCCAACCCGACCTTATCTCATCCTATCCTATCCCATTCCATCCCATCCCATCCCATTCTATCCTTTCCTACCCTACAGCTAGGTGGTGCAGTAGATAGAGCAGTAGACTGGGCTCAAATTTAGCTTCAGATACTCATATGTGTGACCCTGGAAAAGCCACTTAATCTGTTTCTGGTTCCTTGTTTGTAAAATGGTGATAATAATAGCACCTACCTTCTAGGGTTATTGTGAAGATTAAATGAGATATTTTTAAAGCATTTTGCAAAACTTACAGCTCTATATAAATGTTGGCTATCCTTCTACTTCTCTATTTTCATACTCGATAGCACCTGAGGGTGTATAAGCAGTAAGGGGTTCAGGAGAAAGGGAGAAATTAAAGAGGTAAGGAGGAGAGAAAAATAAGGGAATCAGGTTGAGGTCAGGAGAAGTCATTAGCCTTGACAAGAAAAGTATTGTGGGTAAACAAGGAACCAGCGGTTCCTTTGTCTTTCATTCTCAAGGAATTCCTTCTCTGTGGCTTCTGGAGGGCAAACTATTTCCTAATGGGGATAGATAATAGGGAGTACGTTTCATCCATTCCAAGGTAGTTGTAAGTAAATGGGGAGAATGATGGTAATGAAGAGAGGGTCAAAGAAATGACTCAGGCCAGATTTCTCCCTGGACCCCCCTCCCCCATGCCCTAACCCTGACATTGAATCCAATATTTTTATTATATACTACCCATGTTACAGTATATAATAACAATATATATCCTGATTACAGCCTACAGGCCTGCTTGCCAGACTGTAAGGCTAACCCACAAAGCTGATTTTCATAGCCATAGTGGTTAGGAAGGGAAGGGAAGCTCTGAAATGCAAGAGTGGGTTCATGTGACCTTAATTAATGTATTAATGTGTGTATATACACATATACACATACACACAAACATACATATTTATGTTCTCATATTATATAATATGTACACATCATAAATGTTGAGTTTATGAATATATGAGTTTAAATATATATATATTTAGATACAAAGTTTGGTTCTGGTAACAACACAGTGTCCCTGTCTCTGTATAGATGACCAGAAAGGTCATCCAAATTCTTTAATCTACCATTCTCTGGAGCCAGCCAACTGAAGGCTAAAGGCACTGATAATGCAAAGCAAGAGGTCCAGTAGCAAGTATAAAAGGAAGGAAAGCTTTCTCCCACCATTGCTTGCCATCCCCAACAAGCCCCCTTTCCAACCTCCTCTCGGTCCCATTTACCCCAATTATACCCAGATTGTTCTACATGAGGATTCTTCTTTCTGGAGATGGCCTGTTTTCTGCTGATAGATCACTCCTGGCCCCAGACCATCTTCACCCTCCTCTAGAAGAAGCCATTATAAAATTAACCAGTGATAAAACCAACACAGGGGACTTGGAGACCCTTTGTCTTCTTTGAAATGGCGAGTTGTTTTCATCCATCTGGTTGCGCTTAGCACAGAGATATAATTTTCAGTGCTGCTTTTTGCTGGGTATACCATACAATTAAGGTATTTGAAAAACAAACAGCTCATAACCACCACACAGTGAGGAGTTGATTTAGCAATCTGTGACCCATTTTTCCATGGGCAAACCCACTTCCAGATACAGGATGGTTCATAAAGCAAAAACTAACAGTTTGAAAACTAGCATTTAGTTGGGAGAAGGAGGAGGAAGAGGAAAAAGAGGAGGAAAAGAAGAGGAAGAGGTAGAAGAAATGAAAGATGAGAAGGAAGGAGAAGAAGAAAAGAATGAATAAGAAGAAAAGAGAGAAAAATAAGGAGAAAAAGATGAAAGAGAGGAAAGGGAAAAGAAAGGGATAGAGAAGAAGGAAAAGAAGTGTTACACAATAGAAAGAGCATTGGCTCTGAAGTCCCAGTGTCCATGGGTTCACATCACATCTCAGATGATTACTACATCCCAGACACTGGACTATATGCTGGGGACAAGCCCCTACCCTCAAAGAGCTTACTGCTCCATTGTGGGGACACACCATGCACACATAAGTATATCCAACTTGGTAGTAGAGCCCTACTACAGAAATCTGGAACGACTTTTTTTAGGAAGACATCGAGAGAAGCTGGTAATTCCAAATGGCACAGAGAAGGAAGGAGCACATTCCAGGAATGGGGAAACAATGAGTGTGCAAAGACATGTAGTCTAGAGACAAAAATGCTGAGTGTTCCAGTTTGGCTGGAATATACTTGGTTGTTCTGCTAAATGTTTAACAACCTGTTCTTGAAAATCAGTCAATGATCAATCAATAACAAAACAAACAAAGAAAAAAGAAAAGGTAAACTTCAAAATTTAAGCTATACTTTATATCTTCTTAAATGTAGACAGTCTACAAAAAAATAAATCAAGCCCTGATTTGTAGTATTTGGGGATTTGAGAAATATAAATTCTTACACTGAAAATTTAACAATTGGCTTTCAAGAGCCCAATGAGCTGACTACAGCACACCCCTCAATTTATTTGACAGAAATACCTCATGCTTGAACCCAAATGGTATTACTCAGATTAATTGCTCACTTTGTTCATTAAACGTGACTCTGAATGGTGTTCGGTGATGTCCCAAATCAAAGTCACTCCCAAAGGAAGGAAATTTGCTACCAGTAAGGCCATAGTAGGTGCTTAATAAATGTTTGTTGATTTCTGATTTGAATCTAACATCAAACAAACAAACAAATTGATCCCAAAAGGAGAGTCAAAGCAATATTTTAAATAAGGATGGTCTTGTCTGAAGGGGAAAAATGAAGGACCATATAAATACTAGTTATCTTCCTATCCTATTCTATTTTTATGATAGATAGTAGGGGGTTCAATAGAAAGGGAGAAATTAAAGAGGCAAGAAGGAGAGGAAAATGTAATTTGGACTTTGGTATTTGTAAAAATGGGCACCTTTGTCACAGAGATCACTCATCACCTTATGGTCACATGCTGCAGTGGACATAATATTATCATGCATTTTAGAAGGGAAGATGGTACACTAATGCTCCAAAGTGTGTGTGTGTGCGTGTGTGTGTGTGTGTGAGAGAGAGAGAGACCTGAAATCTGAACTCCTAGGTTTCATTATAAAGATATTAAAGTTGGATGGATCCCAAGAGTGCACCTGAGCCAATCTCTTACCCAAATAGGAATCTCTGTGCTCCTTTACCCTTGTTTGACCTGATTTGACCTTCACAAGATCATTTATTGCTTTGCTGCCCTCTACACCTGATGTATACACACACAATGAAGATAATGAGATTCCTCTCTACTCTATCTCACTAAGAACTTTCACAAGATCTGTTGGAGAATTTATGGAAAATCATGGTCAAATGTTGTGAAAGACAAAAGTCTATGCCTGATCCGTACTATTGTGGAGAGTACCCAACTCTCTCCCTGGCTTCTTGCTGAGGAACATGGGTTTTCTCAGATGACAGAGGGAATTACTGATTGACTCCAGTGGTCTATTGACTGAGACCTAGAAAGATACTCTCTCCCTGTGGCCTAGAAGAGATTAGAAGAGAAATGACTCTGTCCTTCCTCAGGACTCTTTGCCAATGGCATTCCCTCTATTAGCCTTTCAGCTGGTAGGGGCATGAGTGGAGTAATTTGTCTCTCCTCCTTCCCCACTTAGTATAAATGGTAATTAGTGGGAATAAGTGCTTGACTAAGTGTACCTAAGACTGAATCTTGGGTCCCTGGCTGCCTTCTTTTCTCTTTCCGCTTCTTTCCATGAGTAATAGAAAACGATCAGTGATCCAGAGAAATGGAAATTTCCACTTGTAGCACTCCTTTGGGGGCTCACTTTCCAAACTCATACTCATACTGGCAGGTTGGATTCCCCACAAAGTAGTGACTACTGCTCCCCTAAAGGTTCCAGGGCTAACCTGAGGGATTAGTGTTTTCTAACATAGTGGCTCACAAGTCCCCATCTGGTGTGCTTTTCACTGGTCATCAGATTTAATTTGCTTCTTAGAAAGGGTTTTTACTAAGCAATTACAGCAAAGATAGGTGTTATGTAAACATTCCTCAAAACCTGGGGTGCACTCTCCCATTATGCCTAGCAATTCCCTAGGAAAAAAAACCCTGATTTTAAACTACGGAGAGAACATGAGGCCAAAGGGTAAATGCATAGCTCCTGGTTGCCAGAAGTTCTTTTTTCCAAGTCCTTACAAAATTCTCTTTAAGAACGACTCTCAGCTGGACTCTAAGGATTTTTGGTTGTTGAGTCCAAAATCTACCATTCCTCGAAGTGGCCACTTTGCCCTCATCATGTCTTTCATCTCCCAATGCATACTCTGGATTTGGCCTCTACTGCTCTGGAGACACTGTTTCCAATTAGAATTCCTGGTCTTCCAAAGTTCAGAAGGTCATCCACCACTTATTATTATTTTTTTCTTATTTTCTCCCCTCAGGTGACCTTCACCAGAGAATCTTTCACCTACTGACCAAACCTCCTGCTGAAATGTGTGATTCTTAACTGGCTGGGTCATACTCAGGCAAATGGGTGTGTTAGATTCCTTCAGCCAGTCACAAGATATGTTATGCAAAGTGTCAACTGCTTTCATCCAAAGATCAAAAAGTTGTATTCTTCTCAAATTAATTAAGGATTGATTCAATCAAGGTACCTGGGCCTGTTGTGATTATGCTCATTGTGGTGGTATAAACCCCCACCTTTCTAAAAGAAGGCAGTTATATCATCAGTTTGAGAGTTGCTGAGTTCCTCAGTCAGGTCCTAGCCATGCAGCTATGGAAACATTCCTAAATAGCATTCTTCTTGGAGGAGACACCCACCTCCAGGGTCATCCTATAGCAGAAAGCCATCTCCTCACTGGCTCAAAGAGGTATGCCTTGTGGGTTGTTCAGACAACAGTGTAATTTCAAGGTTAGGGTAAAATATAGCTGTTCAGCAGTCCCACAAAATTGTCTTTACTTTCCAGGGGAAATATAAAGAGTGCTATGAAATGTTTTACGGTTTTGTACTTGATACTTTACATGAGTCTTTCCATTGTAAGTAGTTTCTTTGGTTGAGTAGATAAACATCTATCCATTGCCTGCTACTCATGTTCTGAATCCAATATCTTTTTCTGAAGGGGCTCTGTTACCTCTCTTTGGAGAGGTCCTAGACATGAACCTTGCTTAAAGTTTTGTTTAAGAAATTTCCACAGTTTCATCTGGAGTTAAGGTAGAGCCAGAGAGAATAACCAATGCTTTTGTTGGTGTCACTCCCTGCTCCCCCCTCCTGCCCCAGTCTTTGTGAATCCTTTATTAGGGTCCCAAAATAAAAACAAGGCAATTTCAAGGGAGGGGCTTCAGGAATGGAGGGATGAAGAAAGGCCTCATGCAATAAGTGGCATTTTAGCGGAGCTTTGAAAGAAACTAGGGATTCTAAGAGGTAGAGGTGAGGTCAGAGGGCATCCAGGTCATGACATTCAGCTTAAGAAAAGGCAGATGGAATGTCATGTGTGAAGAACAAGAAAGTCAATTTGGCTTCCCCAGAGTACGTGAAGCAGAGTAATATACCTTCAAGTCTCAAAATGTATTTTACCAAACATGATTGCAAGAGAAAACAAAGCTGAAATGGCACCTAAAAGAAATTAAGATAGACAGAAAACACCCTTGTGGCAGAAGCTTGTCAAGCATTAAACTAACTTCTGAAGGTACATTTTGAAGGCATGTGAGCCTTCTTCCTAGATAGCTTCAAAACCAGGAAAGGGCTCATTTATCTCAACTGCTCAAAAGCAAGGGCATTAGTGAAATGAGGATGTTGTTAAGATTCCCCGGACGTTTTGTTTTCTACCTGTTCTTTTATGTTCTTCTTCCTCACACAGAGTAGGATCATAGATTTCAAACTAGAAGTGATCTTTAGAGATCCAACCCCTGCCTATTCCAGGAGAGGAAGCTGAAGCTCAGAGAAATTGAGGGAGCTGACCAAGGTCACCCAGGTACTTAGTAGAAGTTCTGAAATTTGAGCCAGATTCTCCAACTCCAAATTGAGTTTTTCTATCCCATCATGCTTTCTCTGACTCCTTCTATAAGACTGATGGCTCCCACACAATAACCCTTTTCTCCAAGAGCTTAGAATTGGCTCAAACATCCCCTCCTTGGTATTATTCAGCTCCTTACACCACCTGGAAAGTTGGTGAGTCAGGTCACCTGGTATTTTGGCCCTTGTGACAGAGGTGTGAACTGTTAGCATCTACACAGCTCAAATAAGATAAAGGATATGAAAGCAAGCCCTTTGCTCAGTCAAAAGAGTTGTACACATGCAAAAATATATTTATGATAAATTCTACAGCCTCAAGCTCAAAATATATTGTTAGACATTCCTGGGAATTTGGGGGATCTTTTTGTCCTGCCTCCCCTTCTACCAGAGGTTGCTTTGTTCCCACATTGGGCAATAGATTTGTAAACAGGAAGACCTCCTTCAAATTTCACCTCAGATATTTACTAGCTGCGTGACTCTAAGCAAATTACTTAATCAATCTGTGCTACAGTTTCTTCATTTACCAAATGAGGGGATTGGACTCCAAGGTTTCTCCCAGCTCTAAATCTATAATCTTTTGGCCCATGACTATAAGACCACTTCTAGCTCTAAATCCCATTTAACTAGTGGCTATGTGACATTCCATCCTATGCCTAAAGCAGGTACATAAATCAGAAAGGGTAAATATAAATTAAATTAGAGGAAGCACAATGTGGTGGAAAGACTGTTGGACTTGGACTCCAAGTGTCTGAGTTTCAGTCTCAGATATGTCATTTACTATTTATGTGACCGTGGGCAAGCCACATAAGCTTTCTAGTCTCATTTTCCTCATAATAACACTGACTCTTAGTTTACTATGAAGTCAGTGCTTTCTAAATTGCAAAAAGCTATAGAAATTTAAATTATAATAATAATCTCAGTATATGGCTTGATCCTAGAGGTTCTGAATAGAGAATTGTGAATTTCTATAGTGCTACCTCCACTACCAACAAGAGCTCTAGATGAGGTGTCAAACATGAGGCCATGGAGCCCACTAAACTCCTGTGTGCAAATAAAGCCAGACTAAGATGGAAATGGGAAATTAACAAAACAAATAAAAATACAATAATGCATAGATCATGTTAGTATCTGGTTTTCTAAGTTACTAGGTAGCACTGGGGATCCTTATGTACAGTTTAGTGGCCCTCTTGACACCATTGTTCAAAGGAAACCAAAAATCAGCATGGTTCTTCATGTTCCCAAATACTTTCCCATTCTCTTTTGATCTTTCTTTCTACTCCTGGCTCTGATAGCTCCTCATTCAATGTCACAGACTAATGGATTTGGAGCTGGGAGGGCCATCACATACAATTCCCTCATTTTGAAGATGAAGAAACTGAGGCACAAAGATGTGCCCAAAGTCACACAGAAGTGTCTTAGGTGGAATTTGAATATAGGTCTCCAACTCTGCTCTCTCTACTACATTCTAGTCTTAAACAGCTATACACTGTAGTCCCATAATATTTCTTTTGGAAGAAATGCAGGTCAAACTAGCCCTGGAGGTGAACTGACTATATAACTAGGTACTTGGGGATGTAAGTCTTAGATAAAGAAGGAAATTACCTTGAGAGAGAATTTTATTCTTTCCCTGTGTCTTTCAGGTTATACTCAACCTATCCCAGACAGGACAGCCTTGACCTTATTTATCTCAGGCCAAATTCCTACTAGAGTACTCATAAATAGTAGAGTACTTATAAATACTATGAGTACTAGAATACTCATAAATCAAACCACAAAGCCACGATATAGACTTTAATCCTGGGAAGCATCTCTCTTCACTTCCCCTTGACTGCTGTAGTCAAATAGCTAACAACTTTGTCTCTGTCATTCAATCACTTTGTTTGAGTCTCTCTCCATGTGTCATTCTCTCTGTCTCTCCATCTTTATCTCTGTCTCTCTCTCTTTCTTTCCCCCTTTCTCCCCTCTTTGTGTCTTTCTGCCTCTGCCCCTCCACTCCCTTTCTTTCTCTTTGGAAGTCAGCTCAGTCCCTAGCCACTGTCTCTCTTCAATTCTTCCAGTTGTCACTGGAGTCAGAAAGGGAAGCTTTGAAGAGAAATAGGGAGATGAGTGGTCAGGGGAGAAACCTAAGGCCTTTCGCCCAGGTGACCTGATCTGAAGGACTGCTGGGGAATGCTCTCCAATTCCTGACTTACACTTTGGATGCTGCTGTTGGGAGGAATGAAGGCAGTATGGAGGAAGACTCCCCTTTAATGTGTTCTTTAGCTCAAACTTGTATTTGGTCCTCTGATGCTAAAGTTGTCATTCAGTCTTGAATGTTTACAAAGGGTTAGGGTCAGAAAAAGCTACAACTCAAAGGTTCCTCCTGCAGTAAGTAGTGCTTCAATAAACCATGGCCATTCTCTGGTGGAAAAACACAATCTCTGACCCATCCCTTCCTATGCTGCCTTTGGGTAATCATATTTATTTTACATTTGATTTTACAGCAATGAGGCTAGATTTCCAGTATGACACATGGGATGAGTCTCATTACTGTTTAAGTATACCTGTTGGTTGCATAATGGGTGTTCTCACCCCTCCTCTAGATTCTAAAGTCCTCCAGGGCATGGAGTACCTCACTTTAATATAACCGGGTGTTCCACCAAGGAAAGGCTGACTGATTACAAGAATAGGGGGCAGGGGGTTGAAATGAACCAAAGGCACTAGTATATGGGCACTAGTTGTGATAGCACAGATATATTTAGAGACTTTGTTCCATCCCTTATTTATAGAGAAGAGGATAAGAAGAGGCCAGATGACTGTATGGTCATCCAGGAAGGATATGTAGAACATTATCTATGCATTCAACATAGTTAGTGCTGAAGTATGCAGAGAGTTCAGTCTATCTTCAAAGAGCTTACACTCCCTTTGGGAGGGGGTGGGGGTGAGATGGCAGCTCTATCACCAATTCAATTCCTCAAGAATTTATTAAGATTTAATTCTGGGCAAGTCACTGTTGCAAATCACTAGCATTTATAGACCCCCTTTGAAGTCTGCAAAGAACTTCACAATTACCTCATTTTATCCTCACAACAACTCTGGGAAGTAGATTCAATTATTATCCCCATTTTCTAGATGAGGAAACTGATGTAGTTAGATGTTAAGTGACTTGCCCAAGGTCACACATCAGTAAGTGTCTAAGGCTGGATCTGAACTCAGGTTTTTCTAATTCTAGGTCCAGTATTCTATCCACCTAAGTAATGGTCACATAAAGACAAAAAGAAAACTGATCCTTCCCTCAAGGCACTTATATTTTCTAGAGGGAAATGACAAAATACACAGAAAAGTAAATATGGAAATGTATGTCTAGCAATAAGGAATCTCTGCTGAGCTCAAGGGACTGAGGAGTTTCTCTACTGCACACCAAGTTCAGTACTGGGGAGCCTACAATATAATGAGAGGGATTAGGCTCATTATCCCTCATTACCCTCACACTAATTCTGGCACCCTGGGAACAAAGTATTTAAAGCTCAAGATTTTGCTCATGCCTTGGTCTTAAATCAGGATTGGGTGGGGAGGGGTGGCCAAGAGTAAAAGGGCAGTCAATGTACCATGTAAATTAAATATAGGACATGTATTTATTTCTTATCCATGAAAGCAATACCAAAGGATTCAGAAGACTCATAATGTATATTGGTAGAGAAACTTAAACAAGATTCAATAATTTATAACTACCACTATACTCACTTAGGAGGTTTATGCCTAAACTTAATCAGTGCATAAAACAGGTTGCAGGACCACTGAATAGGCATTTTACATTTTGCCTGGACTCTGCAATTCTGGTAAAAACAAATCAAGTTTCAGTCAATAAACATTTATTAAGTACCTAGTATGTGCCAGGCACTAAGCTAATCATTGGTGGAAAAAAGAGGCAAAAGACAGTCCCTGACCTCAAGGAGCTCAAAACGAATGGGGGAGACAACAAGAAACAAATATGTACAAACCAGTTAAATACAGGAAAAAGAAGAAATAATGAAAAGAGGGAATTAAGAGAGGTTGGCAAAGGTTTTCTGTAGAGATGGGATTTTAGTTGGCATGTAAGGAAGCCAGGGAGGTAAGCAGGCAGAGATGAGGACGGAGAGCATTCCAGGCAGGGAAAATAGCCTGAGAAAATGCCCAGAGATGACAAATGAAGTGTCTTGTTCTTGAAACACCCAGGAGGCCATTGTCACTAGATCTAAGAGGACCTAACAAGGAGTAAGGTGTAAGACCAGAAAGGTAGGAGGGGGAATTAGGAGACCTTTCAGGCAGTCCCTAGTAACTGAGAATGTTTCACCTTGCCTCAGAGTCAGCTCTGACTTGATGGGACCCAGGACTACTTACACTCAAAAGGTTATCTTCCAACGTGAACATGTCCACTTTGAAAACAACGTGTTATCACCTACTCTGGAAAACAAAACAAAACAAAACAAACAAACAAAAAACCAAGTAGAAAATGCAGTAGAAGCCCAGATACAAGCTTTTCTAGTTGAGTCCATGCTCCATAATAATTGCAAATAGGTAACATTATTTGGCTCTAAGTGCCAGGCACTGTGATAGTTATTATTTGATTTGATCTGATCCTCACAATAACCCTGGGAGGCAGAGAATATTATCATGCTCATTTTATAGATGTGGAAATTGAGTCCAGGAAGAAATAATGAACTGAGGTTCTTTTGCATGGGAATAAGGAAAGATAGCATGACAATCTAGGTTCTTATGTACAAAGAGTCCAGCCCGAAGGTTGGGAGACAGATTACACCTTTGCCTCTAAAATAAAACTCTTGATTTTAATGATACCTTGTTGGTAAGAACAAGGCATGCGGGAGAGTCTTAGGAAACGGCAAAATAGGATGTGACCCACAATTGACATCGACCACTGTCCCAGCTCTTCTTTGGGTGACAAGACCCTGTAAGACTCAGGGTGTATAGTCCTTCCTCAGGCCCTCAGGCTGAATTATTAGATAATAGCTCTCTGCAGCTGTCCTACAACTGGACTGGGGGACCATTCATTATCTCTTTTGCTTCCCTGCTGATAAAAAGAAAGACAGAGGGCTAGTTCAAGGTCACTCAGGGGCCTTCCTCTCTCCCCATTCCCCTCCAGGAAGAAATGTGGATTACCAAAGAGCTGGAACCACACAAAAGGAATGGAACCACACAAAAGAGACACAGTGATTGGGAGTAGTGTAGTTGGGGGTGGAGCAGACCAGACAATTTGTGAATGGTCAATGCTTTTAGACTTCTCATTCTTTCAAGATGATCTCACCTTCCCAGAGACAGGAGGAAGAAAGGAGCAATTTGATTCAACATTTATCGAGTGCCTACAAGAAACTTCATCCAACTGACCTTGCTCTAGGGGAGTACCACTAGAACACTAAAGCAAGAGGGATTGATCAGAGCTGTCCTAGATCAATTTAAAGAGTTCTTCGATCAACCTGATAAGATTATAGGGTCTGAGCCTTTATTTGGGGTTCTCTGAAAGATACTTCCTCATGGCCTGTGAGTGTACCCATTGTCACTTGACTGACAGAATACAAAGAACTCAAAATCACCCACTGTCTGGGCCTCAGGAGAACCAACATTGGATGGTGGAGATATCTCTGTTTCTGTTTCTCCCTCTCTGTCCGTCTCTGTCTTTCTGTCTCTGTTTCTCTTTCTCTGTCTCCCCATTTCATTCCTGCATTTGGTACCTACATAGCTTCCTTCTCCCAGGAACAATTTATATTACATCTTGCAGAAGAAGCACACAGTAAAAACACACTTCTGGTCCAAGATGTAATTCAGGGAGCCTGTATTCCTGAGCTCCAACTTCTCCTGCATGGGGAAGGAAGGTGAATTCTCTAGGCAGCATGATCCCAGGATCTAATCTTCTAGAAAGAGAAAGAAAATTTCCTGGGAAGTTCCAACTTTGGAGGTTTCATTGTGAATAAACATAAGCTTGAGAGTTCCCAAGTTCAAGGGTTAAGAAATCAGACTTTCTGGAGAGATAAGTAGATTTCCCAATGCAGCATGTTCCTTGGAAGAGGAAGAGAGTTACCCACATAGTTCCTGAGCGGTGTCCTACTTTTAAGCCAAAGCCAGTGAATTATTTACTCAATGTAGGTCTGATGAAAAGATTACTTGTTCAGCAGCCCCGAAAGTAGGTTTTTACCTTTTGGGGGAATCTAAACCATAGGGTTTTGAGATGTGTGGGATCCTGTAGGAAAGGAACTCATTGGAATGCCAAAGCTTTACCCTAATAGTAACTCCAAGTTCAGTTACCTTCTAGGGAAAGCAGATGAGTTATTTCCATGCCTTATTATGTATTCAGTACTTCTCTGTATCTACTTTTGGGCTCCTGCTAGACCTTTGTACCTTCCGCATTTTCCATGGGGTGAAGTAAAGCCTGGCCTATATCCAATTTGCATTTGCTACCTTGGATGCTTATATGACAGCTGAGACACCTTTCCCCCCATATTTAGGGAAATCTGGAAACGAGCACCATGAATATACTAAAAATTTATTTGGAGTGACTCCAGGTGGTAGTTCATGGTCATGGGTTATATTAGTGAAAGGCTTGTTGGAAAAGGAGAGTAAAACAGAGGCAGCATCCAGTCTCAGAACGAGCAGGATTTGGGTTCAAATACTATTTCTGATAGCTAATGCCTCTGTGATCCTGAGCAAATCACTTAACCTCTCAATGCCCCAGACAACTCTATAAGACTATGAATCAGGGCCCAGGTACCCATCTGGATTGGCATAGGCTATCTCCTCATCTGGAGTTTCCTCTATCAATAAAATCACAAGTATGATGATGATAATAACAATAATAATAATAATAATACAAAGAAGAAGAAGAAGAAGAAGGAGGAGGAGGAGGAGGAGAAGGAGAAGGTGAAGGTGAAAGAGGAGGAAGTTTGGAATTCTCTGTAGGCTTTAATTAACTTCCTCACTTTATTGTTACTTAACCTCTGTGTGCCTCAATTTTCTTAGCAGTAAAATGGGAATGAGGGAACAACAGTAGCACCTACTTCACATTGTTGTTGTGAGGATCTGGAGATTTTGTAAAGTGCCTGGCACAAATTTAGGCAAATACAATTTCTTGTTCTTTCTGCCTCTGCCCCTCTACTCCCTTACTGTATGTATCTCTTTCTCATCAGAACTCAGCTCAGCCCCTGTCCACTGTCTATATCTTGAATTTTTCCAGTTGTTACCAGAGTGGGAAGGAGAAGCATTGAAGAGTGATTGGGAGAGGAGCGGTCAGGAGAGAAACCCACGGTCCTTTCCCCTCTCCCAGTGTAGAGAAACGCGTATGTATATTCAGTTTGGATTCATAAATCAAGGAAGGAAAGAAGAAATAGTGGAAGACTAAAGAGATCGTTCCAACTACCCTTCTGAGTAGGTGGGATGTCCCTCCTCAAGGTCTACAGACAGATATTTCCCCAGCTGTCAAGTAACTCCAGTGAAGGCAGCTACTTCTGTAACATACAAATGGAGGACTCCATCGATGCCTGAGTATGTCTACTGTGATATATCAGTCATGTTACCTGTTTGTCCCTTTGGTCTGAGGTAGAAGAGGAAATGTTTTCTCTAGGGATAGGGAATGTATTTGACTAGAACGGCATCTCGGGGCCTCTCCGTTTATGTGGGTGCACGTGTCTCTAGATCACAGAGCATGATATAGCATCCATATGGGCAGTAGGGCAATAAATACTTTAAACTAGGTGACATATAAGATAGAGAAATCCATTGGCCTGTGCTTTGATTACGTGAACAATGAGAGTTGAAGCATCCCTGAGGG
Source organism: Phascolarctos cinereus (assembly GCF_003287225.1). Taxonomy (NCBI): domain Eukaryota; kingdom Metazoa; phylum Chordata; class Mammalia; order Diprotodontia; family Phascolarctidae; genus Phascolarctos; species Phascolarctos cinereus. Next base: position 68,887,929 of record NW_027556180.1, read on the forward strand.
AGTTGTCTGCAAGGCACCCCATGCTGTCATTTTCACCAGCCCTCTCCTTCTCCAGCCACCACCCTTTAAAGGAGCTCATGATGTCTTTAAGCAGTCTCTGACAAAGCTGTTCCCACACAGTCTTGTGTGGTTTGGAGCCCTGCAGAGGTTATGGAAAGCTTGTCTAGTCTTCTTGTTTGTTTTCCGAGTCAGGCTCGGAAAGTTTGTGTCGGGCAAATCCTGGCATGAGATGGGAGCGCACTGGTGTTTCAGCCTATGTGTGTGTGTGTGTGTGTGTGTGTGTGTGTGTGTGTGTGTAGGATGTGAGGATGAGAACAACAAAAAAAGCGCTTGTTAAATGGATACTCCAAGACCCTTCCCCATTTTGTATGCCTTGTCCCCTATCATTCAGTCAGTCTCCAGAGGAGTACAAGACTTCCTGATAGAGAGAGCTGATGGCCCTAGACCAACATATTACGTGGTATAGGCAGTGAGGTGGACAGAGTGCTGGGCCTAAAGTCAGGAAGACCTGAATTCAAATCCAGCCTTAGATATTTACTAGTGGTGTAACCCTGGGCAAGTCACTTACTCTGTGCCTCAGTTTCTTCATCTATAATGGGGGTAATAATAATACTTACCATTAAGGTTGTGGTGAGGATCAAATGAGCCGATAATCACAAAGCATTTAGCCCAATGCCTGACACATAGTAGGTATTATATAAATGTTAACTATTATATTATTATTAGCTGTTATAAGTGACTGAGAAAGACAATTCCTTAGGTCAGTGCAATATATTGGCCTTGGTGGGGAAGTAAGAGGGAGGTATTATCTGGAAGTATTATCTATTTTGTTGTAAAGTTCCTTTTTGCAAAGCCAATCTTCTTGACCTAGGGCTCATGGACATCTAAGGATCCATGAATAGATCTAAAGTGGCCCGTGAATCTAGATGGGAAAAATTACATCTTTGTTTCAATGTAATTGGTTTTCTTAGTGATACTGTGTGTTTTATCTTATGCATTTGAAAACATGATTGTGACAAGGGGTCTATAGATTTCACCAGACTGCCAGAGGGGCCCATGATGTACCCACAAAAGTCACCAGCCCCTGCTGCAGAGTATCATCAAAAGTGACAGTCCCAACATCTGTCCTGGTCAGACGTCATTTGGAATTTTGGGTTCTGTTCTGGGCACCATGTTTTAGAAAGGATATTAACAAGCTGAAGAGCATCCAGGGAAGGTCAACCAGGATCGTAAATGACCTCAAGTCTATGCTATATAAGGATCAGTCGTGGGAACAGAAGATGTTAACCTCCTCTCAGCTGCCCAAGCAATCCTTCTAAAGCACCATTCTGACCATGTCACTCCCCCTACTCAATAAACTGGAGCAATGACTGCTTCTTACCTTGAGAATTAAATATAAAATCCTGTTTGGATTTTAAAGCTATTTCCAACCTTATTTCTTTGTCTTTCTAGTTTTACTCCTCTCCTTGTATTTCATAACACAACACTGGCTTTCTTACTGTTCCTTGCACGTGCTATTTCACATCTTAAAAATGGAAAGTAATGTTAATAAGACCTATCCTTTTCACTGGTTGTCCTGGACTTCTCCCCCTTCTCTCAGTCTCTCCTGACTTCCTTCAAGACTTTGCTCAAATTACTAAGCCCAAAGGGCTATAATACCGCACATACCCTTTGATCCAGCAATATTACCGCTAGGTCTCTATCCCAAAGAGATTCTACAAAAAGGGGAAAGGACCTATTTGTACAAAAATATTTATAGCAGCTCTTTTTGTGGTAGCTAAGAATTGGAAATTAAAGGATGTCCATCAACTGGGGAGTGGATGAACAAGTTGTGGTATATGATTGTAATGGAATATTATTGTGCTGTAAGAAATAACAAGCAGGATGATTTCAGAAAAACCTGGAAAGACTTGCATGAACTTCTGCAAAGTGAAGTGAGCAGACCCAGGGCAATGTTGTACACAGTAACAGCAATATGGTAAGATGAAGAACTGTGAATGACTTAGCTGTTCTCAGCAATACATAATGATCCAAGACAATTCCAAGGGAGTCATGATGAAGCATACTATCCACCTCCAGAGAAAGAACTGATACTGTCTGAACACTGACTGAAACGTGCTGTTTTTCACTTTCTGTCATTCTTTTTTTTTTTTATTTGAGTCTTCTTGTACCAAATAACCAACGTGGAAATGTTTTATGTGATTGCACAGGTATAACCTATATTGGATTGCTTAGGGAAGGGACAGATGGAGGGAGACAGCTCACAGCCCACCTTCTGTAGGAGGTGTTGGCGGTATCTCCTCATCTTCCACCTAGTGCCTTCTTTCTGAGACTGTCTTCCATTTATGTTGTATATGTTTTGTATGTATATAGTTAGTCATTCGCTTATTGCCTCCCCCATTAGAATGTGAGTTCCTTGATGGCGACAGCCATGTTTTTGCCTTTCTTTGTCTCTCCAGCACTTAGCACAGTGCATGGCACATGGTTGGTGCTTCATAAATTCTTTTAACTGATTGGAAAAGGAGAAGACTCGGGCCAGCCATGTTAGGATGCTAGCTTGAAATATCGAAAGGGTGATTATGTGGAAGAGGGCTTATACTTGTTCTATTTTCCCCAGACAGCAGAAGTAGGAGTATCATGTAGTAAATGCAAAAAAGCCTCAATTAATTAATTAATTATATCCCCCAATTAATTAAAGAAGATTTAATATTGATTTAAGGAAATTTTTAATAGTAATTAAAGCTATCTAAAATGCAATATATTGCCTCAGTAGATAGCAAGTTTCCTTTCACTGGAGATCTTTAAGCAAAGGCTGGATGACCTGTTGGGCATGTTACAGTGAGGGTTGTTTGTAGTTTTGTTATTCTTCCTACAACCAAAGTTGGAAGTCCTGAGTTAGGAGATCTAGTCCTGGTTGACCATTTTCCCTAGTGCATCCTGGGGCACGTCACTCAGCTGTTTTCTCATCTGAAAATAATAGGAATAGCCCTTGCTACTCCCTACTACCACACCAAGGATGTTGCAAGAAAATGGTATGTAATGATCATAGACAGATAGGATTTAGAATCACAAAGGACCTTAGAAACAACTTCATTATGCACATGAAGAACCTGAAGACGGGAGAAGTAAATTGTCTTCAAACAGCTAAAAGAATATACACAGAAAGTGCTGGAGAGACCTTTCACTAAGGACAAGACTAGAAGAAATTCTTGATTATAATAGTTGGGAAATTTTATAAAATTGGTTATTGCTACACAATGATAGAGCATTTCTTTCTCTTGATATCTTTGAGAGTAAGAAAGGCAAACTAACATACATGGAGGCCAGAAGCTAAAAGAAATTCCATCCTTCTTTCCTCCTTCCCTCCCTCCCTCCCTCCCTTCCTTCCTTCCTTCCTGCCTTCCTTCCTTCCTTCCTTCCTTCCTTCCTTCCTTCCTTCCTTCCTTCCTTCTTTCCTTCCTTCATTCTTGAATTAATCTATGTAAACATAGATCCATTGCAGTTAGCTAGTTTCCACTAGGCTGAGGCTGCAGGGAGTAGAAACCTCCATCAATCTGCCTTCACAGTTTGCCCTCGGCTCATTACTCCAGAGTTGTCTATTACTCAGTAAGCATACCTAAGCTTCTGGTGCTTCAATTTCACCGCCACCTCAGATTTCCAAGGAACATTTCTAGAAGACTAAGGAGACTTCCCCAGAAGGGAGTTATAAAGTAAAAATACTACTCACTGTTCATGTATGAATCAGGTATGGGATGGGCAGTTTTATTTCCACACAGAAGGGAATTCTTGAGCAGTAAAGAATCATGGAATAACTACAATTAGTTGACAGGTTACTATGCAAAACTCATTGAGACCTTTGTAGCAGGGCTGCTCATTTTCTACTCCTTTTCCCTCCATTGGGTATAGCCTAATGAATGCCGTGGGCACTTTTTCCTCCTTTCTGGTGGTTTCTTTTTCTGAGATCAACTCTTTCCCTCTTGGCTGGCCTACATCAACTATTCTTTCTGCCTCTGAAATTGCTTCAGTAGCAAATACCCTAATGCTGAGGTATCCTGGGAAGGAGAAGAATGCCAGCTGCCTTTGGAGACTTCCCAAGGTCCTGGAGCAATGGAAAGAAGACCCAGACAGGAGGCAGCTCCATTCCAGACATAGGCCCGCCTGTTTTTGTTTAGTCATTTCAGTCATACCCAACTCTTCATGACTCCATTTGGGGCTTTCTTGGCAAAGATACTAGAGTTACTTGCCATTTTCTCCTCCAGCTCATTTTGCAGGAAACTGAGGCAGATAGGGTTAAGTGACTTGACCAGAGTCACACAGCTAGTGAGTGTCTGAGGCCAGATTTGAACTCAGGTCTTCCTAACTCTAGGCTTAGTGTTCTATCCACTACAGCTCCTAGGAGGCCATGAATGCAAAGTTTGTACCTGGTGGGGATGGAGGAAGACACCTCTTACTGGAGCTGAGAGAATCATCCTTACACCTCAAGGCTGTGAGGAAAGGGACACGTGAGGGACTTCTTTAGAATCATCTCAGCGACCAATTAAAAGTGTCCTTATAGCAGGTAAGGACTTGGAGAATAGTTGCATAATTCTCTGAATTCAGGGGAAAAAGCCCTTCCATCACACATTCCTAAGGGGATGCTACCTTATGACTAATTACAATATTATTGTTGCTCAGACAAGAATATTAGAACTGGAAGGGTTCAGTCTAAGTGCCTGACACATAGTAGGGTATTTAATAAATGTTTGGTGATTGATTGATTACCATCATTTTGCAGATAAAAAAACAGGCCTAGAGAGATCACACCAATGGAAAGAGCCAGGATTCGAACTCCTTCCCTGCTCCACATATTCTCCTTTCACTAGGGTAGCCCATAGAAGTTGATGAGGGCATTGAGCCTGTTTAAAGGAAATTCTGAAGCAGCCTCCAAAAGGTCCGTCTGAAAATCCATGTCCACTCTGTGGTTTGGCTGCATTTTCTATGGAGTCCCTAACTCCTTCCTCCCAGACACTTTCTTCTGCTCAAGTCAGCTGTCCCTGCCAGCACAGGCAGCCCCTCAGGAGCAGATGCCATGGGATTAAGTCTAGACAATGGAGATGGAAGGTTTGGAGTTACTAGATCTCAAGAAAGGTCAGAACACAGAGAGAATGTGGTGTGTGCTTGTGCCTCAGGGTGTGTGTGTGTGTGTGTGTGTGTGTGTATGTGTGTGTGTGTGTACCCATGCATTTGTGTATGTGTCTAGGTTGTTGTCTGGGTTGTGGGTAGCTGGGCTTGGGGACAGCCACGGACCAGAACATTTGCATATTGAGGTATTTTCCTAACTCTCAGACTGCATGATCCTTTAAGGTCAAATGATCATGTCTTTTAAGGTGAGAGAACCATTCATCTTCCCAGTGTTCACAGAATAACAGTGCAGCAGCAGAAAGAAGGCTAAATCTGAAGTAAGAGGAACCAGTTTTAAATATTGACCTGCCACTCACCTTCTGTTGGACCTTGGGTAAGTCTCTACCTCTTTGGACTTCATTTTCCTCACTATAAAATGAGAGCGTTGGAATAGATGATGTCTAAAGTCCTGTCCCACTCTCAATCTAGAATCTTTTGTTATTAACTGACTGGCTGATGACTAGAATTTGTGTCTGCAATACAACTAAGTAAAGCAGATTCCTGATGTTAGGAGGAGGAGAAGGAAGAAGTATGTGTGGGGGCGGGGGGAGGAGAGGGAGTGGTAGAGAGGAAGGTTGATAAGTACCTATGTTCTGTCCTGGGCAATCCCAAAGACACTGCTTAGGGAAACAAGAGTACTGACAGGATGTCAATCGAACAAGCAGCAAGACTTTATTAAGGGCCTGTTTGTACCAAGCATGGTGCATAGGCACTAGAGAGATAAAGACCAAAATAAAATAGTCCTCGCCCTAAAGGAATTTGCATTCTGTTGGCAGAGAATACATGTGTGTATGTATGTGTGTGTGTCTGCATATATGTGTCTGCATGCATGCATGTATATATAGGAATATACACATATGTATATGTTTATATATCACACATACACATATACATATAGTTGTGTATATATAAATTCTCTCAGCAGAGTATGTGTATTGTGCATGCATATATACACATACACACATATATATATATATATATATATATATATATATATATATATATATACACATATACACATGTAAACATGCAAAATAAATATTAAGTGATTGAGATAGGGAGAGGGAGGAGGGAACAAACATTTATTGAGTGCCTACTATTCCAGGCACTGTACTAAACACTTTATAAATATCATCTCCAACAGCACTGGAAGGTAAGTGCTATTATGATCACCATTTTACAGCTGAAGAAACTGAGGCAGAAAGAAGTTAAGTGACTTGCACAGGGTCACATAGCTAAGTGTCGGAGGCTAGATTTGAACTCAGGTCATCCTGACTCCAGACATTTCCAAACACTGGCAACTGAAGAAATCAGGAAAGTTGTCAGGTAGGAGGTGGTGATTACATTGAAATCTGAAAGAAGCTAGATATCCCTAGAAACAGATGAGGAGAGAAGACATCCCAGGTATGGGGGATAACTAGTATAGAGGCATACAGATGGAAGCTGGAGTGTTTCTGTGAGGCACAGCAAGGAATCCAGTTTGTCTCCACCAAAGAGTTGATGGAAGGGAGAAATGTATAATTAGGCTGGAACAGTAGGCTATGACCAGTTGTAAAGGACTTTGAATGTTAACCAAAAGAATTTATATTTGATCCTAGCTGTAAGAGGGAGCCATTGGAGGTTATCGACTTTAGGAAATCACTCTGGCAGCTGTGTGGAGGATGGGATAGAGAGAAGGAACACGAGGCAGGGAGACCAAAAAGGTTTTCTCAGTAGTCAAGATGGGAGATGTTAAGATTCTGAACTTGGCTATTGGCAATATGAGTAGATATAATGGAATGGATTTAAGAGACAATGTGCAGATAGAATCATTAAGCCTTGACAAATGAATGTCCCAATCTTAATGCTAAATAAGTTTGCGTGGCTCTTTCGTATCAGTTAAGCCCATTGATCTTCAATGTAGTTCATTTGCCCTAATTCTTTTTTTTAACATTCAGTTTTTAAAATTTTTTCTCAAATGCATATAACACAAATTTTTAACATTCTTTTTTTTTTTAATTTGGGGTTCTGGGGGCAGGTAGGTGGCACAGTGGATAGAGCACTGGCCCTGGAGTCAGGAGGACCTGAGTTAAATCTGGCGTCAGACACATAACACTTCCTAGTTGTATGACTCTGGGCAAGTCACTTAACCCCAATTGCCTCACCAAAAAAAAAAGGGTTCAAAATTGTCTCCTTTGCTCCCCCTCCTTAAGAAGGCAATCAATTTGATACATATATGTAGTCATACAGAACATATTTCCATTTTAGTCATGTTGCAAAAGAAAATACAAAACAAAAAAAAACAAGAACAATAAAGAGAATGAAAAATAGTATAATTCCATGTGTATTCAGACTCCATCAGTTCTTTCTCTGAAGGAGGACAGCATCTTTCATCATAAATCCTTTGGAATTATCTTGGATCATTGTATTGCTGAGAATAGCTAAGTCATTCCCAGTTGATCTTTGTACAATATTGCTGTTCTGCTCACTTCACTTTGCATCAGTTCATGTAAGTCTTCCCAGGTTTTTCTGAAAACATCCTACTACTCATTTCTTATAACACAATAGTAATCTACCACAGTCATATGCCACAACTTGTTCAGCCATTCCCCAGTTGATGGGCACCCTCTCAACGTCCAATTCTTTGCTATTACAAAAAAAAAAGCTGCTTTAGATATTTTTGTATACATAGGTCCTTTTTCTTTTGTTCATCCCTAGTTCTATTCTATGTTTTCCTTCCTCTGCTATGGCTCTATCTCAGTTACTTTAGGTTTTTGGATATTACAGATATGTCTTCCAGGCCCCACATGATAATAACCCATGAACTGCCATAAGGAAAGAGAAAGCATTCTTTTGGACATGCCAGATCATCACAAAAATCATAATTGCCTCACCTCCCTGGATAGGTCTTGTCCCTAGAGGGCATTCTAGACTCTTTACTAGCACAGTGGAATGTGGTTGGCAGAGTTTAGCATAGCTCCATCATAATAAGCCAGCTTTAGAGTTCACATACAAAGGAGCTTGTCAGAGTTGAAGGAGTAACAAAAAAAGGGACCTGAATGAGGGCTGGGCAGGCAGCTTTGGTCGGGAGAGAGGAGTCTTGGAGTGGGAGAGAGTGACAAGTAGAGGATAGGGGAGAAGAGAGGAAAGAATAAGGACTGTCACAATGCAGCTGTGTTCATGGCTCTTGGACACAGCTGAGTCGGCAGAGATGCTGGCAGTCTGTAAGGCTCAGTAAATTTTGGAATTGTAAGGTGCCACGGTGGCATCAGGGACTATGCCAGCAAGCAGCCCTGGATAGCCTGCTTCCTGCATGAAACCATGGTAGAAATGAATGGATTAAGTCCTGCCCTTTCCATCTTGGAGAGAACCTTCCAGCACTGTGACATCTCCAGCTTTTCCCAGACCTTATAAATGAATGGGGAAGGGAGGAGGGAGATAGGTGACTCCTCATTGAGAGGTAAATGGCTAATTACAACGGTATGCAATATTCCATCTAGAAAGATAGGAATGGAAGTGTGTCTATTGGGGCAGTGAGGGTGGGGAGTGTCTCAGGCTTCTTTTTAACTATACTTGCAAAAGAGGTCTGGAAAAATCAGAGTGGATCAAACTTGGATTGGCCTCAGCTGTGACCAGCTGGCTAGGACCAAGCTACCCAGCTCTTGGAGGACTGGAGACTTGAGTGAGGGTAAACATCAAACATCACAAATACTCAGAGTTTTAATGAGGAAAGAAAGAGTAAGGAAAAAAAAAACAGGCTGTACAGATATTCATAGTTTTTACACACACACACACACACACACACACACACACACACACACACACCCCTGTACCCAAAGCCAAATTAAAAGGATGATATGACTGAAGAACCATACAAAGGAATAAGGAAGATAGCAAAAGTGGACCAAAATGTCCAGTGTCCAGCTCTGTATCTGATGGGAAACAAGATGGAAAACAGAACCCTGAGCAGGGGATGAAAAGGTGAATCTGAAAGGAGCAGTCTCCCTCCCTCGCCTCAAGCCAGTAATCCTTACAGCCAATAAACATAAACTGTGCTGCCTGCATTCATTGGTTGGGTGAGGGTGAGTTGTCCTTCAGTGCCAGCCCTCCCTGAGTAGAGAGTAGGGGAAATGGATTGAAAACTTTTTTTTTGGCCTGACACCAGCTAGATTAACTATTTCTGTCCAGCATTTAACTGTTTCTTCTTACTAGCTTCTGGACTCCTTAGAAGGCAAGTTCTCTTCAGTTTCCATCTTGAAGTAATGATGTCCATTTTTTTAAAGCATTATAACTTCTAGCATGCTAAGGAAGCATGAACACAACCTCTTAGGAATGTGAAGATGGTTCTCTGGAAAAATAAGAAGCTGATACAGCCTCCAGCCCTGAGTCACTATAGGATAGAAATGAGGAATAGTTGGATTAAGAAGAGATAGAGATTATTAGAGTGAAAGAGAGAGAGGTCAGAAAACAGTCTTCAGGAGAAGACTCAGGCAGGGAGTAAATTCTACATGTTAAGTAAAGAATAATCTATTGAAAGTTATAAAAGAAGCTTAGGAATGCCAAAGCACAAAGCAGGATGTGCCTTAACCACACTCCCCATGCTCCAACCAGGACAGGTGCAGAAAAAATTTTAATTCCCTACACCAGGCCCATTGGCAAAGACTCAGTTACTTCCGAAGTTTGATATACAAAATGGTATAACAGATGACTGGTAGCTTCCTTCCTTCACTTTTATGATGCCTTCTCTCTACAAGGTTTGGGCATATCTCTCTCTTGGCTAGAATTATAGGAACATGGTTTCCCCTTGTCTTAATTACAGAACACAGAATATTAGATTTAGAGCTGTCATTGAAGGTCTTCACCATCATTTTACAGATGAGGTTTAGAGTATTGACTTAATGGGATCATACACCTACAGATTGAAATATCTACACCAGTACTTAACTGGGGGGTGGGTGTCTAAGGATCGTATTTCAATATATTTTATTTCATTTATAATCCTCCATATTTTATTTTACACATTTAAACACATCATTCTGAGGATGGGTCTGCATGTTTATTTTTTTCCAGATTGATGCCAAAGGGGTCCATGACATAAAAAAGGTAAAGACTCTCTGATTTAGAGTTAGAGAGGACCTCAGAGGGTGTCTACTTAAATCTTTCATTTCACAGATGAAGAAACTGAGGCCTGAAAGAGTCAAGTGACTTGTCCATGCTTATAAAGATAGTGTCAGAGGCAGAATTTGAACCTATATCCCCTGATCTTGAGTAAACACTCTTTACTTTGTGCAACTGTCTCCTAAGTATTGAGATGTTTTTCTAAACCCCTCAGTAGAACACCCAAGGTCATCCAACTCTTATATCCCTCCTTGAAGGAGAACCTCAAGAGAGTTATACACAATGGCCAATCTTCCTGAACTTAATATTAACTTTTCTCTCTTCTCCTTTTCTCCCCTCTCCTCTCGTCTCCTCTCCTCTCCTCCCCTCTCCTCTCTCTCCTCTCCTCTCTCTCCTCTCCTCTCCTCTCCTTCTCTCTCTCCTCTCCTCTCCTCTCCTCTCCTCTCCTCTCCTCTCCTCTCTTCTCTTCTCTTCTCTCCTCTTCTCTCCTCTTCTCTCCTCTTCTCTCCTCTTCTCTCCTCTTCTCTCTCTTCTCCTCTTCTCTTCTCTTCTCTTCTCTTCTCTTCTCTTCTCTTCTCTTCTCTTCTCTTCTCTTCTCTTCTCTTCTCTTCTCTTCTCTTCTCTTCTCTTCTCTTCTCTTCTCTTCATAGAGGTTAAGTGTCTTACTCAGGGTCATACAGCTAGTAACTGTCTAAGGCCTCATTTGAACTCAGATCCTCCTGACTCCAGGGCTGATGCTCTGAGCAACCTAGGTGCCCCAATACTAACTTTTCTAGAAAAAGAGAGGGAAGAAGAATTGTGGCACAGGATGTTGCCATACCAAGGAAAGCACCTGTCCTTTACCAAATCCTTTTCATATCTATTGTATCCAGCACTTAGTACAACGCCTGGTACATAGCAGATGCTTAATAAATATTTATTAATGGATTGATGGATTGATTCTTACAGTCCTGTGTGATGAGAAAGGCAAGGACTGCTATGTCCATTTTTACCATTAAGGAAACTGAGACCGAAAGAGTGAGATTGATGTGTCAAATGTCACCTTGCTTACAAGTGTTAGGTCTGAGACTAGAACCCAAGTCTCTAGGCTGTACTTCACTTGCTAACTGTGTGACCTTGGACAAAACATGTCCCATATCTGGGCTTCAGTTTCCTTATCAGCAGACATGGAATTGGATTAGATAACCATTTCCTAAAATAATCTGGCCTCAGAAAGCTCAGGGGACTAACATATATTGATAGAAATTGCAAATGCTTATCTGACTGATGTTATTCATAATCATAATCACTATTATAATGATGTCTGAATTTGTGATTTCATTAGTTTAGGGGACCCCTGATAAGAATAGTCTCTTAGAAACCATTCTGCAACTTCTAATCTTAGAGAATTATTTACTTAGAATAATGAGAGGTTAAATGACTTGCCCAGGGTCACAATTAAAGACTTGAAGTCTGGTCTTCATGACTCTGGGGCCAGCTATCCATCCACTGTTATGTCATGTGACTTCTTGAGAACGTTATACTTTCAGAGCAGAACAGAGCCAGGAAAATGTGGCTGCAAAATTTGAGTGAGAATATCAAACCTGCTTTCTTTCTAAGTAATTGCCATACTTAACAAATATTTTGATGTATATGTAATTACATCTATATTTTGGAAAGAAAATACTCCTAGCACCAAAATGTTCCCATAGGACACAGAATATCAATGTTCTATTTTTATCTTTTATAAATGACATAGCTAATTCTATCCACTTGTGTATGTGTATATACATAGATACATACATGTACATACATGTATACACACATATATATAATCCATAATAACCACCACTTACATTTATATATATAGTGCACAAAACACTTTATATATATATTAACTTATTTAAATCTCACAACCCTATCATGGTTTACCTCTATATATCCAGCACTGATCTTTCTCCTGAACTCCTCATTACCAGGTACCCACTGAACATTTCCACCTCGCTTTCCATTGGCACCTCAAACTCAACATGTCCAAGACAGAGCTCATTATCTTCCCCCTCTAAGTCTTTACTGCCTTTAAACTTCTCTCTTTCTGTCAAGGGCACCAAAATCCTCCCAACCATCAGGGCTCGTAACCTTCACTCTTCCCTCTCCTACACCCTTCATAGCCAATCAGTCACCAAGTCTTATCGACTTCACTTCCACAATGTATCTCATATCTGTCCTCTTTCTCCCCATGCTACCACTAACCTCATTCATTCCCTTGTCACCTCTTACCTACACCACTACGAGAGCCTTCAGGCTGATTCCTCTAATTCTAGGCTTGCTGCTCTACAATGCATTGTCCGCATAACTGTCAAAATAATCTTCTCAGGGCAAAGGTCTGGTCTACTGCTCAAAAATCTTCAAATGTCTCCTGATGCTTCTGATATAATTAACAGACTATTCAGCTTGGTATGTAAAGCCTTTCACAATCTGGTTCCAATGTTCCCTTTTTTCTCCCTTTAAGTTTTATTGATTTCTTAATTTTATTTCTTAAACATTTACAGATAAGTTCTTAACTGGAACTTCCACCTTGTCACATAGGAATAAAGAAAAACAGTGAAACCAAGCCAGGAGACACAATAATTATATTTTATACCATAGAAATACAAATGTGCTCATCCCAGAACACAGCCCAACCAACAGATCACAAGTGCTTGTCCCTAAACACACACACACACACACACACACACACACACACACACACACACATACACAGAAATATCATATGAATATTTTGGTATATGGGATCTTTCAGTCTTTGATCTCCTTGTATATACATACTCATACCCAGGAATGGCATCACTAGGCAAAGGGTGTCAACAATTTAGTAGCTTTTCTCACATAATTCCAAATTATTTTTCATGATCATGGAACCAATTCACAGCTCCTCCAACAGTCTGTCAGTGTGCCTGTTTTTCCTCAGCCCCTCTAATATATTATTTCTATTTTTATTGTCTTTGCCACAACCTATCTTTTCAGACTCATATCACATTACCCTTGTTTTCACATACTATGCTCTAGATAAAGTAGACTACTTCTTTCACATCATTCCTGAATTTAGCATCACCTCTTCCATCTCTGTGCGTTTGTAAAGATTCTTTCCCCTGCCTCACCTTGACCTCTAAGCATGTTTAGCTTCCTTAAAGACTCAGTTCAATTTTCATCTCCTTCAGGGAATCCTACATTTTTTTTTTATCCCTGCCTTGCTCTCCACCTCCAATTGCTAGTACACCACTCTGTGGTGTCATGGATGGAGAACTAGTCTCAGAGCCAGGAAGGCTGGAGCTTAACTGCTGCTTTTATCACAGACTGGCTATGCAACATGGGCCAAATGACTCTCTCTCAGTGTTCTAGGTAACTTTCTGATTGTAATTTGCAGAGGAGCTGTTGGCCTGAATTGGTAGGAGTTCCACATCCCTGAGTTCCTCTATTTATGAACACAGGTCCAGTCTCTATCTTATTTATTTGGGTACAAGTTTTATCCCCCAGTAGAAATTAAGTTCCATGAGAACAAAAAATTCCTTCCTTCCTTCCTTCCTTCCTTCCTTCCTTCCTTCCTCTCTTTCTTTTTACTTCCTTTATTCCTTGATTTATGTATGTATGTATGTATGTGTATGTATGTATGTTAGTATGTATGAATGTATGTATTTGTTTACTTTTTTATTTGAAGCCCCAACACTTCACCCGGTGCCTTGCACATAGATAAGGCTGGTTGTTGGATTGAATCAAGTGAGATAACTACAGCAACATTTTTATTTCCATTTTACAGATGAGGAAGTAAAGGTTAGAGAAGCTTGGAGTCACTTCCCTTAAATGAATTGGCTAGTATGTGTCAGAGCTGAGGTCGGCCAGTGATCCTCCTAGCATATTACACCCCAAGTTTCTAGGTGGGATGTGTTGCAGTGCTCATTTGAGTGAGATCAATAAACCCAGAGAGAGATAGAATTTGGGCTGAAAAGACTTCCCCTAGCATGTGAATTTGAAAAAGAATTTAAAGAAAAGAGGTTTGTTTGGAAGGGATACAGGAAGGCATAAAGGGTAGTGAGTGAAGGGAAGGCACAGAATTATTGACTTAACAAGTGTGGAAAGAAAATTATTAACAGGGGTTTCAGCTACTCTCAAGAAATTAGTTTTCATAAGGGTGTTACCTCTCTGCTGCCTTTTCCCTTCCCCTCAACACCCCCCCCTAAAAAAAAGAATGAAACCTATTTCTGACATTGTTAAAAAAAAAAAAGAAAAAAAAAAGAACACAAGGTTTTCCTTGCTTGGCCTGTGTGATTTTTTTTTTTCATTTCTCTATTGCCTTTGCATTTGTGGACTTTGGCCAGAACCAGTGCATTGCCAGCCTGCCTGGCACCAAGGGCCCCATGGGGTCCAAGGAACGCTACAGTGGAAAGCATAGGAGAGAACTGGCTGCCTATTCGTTTACTAGTTGAAATTGAGGAGAAATCTAGTAGTTCAGGAGGATTTTTTGTTTGGAGGTTGGAAGAGTGTATTGTGCTCATCTGAACTTGGCAAGCTAAAATTGTAAAATCTTTGAATGAAAGAACACTGCAGAGGTCATGTCATCCATGTCCCCAACTCTGGGCCTTCCCCCAATCCAGACCTATGGGAGTTTTTCCTGTTGCTGTTTTTAAATCTCTAGCAGAAGAAATGCTTCAATCACCCTTCATCACAGATTCCAGGTTGAGTCAACTCAGAGAGATGTGCCTTGGACCAAAGCTATGATACCTACTCTTCCTCTAAACTAGGGTTAGTTTTATTGGGATAGGCTTTCCTACCCTGAATCAGAAGAAAAACTTGGACAGGTCCATTCATGTGATGGAATTCCTGGCTTGTCAGAGAAGAAATAGAGAGATGAGAAAGGGAATTATAAGCGATACTAAATAATTGATAGGATACAAAGGGAAGTTGTATGCTTCCAGTCACAGGCCATGTTTGCCAAGCATGTTCAACAGGCATTGAGTAAGTCAGAGAATCCCAGGGTTGGAAGGGACTTTGAGAGATTACAGTGCTTATCCTCTCATTGTAAGAATGCCTGCTTTTAAAACAACTTGGAAGAATGTCAGTGCCATTCTTAAAGAGGAAAGACGAATTCTCAGACTCCTCACTGTTCTCTTAGTATCTTGACCTCTTTTGTAACAGGTTGTCTCTGCTTCAGATAGTACTTGTCTTTTCCCCTCATTCCCTTGTTCTTCCCCTTCTTTGGAATTTCCCCCTTTCTGGGATTTTCTTTGCTACTTGGCTCCTATACACAGCAGAGATGGGAAATCAGTAAGATCCCCTACTCTTCCCTTCAAAACACCTGGATCTCTTCCTCATTGCTGCTCAGCCCTGTTGGTAGGTAGGTAGAGAACTGGAGAATGTCAGGCAAGGAGAACATTCCTAACATAATATTTTATCTAGATTTTTCCTTTCCCTTTGCAACGAATGAATTAATAGTTCTTACCTTTCTCTCTTCCTGCCGTGCCTGAAAGATCTCCACACGCAAGATTGGCATCCTGGATATCCTTCTTCCATTAGACATTCAATGGTGTCCTCCTCTCTGAGATAAGTGTGATCCAGATGAGTTCTTCTACCTGATCTCCTTATTTCTCATCCCTCATTTCTCACTTTCCCAAACCTACCAATCCCAAGTCAGGTAGATACTCTTAGGTAAGCTAAAACAAACCATAAAAAGGAGCTTCCTGGGTCAACATTTGAATAGCCTACTCTTGGTGAATTGTCCTAGGCAACCTGAAGGCTCACTCTAACACCAGCCATACATTACAGAGAGCTTCAGCACAAGAGGAATCTATGCTAGGCTCCCTTCTAAAAGTGCTGGGTGAGTGAAGCAGCCAAGACTCTCACTGGAACATTATCATTATGGGAAGCAAAGGCAACACACCCAGTGAATGAGTTCCTTAGGGAAATTAGCAGGTTAAAAAAAAGGCATTTATTAGGCCCTCATTTAATCTTTTCTTCTACATTTCCAACACTCTGGATTTGGAACTGGCCCCAAATTGTATTCTTTCCAGAATCTTACCGATAGCTCCATGTCTTTTATTGTTTTCTATTCTATTCATCTATTCCAGTTTGATAGCTCTGTGTATTTTTCTTCTTTCCTCTTTCCTCCTTTTCCCTTCTCTTTTTCCTCCCCTCCTCGCATCTCTCCTCCTCTAGTCTTTTTTTCTACCCTTTACTTTTACGTAAAAAAGTTATTGTGAGAACAAAATTTGATAATGTGTAAAAATACTTTCAAATGTTTAACAAATAAATTATAATAATTTATTTTATTATATCTTTTTCATATTTGAAAGTGCTTTCATACACATTACCTATTTATTTTCCAAAACTCTACAAAGTTTTGCCTCACTTCACCTGTATGATTGATATCATAGTGCTTGCCTTCTCAGTGTTGGAGGAGGGATTGGAGAAAGGGAGAAAATTTGGACCTCAAATTTTAAAACAAAAATGAATGTTAAAATAAAGTATAATTATTTAGAAAAAATAAAAAGATCTGTTGATTACCAAAAAAAAGCCTCTGCAAAGTGAGTAGAGCATGTATTCTCTTCATTTTTTTGAAGAGAAAATAGAGGTCCAGAGAAACTAGGTAATGATAATAACAGCTATAATGATTATAACAAAAATGTTATACTCCTACAAATCCAATCCAGGCCATCCTATGCTCTTCCAACAAGAGACCTGACTCATGATGTTCTTGAGGCCCAACATCCCAACCTTTGGATATTCTGGGTGGGTGCCATCCTGCCCTGAGTGAGGGGGTGGACAAATCTGCCTCTTGATGACCTTTCTACCATTTTTAGTCTATCGTTATGGGATGCTAACTAAGTCTTTGAGGCCTGGAATGGATCCAAGATCAATTTTCTTCATGGAAGTTGTAGAATTAGGAAGCATCATTCTGATTCATTTGTATGTGTGTGTATGTTTGAATGTATGTAACGGAGAGAGGAGAACAGAGGGTGATGCCTTCTCAGGGAAGCTAAAGTATTCAAGTGGAAGTTATCATAGAGATCACCTAGGCTAGAGGTTCTTAATTGTGTGTGTGTGTGTGTGTGTGGGCCCCTTCAGCAATCTGGTGAAAGCCATGGACCCCCCGCTTAGAATAATGCTTTAAAATGCATGAAATAAAACTCATACAATTACAAAGGAGACCAATTATTTTGAAACGCATTTATCAAAATATTTTTAAATCAAGTTCACAAACTCCTACGAAGGTTAAAACCCTCTAATTCTTGTTCACTTTCCTCCTTTTACAAATGAGAAAAATGATCCCCAAAGATGGAAAGTAATTTGCACTAACTCGCAGAATGAATTAATGGCAGAGCCAAAACTAGACCCTGGGCCTCCTGTTATCCTTTCCATCAGACTATGTGGCCTTTGCTTCAAATGTCTATTAATTGTACGATCCTTGAAATTAAAGACCATGTCTTTTAATTTAATGAAAAATGGAAAAAAAAATACACTCCTATGATTTGGTCCCTCTCTCCATTCCTTTTTCCCTTCCCCTATTTCTTAACTACCTCTTCTCCTCAGATTTTCCCTCTGAGATGAAAGTGGAATGAAGAAACAATGAATAAGGCTTATACATTGAAGCCATTGATATTCCATTTTTATTAACTCCCAGGTTCCCAGGGATAATGCTTATTTTCCTAGCTAGGTAAAGAGACTCTTCTCAGGGAATTTAATCCATGTGTGTCTGATTCATTCAATTTACTAAACTGCGGTTTGTAAAAAGCAGTCTGAGGCCCAAGACATCTTTCTTCATTCTTTTGGTCTTCAAATCAAAGACTCCTACATTTTCCCATGGCTAGCATACCCAAACTTCCAAATGAGTTGCATCTGCTCAATAAGCAAGGTTTTAATGTGGACCAAAAGTGCTCACCTATTTTCACCAAGTTCTATCCTAGTCTGTTGAAAAGTGGAGTTAGGTTGAGACACTGGGGTCCTGAGCCCTTGATCTGGAGCAAAGTACTTCCTGCACCTATGCCTCAGTTTCTCTAGGTGTAAAATATGGAATATAGCTCTTGTAATAAACTTTATAATTCCCAGGGTAGAAAAATGAACTATAAATCTACTGACCCACCCTTGCCCCTCTAGGCAGGACTACTAGGCTCACCAGAGGCAGATGATGTTCTGTCTTACATTTAAAGATCTGCAAAGGAGAGGGTACCATGGGACTGTAGGTGTGAGATCAATGAATGAAAGCCAGAAAGTGAAAGAATGATTGCAGAGGAGTGGAGAGAGGGTGAGGGAGAAACAGAGGAAATAGAAAGACAGATGAAAAAGAAAGTGAGAGAGACAGATGAAGAGAGCCAGGCAGACAGACAAAGACAGACAATGGTAGAGAAAGATAGAAATAAAAACAGGCTGAAAGGAAAGTAAAAGAGAAAAAGAGCAAAGGAAAGAGACTGAAAGATAGAAAAAGGCAGAGAGAGAAAGAGAGAGAGAGAGAGAGAGAGAGAGAGAGAGAGAGAGAGAGAGAGAGAGAGAGAGAGAGAGAGAGAGAGATGGATAACCATGGTGAGGATTCATATAAAAGGAACAGTGAGTCAAGATGAAATAGAGAAAGTACAAAGGAAATGGATAAAAAAATCATGGTGGTAAGCTGGAAAGGGGTATTGACTGTGAATTTCTAATAATAGATACTAAAAGTGGATTATGTTCTGAAAGACAGGACAGCAGCTAGCCCCAGATTTCAAGGAAGAGAAAGAGGATGTCAATTATACTATATTTTAAGTTTCTTGAGGGCAAAACCTCCATGTTCTACTTCCCTATTACCCACAACAGTAAGCTCAAGTCTGCACCTATAACAGGATCACATGATCTGGAAGAGACCTTAGAGATTATCTAGCCTAAATCTGCCATTTTACAGATGAAGAAACTGAGGCCCAGAGAGACGTTAAGTAGCAAATCTGAGATTTTAGCCCAGCTCTTCTGATTCCAAATGCAGCATTCTTCTGACTACACCAAACTGCTCCTTTGTACTTTATAAATAACTGTTTAGTTGAATTGAACTAAATTGAATTTGTAGAAGAAGGGACAGTTGGAGTTAACCTAAAAAGATTAACTTAAGAGATAAAACAAGGTTTCAGGAAAGTGAAATGATCTTTCAAGTTTAATGCTAGGGAAGATATCATCAATTTACTTGACTCTCAGCACAGCCTGACTATAATTAAAAAAAATTAAAAGGAAGGTTATTAGACATGGTGTGTATATTGAGAAAGTAAGAAAGCACCCTTGTTTCTAACAAAGCTTTCTCTATGTGGGAAGCAAAAAATGAAATTGATGCTAATAAATCATCAAGTGCAGAAAACCAATTTTTTTTTTTAAAGTCCTGCCTAGTGGTCCTGTTTGAGTTAGTGGCCTGTCAACATTTTCTCTAATGACAACCCAATCATAGTCAGGAGACTCTGGACCCAGCATTGTTTTCCTTCTGAGTTTAACTTGACACTCTTGAAGTCTTGGCCTCAGAGTCCAGGTGGCTTTGGATTCTGGACTTCAAGCATCATCAGCTATGCAGAGAAGATTCTGACTTATTTTCCCTCCATACTAGGCAACAGTCATGACCCATTAGAGAAGAAAGGGAAGACCATTTCAGGCAAGAATCGTATCCCTACAGTGGATAGCATCAAGAGAAGGCCTTGCTTAACAATTGGCCAGTAACTGATTGATTCCATAGATCTTGTCCTATCCTTTCTTGCTATTATTTCTTTGCAAGGGACTCTGCTCATCTCTCTGCTTCTGACTTCTGCCCCTCCTATCTTTAAGACTGTTTAAAGGCAATGACCCCCATTATGATCTCACCCTCACAGCCCAATTGGTAGTGATCTCTCCTATCCCAATCACTCCAAACACTTTGGTTGGACCTCACCAATGAGATTATCATATTCCAATTTGTATTTTAATTACTGATACACATATCTTATCCCACCTGCTAGATTGTAAGGCCCTTAAGATAAGGGACTGGTTTATTTCATCTTTGTTTCCCTGGTGCTTCACTCAGTGCTTTGTGGGGCATGCTACACTGGGAGGTAAAAGTCTCGAATTCTAGTCCTGATCTCTTTAGGTGAGTTAGGCCAAATCTTTAAATATTTGGAGCCTCTATTTCTTCATCTGTAAAATGGAGATAATTTCTACCTTTCTTGTCTGACAGGTTATAACAAGACATAAGGGTAATGGATGTGAATGCCCTTTGAAGAGAATAAAGCACAGTATAAATCCCAAGTGTTCTTGAAAATCCAATATCTCTGGAAGCCGTAGATGCTGTTTTTCCTTTATTGCTCCTAAGTAAAACCACTATAGTGTCTTTAGATCATAGGATTTACAGCTAGCAGGGCTAGTGGATGTGGAAGGATTGTATGTTTAGATTATCTAGCCCAACCTCTTATTTTTATAGATTAGGGCAGCAAGGTAGCATGGTGGATAGAGTGCCAGGCCTGAAGTCAGGAAGACTCATCTTCCTGAGTTCAAATCCCACCTCAGATACTTACAAGCTGTGTGACTCTAGGCAAGTCACTTGACCCTGTTTGCCTCAATTTCCTTCTCTGCAAAAGGAGCTGGAGAAGGAAATGGCAAACCCCTCCTGTATCTTTGCCAAGAAAACCCTAAATGAGGTCACAAAGAGTCAGACATGACTGAAATGACTGAACTGAAACTGAGAGTTGGAGACAGCAAGTGTATCTCTCCATGGTCAAACAGGTAGTAAGAATCCAAGACAGGATTTAAACCAAGGTTCTTTTGACTTTAAATACAGTAGGCTTTCCCCTAAACTGTACTGTCTCTAGTGACTTAGCTAATACAACATAAACACAGAACAATAAACATTTATCAAGCACCTACCGGATATAGAGAATTCATGAACCAGCTCTAGTTTGTGCCTAGGTCTTGGTCTAAATAATGGCCAGCCTACCTGGCAGTGGTCCCAGTCAAATAACTCCCATATGAATGGAAGAGAAACAGGCAAACTTCGTCCTCTTAAAAAGAGAGGAGGGATTCCAAAGCATCAGAATAAACAACTTATCCCACAGGGACAAACAATTTTCCCCTTTTCATAAACATGTGTTCTGTGTTGGTTAAAATTTGGAAAACAAGAAGAATCATTTGTAGAGCTCTGTCAGGTTTCTTGTTTTTGTTTTTATTTCGCTTTTGCTGGGATCCTCTACTTGTTGCTTTTTTCCCAATGCTTCTAAGGTTACTGAGTCTTTTGTTTAGGATTCTAGGACTGAAATGGACTTGCTGAGGTCATCACATCTATCCTCTCACCTCCAGACATGTCTCTTCTAAGCCACTGGGGTCAGACAATATTTAAAGTATCATAGCATCACAGATACAGAGCTGGATAGGACTCCTGACCTCATCCAGTCCAGCTCCCTTATGTTACAGAGGAGGAAACTGAGACCTTAGTTGGTTAAGCCTATTTGATATGAAGCATTTTAGTACTAAAAATACAGAAAAGGTACTTTTGTGTAAATAATAAAGATTTAAATCAATTGTTAACAGATATATTGGGCATTGTTGTAGATGAGCATTTTGAGATTTGAAAGCAATGGGAAAAGATCTTTGCTTTAATTTGTAAAATTGCTAAAATACGTATTTAAAGAAACATGGTTTTCCTGTGGTAATTGAGCAGTTTTGGACAGAACTGTGACATAACTATAAAGACTCAAATCTCTTTTTGAAAGATGTAAAATGATACCTTACTTGTATGTGAGCAGCTTGATTCTTTAAAGTGATGGAGAAAGAACTTTTATTGAAGAAAAAAACCTAGAAACAACATGAGCATGAAGAAACAGGTTTGAAGGACACACAGTGAAATGAAAGACTGTGCTGAATACTTATAACTGTAGGGAATTATGGTCCCTCAACTCATTTATTTTTAACTATCTTATGACTGTAGAGGATAAAACAAAATTGTTTTTAAGATTATGTAACTATTTGGAAACTGAGCTATAATTAAAAAAATTGATTTCTTAGGGGAAAGTTGGTGATTTGTTATCTTTAAGTGAAAAGTGAATTCCTGAGACCCAGGAGACTCAGATGTAGGCAACTGAACTGCTGTTAGTTAGGAAAAGTAGCTGAGGATGAAGACAGAATAACTTAACAGAAGAACGAGGTAACAGGGGGTATTGAAAGTAGACCTTGGTCCTTGGCCTCTATTTGTACTTTTTCATTTAGGTGAAATTGGATACTGTAACCTTGTGAGTAGAAAGATAAGGAGAGCAAACCTTTAGCAATCTTAAAGTTGGAGTCCGCACTGGGTTTTGCAGACAGTGCAGCATGGATGCTTCAAGGAACAAGAAGTAGTATTTGGCAGGGACCTTTGGGCCCTAGCCCATAGATAACTGACTTATTCATCTGGCAGGGTGCCAAATTTGGATGTAAATTTTGTGGAACCCATGTCATATGTAAACAATGCTAAGTATGAGACCTTTCTATATATACCAAGGTGTTATAGGGGAGAGTATGCTCCCAAGGTATAAAGGAGGGGGAAAAGAAGTGTTTTTGCTTTTGTTGTTACTGTATCTTTAGAGTAAATATTTACTTTTAAAATCTAATTGATGTTAAGTGTTCAAATGAAACTAGAGGAGAGGCTGTTCACTGGTGGCTAAGAGAAAAGGGGAAAACGATGGGGAATCAAGCTGATAACATTAGAGAAAGGAAACCCCCACCTCTTTGACTACCACTAACACCTTGAGAAGGAGATACAGCAGCCTGGATTTGGGATAGTGAGCCCAAGCAGACCCTCTACTCAGCTCTTCTTCTTCAGCACCATCTAAAGCTTAAGCAATTTGAATCTTCTCAGAACTAAATGTTACTCATGGTTTGAGAAGGAAAGGCACAACTAGGAATCATGTTCTGCTGCCACATTGCTGACTAGGCCAGTTTGCCTTGCCCAGAGAGGCAACCTGAACTGTTTTCTATGCATTCTGTTCTGATTGGGCAAGGCAGCATCCTTGTAAGTGAAGAGCTGGCTGGGCTGGTTGATTAGCCCAGAAATGGCCAGCCTGATGAACTTTGAAGTTCTCTTCTTAAAGGGAATGATCATTCACGTTAGTCAGTCAATGCATGAACACACTTTTATTAAGAGCTTACTAGGTGCCAAGCACTGTGCTAAGCCCTGAGAATACAAAGAAATGCAAACACTACTCTCTACTCTTAAGGAACTCACATTCTAATGGAGTAAAAACATATAAATTACTAGGAACATAAAAAGATATGTACCGAGTAGATGAAGGTAATGAAAAGGGGGAATATTAACAATTGGGAAGATCAGGAAATCTTTCTTACAGAAAGAAGTTTTGTTTTCAGTCTTGAAGGAAGCCAAAGAGACTAAGAGGTGGAGGTAAGGGGACAGAAAATTTTGGCATAAGGAACAGCCAATGTACAGACATAGAGATGGCAGACAGAGTATCATGTTTGAGAAACTGCAGGTAGCCCAATGTTGCTGTATCATAGAGTGGAGGAGAGTGTGGAAGAGAGTGAGGCACTTTCTAAATGCCCTTTTTAATGGTGATTGCGAATTGAAAACTTATAAATGCTACATTTGAATATAGAAGAGAAAACTTGCACAGCTGGAGCCTGGTAAAGATCAACAGACAAGAACTTAGCAGAGAAGTTGTTTCACGTGTGCAGATATTCCTAATGGACCAATGATATCACAGTCTGCTCTCCAGAGTTGTGAGTTTTCCTGAGCACATGGATTTTCCTTCTTCATGTGTTTCACTGCCAGCTCCCTGTGATATATGACCACCGTCTCCTATAGATACTTAGTATATTGGCAGGAGAGCAGGGTCCAGATTTATGTGTGAATTGTGACCTATTTTATTGTTCATAAACTGCTTAATATATGAATGCTTCATACACACAAACATATTTATGTATGTGTACATATGTACATACCTACATTACACATGCACACACATTTGTGTATATGTATAGATGTACACACTATTTACATAGACCAGCTACTCACAAGAATGACACTTAGATTTTAACATAACTATTACGTTAAAATCTAAAAATGTCATTCTTCTGAGTAGCTGGTCTATGTAAATAGAAACACATCAGTGGGGGCTCAAAAGCTAGAGTGGATAATATACACATTTGTCCTCAACAGTGCCATCCCTATGAACTTGAAGGAACTTGAGTATAACTCTGTAGTCACAGTATTTCTTTGGATGCCTTGAATTTCTAGTGTGAGAACAGATTGGATTAAGTGAGCCAGCCCATAAAGTTAATAGGTATATACATACCCCACGTGATAGGTGATGTTGTAGAGGTCCATATTTAAGTGCTACTCCAGAAACTCCACTGCCGTGTTACATTGTGGAAGCAGACATGACACCACTGTTATTTAATTTACTTGCCAAAAGTCACATAAGGGGCAAGTCTTAGAAACAGCCTTTAAACCCAAGACCTCTGATTGCAGGTTCAGTTCTCTTTCCACTGTACTGCACTGCCTCCTATATTATTTCAAAATATCCTCCAGAAGGAGACAGCCACACCTCCCTATTATTATCAGCACTGAGTATTTATTAAGCACTTATTCTCTATAAAAGACTATGATAAGCATTGGAGATACAAAGATGAAACCAGACATAATGTGGTACTCTCAGGAGTATTGCAATGATAACGTCTTTCAGACGTCCCTTGCATCCATATCTTAGAAAGTTCTTCCTTATTTTCAGTTCCCACTTCAGTTTTGCTTTTCTGTCATAGTCAGGATTGATGCTTTTTAGACTCACTGAATCTCAGAGTTGAAAGGGACCTGAGAGGCCCTGCAATCCATACCTGACAAAGAATCCTCTCTATAGCAGACCCATCAAATGGTCATTCAGCCTTTGCTTAAAGACTTTTAATTGGGACACATAGGAAGGTGGAATACAATTGAAACACTCAACATCCCTTTTAGATAGCTCTACTTTTAAGTAAGTTTTTGTTTACATTAGGTCTATTTCTGCTTCCACTATTTCTACCCATTTCTCCTTGTTCTATTCTCTGGGACCAAGACGGAGAAATAAAACCACTTTTTTCTACATAAAAGCCTTAAAATTCATCATGAGGTTGTTAAATCTTCCCTTCTTTGACTAGACATCCCCAGGCATCACACAATCCTCATATGGCATGCATTTGAGGTACTTCATTCTGGTTGCCATCTGGAAGCTAAAATAGGGTGACCAGAACTGAGCAAATACTTTTGTTATAGTTCTTACTAGGGCAGAGTCAGAGGGATTAACATCTGTGCAGTTCAGGACCCTATGTCTCCTTTAAGCCACTCTAGGATCATATGAGCTTTATTTCCCCCCTCTGCCATATCAGACTACCAACACGCATTGATTTCACAGTTCATTAATCTTCAGTTCTTTTTCCATATTTCAAAAATCTATGATTTTGTTAGTGTAGGTATTTCCTCCAGTGACACAGATCACAACTATACCATAAATTTGTAGAGGATCGTCACAGATTGTTATGACTGAATTATCCACCGTCCTACTCTACATCTGATGATGAGCTTTGAAAACTTATCTAAGTAGGTAATCAAGTTGGTAATTAAGACAAATGACATGTGGTCCATTGATCATGGAGTCCATACTCAAAGCCACATTGTCTTAGTAGAACTTGACAGAGCTCTTTCTCCAATGATCAGTTTGGGCTGATAAGGAAAAATTAATGTCTATTTTTTCCCAAACTTAGAATCAGTGCAGTGCTTGACCTTTATCAACTGTTATGTGACATGTAGGAAGACATTTCAAAGAAAAATCTCTGAAACTGGAACTAAAGAGGCACTGTTTCATATGAAGAACAAGAGTCAATGTGACATATTCCTCCCTAGAAAGTTTTAAAAATAGAAGAAAATATTTCCTGTAAGAATGATGATAACATTGTATCTGTGATAATAGCTGTAGCATGCTAAAACACCATTTCCAGTCGATTCAATGTTAAACTTCCTGATTTAATTCAATTTAGAAAAAAAATTCACATTCTTTTTTTTCAGTTTAGTGAACTTTGTTAAAATCAATATACATTTGTGAAGCACCTTCTATGGGCAAGACATGATTAGGAACTGAATGGGATACAAAGATGAGTAGAGTTCAATTCTAGCCTTCTGGGGCTAAACATTAACATCTTGGAAAGAATTAATTGAAATAAGGCAGAGCAAGGGAAGTAGAAACAAGGGATTACTGAATACAATAACTAAATAATACAAATGGCAACTGAACTCAGGTTAATTGTAATGACCTTCACATGGGCACACCCTGTGTCTATGAGGTACAATGTTAAACAGAAGTTTAGAAATTCCCTGCCTCTAAAAGAAGAACAAACAATAGTAATCCAAGCCCCAAACTGAATTTTTGGGTCCCTCATTATCTTAAATGGTCATATTTGAAAAATAAATTAGATGATATCAAATTTCTATTCCATTGCACATTTATAAAATAATTGAGTGTAGTAGAAAGAACTGAGTTCTAATCTCAGCTCTGCTCCTAAAAAAGATGTGTAATCAAGAGAGAGTCATTTGTTCTCTCTGAATTCCAATTTTATCACCTGTAAAATAGCAGGTTGGACTGGGTGATCTCTGAGGTATTTTTTCAGCAATAATGTTCTATGAGTAGTAAGCAGCAAAGAAGGATTTAGAGATGCTCTTTTCCGCCTCCCTTTAGTGAATTGCTGAAGTCATGAAAGGTTCAGAAGCAAAGAAAAATAAAGTGTGTTCTCCATAGAGCAGAATTCAGTTAAGGTAGTTATATGACTGTATAAGGAGCTGCTTGCCTTCCTTCTGAAATTCCTTACTGTTGAGACTGGGCACTGGCCCATAAGGCAGAAATTGACTGGAAGTGACTCAGTGTGCGGTGCCACAGCTGAAACCAGGTTATAAGAATGTAAGTTATGTGGCATGACCAAATAATTCTGGTTGCATTCACATGAGGAAAGAGGAGAAACATCTGAGTTATCCAACAGAAGGTGCCAGATTTTATCTTCATTATCATATGACATCACCACTCCTGTTTCTTCTTCTTCTTCTTCTTCTTCTTCTTCTTCTTCTTCTTCTTCTTCTTCTTCTTCTTCTTCTTCTTGTTCTTCTTTTCTTCTTCTTCTTCTTCTTCTTCTTCTTCTTCTTCTTCTTCTCCTTCTTCTTCTCCTTCTCCTCCTTCTCCTCCTCCTCATAATGGGAAGAGAGCTTTATTTATTTTGGGCCAGAGGATCTTGGTTCAAATCTCAGACATTCCATTTGCTCCCTGGACAATGGACCCAGGACAAATTCTTTAGTCTCTCTGAGCTTAAGGTTCCTCATATATAAAGTAAAGGAGTTGAAAAGGTTGTCCTCTAAGCTTCTTTTCAGGTCTAAATTTTATGTTTCTAGTCTCCTCTTTCTCCCTCATTATCATTATCATAAGTGATGAAATACTTCATGGCTATCAACATATGATGCTGTTCTGTGGATCACTTAAAGAGTGTGGAACAAAAATGCAACCAATACAATACATCATATAATAAATATTTATAATTTACTTAGTTTTTCCTGACTCCAAATCCAGCACTCATTCCCCTGTTTCACCTAGATAGTCTGAGAGGGGAGAGGAGGAACTGATGGGGGACGAGGGAGGGCTACATGGAGGAGGTGGCATTTCAGTTGGACTTTAAAGGGATTCAACAAAGATAGGGATTCAATAGGTGAAAAAGGAAGAGGGAGGGGATTTTAGGGAAAATTAGAGTAAGTAAAGGTACAGACTACTGAGGGTGAGGTCCATTTTTGGAGAACACTTTAACTGGAAAGTGTGGGTAGAGGAAAGTTGTATGAGACAAATCTAAAATAAGAGGATAGGACTAGAATTTTTTTTGGAGGGGACTTGAATGCCAAGAAGAGAAGTTTGGATATTATTTGGTAGGTACTAGGGAGCTACTGAAGACTTTTAGCAGACACAATCAGACCTCTATGCTTGAAAGATAATTTTGGTAGTGATATGAAAGATGGATTGAACAGAAGAAGGGAAGGAAGATGAAATGAAATAAGGAAGCTTCTAAAATTGATGATAGTGAGAATCTCTACTTTGGTGATAGCAATAGGAATTAAGAAGAGAGAATGGATACAAGAGATGTCCAGATGGAATCAAGAGTTCTTGATAATTAATTGGCTGTGAGAAGTGAGAGAGAAGAAAGAGTTAAGATAAACCCAAAGTTATGAACATGGGAAGCTAAGTGAATGTCAAAATTATGGAAAGAAATAGTAAAATAATAAGAAGGAGAGCAGATTTAGGATGAAAAATAATGTTTGGCTTGGAAACACATCAAATTTGAAATGCCAGTTGGACATCCAGGTGGAGATCTTGTGGAGTCAGCTGGAGGGTTGTAGGCCATTCTGAGCTAAAGCTCAGAGGAGAGGTCAGGCCTTGAAATATGTATTTGAGAGTTACATGCATAGAAGTGGTAGTTGAAAGCATGAGGATAGATGATATTGGCAAGAGAGAGGAGAAAAGAAAGTTTAAAACACAGTCATAGGTTGCATCCACATTAAGGTATCAGGAAGAGGATGAGAAACAGAAAAGAAAACCAAGGAGAAACAGGTGAGAGAGAGCAGGAAAATATCGTGTCTCTGAAACCAATGAATGGTCTCTGCCCTCAAAAAAATTTACAAAATCAAATTAAGACAATTAATCAATTCATTGAATTAATTAATTAAAATAATGGCAATATGGACAAGATAAATGTTAACATTAAATCTAAGTAAATTAAGTAATTATATAATCAAAAAGCTAAAGAATGTGAATTTAATAGATTAGTGAATGATATGAGAAATTTGAAAATTAGATGTTAGAGAAAATCCCTGTTTCTCTTGCAATTAGTTGAGTAATCTTTCCAAATGCAGAAGTTCTTAACCTTTTTGGTGCCTTGTACCCCTTTGACAGTACAGTGAAGCTTATACACTTCTTCTCAAAATGATGTTTTAAATGCCCCAAACAAATACAAAGAGCTACAAAGGAACTAATTATATTATTGAAATACTGTTATCAAATTTTTTTTATTTATTTCTTCAAGCCAGGTTAAGAACATCTGTCTTACAGGAAGTGAGATTAAAGACTCTCTTCCCCTCTCCAGGATTCAGTCACCTCACCTATAAGCTAAAGGGCTTGGGTTAGTTGATCTCTCAGCTCTATCTGGCTCCAATGTTCTGTGATTCTAAGTCAGAAGACTTTTGGATCATAAATAAAACAGAAAATAACTGCCAAATACTAATTGATAGTTACAAGGGACAGTGTGTGTGTGTGTGTTTGTGTGTGTGTGTGTGTGTGTGTGTGTGTATGAGAGAGAGAAAGACAGAGACAGAGAGGAGAAAAGAGACAGAGAAGGAGAGAGAGAGAGACAGACAGACAGACAGAGAGACAGAGACAAAGACAGAGATAGAGAGAAGAGACAGAGAAGGAGAAAGAGACAGAGAGAGAGAAAGAGACAGAGAGAGGCAGAGACAGAGAAACAGACAGAGAGAGGAAGAGAGAGATAGAAGAAGAGAGACAGAAAGAGAGAGAGAACAATAAGAGTGGTAGAAGAAAGAAAAAGTGCTAGAGGAAACAAACAGAGGAAATAGATCATTTAATAATGACACTACATGATGATTTTATAAGGGACAATCATCAATAAGGGAGACATCTTCCTCTTGAGCCTTCTAATCTGAGATCACTTGGAATTTAGATCAGTTTAGAGTAGAACGGAAGTTCTAGAACTAAGTGTAAGCAAAATGACTCAAGCAATAGGAAACAAAAACTATGAGGAAAAGTGAAAAGACTTCGAGTTTCTTAGTTGAGGTAAGAGAATATGATGAAGGTGATTTGCTAACACTCTTAATGTCTTCTATAGTCAATATAACAAGTTATATGATGCCGTTTTCAATTTAAAAAGATGGGGAGGGGAAGGAATGAGCAAAATCAGTACCCGCAGACCAGCATTAGATATGCTTGAATGAACTTCCTTGCAGGGATTGTACAACAGTGGGTTACTGTAGAAAGAGAGTGATTTTCTACTTATTGAGCTCTTTAAGGCTCTGATGGCATAGCAGACTCCCTTCCTAACCTGTTACTACCCAAAGACCGTAGGTCCCTTTGGGTGACTAAATACTTGGTTACATAGCCATTCCATTTTCTCTAATATCCCAATTCCTAGTAAGTCTCTAGTGTGGCATAATCTCAGGCCATTCAGATCTAATGCAATGCAAACAACACTGCTTCTGGTGGGAGGAATAACAAGGCAATAAACAATGCATAGGTCAACAATTCTAAGTACAGAGAGTAGATTTGAAACCTGGCTTTTTACTAGCTCAGAAGATGCATCTTCAATAATCATCATTAAGTCTAAATATATCTGTTCAGTCACCCAAGTGAGTCCAGTCTATGCCTGGCCCTGCTCCTTCTATTTGTCTCCTCAAGAAACAGTCTTTTTCTAGTTCCTAAATGCTGCTACTTCCACTGAAGGCTGAATGTTCTTAACTCAGGCACTCAGGACATCCACTTTTTGGTCTGAAGTGTCTAATACTTGTCTCAGCTTCAGATTGAACTCTTCTGGCTACTCAAGTAGTATACTTCTCTATATATCCACTTTTTTTTTTATAACTCTAGAAACTGTTTTGAATTCCCTTTTATTATCCTTTTTTCCCTTCTGTACACTCGGGTTCCTCTTTGAGCCTTTGTTCATCAGGAACCAAAGACATATGCTACATCATGAAGAGGCCAGAAAGATGTCTCCCACTTACCCAGAAATAATAAAACTTTAACAGAAATAATTAACCTGTTTTTCTATAATTGGCCCCATTTTGTAGTCTGATGAAGACTATGAACACCTTCTAAAGACAATGTTTTTAAATGTGCAGAATAAATACAAGATTACACAGGAAACCAATTATATTGAAATACAGTGATTAAACTATAAAAACAAAAAACAAATCTTGGACCCCAGGTTAAGAACCTCTGATTGAGCTATTATCTATATTCTATATATTGTTACTTGACAGAGATAAACAAGAAAGTATTAGCATAATTGCACTAAAGAGATAACATACTCAAGTAGGAAATTGAAGGATCAATAATTCACCAAAAGTTAAAACAGACAATTGATTGCCTTGATAATGTATCTGCAATCCTGAATGGAAATAATAGATAGGTAGTATAGTCCTGGGTTCAGACTCCATTTGTAAAAGACTCTTTTCATTAGTGGAGATTGATTACCCAATATTCCTTGTCTTTTCCAGGGGAATATTGATCAGATCTTGGGGGCAAAGAGATCCTGTTCTTCAGGCTTCCTCCTTACAAAAAGAAGATACATGATTTAATACCCCTCAACAAGTCAGCCTTTTCCTAGAGTCTTTCTTTCCCTTTAAGGACTTACAGGAAGCCTGGAACTGTATGTCTTCTTTCTCCAACTTGGAAGCCTGAAGACCAGAATCTTTCATCTCCCAAGCTCTGGACAACTCTGTCCTCTCAGAAAGGCATGGAAGATTGAGTAAATCAGCATCCACCAATGGGGAGAGTTTTATGTAAATAGAATTTGAGCCATGAATTACAGTAGCATTGTGCAGTGGAAAGAGCACTGAGTTTGGAATTAAAAGATTAAAATGTGAAACAGGCTTCTGCCCTAGTACTGGACAATCTTGAGCAAGTCACTCAAGCTCTCCTGGCCATGGTTTCCCAGATGTAAAATGAGGCAAGGATAGGTGGAGGAGTTGAGCAAGATAATTTTTTTTTTAGGCAATTGGGGTTAAGTGACTTGCCTAGGTTCACACAGCTGGTATGAAGTGTTTGATCTGAGGCTGGATTTGAACTCAGGTCTTCCTGACTTCAGGGTGGGTACTCTATCTGCTGTGCCACCTAGCTGCCCCAGCAAGATAATTTCTAAGATCCCTTCTAACTCACAAAATTTTATGAACCTCTCCTAGGTAACCTTTTCTAAACTTCAATCAAGAAATAACTTCAAAAGCTGTAGTATGCTAATTATAGGTGAGACGAAAGAAAGAACCTCCTGACAGTGGTTAATTGTTACACACTGGAATGAACAACTAAGGAAAGTTGTAGGTTTTTATTGAGATGCCAATTTAAATAAGATAATTTCTTATCTATTTCTGTTGGCTTAGGTATCACTGTGGTTGAAAGCATAGAAACAGTCAAATATAGTCAAATGAACAAGTACTTATTAAACACTTACTATGTGTCAGGCACTGTCCTAAGTATTGAGGATACGGGAAAAGGCAAACAAAAAAAAGTCCCTGACTTCAATGAGGTTTTAATCTATTGGGGGAAGTATATGCAAACAATTACCTACAAATAATCTATATTCCAGATAAATTAGAAATAATCAACAGAGAAGACATTGGCACAAAAGAAGACTGGGGAAAGCTTATTGCAGAAGGCAAGATTTTAGCTAAGACTTGAAGGAAGCTAGGAAGCCAGGAGAAGACAAAGGGGAATAGAATTCCAGACATGGGAGATGGCCAGTAAAAATGTCCAGAGTTGAGAAATAGAGTATCATGCTAGCAACAGGAGGCGGATGGACAGTGAAAACACTTGAAGATAAGAGATGGAGTATGAAGTATGAGAAACAACAAGGAGGTAATGTCATGAGATTATAAAGTAAAGGAGTAAGCTGTAAGAAGACTAGAAAGGTAGGAAAGGGAAAAGGTGATGAAGAACCTCAAAGCCAAAAAAAGAATTGTACATTTGATCTTGGAAGTAACAGAGAGTCATTGGGCTTTTCTGAATAAGGGAGTGACATGATCAGCCCTGTTTTAAGAAGATCACTTTAATATTTGATGGAAGGATGGACTGAAGCAGGGAGAGCCTTTGATGGGAAGAACACCCAGAAGGCCATATGAGGTAATGAAGTTTTGCCTGGAAGTGTCAGAGGAGATGGGGCGTGTGGAGCAGTATATAAGACATCCTGGGAAAGCAGAATCAATAGGACTTGGCAGTTAAATTGGATATGAGGGGGAGGAGGTTGGGAAAGAGTGAGGAATTCAGGATGTGTTGGGAGCCTGGATAACTGGGGAAGCATTATGATGCTCTTGACAGACAGGGTAAGTTAGGAATAAGGGAGGTTAGATGATATGAACTCTCAAGATCCTTTATAACCTATTCTTCTGAATCCTGTTTTATCCTCACAAAGCAAGTAATTACAGACAAGATTGTTTTGAGACTCAAATGAGGTAATAGATATAAACTGCTTTGCAAACCTTGAAGTGCTATATAAATGCAAGTCACTGTTATTGTTATTGCTGGTGTTGTTATCCTACAGTGACTAGGCCTCCAGTCTCATAATGACTTAATACCTTGAACCTTCTAACATATTTCTATGGATCTCAAGTAATACCTCTAGAGCAATACTGGGGTATCCTGGGAAATGTTTAACAATGGGGCTAGAGGGATGTGTGCATACATATTTTTTTAAGGTTAATCTGCATCATTAACAGTTTCCTATAGCTAGACAATCAACAACACAATAGATTAAGCACTACTTTGTAGAGATAGCCACTTCTGAGGTATAAAATGATCATATTGAAAATTGGACAACGGCACTTTCACGAGGTTAGAGCTGGTTCCAATTCACCCTTTGTTTCAGCCCTCACTATTGACACTATTGTATTCCAGGTGCCTGGGACCTTTTCCCAAGGGAGATTTAGTTGGGTCAGATACAGTGGGTTCTCAGAGGCAGAGAATTTAATGTAATGAATTGTTGAAGACACATCCAGTATTTAAATACATTTTCCTTGGCCCTGGGTGAAAACCTTGAGAAAAGCCAAGAACCCAGACTCTCCCCACAGGGCAGCTAGTCATCACCACTCTATAAAAATTAAACTGATTTTATTTACTTAAAACATTGATAGCTAGGATGTCATCAGAGATTTATGGTCAGTCTCTAAGTTGATTTATTAGATTTTTCCCATCCTTAGGACACAATTTTGGTCATTAAATGTTAGGGGAAAAAAGTAGAGAGTAAAAAGACAGAGGGCTAATTAGAAACCTTTATCCACTTAAGAAACAAAAACATGCAAAAACAAGCCAAGTCATTATTCTTGAATATCATAGGGAAGAGGGTAGAAGAAGAAAATAAGCTTAAGGCACAAACACTTTTGGTTCAAAGGACTGGACAATATGGGAACTGGGAAAGATTGGAATAGGTAAAATAGTCTAGGCAGGGCATGCTAGAAAGTAATTCAGGGATACAGATTTATTAGGGGGTTCTCAAAGAAGAAAAGGAGATGGTAGTGATAAGGGAAAGAGACCACAGACTAAGACGGTATTGAAAGATAGCAAAGAGAAATGATTTCCTATTCCTATCAATTAAGGGTCTATTCAGCTATTACAGTGTGTGTATGAAAACTTGGAAGAAACAATAATTTGATATGGCTTAATTTTGTAATGAGAAATATTATATTCATGCTTGTATTGACACTAGGTTGACTCAGAACATCTAACTTCAACCAGATGAAATTGAATTTTTTCCCCTACCTTTAGTTTGAGTGTGAGGTTTCATGACAAACATGTACATTTTATTGCTCTTTTATTGTGTTTAAAATTTTGTGTTTTAAAAGACTGAATATCACTCTAAAGAAATATGTAGAAGTTATTCCTCTTAAAGAGCACATGTCAATGACTGTTAAAGATATTTTAGCTGCTGTTTTGTTAATGTGATGAAGTAAAAAGTCTCAGAGAGAATTCAAACCCACAATTAAATAGGATCAAGTGAACTGATGCACAAACAAAAGCAAGGTTAAAACATGAAAATAATTGCCAAGAACTGACAAATAATTCCTCAGAAAACTAGCAAAGAACTTCAGAGGGAACTGAGAACTGGAAAGATTGTTATTTATTCCTCCACATTGCAGCATAGATACTTCTTGAATTTAGGAGAACAGTGAGAAGATTAGTAAAAAAAAATAAATAAAACAAAAAAAATCTGTTAACCACTATGGTGAATAAAAAAAATAAAACACTTGTCATGTGATGGATGACAAAAAGACTAGAGTTCTGAAGATTGGGAAAAGGTAATTTTTACTGAAGAAACTCACTTATTGGTCATAATAAAGGATATATTTCATATTAAAAAATTTACAAGGTAACATCTTGTAAGGTTTATTAAATGCTAGTACATTTAGCATTTTT
Organism: Phascolarctos cinereus; assembly: GCF_003287225.1. NCBI lineage: Eukaryota > Metazoa > Chordata > Mammalia > Diprotodontia > Phascolarctidae > Phascolarctos > Phascolarctos cinereus. Next base: position 68,923,355 of record NW_027556180.1, read on the forward strand.
TATTGCTGCTGTTCAGTTATTTCTGATTCTTTGTGACCCTATTTGGGATTTTCTTGGCAAAGATACTGGAGTGGTTTGCCATTTCCTTCTCCAGCTCATTTTACAGGTGAGGAACTGAGGCAAACAAGGTTAAGTGACTTGCCCAGGATCACACAGCTAGTCGGTATCTGAAAACAGATTTGAACTCAGGAAATGAGACTTCATGACTTCAGTCTGAACACTCTATCCACTGTACCATTTAGCTGCTCTAAGCATACAGGTGCCTAGTTATTTTACTTTGTCCAGAACAATTCACAGATCACAATAAGTGCTCAGTACTGCACTATATTCTACATAAAGTGCAGAAAAAAAAGTTTTTTAAAAATAGGTTCCTGGTTCAAGATACTTCCAGACTATGTATCCAACATATACAGAATGATTAAAGAACAAAAGAAGGCAGTAAATATATAAATTTATATATATATATATAAAATATATATATATAAATTATATGTAAATATGTATTATACATACATATATAATTTAGTGCTCAGCTGTGTGGCGTTAACTGTGGTATGACATGCTTAGTTTATTCAGTCTCTAATTCTTCAATTATCAGCATGATTCACTTGGAGGAAAATGCTAGTTTTAAAGCCAGATGACCTGGGTTTGATATCTAACTCTATTACTTTGTACCCTCGGGTATGTATCTCAGCTTCTCTGAGCCTCAGTTTCTTTCTCTATAAATGGAAGATATTCAGCTGGATGACCTCTAAGATCCCTTCAGCTCTAAATCAATGGGATTATGATCCTAAACTTAGATATTGTCTTCCAACCCTGAGAGGCCATCTTTCCTCCAAGAATAATGTTACAAGCTACAAAAAGGAGCCATTCATCAGGAGTTTATTTAGGGAAACTAGAAGATGGAACCAGCCTGTTGTGATTGGATATTTAAACATGCCAGGAAAAGATTGTTTTAAACTCTTTGTGAAATTCAAACCCTTATTGTTCTTGAGTAATAGGACCTTCTGCTTGACCCAGACCATGTCTCTTCATTGGTTTTTCTAGAATTCTGCAATCCTTTGGTACATGTTTCTAATGTGGACTCTGCCTCATGCCTCTGGCCTCTCTGCTTATAAATGGGACTGTCTGGTATCTGAGCTCAGGCTCTGTTTATTCCATCCAACACAGTGTTTTGCCCTTTTCCAGTTAAGTATCTTCTGATTTTAGCTTTCTCTTCTCCCTAGCTAGGGAAGTCTGTTTACTCCATGGGAGACCCCAAGTTGTAGATTAAAGCAAATCCCAGCCTCAGCTTAGCTATACAGCACATTATAGAAACTCACCTAATTGATATTGAATGATACTGTCTAAAGTAGGGAATAGCAATAATAGTAATAATAATAACAATAACAACAACAACAACAACAACAACAATAATAATAATAATATTACCCAGTTGATATTGAATGGCACTATCTGAAGTGGGGGAATAATAATGACAATAGTAATAGCATAAATAATTAGGTTTGCAAAATACTTTACATATGTTATCTCATTTGATCTTCACAACAACTCTGTGAGGTAGGTGCTATTATCATCCCCATTTTGCAAATTAGGAGACTAACACTAAGGTTAAGGGACTTGCAGTCATATAGCTAATAAGTATCTGAGACAGGATTAAACCCCAGGCCTCAGCTACCAAGTCCCCTTCCACCTATGGAAGTACATGATTCAGTCACAATATAGTAACAACATAGATTGTACTCCCCACCAAAAACATTCTTTAAATATGAGTCAGGGTAATGCAGTGAAAAGACTTGGGAAATCTAGGTTTCAGAATTGGCTTTGCCACTTTTATTACATTAGATAAGTTATTTCTTCTTTACAGGCCTCAAAACAAGGTCAATGGTCTTCTTCAATCTTTTGTAGATAGAAATTTATTTTTGATTTACTCTAATTGAGATGACCAGGGATAGTGTAGAAGACCAGAACAGCAGGGGGAAATGGGGATGGGGAACTAAAGATGTTCAAAGTAGATCGGTGATTCCCAGGTAGAGGCTTTTCATGGTTAGATGACCATACATCAGACTTGGGATATTCTGGAGAATAGGAGATAGTGGGCACCGTTCAGTGTTTGGAATAGGGACTGACCTGGTTGTCGGTAATGGGATGCCCCATCTACCTCACCAATGGAAATGTCCATTCATCTGATGATGGGGTGAAATAAGGATGGCAGCCAACTCCAAGACTTGCCACACTGGGTTTTGAGATTGTGATAAATCAGTTTAGATGGTTTAAGTGATGAGTAATATTCAAGGGTTCTACAATAGGTATAAAGCAATACAGTATGAGTTTGTTCCTTGTAAGGACCCTGTAGTGACACATTTGACTGAATTAAGTTGTGGTCTATGAACTTTTAATGGAGTTCATTCTCTAGGTTTGTAGCAACTTTCTCAAGGGAAGGGAAAAGGAAGGGAAGAAACATTTACACAGCACATGCTACAGCACCAAGAGCTATGCTAAGTACTTTACAATTATTTTCTCACAATAACTCTGTGAAGTAGGTGCTATTATTATGTTGTAGTTGAGGAAAGCGAGGTAAATGGAAGTTAAATGACCTACCCAGGGTCACAGGGCTGGTAAGTGTCTGAAGTCAGATTTAAACTTAGGTCCTCTTTACTCAAGGCCCATGGTTCTAACCACTGCGCCATATAGCTTCCCCTAGTCAGGTGCTAAATCAGCTAGAAGGATGGGGAAGGGTGTGTGTGTGTGTGTGTGTGTGTGTGTGTGTGTGTGTGTGTGTGTGTAATTTTGGGAGTTGAAAAGGGGTCTTCATTCTTTGGGTATTAAACTCATAATTGTGACCTCATTATCATTCTTTTTTTTCCCTTTTTTGTTATTATGAAGTTGACAAATATCAGCAATTTCCCTAGACCTAGAAGAACAGAAAAGAAGACTGAGCAAGAAATCAAGCACCACCCCTATGTATAGCTTGGACCCTTTTTTTCCTTTCTTTTTTTCAGTGTATTTCAAGTTTAACGCGGTAATTCTAACACTGCCTGGCTTGTCTTTGCCACCTCTTGAACTTCTTTTGCTCTGTTCTCTGTATTTTTTAAAGGATTCATTGATTCCCTTTTCTTTCTTTTCTGGGCACCCCTATCATTACTCTTCTTTTTCCTCTTTTAACTTCCCCCTTCTAAAAACTAAATAAACCCTTCACTTATAGCAAGTAAATATAATTGAGTGAAACAAATGCACTAATTGGCTACGTATGTCTCATTTTGCATCTCATTTCCATTCCTTCAGTAATTACCTATCATCTTTTCCAACATCCTCATCACCATCATTATCAAAAAGTATTTAATAAAGACTAAGTAACAGTCTTCTTGTGGTGTGGGGTTGGTCACTGTGCAGATGAGTTTAGACAAACTCAGAAACTGTCCCATTCTACATTATAACCTGATTTCCCACAAAAGTAGACCCTTCTGTGCATTTCCTCCCTCCCTGTCACACACGCCCAGACTACAGGGGCCTGGCTATGGTGATAATGGGTCAGGGAGAAGGAAATAAGGAAGGCAAACTCGAGAAATGAAGTGTTGATCTGATTTGGGTTTCATAGTCTACATCTGAATGGAACATCTGTATGTGACTTCTACTTTAGTAAGAAAAAAACAAATAGAATACGAATACTCTCTCTCTCTCTCTCACACACACACGCACACACACACACACGATGGACAGTGAGCTAGCCACATAGAGACAGAAAAAGAGACAGAATTAAAGAAAAGCAAACAGAGAAAGAAGCTCAGAGACTGAGGGACAGAGCATCATCCCCAGGGCCCTGGGCCTACACTTGTGCAGACTGTCATTTTGCTGGAAAGCTTGAGGAGATTATGAACTCCCAGAGTTTCAGGATACCTGACCACAGCACCATACTGGAGCCACTCGGGTGGCATGTGGAGGATTGTTTTACCAAGAGATGAGTCACCACGCTGGTGAAACAGGCCCTGACCCTGGGGAATCACAGCAATGGGGAGGGAAAGCCTAACACCACCCTCTAATAACACACAGCCCCAAGCATAGGCCAAAGTAAATGCCTTGCATCATTCTAGGATATCATCTTCCAGCAAAGACTCTCTCTCTCTTAAGAAGAAAGAAAGGGGAGGAAGGGGAGAAACGGGCTGTAAATATTTTTTGACAAGCTGGTGGGTCTTATATTTGTGACCTTAGAGACACTAAATGCTAAGATTAAAAAAAAACTGAAGAAGATAGTTGTATCTTTCCTCCTGCCTCAATGCAGGAGGCATGGGAACACTCAGAGATAGAAGAGGATTTATCCAATGTTAAAAACTACATGGAGCTGGAGCATCTATAACTTCTAGTTCCGAAACTTAATTAAGAACTCCAACAGTCAGGAAGTTCTTCCTTGTATCTAATCTAAGTCCCTGCTTACTTTACCCTCTTTGGAGCTGGAGAACTTGTGGTCATCGTCCCATATATATGAGTCCATTAGTAAACTTGTATTCATTCAATGGATATAGATATTAAACCCCTAATGTGTTCAGAGCACTATGGTTGGTACTGAGAACTATACTAACTTTATATAAGGCAGCCTCTGCCCTCATGAAGATCACAGTCTGAGAGAGAGAGATAAGATAATAAAACATATAACTATTTTGTACAATATTATATAATAATTGCATTAGAACATCACATAACTTATGTGAAGTCTGGGGTTAAGTTAATTAAGGTTATTAATTAATTAACTGAGAAAGGGCTGCTGGGAAGGTTTCATGAAGAAAGCAGTATTTGGGATGAGTGTTAAAGAGAATAAAGGAATTAAAATACTTAAATATGGGGAAAAGATTATTTCAGGCCCAGTAACTAAAAGGCCATGATCCTATCCCCTCCCCCTGCCATCCTCTCTTCAGCCTTCTCTACTTCAACCTGAAAAAAAAAATCAATCTCCTCAGCCCCGTTGACAGCTCTGTATAGGATAGAGATAGGAGATGATAGAGTTGAGCTCTTCTGGTCCCCCTTCCCTAGGTCTTTTTCTGGTAAGGAGAAAACCTGAGACTAAGGTTGTGAGACACTTGGCCAAGTGCCTAGAAGAGGCTGGCTTTTTTCTTTGAGACTGGTTAGATTGGGTGTGATTTGGGGAGGATTGAGGGAAAGAAGAAGAAAGTCACCACAGACGTAACCCACAACATGAATGGCACATGAATGAGGAGAGCAACAGCCCTATTCCCCCTATTTTCATATTGTGGTATTTGATCTTCTGCACTCTTCTCTCCACTGCCATAGAGAAACAGGAAGTGCTATGCCATCGGGATGTCATAACCTGGTTCTGACTTCTTAAGGAAGGGAAAGTACTGCTGCATCCTGAAGAGAAAAAAAAAAGTGAGGGGACCAAACTCTCTCTCATCAGCAAATGGAATGAGTGTCCTTCCCTTGTGGGAGGGACCTGACTGATATGACCTTAGGATAGGTTTTCAGTGATGGAGCATTCAACTTGAGTATGTTATGGTGTGGTATTAAGCTGTTTTACCTCTTTCTTCATAAGACCTGAAAGGAAAAACTCAAATTTTTGCTTATAACTATAAGTGGGAAAATTGAGAAAAGAGGAAGGAGAGGGAAAATGAGATTTTTCCTTGTAGAAATGTTGAATCAGTGGGTCCTTGATCAATATCTACAAATGGCAATGATGGTGGGAAATGGAACCCAGGACTCTTGACATGTTTCCTCTTTACAAGTATGTCTCCAAAGTTAAGAGAAAAAAAGAATCTTATTCAGATAGCAGAGAAATAGTCTGCTATCCCACTTTCTTCCTCTTCCCTGGAGCTGACCCATAATTGGGGAACCCACAAAGATGTATTTCCTCCCTTAGGTTTAGAAAAATCCTCAGAGATTTATAATCCTTTCCCATTCTGGGCCAGTTGTTTCTTCTGATCTGGACAAGGCGTCCTTAGATGAAGGAAAAAAAGAAAACCAAAAGTTTCCGTTGTTCCAAATCTCCCATTTGAGACCTAGACAGATTCCAACTCCATGTCTGGAATTTCACTGAGTCTCAGACAAATAATTTTGATGAAACTAAGATGTGGCCTGAAAGGGGTCTGAGAAGAAGGTCAGAGGTGACTCTAGAGTCAGTGCCATGCCCCCAAAAGCAATGCTCATCTTACAGCCTGGGTAATTAATGGCTGCTAATCATGGGTCTGAAGATATGAACATCATAGGATGAAAAGGCAAAAAATAAAACTAGGAGTCAAGAGACTTCTCTTATACTTGGGGCTCAACCATTAGTTGATTGGTTTAGACAGCCAGGTGTCATAATGGAGAGAACAGTGGACACAAATCTCCATGTAATTAATGTTAAAATAACAATAAGGAAAACTGGCATTTTTATGACATTTTAGGGCTTTCTAAATGCATTATATACATTAGCTCATACAATTCTCACAACAGGCTTGTGAGGTAGGTACTATGAATATTAATATTCCAATTTTACACAAGAGGAAATTGAGGGTGAAGGAGGTTACATTATTTGCTTATGGATACTCATAGTTAGCATTTGTTAAGGATGGGGTTTAAACCCAAGTGTCTTTTGACACACTGCTTGCAGTATTGGAAATAACAATGCATGAATGACATATAGAACCAAAAGGTGACCTCTTAGCATGGAATCTAGGGGATGGGGAAGACAGAGAGTCAAAGAATAGGGATTTTTCAGTGTGTCTCCAGCACTATCAAGAGAACTAGCCAAATACTTTATTGGTAATCTCCAGTTACCAATGAAAACAAGGGAAAATCTCTAGGAGTGCATCTCCAGGGTAAATCCTCTTATGGAAGGCCACCAATAAGAACTGCATAGCATGAGAAGATGTGAAGGAGTTGCAATCTCTACCAGCAGAGAGAGTTCTCACACCAGTGAGATCACAGAATATTATAAGTTGAATTCCAGGGGAGAATTATCCTGATTGGAAAGCATGAATTTCCTCACCTAATTGGCATGTATAGATCAATTTACAGAAGAGATATTATGATATGCTGTGTGATGACAGTATCCCTTAAGACCTTGGGACTCTTTTGACTCTACCTCCATGATCTTTTATCATCTTCTATTATTATAATAATAATTATTATTGTCATTGTTATGTCTCCTAAGTAGGTTTTTATACCGGGAAGAAAATATATTGATCAAATGAGCCAAATGTAATGGTCCACCTGGGGCAATAAATTTCAAATTGGCTCTCTGGGCACTCTCTTGTGACTTTGTTTAATGTGGGTCACTTCCTTTACACCTGATGAATCTTGAATGGATGTGTGAAATGGAACTCCTGAACCCACAAAGCTGATGCCAGACCCTAAATCCCTAAATATGTACTGAATGAACCAAGGAGCAACCACCCTGGTAAGGAGGTTCTCTCATATTCAAGTGCCTACCAACCATCCAGTCAGCTAGTCTCTCTCTCTCTCTCTCTCTCTCTCTCTCTCTCTCTCTCTCTCTCTCTCTCTCTCTGTGTCTCTCTGTCTCTGTCTCTGTCTCTCTCTCTCTCTCTCTCTCTCTCTCTCTCTCTCTCTCTCTCCTCCTCCACTTACCCTCTTGTTTGTATCAACAACCATTTTGTCTGAGTAGCTCTTTATGCCCTCTGGACAAGTCTTCTCAACATTCCTATAACCTTAGGAATGGAGCAGAGTGATTCTCCCTATTTTACTGCTGAGGAAACTGAGGTACAGCAAGGAGGAACTGACTGACACGAGATCTTACAAATAAACAAGGGGGCCAACATGAAGATCCGAACCCAAAAGTCACCACCTTCAGTCCAGCACTTGCTATCTCTAACACTAGTCTTCCTCTCCCTTATTCAGAGAAGCTTCCTTCATACCACCACAAGTGGCCTATGTCATTTCTCAGTTTTTAACTTCCTACCACGTGCACCTCTCCCAGTCTTGAGGAATTAAAAGCAGTAAAAATGTCTCTGTGAAAGATGGGAACTCTAAGGGGGCCTGGGAGCAGGCTTCTGACTTTGGGTCATGGGGAGGTAGGGTGAGCAGTTTTGACGTCAATGAGCTTCTTGGGTCACGACATCAAATGAGATAATTGTTTTGATTTTCTTGAGGGATCAAAGCCCCTTTGTCCCAAGAGTCTCATGTAACTTGGTGGATCAAGAGACTACCCTTGGGAGAAGTATCATCCTGAGGACTTAAGACTTTTCATCTTAACTGGCTTAAGACATACACATGAGACATATGTGGCACATAGGTACAATGTGTTTGTGTGTTCTGGGTGCATATGGAGATATTTAGAAGTACATACTCACACTCCTGTCTTCATTACTTCTTTCCTTCTCTTTCTTCTTCTCTTACTTTCTTCAGCAAGCATCCTCTTGCCCTTTTCATAACCCTTCTTCCAAACAAAAGACAAAAAGTCCAAATAATCCCAAATACCACGACTGTTATGACAGGAATGTAGCAGATAAATGTTCTTTCCTTCCTCTTTTCCACTGAGTCAATGAATTTGTAGTTAGTCATCCCATCTTCAACCATGTTCAGGTTGAAAAGTCATTCATGGAAATCCAGCCTTTTTCTCTTGTTCTGGATTATGGGATTCAGGTTCATACAATGGCACTCCAAATGATCCTATCATATAGTTGTATTAGCCTAGGCCTGGGAGGAATGCAAATAGGTCAGAATATCCCTTCATTTGCCTTCAGTTAAAACAGAACTTACTAAGGCTGCATGGAAAACTGTCTGCTCTTCAGAATCTACATGGTAGAAGAGTACCCAGCCTACCAGAAGGAAAATTCTGAGTTCTCAAAACCTATCTTTTTCCTCAGTGGTGAACAAAAGATTTAGAGGAATGGTTCAGAATAATCTGTTCATTTATGAATCAAAGTGAATCAAGGTAGGTAAATGATCATTAAGAGTCTTCATGAAATGAAATCAAATTAGTGAGAGTCCAGAGGTGATTGGGACCCCAGACTATATCAATGGAGAGTCTAATATGCATAATAAGTCAGATCATGACCCCTTAATCATTAGAAAAATAGTGATTAAATTAAAGCGGGATATTCTGATCTAACCCTATATTTACACACCTATTCTTATTAGGGTCTCTTAGCATATCTTAACTTTGGAAAAACGCAATAGTTAGCCTTAAAGACAGAAAAGCAAACTCAAGCATGATTATCATTTTGCCCTGCTCAACTAATACCGTTTTTATTCATTTATAACTCCTAGAAACCATTAACAATATAAGCATACCATTAGTGAAGAACAGATAAGTATACACACTCTCTCTCTCTCTCTCTCTCTCTCTCTCTCTCTCTCTCACACACACACACACACACACACACACACACACACACACACACACACAAGCAGCTAGGTGGTGCAGTAGATAGAGTGCCAGGCCTGAAGTCAGCAAGACTCATCTATATAAGTTCAAACCCAGCCTCAGACACTTACTAGCTGTGTGACCTTGGGCAAGTCACTTAACCCCATTTGCCTCAGTTTCCTCATTTGTAAAATATGCTAGAGAAAGAAATGGCAAGCTATGCTAGGATCTTTGCCAAGAAAATGGGCTTGCAAGGAGTTGGATACAATTGAACAACAACAATAGCAACAACACACACACATAGACACCCTAGAGTAAAAACTGATACCAGTCATTAGTGCCATGTGCATGTTCAAGTGCATGCCTTTTCTTTTCCTCCACAGATACATACACAATTATATATAACGTCCTTGTCTATTAGCCCCAATATTGCTTATTTAGCACAGCAGATACAGGTGGAATAGATAGGGAACCACGACCATCATGCCTCTTCCTAGTGATAAAGTAAATCACAGCTACCCCTTTCTGGTCATATTTAAAATAATAAATCCCATTTAAGTTTTTAGTTAGATTTATGATTTAAGTTTTACAAAGCACTTTCCTCGTACCAGCTTGATGAAGTAGATAGTGTAAGTATTCCTTTCTCTACTTTGCAGATGAGGAAATTGAAGCTTAGAAAGATTACCTGATTTGCCCAGGATTACATAGTTAGTAAGTAGAAGAGATAGAGTTCATGCCTTGATCTCATGACTTTAAGTAATATGCTCTTGCTTTTCTCTCTTTTTTTTTAATCATATCCCCAAGGAAGATATTCAGGGTTGGTTTACTCCTTCTTTTCTCAGCTTTCTCCAATACCCTGAACTCTTCCTCATTCACTAGACATTCTGTAAAATCCTAAATGTGTTCTGCCTGAAGCATGCATCCCTGCAGTCTTTAAGCCAAGCTGGATTTCTGAGGAAATCCCAACCTTATATCTTGGATTCATTTACAAGGAACTCATCAGCAGAGTACTTAGTTCTAACTGGTTGAAGTCCATACTCCCCTGAGAAGCTTATTCTGAGATGGATGGGTTATCACTGCAAAAACCAGAGCTGCTTTTAGGGGCATAGAACCAGCCAGAGTCCTGAGTGGTACAAACAGAGTTCAGGACTCAATGTCCATAAAATAATAGGTTTTTTGCATCTCCTTAGTGGATTCTTTGCATCATGCAGCACCATTCCTTTGGGTGAACTGATCTGAAATCCTTCTAAATGAGTTCTAGAGAATCCATATGAAAAAGCAGAAAAAATAAAAACCAGTAGAAGAAGGAATATTCATCTATGGGGCCTCTTTAATCAAATACCTCTTCTTGAAGACTCCTAAAGCTGGAAAGGATCCCAAAGGCCTAAGTTGTCTAGAATTGCTAAAACAACTCAGAAACAGCCCTTTATGTCTATAAAGCACTTTAGAAACATCAGCTTCTTTGCTCCTCATAATGCATATTTCTTCCTATTTCAACTTATCTTCAAGATATACAAAGTGCTTTCCTCACTACAGTTCTGTAGAGTAGGCAATTGGTATTACCACCCAAATCTTATAGATGAGGCTCAGAGGAAACTGATTTGTCCAAAGTCACAAAGTCAGTAAGTGACAGAGCCAAGATTCAAATCCAGATTTCCTGGAGATTCCAAAATATGGCATTCCTTCTGCTACACCCTGCTGTCTCTAGTACCAATATTACCTCCATTTATTTTTTTCAGTTATTTTCTGACTCTGTGACCCCATTTAAGGTTTTCTTAACAAAGATACTACAGTGGTTTGCCATTTCCTTCTGCAGTTTATTTTACAGATGAGGAACTGAGCAAACGGGGTTAAGTGACTTGCTAGTATGTCTAACTAGTGTCTGAGTCCAGATTTGAACTCTGAAAGATGAGTCTTCCTGATTCCAAGCCCAGTGTTCTATCTACCGTGCCACCAGGAAACTGTGATGAAGAGAGTTAAAGTGGGTTGCTTATACCACTTCTAGATCTATATTCCAAAGACATCCAAAAAAATAGGAAAAGGACCTATTTGTACAAGCCTATTTATAGCAGCTCTTTTTGTGTGGCTAAGAATTGGAAATCAAAGGGATGCCCATTAATTGTGGAATGGCTAAACAAGCTGTGGCATATGATTGTAATGGAATATTATTGTGCTACAAGAAATGATAAGCAAGATGATTTCAGAAAAACCTGAAAAGACTTACATGAACTGATGCATAGTGAAGTGACAAGAACCAGGAGAGTGTTGTGCATAGTAACAGCAATATTGTTTGTTGAAGTACTGTTCAGCTATTCTCAGCAATGACAGCTATTCTCAGCAATATAATGACCTAAGAAAATCCCAAAGGACTAATGATGAAACATACTCTCCACCTCTAGAAAAAAAAATGATAATTATTGAATACATACTGAAGCACGCTATTTTCATTTTTTCTTTCACTTTTTTTCTTTTATTCAAGTCTTGTACAAAATGACAAATATAGAAATGTTTTACATAATTGCACATGTATAACCTATATCTGATTGCTTCCCAGCTTGAGGAGGGAGGGAAGGATAGAATTTTTAACTCAAAACTTTAAATAAAAATGTTAAAAAAAGTTGGGGGAAAATTGTTTTTAAAAATAAAGTGGGTTGTTTACGTTCACACAGCTAGTAAGAGATGAAAATGGTACAGGAATCCAAGTCTTCTGATTGCCAATTAAGTTCTCTTTCCTTTGTACCAGGCTGCCTCTTGAATAAATATAAGTATTTTGAAGAAAGATAATGGGAATTTCCCATTGGAAGTGTGATAGAAATAACAACTTTTCATATACAACTGGAAGAAAGGTGGGCTCTCCTAAAGATTGGTTAAAAAAAAAAAAAGACTGCACACCCAACACCAGGTAGCACAGTGAATATAGTGCCAGGGCTAGAGTCTGGAAGACCTGAGTTCAAATTCGGCCTCAATCACTTGCTAGTTGTGTGACCCTGAGGAAGTCACTTAATTTCTGTTTGCCTCAGTTTCCTTATTTTTAAAATGTGGATAATAATGGCACCTACTTTCTAGGGCTATTGTGTAAATTGAAATAATAATTGGAAAATGCATATCACAGTGTATGACACCTAGTAAATGTTATGTAAATGTTAGCAATCATTATATAGTTTGCATAGCTTTAAACTTCTCTTATCCTGAAGTAGATTTTGTTTGTACTGATAAATGGTCATGCTAGAGAAGAGACCAGGAGGAAAGAAATTCTTAAGATCCCTGATAAATGTACAATAGTGATTGAATTACAATATAGCAGTAGTAAGATAGCAACCTACAACATTGTTCTACAACATATGAAAGTCAGGGTAGGGTAGACAGAGAGGTCAAATTGAAAGTCCTAGATGGTGGGCACAACTCCTGAAAATAGCCAAACCAGATTAAAATGTACTTGAGAAATGTTTAACAAAATAAATAAAAATACAATACAACATAGATAATGTTAATTTGTGGTTTTCTGCAGGGATCTTTTTCTTTTTGTTCTTGACACCTATAGAGTGGATCAGAGCCAGAAGTCCTGGGGTCAAGGCCAGGACTGCCATTTGTGAGCAGTACAATTGAGCAAAGCTCTGAGCCTCATCTTCTTCATCAGTAAAATGTAAATAATAATAATAATATCCCCAGGGCTGTTTGGAGGAACCAATCTCTCAATCAAGGGATCAGAAAGCAATTAAGCTCCTACTATGTGCCAGATGCTATCTTAGTCACTGGGGATGCAAAGATAAAAGGAAACAATTCTTGTCCTCAAGAAGTTTATGTTCTGACAGAGAATACCACATGTACCTATACAGGTATGTACAAAATATGTGACGCATGTAAATGTAACCTTGGGAAAGAGACAATAAAAACTCAGAGGAACCAAGAAAAGCCTTCTGCAAAAGATGGCACTTAAGATGAGCAGGGAGTGCATTTCAGGTATGGGCCATAGCTGGGATAAAGGCAGAGAGATGGAAAATGGAGTGTTCCATATAAGGAACAGTAAGAAGGTCAACTTGGCTGAACTAAATAGATCTTGGAAGGAGTAATGAGGCAGGAAATGTAGACTGGCATCAACTTGTAAAGGCCTTTAAATGCCAAACAGAGGAGGTCATATTTGATCCCAGATGTATTAGAGAGCTCCCAAACTCTATTAAATAGGGAGGTGACATGATCAGTCCCAAGAGCATGATAAATATGAAATACCCTCATGATGATAGAGTGGCGTATAAGAGTAATGTGCCATTACTTTGGTCAGGGATAGATGAGGTAATCCCTATAGTTATATGGGATGCATTAGAAAATCTCCTAGGATGGGGATTCTGAAATTCTCTGATCCTAATAACTCAACATTCCCTTTGTTAATAATAACTCCCATTTACATAGCAATATAAGATTTATCAAATTCTTCCCTTGTAATACCCCAGGAAGGTAAGAATTGATATCCCCATTTTATAGGTAAGACAGCCGAGGTATGAGGAAATCAAATAACTTGGGCCCAGGACATGCACTTACTTAGGAAGCAGGTATCCTGACTCAAAGACCAATGTGTATCTTTCCACTTAGTGAAGATCTTAATTTACTCGCTGTCTCATGTTTTTCCCTCCGTTCTGAGATGCATACTAATTTGACAGCCTCCCAAGGCTCTTCCCAATTTCTGATATCAGTTGTTGTTTGTGGTGGTAATTGTTGTCATCCTTGCTATGATCAATCAGGGCAGGGCCATGAACAACACTGGAAATATGGAATACACACATAAGCAAGATATACACACACACATGAGCACACACATACAACAACAAGGCATAGAATGTGTCTTTGTTATCTAATTGGCCACAACTTTCCAGAGCGTGCAAAAGCCACAGAAGGTCCTCAGGTAGAGTTTCTTAGTATAGTCAATCTTTCATCTTCTTTATGTGGTGGCAGGTATGATAGAAGACCTTTATTTCTTTTTAGAGGTATATCTTAATCTTTTATTGAGGTGACAATGCAAACTTAATGTATAACAAGCTTCTTTTAAAAATTTGCCTATCCTCTACACTCCCCACCCTCCACTTCAGGTGGAGGGGGAAGAGATGGCTAATTAGCCAAGGAATTTTGTAGTCATAATAATGATAGAGTACCAAAAACCTGATTGGCCAAGAGTGAGACCGAGATTGTAGAAGCGACTAAGAAGCTTAATCCTAAATGTCCAATTGGGACGATACAAATCGAAAAGCAGTAATGAGGAAAACAGGATCTTAGGACAGAATATATCATTTTCACCTTGAAACCACAAGGGAGACAGTTGTAATCATGGTTCTCTGACTGGAGAGGATTCTCAACCAAGCTAGGCCTCCAGGCCTGTAGTTAAACATTAGACTAAAAAGCTTTGGGGCCATCCTAGCCAGAGAATGAGTTGTTTTCCTCTCTATACATGCCTATTTACTTTTTTCTGATTTGTGAATTTGTATGCTCTCTTTTTGCTGATAAATAGTTCAATAGGATGGGAGTAAGTGATAAGGACTAGATCCGTGATTTCATGTTTATGGTGAAACTACCTCTACCAATAAAGGTAGGTTGGTATATTGTCTTTGACTGGAGCTGCCCAGAGCACTGAGAAGTTAGGTGACTTCTTTTAGGTCACATAGCTAGTATGTGTCAGAAATAGGACCTGAATGCAGATGCTTCTGGCCCTAGGGTCAGTTTTCTATCCACTAGAGCAGCCATTCTCAAGTTTTTGGCCTCAGGACTCCTTTATACTCTTAAAAATTATTGAAGACCTCAATGATCTTCTATTCATGTGGATATCTATGGATATTAACCATTTTAGAAATGAAATCTAATAAATTTAACAACTAAAATTTCCAAAACAAAAAAAAAAAGAATTCAGCAGTTTTATATATTTTTGCATATTTCCTTAATGTCTGGCTTAATAGAAGATAGATTTTCCTATCTGCTTCTGCATTCAATCTATTGCTCTCTCTCTCTCTCTGTCTCTCTGTCTCTCTCTCTCTCTCTCTGTCTCTCTCTCTGTCTCTCTCTCTCTCTCTATATATATATATAATATATACACATATATATGTATATGTATACATATATATGTATATATATGCATATATATATAAAATATGTATATATATGTATATGTGTGTGTGTGTATACTTACACATATATGTATGTTTTGACCTAAAAATGACTACAAGTCTTTTGACCCAAGTGAGCCATATTCACCTGGCTGTGATATGATGTGTTACACTGGTACTTCCAGTTCATTATATCCTAAGCTAAACTAAT
The DNA here is from genome assembly GCF_003287225.1 of Phascolarctos cinereus. Classification (NCBI taxonomy): domain Eukaryota; kingdom Metazoa; phylum Chordata; class Mammalia; order Diprotodontia; family Phascolarctidae; genus Phascolarctos; species Phascolarctos cinereus. The sequence goes on from NW_027556180.1 coordinate 68,938,965, forward strand.
TGTTTTTCTCCCTAAACCAGCTCCTGCTCCCGACTTTTTAACATTTCTTTTAAATCACAGCATACTGTAGCTGGTCACTTAGACATAACATGTTGGAATCATCTTCCTGGATCCCCAGATCCAATGTGCTACCAAGTCCTATCCATTGTCCTGCTCCAATGTCTCTCATATCTATTCTTTCCTTTTCCCTCTTACTGGCAGAAGCCCAATCCAGACCCTCATTGCCTCTAACCTGGATTATTCTAATAGCTTCCTAATCAGTCTTCTTGGTAAAACCTTCCATGCTCTGGTTAACTGTTGAGGACAGCTTGATTGCTTACTTTTGGAGAACACCATTCAGATGAATGAGATTTACTGGCCATAGTCTCTCCATTATTCCCTTTCCCAGCTGGATTTGGCCGGCCTGGATAGTTAATCTTCAGCTGACTAAATGGTCATGTCCTGCTGTCAGTTTTAAGTGCGTGGGGGACATCTTTGCCTGGATGCACAACAATCAACCTCATATACAACTTTTCCTAAGAGAAAGCCTAATCTTTGGATGAAGACTTGCTTAGCATAATTTTATTGTAATTAATTGATAGTTGTAATTATGTAAAGATATGTAGATAAAGATAGATCTGTCTGGACCTATCATTTCATCAATTTAAGGAATTTATGAGGTGGAAAATCCCTTAATAAATGCATATTGGCAATTCATCTTTAAATTAGTGTTAGAGAGTTTCTTGGAGGCATCTAAAGTTGACCTTCCCTCCTCCTTACTTCCCTATTTGTGCTAATGTTCTTCCAGTCACCTAGGCTTCTCCATTCCCCTTCAGACTCAATCTTTTACCACATCCTATTCCTTTTCGCTTTACAATGTCTCTCACATAGTCTCCTTCTTCCCATTTCCATTGACACTATTTAATCCTAGCCTTCATCACCTTAAGCTGGAACTATTGCAATAGCCTCCCAAATGGGCTTGCTTCTTAACTCAGCCCATTAGACTCCACCCACAGTAGTGGAAAGACCCTTGGGGCATCAATTTCCTCATCTGCATAAACAAAGAGTTGGATTAGATGATTTATAGGGGCCTTTTCAATTCCAAGAAACTATGAATCTATAAATTCCTTGAACTAACTGAATTTATAATTCCCTGAGCTGAACCTCTTCTATTACAGCTTCTTCATTCTTTTTCTCCCTTTCTAGATTCCCTACCTCAGGTTCTCTAGAAGTTTCCAATTTTTTTTTTCACAAGTCACTCTATCCTATGTCTATTTCTTTTCCTACTTACCCCAATATCTTAGTCCCAGCCAAGATTTTTACCTGTTCCACTTCCCCTAGGAAATCATCTCCTATCCTCATCTCCAAGACATTATATCATCATCACCATCTACATTTTTATAATGCTTTAATGTTTGGAAAATGATTTTCATATATTTTCCCATTGGTTTCATTCTTATCCTTGTATTCACAGTGTCTAACACATAATAGTTTAATTAATGAATACTTCTGGTTATGGATCTCATTTGAGCCTCACAACATCTTTGCAAGAGAGGTATTACATGCATTATTATCCTCACTTTACAGGTGAAAAAATTGAGTCTCAGAGTATATCATTGCATAGATTATAAGCATTAGCATTCTAGCCACTGTGCCTTACAACCTCATGAGCAAATCACATTTGTCATATGTAAAGTGGGGATAATGATACCTGTAGTGCCAACTTCACAAGGTTATTATGAAGCTGAATTGTGTAATAGTATGTAAAGTGCTTTGCCAACCTTACAACTATCCATGTTAGATGTTATTATCATTATTAGTAGGAGGCAGAGTGGCAGAGCAGTTGAAGGATCACCCTGGGAATCAGGAAAAGCAAAATTCAAATCTCGCCTCCGAGAAATAGTAAGGGTGACAAGTCATTTAACCTCCATATGCCTCCAAGAAACTCTCTAACACTAATTTAAGGATGAATTGCCAATATGCATTTATTAAGGGATTTTCCACCTCATAAATTCCTTAAATTGATGAAATGATAGGTCCAGACAGATCTATAGTTATCTACATATCTTTACATAATTACAACTATCAATTAATTACAATAAAATTATGCTAAGCAAGTCTTCATCCAAAGATTAGGCTTTCTCTTAGGAAAAGTACTTATGTTTTCAAAGGACTTTTAAAAACCTGACACTGTGTTTAGGGAGCTCTGATTGAACAAAGTACCCCTACCAATGCTAAACAGCTAATGCTGGTACCATTTCGCCTGAGGGAAGTGTTCCTCCTGACATCATGGACCCTTTTAGCACTCTGATAAAGCCTATGGACTCCATCTCAAAATTATGGTTTTAAATGCTTAAAATAAAATACATTGAACTGAAAAGAAAACCAAAGGTTAGTGAAAATAAAGTTTAATTTTTCCCCCATCCAAGTTCATGGACCCCCTGAAATCTGAGGGTCTGTGGACTTCCAGTTAAGAATCCTAACTTTAGAGTGTTATATGGTCCACGAAAAGGTTAAATGATATGCCCGAGGTCACATAGACAGTATGTGTCAGAAGGACGATTGCACCAAGGTTTGTCTAACACTCAACAAAACTCTCTATTTACTATGCTTCTGCCGACTCTCAAGATAGGGAGCCAATAAAGAAACAAGTGTCCATAGGCATAGCTTCAGATGGACAATAGCTGCACTGCCTGCCCTAGAGATGAGTTGTGGAGTCAGGGAAAAGTCAGAGCCATCCATCTGAGCTCACCTAGAAGCCCAGTGGCAAGGCAGGATCAAAACTCGCAATAGCTGAATCACCAAACCATTGCTTAGCCTAATGATTTTTGGTCTGTAGGATAAAGTAAGGGAAAGAGCACAATAAGCAAGTAGGGGGAAGACCCGGATTTGAGTCCTAACTCCCCCACTAATCAGATATATGGCATTGCAGATAGATGGACTTAGAGTTATCTGATTTTGAGTCATCTCATCTCTAAAATAAGGATAACAATATCTGCAATATTTACCACATGAGATTGTTGCAAGGATCATAGGAAATAATGTAAAGGCAATGTAGCCATAATGGGTTCTATAAAGGTAAACTACTATACCAGGCTCAGTCTCATAACTTATGATGGGAAGCTTTCATAGAAATGAAGGCCCTGCCTCTGGAAGGTTGGGCATTAAGTAGGGGGAGAATGCAAAGATAGACTAACAGGTAGGTAACATGTCTCTCTTGAAATGCTGTCACAACCGACACAAATTCAAAACTCAAGTGACTTTGGCTCCTTGAGAAATTCAATTATCACCTTTGAGATACACAGCCTGGAGGGTCTCACACAGATCTCAGAAGAGGTGCTTGTAATAAGCAGAAAAAGGTTTCTGTTTTAAGAAATTCTTGTAAAGCACTTGCTAGCATAAGGCAGATAGAAACGCTGAAATGTTAGTGTTGGTTTCTGTGGTCTGCTGAATTGGAAAAAAGCAAAAACAAAAACAAAAACAAAAAATGAAACTGCTCCACTGAGGGAAGATGGAACACAGAGGAAATAGGAATGCATGTAGACAAATGTCTTTACCTTTCCTTCCTTCTCCTTCCTTCCTTCCTTCCTTCCTTCCTTCCTTCCTTCCTTCCTTCCTTCCTTCCTCTTCTCTCACACTCTTTCTTTGTCCTCCTTTCCTTTTTTGTTCCTTCTTTCCTTCCTTCTCTTCTTTGTCTCTTTTCTCTCTCATTCTTTTTCTTTTTCTCCTTTTCCTTTTCTGTCTTTCCTTCTTTTCCTTCCTTCCTTCCTTCCTTCCTTCCTTCCTTCCTTCCTTCCTTCCTTCCTTCCTTCCTTCCTTCCTTTTTTTTCTTTTTCTCTCTCTCTTCCTTCCTCCCTTTCTTTCTTTAATTTCTTCCTGCTATCCTTATTTCTTTTATCTTTGCCTTTTTCCTTTCTTTGTGATCTCAACATGTGATTTCATTGGTGTAAGGAACTCCCTCTACCAATGAAGATTAGTCTCTTTCACATAATCTTAGGAAAATTAGTATGTTCATTTATGTAGTCATTAAGCATATCCATATGATTTTAAAAATATGTTTTTGTAACAAAAAAACTCCTAAGTCTTAGGTCTTTTCATACTTCAATACTTCAGTACAACTGTGAGTTCCTGAACCTGAGTTCAAATCTTAGCCCTGCCCATTTATTGCCTGTATGAACTTAAAATCTCTGGACCTCAGTTTCCTTATTTGTATAGCTACTCCCACCCTCGGTACAGATTTCAGCCCTTACTTGGCCTCTCAGACTGTGTAATTGTTATTTGCATCCCCTTGTAAATTGACAGCAGAGAATCCAACCAACATCCCTGAATCCTTCCTTTAGTTATCTTTACACTCATTTATTACCGATGGTGCACCCAGGCTGTCTGGCCTTCACTCTTGTTGCTTGCCTACTGGTCCATTTCCTTTTCTAGTCATGCCTCTTACTGATACCATTGTTTTTTTATTTTGCTTTTGTGCACAACTGTTTTGTTGTCATATTATTCAACCTACTTATAAACACCATGTACCCCTTCATTTACCTTTGGGTGACCCGAAATTTTGATTCTGTGGTATTCTAGGATTCATAGACTAGAAGAATTCATTCCTGGAAGACTTTTTTTCTTTTACTTACCTATGATTTCACTGGTATGAGAAACCAATGAGAAAAAACGGGTGAGAAAACTTCCTCTACCAATGCATATCTGCAACTATTCTACAACTTATAGTTTTAGAGCATTTTCTGAGGCATGATGAGTTTAGGTGACTTATCCAAGGTCACACAGTCAGGATGTCAGAGGCAAGACTTGGGCCCTGGTTTTCCTGACTCTGAGGCCCACTCTATCTTTTATATCTCTCTGGAAGAATATTGTTGTGGGGAAAAAAAATCATCCTTTGTTTCAGGGAGAGTATATCCTAAATGTAATTAAGCACACTGCATACAATGTTGGGTTTGGTTTATTGTTGGCCAGTCTTGTTGAACTTTTTTTTTTGTCTTTCCTTTTAAATTCTTACTAAGAATTAGTATGGTTATGAAATTTTAGTAGTGCTTGTTATTTATTCTAGATGTTATTTATTAGCTGTTAATTATTGATATTATTAATGTTATGATAAAGAACATCTGGACAGTTCTTTGTTTAAAATGGATATCTTGGCCTTAGCATAAATTAATCAGAACCCTGGGCTTCTTGTAGAGAGAATTTATTTTGAAGCAAAAGAGATGGTCCAGAATCCACTGGCTACATTTTTCAGTCTGTGGGGTCCACAAATACACCAAAATAATATATGTACCTCTCTACTCTAGTGTGCCTTGAAGTTAAGATGTAGGGTGAACTTGTGCATTTATTCAGAATTCATGTCTCACCAGCAGCATAAGTCAACATTCAGAAATTTAGACTTCACAAATGATATCAACAGCCTGATGAAAGTACTATTGTTAATAGTGTAAAACTTCTCATTTGTGTAAATGCTGCAGGTTGAGAGTCCTTTTGAATAAGACATGGTAGATTGATTCTTATATATTGTAGTAGGAAATTACAAAAAGTAACAGATTTCATGATCAAACTATATTATGGCTGCTCTTGTCTGAATCCAATTTAATACTCATATTGATCCAGGACAAGGCTCTAGTCAATGAAATCAAATCACCATATGCCACAAAAACTAAAGAAGCAGAGTCTTAATATGATCCCATGTAGGCAAAGAGGTATTACCACAAGAGGCAGGCAAGCATAAGAGATTCCTACTCTATGATATCAACAAATCACTTTGGGCATCCCAACGCCTGCTTAGAAAGTGAGGGAAAACACTGATGCTCTCTGAGTTAGATTCAAGAATGAATATAATAGAATGATAGAGTGTGATATTTAAATTCTGCCTGAAAGAAATTCAAGAGCTGGAATATTAGTTCACCTTACCTCTTTCCACTGATCTTTATTTACTGTCTACAGTTGAGAATGCCAAGGAGACTATTTTTTGACCAATTCTCACCAATAACCAACAATCCGTAAGACCTGACCAGGTCTAACTGGTCATCCAACTCTCTCATAATATCCATGGATAGACACAAACCAATGAAGCCTCCATCAGAGACACCTCTCCTTAAACCAGAGAAAGTTAAACTTGGACTAGTGACTGAGGTCCTTATGCAGAGAAGAACATACTGACTAATAAAAAAGGGCAAAGATGAGTCAGCTACTAGAAACTTCAGGGATAATTTTCTTGAGGATACCAACTCCTACATGAGTTTTCTCAAACCTGCAACTATAGGCAAGTCATTTAATCTTTCTAAGATTCAGTTCCTTCATCTATAACATAATAGTAATACCTATAATAAAAAATAACTATCTTGCAAGATTGTTTTGATGAATATGCTTTGTTAACCTTAATGTATTATAGAAATGTGACTTAGTATTGCTGTTTTATTCTTCTAATCTCTTGCAGTGGGATTCAGAAAGAAAAAAAATAGGTTCCCAGGAGAAATTGCAAGCCTGCTATTTTTCTTTTACATTTAATGTTTAAAGGACCATTATGTAGGTGTGTAAAATAAGTTGTTTTTTTTTTTACTAAAAGCTTATCTACTATAGGCTCACTGAAAGTATCCTTAACACAATGCCAGTAGCAGTTTGGACAAAAGGGATGGCTTGTATAAATAACATAATGTAACTGTACTTACATTTTATCCTAGTCACATGTTTTTGTATACTTTGCCAGGTCTCTATTTTATACATATATATGATATATTTATATTATATATTATATAAATATAATATATATTTAATATTCTATATTATACATATTATGTATATTATATATAATAAAACATTTTGTCCCATATAGGCTGGAAATGGTATGTTGACATCCAGGGAAATATATATGTATATGTGTGTGTGTGAGTGTGTGTGTATATAAACATATATATATATGTGTATGTATATGTATATGTGTGTGTGTGTGTGTGTGTGCGCGTGTGTATATCCAGCCACTTGGATGTGTTTCACTAAAATTCAGTAAATGTTAAATTTTTATACCCTAGAATGATGAATTGTACTGTCTCCATTTATTTTTTTGCATCATCTATATTGATCACCAAGTTCAGGGTGCTGGGGGTAACTCTTCTATAGTTTTTGGTAGTAATGACCTGATCCTGAATTGCTTTCGTAATCCTTTCTCTTTCAACATATGAATCCAAATGATTCACATTTTTAATATTTCTTTGTTGATATATTCTTGGCTGAGTTCATGTAGATGTTGCCCATAGACAGCCTTTTGATTCCACTATCAGATCTTTGTTATTTCATAGGAATAATTGAGAAGTAAGCCATTGTAAGTTACATTAGATAAATCCAATATCAAGTACCTGTTATCATCCTTTACTATTCCTTAGTTAAGTGATATGGGTTTATTCCAACAGCATTTCTATACATTTTTCATACACTCTTATAGATATTCTAAGAGTTCCTAAAAGTTCTCTTCTTCCTTGGCATAAAAGTATTCATCTTTTTATAGCTGCTCTAGGGTGATGGATCCTGTATTTACTTAATATTGTATGGGTTTTTGTTAGGGTACTTTGCAAATTTGTTATAATCCACTTCACAATTCCAAAAGTCTACATTAAGAATTTCAGTGTACTTCTCATTCGGCTTCAATGTTGAGTGCCAGTACAGCTCTTATTATAATTGGTCATTACCTTTTCCTTGATGTATTTATGTCAAAAGTATCTTACCTGAAGTAGACTAAGATTTTTATTTGTAGGTATCATTTTAATTTATTAGTTCAGTGTGGCCTCCAGATTCCAACTCAAAGCCGATAGATAGATAGATAGATAGATAGATAGATAGATAGATAGATAGATAGATAGATATAAATAGATATTGAGCACTAACTATGTACATCCAGTCAACCATTACTTTCCTTTGTTATCCAGGTGGAATGAGCACAGGACACTGAACCCAAGAGCTTTGGAAATAGCTGTGCCTTCCAGACTATTAGTCATGTTTCCAGTTCTGCCTTTTCAGCCAACATCTGGAAAAGAAACTTCTATGGGGAAGGGGCCAGCCATCTCCTCCTACTGTCACCTATGAGGTAGACAAGCCAGACTAACTGAAGCAATAAGACACCCCGAGAGAGCTAGGAGGCAGCTTGTACTAGGCAATTCAAAACACTGCCCTCCCCAACTGTGATTTCCCCTAAGATCCACATTTTTATTATATTGACTTGATATCTTCTTCTCTCTAGCTTCCCTGTTGGTCCAAATTTTCCTCTAGATGAATGCAAAACGGATGTAATCTGTTTTACACATTAAATATCTTCCAATACTTGGTGACAGTTATTATAATCCCTATACCAAATGTCTTCTTGTCAAGGCTAATTATTTCCAATCCAAAAATTCAATCCAGTAAGTATTTATTAAACATCTATTGTATGCAAGATACTATGCTAGGCATTGGGGATATAAAGAAAAAATAAAATAATCCCTGCCTTTGAATGCTACTTGGGGGAGAATTATTGCATTTTAACGAACAAGTATTTACATGGTTCTTTGGAGGAGGAGAGAACAACACTTTGGGGGATCAGCAAAAGCTTTCCAAAGTAGATGGTGTGGGAGCTTATCCCTGAAGGAAGCCAGGGATTCAAAAAATCAGAAGTGGGTAAGAATGTGTTCCAAGGGAGAAGGTATTGTGGGTACAAAGGCATCAAGGCTGCAGATACAGTATCTAGTTCTAGGAAAAGCAATTGGGCCAGTCTAGCAGAAATGTAGAGTACATGAAGAGGAATCATGTGAAATCGATTTGGAAACAGAGGCTGGTGTCACATTATGAAGAGGTCTGAATGCCAAGCTGAGGATTTTGTGCTTCATTCTAGGGGCAAAAAAAAAGAACCAATGAAGTTTCTTATCACGACAGTAACAGTCAGACCTATACTTCAGGAAGGTTTTTTTAAAAATTAAGTTCCCTTTCTTTTTTACATACATACATACATACATAACACACACACACACACACACACACACACACACACACTACCTAAAGTCTTCATCAATAACAAATAAATATAGTCAATTAAATTTAATCTCAACCTATTGGTCATTCCTGAAAATGGATGCCTCATTCTCCACCACTTCTCTGCCAAGTATCAGGAAGCATGCTTCACATTCAATCTTCAGCAGTCATGGTAAGTCACTGAATTGATCAGAGTTCTAGAGTTTTCCAGGCAAGTCAATAAGTATTTATTAAACACCTATCACATGCTAGATGGGCAGCTAGGTGTCAGAGTGGATAGCGCATCAGACCTAGAGTCAGAAAGAGGTCAAATCCAGCCTCAGACACTTAATAGCTATTAAGTGTGACCCTGGGCAAGTTACTTAACCCAGTTTGCCTCAATTTCCTCATCTGTTGAATGAATTGGAGAAGGAAAGATACTCCAGTATCTTTGCCAAGAAAACCCCAAATGGGGTCATGAAGAATCAGACACAACTGAAAATGACTAAACAACATGTTAGGTACTGGGCTAAGCACTAGAGAGACAAAGAAAGGCAAGTTTATATCCCCAAAGAGCTCACAATCCAACAGGAGCGGAGACAATATGCAAAGAAGCTATGTACAAACAAGATATAAACAGGATAAATTGGAATTAATCTCCTTTTGGGATCTCTTCCAGGAGGTGATCAGTGGGTTCTTTCAATTTCTATTTTACCCTCTGGTTCTAGAATATCAGGGCAGTTATCTTTGATAATTTCTTGAAAGATGATGTCTAGGTTCTTTTTTTGATCATGGCTTTCAGGTAGTCCAATAATTTTAAAATTATCTCTCCTGGATCTATTTTCCAGGTCAGCTGTTTTTCCAATGAGAAATTTCACATTGTCTTCTATTTTTTTTTGTTCTTTTGGTTTTGTTTTACAATTTTTGATTTTTTGTAGTCATTAGCTTCCATTTGCTCCATTCTAATTTTTAAGGAAGTATTTTCTTCAGTGATCTTTTGGACTTCCTTTTCCATTTGGCCAATTCTGCTTTTTAAGGCACTCTTCTCCTCATTGGCTTTTTGGACCTCTTGTGCCATACGGGTTAGGCTATTTTTAAGGTATTATTTTCTTCAGTATTTTTTGGGTCTCTTTTAGCAAGCTGTTGACTTATTTTTCATCATTTTCTTGCATCATTCTCATTTCTCTTCCAGTTTTTCCTCTTCTTCTCTTACTTGCTTCTCAAAATCCTTTTTGAGCTCTTCCATGGCCTGGGACTGATTCATATTTTTCTTGGAGGCTTTGGATGTAGGAGCTTGTCTTTGTTTTCTTATTCTGATTGTATGTTTTGATCTTCTTTGTCACCAAAGAAAGATTCTATGGTCAGACTTTTTTTTTGTGCTGTTTGCTCATTATCCCAGCCAATTACTTGAGTTTTAAACTCTTTGCTAAGGTAGGGGTCTGCTTCTGGTGTGAGAATGTACTGTCCCAAGATTTGAGGGTTTTGTGCAGATGTTCTCAGAAATACTTCTAGGGACCTATAAACTTTCAGTGCTTCCAAGGTGGTATAATCAAGGATGAGGTATTTACTCCTTTCCTGGACTGGGCTCTGGTCCATGAGTGACCATAAGCACTCTTTTCTGATTTGGAACTGTGAGGAGAATTCTCTCTGTACCACCACTACTAGCTCCACCATGCCCGCACTCTTCCTTGCCCCAAGATCTCACAGAACTGTGATTCAGATCCAAGCATGGGCAAAGCAAGAGAATCCTGCCTTAATGCTAGCAAAGAGATCCCTGAAATCCCCTCTGATCAGCCACTCAATTGCCCCTCCATCTGCGGGCTGACAGTTCCAGAAGCAGCCCCTCCTCGGTGCTGCACCAGGATTGGGGCAGGACCAAGCTTCTCTCTCATTGCAGGATAGACCTTTCCTACTGACCTTCTAAGTTGTCTTTGGTGTTTGTGGGTTGAGAAACCTGGAAACTGCCACAACTCCCCTTAATTCAATCCCCTGAGGACTGCTCCAGGTTCACTGAGGCCTGGTCTTTGCCTGCACCCCCACACTGAACTATGCTCCTCTCCCAGTCTGGTGCAACAGATCTTTCCAATTAACCATCCAGGTTGTCTTGGGCTGGAAATTTGTTTCACTCTGTCTTTTTGTAGCTTCTGCTGCTCTAGAATTTTTTTAGAGCCATTTTTCACAGGTATTTGAAAGGCTTTGAGGGAGAGATCAAGCAAGTCACTGGTTTTACTCCGCCATCTTGGCTCTGCCTCTGGAGTTAATCTCAAGGCAGTAACATTAAGGTGGAAAATCTGTTATCTTCAGTGAATTTGCTACTCGTTGTCTACATCAGGTATCTGAGAACGTGTAGCTGGAAATCCTCATGCTGTCACCATAATGCTGCTGGCATTTACCCTACCCTGTGCAATCCATCATGCTCCTACTCTGAGATCAAAGCAAGGGTATCCGAGCTTGGGATTTCTTCTGGGGTTTTCTTCCACAAATAGGAAGAAAGTTGTCATTAGCCATTATGGTACCTATTGGATGGGTACTACAGATGGATCTAGGGCAAAGCATTAGAAGAATTCCATTTGGGGATAGAAGAATGAGGTCCAAAGGAGAACACTCAGACCTCAAAATAGAAACAGAAAGCTCAGGATACCAGTCACTGGGCAGAGACCCTAGGATTCCATGAGGCTGTTGCTGGAAGCTAGAAGGAGGCCGTGGACAGAATGGGGAGATGCTCACTGGGGAAATGACAAGAAAGGTAGAGGAAGAGCTTCCTACTTTAATTATTCTTGCTAAGCATATACTAAACTAAATATTTTCAAAGGCAACTAGGTGGCATAATAGATAAGATGCTAAATTTAGAGGCAAGAAGATCTGAAACCCTGCCTCAGATACTTACTAGTTGTATGCTTCTTGATCTCCCTCAGTTGCAATTTCTTCATTTATAAAATGGGTATAATAAAAACAGCTACATCCCAGAACTGTGACAAGCAAATGGATAAAACTTTCATGTATCAGTTATTTGTTGTTTGTTTAGTATTTAAGGTTAGTATGACACTTGAGGAATTGGTTGCATCATTATACATATATAGATCTTTTTATATAATATGGAAATTTACAATTATTGATATATATGTATACAAAATCAGGTCCTCTGGAAAGCTGATACATGGGGCCGTGCTATAGAGCCCTAATGGAGGGGAGCACAAAGGTAATCAATGCTTCAATTAAGTATTGCTACTGTGTGGTGTTGTATATCCAGGAATGTTGTCATATCAACCTTCAGGAACCTGTGGCACCTACATACAAGGCAGGTAGTTATATACCTGTGGGATGCTGGCTCTTCTTGACACCGACTGCTGAGACTGTACAAGTCGCATCCAGCATCACAGTAGTCACACTGTACTATTCCCCATTTCTAACTTTAGGAAGAGACTAGAGTATGTTCACAGGTTTTACATTTCTGGTGTTCAGTCACCAATCAGAAGAAGGATTTGACCTATTTGAAAAGTGCATTACGCATAACCCCTTAACCACCGTTATATTACTTTTTTTTTTTGGAAGAAGCAATTAGGGTTAAGTGACTTGCCCAGAGTCATATAGTTAGTGTTATGTGTCTGAGGCCAGATTTGAACTCAGTTCCTCCTGACTCCAGGGCTGGTGCCCTATCCATTGCACCACCTAGCTGCCCTGACTGTCATGCTCTTGATAGTAAAATGGCAGCACATTAAAAGGCTTTAAAATTGCAGCTCCTTCTGGATTCCCTAAAGAGTATCTGAGCTCTTCTTTAAACGGGCTTCCTCCTCCAGATTCAGGTTTATCTGCACCACATCTGAAATACCATTCTGCCCTAAGACATCTGGGACACTAAGGAAGACATCCTCATTAATGCCATATAGGCCCTTAATCATGGTGGAAACTGGATGCACTCTCCTAAGAATCTTAACGCTTTCTTCCAGACCTGCCACGGCCAAGCCAATGGCCCAGGAAGTGTAGCCCTTCAGCTTGATCACCTCATAAGCACTTTCAACCACCTGTTCGTGAACATCTTTCCAATTCTCTGAGTCAGCATCAGTTCCCAAAGCAGGATAAAAATTTTTCAGAGAGACACCAGCAACATTCACACCTCTCCACACAGGAACACAGGAGTCTCCACGTTTCCCAAGGACCCATCCATGACAACTTGAAGAATGAACACTAAGTCTCTCCCCAATTAGGTAACAGGAACAGGCAGAAGCCAGCTTGCGACCACTTCCAATAACACAGTTCTTAGGAAAGCCACTTAGCTTCCAGGCCACATAGGTCAAAATACCCACTGGATTGAAACAGTAAACAGCTTGCAATTAGGGCTATATTGAACAATATCTGGAATGATGAATTCAAAGATATTCACATTGCACTGGACCAAATTAAGATGACTTTCTCCCTCCTGATGGAGTGTTCCAGCCATAACAACAACCAGCTCTGAGTTTGCAGTCACACTGTAGTCTTTGCCACAAAAAATCTTTGGCATTTTGAGGAAAAGGCTGCCATGTTGGAGACCCATCATCTCTCCCTTTAATTTGTCTTCTATTACATCAACTAGGGCAAGTTCATCGGCCAAATCCTTCCCTAAGATACTGACTGCAAATGCCATGTCAATTGCATCACCCCAACAACAGTGCTTTTGTTATGGGGACCTGGTCTTCCTTTAGGACATTCACAATCATCTGATCCTTGGCAGTTATTGCCATTTTGGGGGAGTTCGGGGTTGCTGATCAGGCTGTGAAAGTTCTGAGTTAGATGTGAGACTGCCACTCCCAGACAAAACTTTTCACAAACATCACATTGTTATATAAAGGTGAGCAGTTATCATTATTTCTACCTGCTGAAAAAAAAAAAATGAGTGCTATCAGTACTCTTTAAATTTTGGCCCTAGGGCAAAGATCCAGTTGCCCTGTCCTAGTTATGTTCCTGAAAAAGAGCCAAGGCTAAGGCATTTTATTGGATAAAAGCAAATATATCCCTTGCTTAACTCAACAGCTTCAAGGTGCTTTTTAGTATCTCACAATAAACACAGACTACCTCTTTTGAATAATAGCACTTCCTCTTACTGTGAATGAGTTGGGCTTTGCTGCAAAATGTCATATGGGGAGAAGGCACCAATATCTTACCATTTTAGGAGAGTGTCATCTACTGCAGCGGTGTCAAACTCAACTCAGAACCATACAGCCATATATTGACTTAGAAAATCACATATTAACATTATCTATGTTCTATTTTATTTTTATATATTTTGTTGAATATTTTCCAATTTTAATCTGGTTCAGGCAGCATTCAGGACTGTTACTGGCATCATGTGGTTGCTAGCCCTGTTTGACACCTCTATTCTTTAGAATAGACACTTCCATATTTTACAGAACTGTGATGTAGAGGTTAAGGGTAGTCTCTCCACAGACACATGATTACAACCCCTTTCCAATATAGTAGACAGTTGTTGAGCCTTGCTGTAGTCCCCCCAAAATCTATAATTCTAGTGATGAGCTAAGTCAGTCTTCAAGATAGTAAATATGCCATGGATCACTGGACGCATACTCAGTGTGTTTCCAGCTGGGAAGACACTGCCAGAACTTTATGGGAAACATGATGTAGTAATAACAGCGACAACAATAATAATAATAAATAGCTAACATTTATATAGTGCCTACTACGTGCCAGCTACTACGTTAAGTACTTTACAAATATTATTTCACTTGATCCTTACAAAAACTCTATCAGGTAAGTTATTATTCTATATCTATATCTATATCTATATCTATATCTATATCTATATCTATATCTATATCTATATCTATATCTATATCTATCTATCTATCTGTATCTGTATCTGTATCTATATCTGTATCTATATCCATATCCATATCCATATCCATATCCATATCTATATCCATATCTATATCTATATCATCTATATCTATATCCATATCCATATCTATATCTATATCCATATCCATATCTATATCTATATCCATATCTATATCTATATCTATATCTATATCTATATCTATATCTATATCTATATCTATATCTATATCTATATATCTATATCTATCTCTATATCTCTATCTATCTATAACTATCTCTATCTCTATCTATCTATCTTTATCTCTATCTCTATCTCTCTATATCTATATCTATATCTGTATCTACATCTGTATCTACATCTCTATCTCTATATCTATATATCTGTATCTATATCTATATCTATACATCTGTATCTATATCTGTATCTACATCTCTATCTCTATCTATCTGTATCCCTATCTATCTCTATCTCTATCTCTATCATCTATCTATCTATCTATCTATCTATCTATCTATCTATCTATCTATCTACCTATCTAACTCTGTATCTATATCTATGTCTATGTCTATGTCTATCTCTATCTATCTATCTATCTATCTATCTATCTATCTATCTATCTATCTCTATCTCTATCTCTATCTGTATCCGTATCTGTCTATATCTATATCTATATCTATATCTATATCTATATCTATATCTATATCTACATCTACATCTACATCTACATCTACATCTATATCTATATCTATATCTATATCTATATCTATATCTATATCTATATCTATATCTATATCTATATCTATATCTATATCTATCTATATCTATATCTATATCTATATCATCTATATCTATATCTATATCTATATCTATATCTATCTCTATCTCTATCTCTATCTCTATATCTATCTGTCTGTCTGTCTGTCTGTCTGTCTATCTATCTGTCTATCTATCTATATTTTTTTTTTAGTGAGACAATTAGGGTTAAGTGACTTGCCCAGAGTCACACAGCTAGGAAGTATTATGTGTCTGAAGTCACATTTGAACTCAGGTCCTCCTGTCTCCAGGGCCAGTGCTCTATCCACTGAGCCACCTAGCTGCCCTTTATTATCTCTATTTTACAAATGAAACTGAGGCAAAAAGGGGTCAAGTGATTCGCCCAGGGTCACACAGCTATAATCCTAGTTGAAGCCTTCAGCACCTCTTGCCTGAACTACTTCAATAACCTGATAATTGGTCCCTGCCTCAACTTCCCCATTTCCAACATATCCTCCACTCAGTCCCCAAGATGATTTCTCTAAAGCATAGATCTGACCATGTCACCTCCTTGCTCAGTGAGTGTCAGTAGCTATCCTTATTACCTCCCAGATCAAATAAAAAGTCCTCTGGTTGGCATTTAAAGCTTTTTACAATCTTTTTACTTTTACCAGTCTTTTTTTTCTTTATTCCCCTCTATACATTCTATGATCTAGCCATGGTGGCCTCTATGAATTCCTCAAACAGAACATATCATATCCCATCTCTGCATTTGTAAGACTGTTTCCCCTACCTGGAATGCTCTTCCTCCTCTTAATTTTCTTAATTTTCCTGGCTTGTTTCAAAATTCAGCTCAAACTGCTCCCCTCAAATAGAATGCCTTCCTTTGCTCTACCCCCCCAGTTAACAATGCCTTTCCCATTCAGATTATTTTCCATCTACTCAAAAATATCTTATATGTATCTAGTTATTTACATATTGACTTCCCCATTCAAACATGAATTCCAGGAAGACAGGGATTACTCTTGCTTCCTTTAGCGCTTATGTACTGCCTGGCCTGTACTGAAGGCTTGATAAATGCTTGCTAACTAGACTGACTATGCCTTCACAATTTTTCTTTATCCTAAGGCTTTAACGGGCCATTTTTCCAGGGATAAGCCTATACTCCTAGTCATGCTGCCATGGGTGGAACTCTGATGTCATCTGCTTAGAACTGTGATCTTGTCTAAAACCTTGGAAGAACATCACTGCTGATGTCAAGCTGTCTGCCACTCCAGTTGCCGGCCCGTGCTCTAAACACACTCTTTCCTCCTCCTCCACCCTCAATCCCTGGACCATCTCATTTCCTCAAGCTAATCAAATTGCATCAGTAATTTTATAGGATCCCAAATTGGCTCATATCTTGAACTGGACGTGAAGGGGGCGACGAGCATGGAAACTGCCTAAAGAATTTAAGCCATTCACAAAGCATCAACGTAAGTCATCGGTCCATTAAGGATAAAGTGCCTTGTTATGGAGAAATCAGGTTATTATTCTAGGAAGGAGTCATCAGTTATCTTGGCCCCACTTCATGCAGCAAATCCTAAAACTGTTTTCAGCAAAGTCTTGCCTAGCCCAGTGTCTTGAGAGGCTTACCTTGACCCTCCAAATCTGGGTTAACCTGAGGGCTTACCTGTTAAACAAGAACATATTCTGAATGTTCTTCTGGTGCACCTACTCTTTGCTCATTCTCACCAGAAGAGTATTTATTTGCTAAGACTAAAGCATGTCCCTGCCATTATGATTGAGATCACAGGGGCCTGGATTACACAAGTTTCATTGTACAGATGGGTCACTTTGGGATCGCCATGTTGATAGACTCTGATGTGAAGGCATCCTCCCCTGGGGCCTTGGCAACAGCAGAACCATTAGAAGTCCCATCTCTCTATTGCCATCTGGCATTGGTTTTTCAGCTACATCTCCTGAGAACTCAGTCAAGACCCAGAGAGAAGGAAGTGATCATTCGTTGTCCATTGCAACTGGTGAAGTGGCATTGTCTAATCTTCTGATATTTCTTTTTATTATTTAATTTTATTATGAATATAAAAATAGTTTAAGATTTTCCTTGTTTTAATCAGTCATGATTTGCCTTTTTATCATCCCCCCACCCCTTTCTAATGGATAATACAAAAAAATTGCGAATAGGTATAGTCAATCAAAACAAATGTCCATATTGTCCGTATACAAAAAAAAATTGTCACATTCTGCATTCTGAATGCTTTGTCTCTCTATCAGAAGGCAGATAACATGTTTCATCATTAGTTCTCTGGAACCCTGGTTGGTCTTTACTTTGATAAAAGTTTAGCACAATAGTATTCCAATATATTTACATACCATAATTTATTCATCCATTCTCCAGTTTATGGACACTCCCTCAGATTCCCATCCTTTGCCACCTCAAAAAGACATAAATATTTGTGTACATTCTTAGACTTTGTTTTGCTTAGGGCTAGTCCTACTACCTTGAATTTGCTCTCACCCTCTTCTCCCCTTTCCCTTCTATTTCCCTGTTGAGTAAAATGCATTTCTGTACCAAACTCTCTGTGTGTATATATATAATATATATATGTAATATTATATATATATACGTTATATATAATATTATATATTATATATATGTATATATTATATATGTTATATATATATATACACACACACACATATATATGTATAATACATATATGTGTGTATGTATATACATAATATACATATATGTGTGCATGTATGTGTATACATACATATATATTCTTCTTTCTTTTGATTAATTCAGATGAGAGTGAGGTTCAGATATAGGCCTTTTCTTCCTACTCCCTTCTCTTTGTTTATATAGATGTCTACTTGTGCTGCCCTGGTTACTTGAGATAACTTTTCCTAATCTTCCTCTCCCTTCCTCCCTCCCAACCCCAGTATATTCTCTCTTTCCATTCTTTTCTTAAGATCATCAAAACATAACAGAAAAACTCCCAGGCCTTGTCTAATTGGACTCTCTCTATGCACCCTGATGAAAATAACAGCACTAAGGAAAACCAAAACAAAACATTTCAGTATTCAAAGAACAAGAAAGAGGATTGTATGAGAAACTGTGAGACTGTTAGTATATTTTAAAACTATATACTAAGTTTAACAAAGTCATAACAAAAATCACTGTTTCTTCTGTGTGTTTTTTAAATGTTTTGGGTTTTGTTTTTTTTTTTTTTTTGCATTTCTGCTATTATCTACTAACTCACACACACATACCAGTAACTAACCTCTATCACCCCCACCACCATCCCCACTGGAACCTTCCCCAATTAAAAAAAAGAGAAGAGTGACAAACAAAACAAATAAACCTGTTGGCCATGTCTAAAATAATATCCACCTCTTCTCTAACAAGAAGCCAGTAGCATGCTTCCCCATCAGGCTTCCAGAGTCGTGACTGGTCACTCCCTGTTTTGACAAGAGATCTGGCAGCTTTTAATGGTGTTTTCTTTTACATTATTGTGGTCATTGTTTTCATGATTCTGCTCACTTCGTTCTGAACCCATCCTTTGTCTGTTTTTTCCACACCTGCTGGCATAACACCGAGACAGCCACAAAAAGGGTGGCCCCTTATTGGTTATGATAGAAGGTTAATGAATATGTGAGGAATGTAGGCCAGGGACTACTAGGGTACACTGTTGTCTAAATTTTGCCAACTTCAAACTATTATTTAAATGTCAGTTGTTATTATTATCATCATTCCCCAGCTACATAGTAAGGGAAAGAACCAGGGCTTGAGTCATGTTTTCTCCTCTAGGTGCTATCTGTTATTTTAAATACCTGTGCTCCAGCAACACCATGCATCCCCCAGGATAAGCCCATCACCTGAAACCTCATTCACCAGCATTGTGCCCCTTGGCTTTCTGGCTCCCTTCCCCACTTTTTAATTTTTGGCTTTCTCTTTCTTTCTTTCTTTTCTTTTTTTTTTTTGGTTTGATTTCCCCTATTCTGTTGTAAGTTCCTTGAGGTCAGAGAGCTTCTTTCTTTTTTTCTTATTTGTATCTCCAGCACTTAGCGTGGTATCTGGCCCACAGCAGCCTCTTAATAAATGTATATATAATTGTATTATATTGTATTATCAGGGGATGTTGCTCGGCTGTTTTTTTCTCAGTCTTTGTGATCCCATTGGGGATTTTCTTGGAAAGATACTGGAGTGGTTTTCCATTTCCTTCTCCAGCTCATTTTACAGAGGAGAAAACTGAGGCAAACAGGGTTAAGTGACTTACCCAGGGTCACACAGCTAGTAAGTATCTGAGTCCAGATTTGAACTTAAGAAAATGAGTATTCCTGACTTCAGGTCTGGAACTCTATCCACTGACCACCTAGCTGCTCATGTTATATAGTCATGGTTTCCAAAAAAATGGAGAAAAATACAAAATATACCCCCCCAAAAAACCCCAACAAACTTCCTTGCATCTCCAGTGGGAGTTGATTTGATAGTCTAATTTCAGAAAGTTTCCTGAAAAAAGGTGTATTTTATATAAAATTTGATCGGAGTTATTGTGGAGGAGGAAGCTCTCCAAGGGGGAGAAATGGCTTATGTAAAACATTCAATAAGTAGATAAGCATTTATTAAATGTTCTTATGTGACAGGCACTGTGCTAAGCATTGTACAAATAGAATCTCATTTGATCCTCACGACAACCCTTCCATGTAGGTGTTATGATTACTCCTATTAGGTCAAAACTGAGCTCAGGTCAAATTTGAACTCAGATCTCCCTGACTCCAGGACAAGTCCTCAATCTACTGTGCTACCTAGATCCCTAGCTGGGGGATCTAAAAAGACAAAAATGAGATAGACTCTACCCTCACGGAATAATCAGAGAATTTAAGTGCTTGGCCCAATCACACAGCCAGTAAATAGCCATTGCAGAATGTTCCTGATTCCAAGTGTAGCACACCATTCCCTCCACCCCTCTTCCTTCCACGTTCTATCTCAGGAGGTTACAGTAAGAAGGTGGGATGTTAGAAAGATTGGTGAGTTTGCCTGCCATCTGGCAATGGAATGACGAAAGGGTGATGGGGGGGTGATGGTGAGAATTTGGTGGGAGGTCTTAAAACTTCTGTCTTCTAAGGATCATGAACACAACAGGCATTGGTGAGCAGATGAGGTATTTGAACAGAGGTTGGCCATAATTCATGCACTATGAATGGAAGAAGGCTGTTGATTGTCTGTAGAAAAGATGCACTCCCTTTACCCTCTTGATTCAGAAATGGCTACCTGGTCACTCCCAGTTAATCAGTTAGGAGCTCTGTGTCTCATTCCATCCTTACCCTTATCCCTACCCCTTTTCCAGTTCTCCTCCCTGCACATGCACATTGACATAAAACAAGATTTAGCATGTACATTAAACTGACTCTCAAGCTGGAGTTGCTCAATGGATTTAGTTAGTAAGGAGTATGCTCTGGGGCCTATGATGGACTATAGGCTTCCTCACCTGCTTCAAGCATCTGGGAGGGATTCAGGAGATAATGGATAGAAAACCCTCTGAGCTCTTGTGCTAAAGCGCTGGCCAGACCCCAAACACAATAAATTCTGCACCTGCAATTATCTGCAGCTGCAAAGCTGGAAGGGTGAAAAGGAGTGTCACTCCCTCAATTAGCTAATTGCAGTCACAGTTGGCCAGCGGCTGGATGAGATATTCAGCTTCGTACTTGTCTCTCAGAACAGTGACATGTTAAAGGCACCCTTCATCAGATATAAATGCATCAACCTCCCCCCCACCCAATATCCCAAAGGAACCCTATAATGGAATATGAGAATGTCCTGGCTAAAGCTATTTCTTAGAGATACATAAAGAAAAGCAGTTTTTTCATATGATCACTGTGATATAGAGAAGTCATTTTACAGATATTTTCCCCATTTTACAGATGGGGAAATAGCCAGAGCAGTTAGGTGATTTGCTTGTGGTTGCACAGATAGTAAATAAATAGCAGAGCCAGAATTTGAGCTCAAGTCTTCTGACTTCAAATCCAGTCCTCATTCTGCTGCTCAATGATGTCTCCCTGAAACCATTGAACACTTAGATTTGACATGGAATTCAGACCTCAGGTTACAGTAGAATGCCAGGGCTGAAAGGAGTCTGGGATCTTGAAAGATCCCCCAGTCCAAGCAGTTCTAAGCAGACTCTAAGCAGTTCAATTTCTGGATCACTGAGGATAGAGGAGGATTTAGCAATCCAGGTAGGGATGGGACCTATAGAGTCATTGAGGTAAGAACTCTCAGGATAAGGAATCTCTCCCAGGGCAGATTGGCACCTTCTCCACAAATTCTATTCTTAGAGAGGTACCCAGAGCACTGAGAGATTAAATGACTTGCATGTGTCAGAGGTAGAGATTTGAACCCCAGTGTTCCTGATTCTAAGGCAAGCTCTTTCTCTGCTACACGACGCTGACTGTAGGTGAAGGGTTCAACAAACTTTAAAAAACCATAAATGAACAGCATTAAGCTTTGTGTGACAAATGACTGTATTTACAACTCTTCGGAGCAAAGATTTGTACTTTTTTATATCCAAAATCATTTATTAATAGTGATCACTAGCATTTCTGTGGCATTTTCAAGTTTACACAGTATTTTTCCTCCTAACTACCTTGAAAGATAGACGAGCACCAGTACTGGCAATTTGCAGATGCAGAAAGTAAAGGTCTAACGGAGGAAATTATTTGCCCAAGATCCAGGTGGATCCAGGATTTAAGTCCAAGTCTCTTGATTCTCAGGTGAGTTCTTGATCCATGACACTGTGCTAAGTGACGTAGTTGAAAGAGTTCTGGGCTTAGAGTAAGGAAGATCTATATTCAAATCTGACCTCAGACACTTACTATGTGACTCTGGCCAGGTCACTTAATCTCTCTTTGCCTCAGTTTCCTCATCCTCAGAATGGGATACATTTTATTAAAAACCTACCTGACAGAGTTGTTGTGAGGATCACATGAAATAATGATTGTAAGGACTTAGTACAGTGCCTGGCACTATATAAATGCTAGCTATTGTTATTGTTGTTGCTATTGTCATTAATATTATTATTATCATTATTATTATTGTTTCAAATCCAGCCTCAGACACTCATTAGCTGTGTGACCCAAAGCAAGTCACTTAACTTCTGTTTGCTTCGGTTTCCTCATCTGTAAAATGGGGTAATAAATAGTATCTACCCCCCAGGGTTGTTGTGAGGATCAAATTTAAAGCTCTTAGCACAGTGCCTGGCACAATAGTAGGTCCTTCATGAATATTGATTATTATTACTGAGCACTATTATTATTTTTATTATTATACGAGTGCTCAAGAAATACTTATATAATTAATGGAGACTTCACAATCATCCTCCCTTACCTTTTGTGGTTTTTAACAGTTTCAGTCTTCAGAAAGTCACCAATTTACCTTCCCCTAGTAGCCATTGGAGCTCCTGTCCTCTTCCTCCACAGTAATGAAACCACTACAGTATTTATAGCATCTTCCTTCCAGGAGGGCCCAAGTTCTTAACTAGCCATATTCTCCTTCACCTCACAATCCCCCGATTCACCCTCCTGTTGCATAGAAAAATAATTTGGTCTCCAGAGAAAATCATCAGTGTAGTACGCTCTTGAACTCAAGCTTTCAGATATTTGACCCAGGGGGTAACTCACTGAAGCTACCTCATTGAGTGACGCTGTCAGACCACATGAACACATGCTCAGTCATCCAAAGCAGAGATGGTATATGGAGTGACGCAGTTACATCTATTTGGGAAGAACTGCATTGACCCTGAAGACCCTGGGAGGACCATCTGGCAAAGTTTCCCAAGCCTTCACCCGTCCTTTCCAAGCAATGACAATTCCAAGAAGGAACTGCTCCCTACCACACTACGGCACATTGCAATAATCCCATTTATAGCACGCGCACACACACACACACACACACACACACACACAAACACACACACACACAGATTCCTCCTAACCTAATTTTGTGGTTAAGTGGACCATTTTTGGAGATTCAAGAGTAGGACTGGAGATCTTGCAGAACTTCTCTCCTTGCCCTCAGAGCCTCTAGTCACATTCCTTCAACAATATGGCTTTGGATGAGGCTCAGCTTGAAATCTGGGGCTTGGGGGATGGTTTCACTGTCGAGTTTGCTTTTTAGACTGATAGTGGCCAAACTCTTGTTTCAGTCCCCTCTTTGGGGTCTTGGGCTTGGCCTCTCCAGTTCTGAGTGGTGGAGTGGAAAATCATGGAATCCTCAGCCATATGTCAAGCCTTGTTATTCGGAGGAAATATATCCCCCTTGGAGGGCTACATTTTAGCAAAAAAAAAAAAAAGAAATAAACAAATACATCAGTGTCTTCCTTCCACCTGCTTTCTGTTTTTCCTTAGGGATCAAAAGGAAATATAGAGATTTACTTCTTGCCATTTGAAGGAGGTGTGTAGAAAGAACATTGGATTTAGTTTCTTCTCTCTGTTAATTATTTCCTATTTATCCTGTATATAGCTTGCTTTGTATTTATTTGTTTTCAAGTTATTGCAAGTTCCTTGAGGGCAAGGACTGTCTTTTGATTTTTTTTTTTGTTACCCCAGACTTTAGCATGGTGTCTGGCACAAAGTAGACTCTTAATAAATGTTTATTAATTGATTGATCAGAAGTCAAAAGATAGATTCCAATCCTAACTCTGACATTTACTATCTATACAGTGTTGGGCAAGTCAATACTCCCACTCTGTTTGAACTTGGGCCTCTGGGCCTCAGTTTTCTCACTAATAAAATGAAGTATAGAAATAGAAGATTTCTAAGTCTAAACTCCTTTGTTCCCTCTATCATTTCATACTCCATTGTTTCTGTGACTTCCACATTTTGGAGTTGAATGGGGATACTTTAGCTTATAATGTTTAATTTGGCCCTTGCCAGGAATCATCTTCCAACCCTATACTTTCTTTCTGGATCTTCCTTTAAAAGTTTTTAGAGTATGTGGTCCCCTTTACCAAATGATTGGAACAGTCTTCTTATTTAAAAAGCTCTTCCAAGTAAACCTCTTAAAGAGTGTGATAGTAACACTAGAAGCTCATTCTTGTGTCCTAATAAAATGCATTGAGATAGCATGGTATAATGAATAGGTCTGTATGTCAGGGAAACCTGGGTTCTAACTCTGCTTGGTACATATTGGCTATATGGCCAAGAATTAGTTTCTTAACCTCATAGCATCTCTTGAAGGTTTTCCCCCCACAAATCATACATAGCAGATGAATTTCTGATCTGCATTGGTGGTGGGACTTTTCTCACCAGAAGTTCCTTGCATTAATGGAATCACAGGACTGGAATCACTCCTCCCCTACCCTCCTCCAAAATATAGCAAAATGCATATATCTCTAAGAGGTGAAATACCTTAACGACAACAATAACAAACACTGGTTAAATGCCTCTTCTATTCTCAACACGGTGTTAAAATTTATCATCATCTTGTGCTGGGGGTGGGGTATAGGGTGGGAATAAGGGTGGATGTCAAGTAGATATTCCTTATTTATCTGATGCTCTTCAATGGAAAACAAGACCCTTTGGGATCATAAGAAAAGAAGTGCCATGGTATAAAAATGCTAGCGACAAAATTTGCCACTTTCCAATTTTGTCTAGGGTGTTTCCTGCTTCCTCCCTCTCCCACCACAGCCCACTGTTACCCAGAATGCTCTGGTTCACCATCCCAAAGCCAGGCTGGCTACATTTGCCTCTCAGGGTGCTGGGAGCATCCTGAGGTGTTTTGGGGTATCTTGTCTTTAATGCTACTGGCTTGAGTCCCCACCTGTTGTATCCCATCCCTATAGCCCAAAATGAACAGGCCTTACATCCCTTTAACTTTGAACATTATTTAACTTTTACAAAAGTATATTTTCTTTGAAGATAGGACCATATAAGCATTTCTGTCCACCATTACCACCACCATCTTGGGGGTACACTTTCCCCTATCCCACCTTGGTTTCAGGAGAGAGTGGGCTCAAACTTAGCACAGTTTCAACACAACACTTGTCTGGTCTTCTTCACCCACAGATACAGCATGGCTCTGGATGTATCCTCAGTTACCAAGGTCACTCCTTGTTGTTTGGAACATAGATGCTTAGCTGGCTTCCAAAGCTAGATGCTGGACCATAGGGATATGCCCAGACGCTTGATTCCTACTCAGAATGTTGGAGTCTCCAACTCTTTCATCTAAAATAGAAAAGAATAAACAAGAGGCTAAAACCAGGTCTGTTTCATAAATCAAGAGGCTTCAGAGGGGAGAAAGTCTGAGGCCTCTCCCTTCAAGGTATTGTCTCTCCCTAGATATCATCAGTGAAGGAGAGAAATTGAAAGAGAACAGCTGGGTGACACTAGCGCAGGTATTTTGTCCTTATGCCATATAGTTAGATAGAGAGATAGATATAGATATGGATATATAGAGATATATAGATGGATAGATAGAGATATATAGATACAGTTCTATATATAAATGTAGATATATGGATGGGTAGAGATATATATGTGCATATATATATGATATTAAATGACAATATCCTGCACTAACTCTATAGTTGCTAGGTTTCTATACTATTTCTCTGGTTACCATGAAGTTTTCTTTGACTAAGTGGAAGGCAAGAGATGCACCATCCCCCAGCCTATCCCCCTAAAAGACTTTCTCCTTAATTAAAAATAAATACATTTCCTTTTACCCAGAAGTCTTCTCTTTGTATTATCTTAGAGCAGTTTATTTAGATTTCTCCTTAGTCCTGGCATTCCTTTCTTTGTATTTTACAGGGCTATGTAAAGGTCAACCTCCTACCAGAGAATACGAACACCTTGAGGGCAGGGCATAAGCAGTTTTTCATTTTTACATCCCTGATGCTGCCTGCACCATACTTCCCAGGTAGTAGCTACTTAATTCTTGTTGTTGACATGAATTGAGTCTGTGTGTCCTTTTGATGTTTTTTGGGGGTTTTTTTGGTGAGGCAATTGGGGTTAAATGACTTGCCCAGAGTCACACAGCTAGCGAGTGTTATGTGTCTCAGGCCAGATTTGAACTCATGGTGCTGGTTTTTTCAAATCACTTTCAGGTTTAGCTTTATCCCTCAACCCAAATCCAGGGCTAAAAAAAAATTAAAAAAAGTATTTCCCTAAGAGTGGGGTCACAATCCTCAAGCCACTAACCTGATTTCTCTGATGTTAGCTTATTTGTTTATGTTAGATGCTAACATCCTTGAGAGCAGGGTCCACACCACACTTTATAAATCATCCTCCATTTCATACCTACAGGAGTGTTTACTATAAAGCCCTTCTAGCAATAGAGCTCCTAGATACTGTGCACAAAAGATAAATGAGGGTTTATAACAATCTTTCCTCTTGCAGAGTGCTCTGCAGTTGTCAAAGGTCCTGCCTGGTACAGATGAGAAGGCATTGAGTTTGGAATCAAAGTCCTTGGATTCCAGCCTCAGGTCTGCCACTTACTAGCTGGATGACTCTCTCTGGTTCCCCATTTTACACTAGTTAAACTCTCTTATGTCTCTACCGGTTTTCAAATGATGATTCTGAAAGTAACCATGTGAACTGGAAAGAGTCAGTGGAACTTGACAGCATGTTAGAGACAATGTAGTTTAACTTCCACACTTTACACACAAGGAAACTGAGGGTCAGAGAGAAGAAGCAGCTAGCACAATATCACATGGCTAGTTGGTGAAGGGGCACCTAGGTGGCACAGTGGATAGAATGCTGGAGTCAGGAAGACTCATCTTCCCAAGTTCAAATCCCACCTCAGACACTTACTAGCTATGTGACCTTGGGAAAGTCACTTAACCCTGTTGGCCTCAGTTTTTCCATCTGTAAAATGAGCTAGAGAAGGAAATGGCAAACCATTCCAGTATCTTTGCCAAGAAAACCCCAAATGGAGTCACGAAGAGTCAGATATGACTGAAAATGACTGAACAACAACAAAAGTTGGTGAAAGAATCAGTACTAGGATCTAAAGTTCTAGCTGTTCATCGACCTCTCCGTTAAACCATGTGCTTCCTAAGGCAGATATTATTATTATTTTGATTTTACACCTAAGGAAAATACAACGTACAGAGGTTACTTGAGTTGCCCAAGGTCACACAGCCGCAGCATCAGAATTCAATACTAGACCTTCAGCATGTAAATTGGAGTAAATTATTTAGGCCCTCCTTGCCCCTTCCTCCCATCTCACCCTTGACCCAAGGGAGATCACCACAGAATAAAAGAAAAGAGACCCAAGAGAATATATCAACCATTACTCACCCCATGAAATAGTAGTCCATCCAAGACAAGGCCTAAAGCCAGAGTGTTGGAGGAGCTGTGTTGTCTGAATGGCCTTGATTCTGTGCTTAGCTTTGCATTTCAGGTGGGATCTAAGGAGCCAGAGGATGCAGGGGGGATAAAGCCAGGCAATCAGCAAGAGTCTGTCCTGAGACTAAACAAGGCATAAAAGGGCCCAAGAGACTCAGGACCAGCCTCCTGATGGAGTGGCTATCATTAGTGGAGGCCTTGTCCCCCAGGTTCTTTTCTTCAGTGACCATCAAGAAGAGACTTCTGGGAGCTGCTCAGAAAGGAGGAAGGGTCTCAGAACTACTGATTTAATTTTATTACTAAACATTCCATTTCTTATCTTCTGCCTGTCACCTCCCCAAACTTGGATGGCAGACAAGTGGTGCTAATCCTTTCGATTATAAATGACAGTGGGCATAGTTCAAAAAGCGTGCTTTTAGAGGTTAAAAGGACAATAACATCTCTTTCTCTATCTCTGTCTCTTCTCTTTACCCCATCCCAACCCCCCTCTCCTCTTCTTACTTGATCCCCACTTCTTGCTCTTAAAGATAGAAAGGCAAGCCATCTTGCCAAGTCTTGAGAAATGTGTTTCTTCTCTTCCAAGAAAAGAAGTAATCTTCAATCTATTTTGAGGGAGGAACTGCAGTGAGAGATCTGGATAGCTTAAGTCACTCCCCAGGAGTGCTAGGCTCATCCTACACACACACACACACACACACACACACACACACACACACACACACACCCTATGAAGCCTTCCAGACCCCCACACAGAGCTTCAAAGGTAAATTGCCACATCTTGGAAAGGGCTAAGAACCACATGGTTTAGTGATTTGATTCTCCAACTTTCTCAGTTCACAACCTCCCTCCTTCACTGACTCCAAATTGATGGAAAGGGAAAAGTTAAAAAACAGTTTTTTCACTAGAATTGAATGACAAAACTGAAATTTTGATGAGACATCAATGAGGGGGAGTATCAGGAAATAAATTTATGCACCAAACAAAATTACACTCATTATCATATCCTAAACATTACTAATTCATGAAAGCTATTCTTGGACCACCAGTGGTGTCCTGACCACACTTTGGAAGCTGCTGTCTTAGCAGGCAAGAGATCTCAGTTCTAATATTTTGCTTATGTGCTGAGTGACCTTGGACAAACTGAATTAAAATAATCATTGTAATAACTGAAATATACAGCATTTCGGAGTTAGCAAAGTGCTTTAAGCACATTTTCTCATTTAATCTCACAATAATCCTATGAAATAGGC
This sequence comes from Phascolarctos cinereus, assembly GCF_003287225.1. Classification (NCBI taxonomy): domain Eukaryota; kingdom Metazoa; phylum Chordata; class Mammalia; order Diprotodontia; family Phascolarctidae; genus Phascolarctos; species Phascolarctos cinereus. The sequence continues at coordinate 68,968,104 of NW_027556180.1, forward strand.
TCAATCAGTGATATTATTCTTCCTTTACAGATGAGAAGACTGAGGCTCAAGAGGGTAAGTGACTTGCCTCGGGTCCCATAGCTAAAAATGTTAGCAGCAGAATTGAACTTTTGTCTTCAGAATGGCAAGTCCAGCACTCCCTCCTTTCCACCCTCAAACCTGCTTTCAGGGTGAGGAAAATGGAATTGATCAGCATGTGCACAATATTGGAGGGATCAGTGGTAGGAACCATGAAGAAGATATTTCTGAGCGTAAACTCATCAAGATCCAGCCTTTGCCACTAACTGTAAATTAATTTAACCTGCAAAAATCAATTAATTCTATGATTGTATGATTGGGAAACTACATGGTTCAGTGGAAAAGGCTGCTGTCTGTGGAGACAGAAGATCTGGGTTCAAACACAAGCTTAAATATTGGCTATTCAAGTGGCTGGGAAAGTCACTTAATTTATCTGGTTTCTGTTTCCTTACATGTAAAATGGAATATTTAATCAGGGGTGTCAAATTCAAATAGAAAGCTAGGCCACTAAACCCTACGTAAAGATGTCTGCAGCCTGCATATTGAGTTAGAAAATGATATGTTATCATCATTTATGTTCTATTGTGTTTTTATTTATTTTGTAAATATGCCCTAATTCCATTTTCATCTGGCTCCCCATGGGGGAGTTTTGCATCCAGGATGAATATTGGATACCTCTGGATTAGATAATCCCAAAGATCTCCTCTACTATGATTCTGAGAGAATAGAAGGAGGCTAGGTCATGGTAAGGGCAGAGGATCTGAGTAACTTTGTAGAACGCCCAGTGCAGCATTCCAAACCAAGAGTTGACTAACCAAGTCTAGGGATTGAGGGGAGTGAGGATTTGATCATAATGAATGATGGCAAAGTCCTTCAGAGAGGCAGGAATCCCAATAGGGAGGGGGGAAGGTCTTTTTTGTGGGGAAAGGTCTTTCCTGCAAATGGGATGCCAGAGGGCAGCGAAAATTACTTAAGTCTTAGAAAAAGGGACTTTTTCAAACAAAATCTAAAGGGATTATTATTAAAGAGCTTATCAGGTGTTGGATACACAATAGATAGGCTGTAGATAATTGGCAACTGACCCATTGATTCATAGATTGAGGTAGGGATTTCTGTTGCTCCACTTTATGAGGGCAGCAACTCCTTTTCCAGGAGGCACTGAATGGTTCTCCTAGCCACAAAGACACAGATCTGTAGAGGACACATTATCGTCAGATCATGTAGATGACAGTTCTTCTGCCCCTCAGAGACCTGAGCAGAGCTGGTTTGTTCCAGAGTGAGGTATGAACACTAATGTTATCAAACCTTACTTGGGAAACTTTGAGCTCATGTCCTAGCAAGTCCAGTCCTCCCAGTTCACCTTGAAAGCTTATTTATTTATAGCATTTCCACCCTTCTCCATGTGGGTGAAAGGGCTGAGATCTCAATCAGCCTGGGTGACATTTCTCTTTATTCATTACTTGTCCTTGGTGGTTGTAGAGCAGTGCTGGGAGAGGCAAAGTTGATTGCCATCAGAAATGCTCTTGAGTAAGCTCTCCCCAGCTACATGGGGAAGGCTTTGTTTTCTGCTCTGGGATGGAGAAATAACTCAATGTCAGCATGCAGCATCCATATCTCCAGAAAGTAGAGACGATGCCATGTCGCTTAACCTTAGTTCAGATAATTCACGTGTGTCTTCTGTCTGCAAGGAAGCGTAGTTTGTCCAAGTTCCTTGCTGTTTTCATTCTGACCATTTAATAGGCTCCTTAACACACCTACCTACTGCATTTGGGGCCATCTCTAGTTATTCTGATCTCTATCTTGCCACTGGACCCAGATGGCTCTGGAGGAGGAAGTGAGGCTGGTGAACTTGCACAGCCCTACCTCACTTAAATCCAATTCATTTGCAAGTCATAACATCACCTTCCTGATGTCATTGGTCCTCTTCCATGACGAAGGACAAGCGACAGCAGCAACAACAATAACACTTCTGCCAATTAGAGAACAGAAGAGAAAATGAGGAAACTCACATTCATCCATCTGAGTCCATCCAGGACAGCACAATGAACTGCCAAGACAACCTTTTTCAATGGGGATCCAATTCAAACAGAAGAAACCATTTGTCCTGTCAGTGTGACTGATGGTGTGTGGGGGAGTGTAATTTGCACAAGGATACATGGCTAGATTTAAAAGGTTCATTGGCTTGGCTTGCCATTTGAATAGCCTTTTAAGAATAACTTTCTGGAAACTGGTACCTAATTAAACTCCATGATCTAGAAGTCAATGGATCACAGATTTAGAGCTATAAGTGACCTCAGAGATCACCTAGCCCAACCAACTCATTTAGCTGAGGTCACAAGAGGTTAAGTGATCTACTCAGGTAGGATTTGAAACCAGATCTTTCTGACTCCATCTAACATTCTATCATATCTTCTAGACCACAACTTTTCTAAGATTCTTCCAATAACTAAGTGCTGACTAGGTCTTCGTCTTTTCAATTTGGGATTAGTCCTATAGCTGATGTTAGAATGACAGAGGGTAGGCATCCTTCTATCACACTATTCCTCAGAACGTAGAAAGCAGTGTGAGGTTGTAGAAAAATACTGAAGGAGTTCCAGAGCCCTGAGTCCTAGAGCTGATTGTTATATAACCTCACTGTGACTCGGTTTCTGCATCAAAAAAAAAATCTTTATAGGGTTGGTATAAGGATGAGCTAGCACTTATGAAGTCACTTTAAGAAAACAAGAAGAATCATCTATATATAAAGTATTCTTAAATGTCTCTTGGGAAGCTTCCATGGCTTAATCCTACTCAGGAAAAATATTCATGTGCCCTAAGTGTGCCAAACAATGGCCTGAGAGAGAAGGCATTATTCTATAGCTTCACAAAGAGGTAGGAGGTCGTTCCTGATGGCCTAGAATGATGCTGTCTGGAAGTTTCTTCTCTACCACCAGCCATTTGGAGGACAAGTTATGAAAAGCAGTCATGTGATAAGAGTCCCAAAGTACAAATCTGATCTGGCCATCCCTCTACTCAATAAACTCTAGTGATTTCTTTTCACCAACAGCATCAAATATAAACCCTTCCATTAAAGGTCTTCAGGACCTGGTCCCATTCTACCTTTCCAATCTTATTTCACATGTCTCCCCTCTCTGCCTTCTGGAGTTCAGCCAAAGTGGTTTTCTTACTGTTATTCCTCACACTCCATGCCTCATCTCTGTGCTTTCTCTGGGGCTGGAATGCCCTTCATTATCGCCTGTTTCTCTAGTAATCCCTGGTTTCCTTTAGGACTCAGCTCAAGTACCGCCTTCTGCATGAAGCTTTGCCTGCTCCCCACCCCCCAGCAATTAGCATCTCCCCTCACCTCCATTTGTGCTTACCTTTTGTTGTTTTGCACACATCTATATATGTTCATGGAAGCTTCCTGAAAGCAAGGATTGTTTTCTTTTTTTCTATATATCACTTAAACCTACAATGGTGCTTGGTATATGGCAAGTGCTTAATAAATGCTTATTGGTTGATTGACTGCATGATTAATAATGGATAAGAATAGATTTGAAGTCAAGAAGATTTGGGTTCAGACCCTGGCTCTATTACTGTCAAGTCACATGACCTAGACAAGGCATAAAATAAGGGAGTTGAACTATTAGAGGTTCTTATCCCGGAGTCTAGAAATTTGCTTTAAAAAAATCTAATAATTATTTAAATCTAATTAGTTTCCTTTGTAATCATATATGTTTCATTTGAGGCTTTTAAAAATACTATTCTGAGAAGGAGCCCATGGACTTTATCAGACTGCCAAAAGGCTCCATGAAAGGTCGAGTATCTAGAGGATCACTGAGATCCTTCCAGCTTTAAATCCTATAATCTACTGCGATCTATCATGGTCCTTTGATTCACTAAGGTCAGACCAGGGATGAGGCACCTTAGTCTCATAATTCATACTCCATCTTAGTGAAGTTGTCTTTCCAGCTACCTTGGAAGCTGCCCTATCAAATGGTCCCAGGTAAAGTGAAGGGTCCCAGTGGCCTGTGAAAGAGCCCTGCCCTCCCTATCCTGAAAACAAAGCCAGTAATGCTATATGTTAGGAGGCTCAGGCTGGGAAAGTGGTTATTCCTCTGCTGAGCTGTTTACCCTTCCCAAGGAGCAGAAAATGCATGGGTGAGCTGGATATATTATTTTCAGACTTGCTAACAGGCCAGGTCTCCTCATGGTTGAATTCTCAGCCAACTGCTCAGCTTCTCTGAGAAATATGAGAAATACTTCCCTCCCCCTCCCCACCCCAACTCCTTTCCCTTTTTCCATGTGAATCTCTTCCAAGTTGGTACAGGCACCTTGGGTGGCAAAATCCATTTGCTCTGGGCCCCACCCCCATCAGCCTCTCCCACTGGCAAATACCTCATATTTGCCAGGAGCCAAGTGAGCTCTGGGTAACCCCAGAGATACATCTCCTCTGAAATAAATCTCCAAACAGAAATAGTCAAGTTTCTGACATTTTCTCTACTTTCCTTCTTCCATTCCTCATTTCCATTTTGCCCCTTCCTTTCTTTTTTCCCTTCTTCTTTTCCCAGTTTCTACTTTATTCACACCCTCTTATTCCACATCTTTATGTATCTATTTCTTTTTTCCTTTTTCTTTCTCTCCTTTTTCTCTTATTCAACTCATTTCAATTTAATTCAGTCCAATAGGTATTTAGTAAGCCCATTACAGCCAGACACTTGCCTAGGTGCTTGGGAAGACAATACGAAATTGTCCCTGCCCTCAAGGTGCTTATATTCTACTGGGGGAAGTAACACATACATGAATAGGTAAATATGCAATGTAACAAAGTTCATTCAAAATAATATCAGGGATAGGACAGAGCTCCAACAGCTTGGATGGAGGAGGGAGAGAGGAATCAGCAAAAATTACACTTGAACAGAGTTTCAGAGGGATATAGGGATTCCAAAAAGCAGTAGTGAAGAGAGAGCACATCCCAAGCGTGAGAGATAGTCTATTCAAAATCACATAGTCAGAAGGTACAATGTGATGATATATGAGAAAAATGGTAAGTTGGCTACTTTGACTGGAACATAAAGTATATGGAGAGTTATGTGAAATTAGCCTAGGAAAACAGATTGGTGGCAGATTGTGTAGGGCTTTAAATACCAAATTGAGATATCTATTTATCCTAGAGGCAATACCACATTCAAGCTTTTTAAGCAGAATGTGCATAGTCAGATCTATTCCTTAGGAATAGTAATTTAGCAGCTTTATGGAGGATGAATTGCTGAGAGGAAACCTGAGGCAGGTAGACCAGTTAAGAGACTGTTACAATAGTCTGGACAAGGGCAGATGAGGGCTTGAACTTTAGTGGTGGCCATGCAAATGGAGAGAAGGGGATTAGCTGATAGGAAAGATGTGGAAGTAGAATCAATAAGAACCTTCTTCCTGACTTGAAAGCTTTAATGTGTGTGTTTGATTCATGGAGAGAATCTATACGCAACAGATGGAATGGGCCCCCATTGAGGGAATCAAGAGGATTAGGATGGCAAGTGGTTAATTGCGGGAATTGAGTGAACCACACTGACTCCATCTTGTGACTCAGTTCTGGAGCTAGCTCAGTTCTCTTTCTATTCAATTATGGGTCTAGTCAAATTTCTATCTTGTGAGAAAACTTCATTCAGGTGTGGGAACGGGGAGAAAATGTTGTTGTATTGTTTTAACCTAATCCTGCATGGCTGGGAAACTGGACCATCTCTACCTGCTATTTAGAGACCCTTTAACTAAGGACCTCGGTTATGCTGACCAGAAACCCACTCAGATTCAAAGATTGATGCAAACAGTTTTCTCACAACTGCACATGTCAAGCAGCCTATATGTCGTATCTGAAAACTGGCCCTGTACTGATTAATCAGTTATTGTTTCCATATTCCTTTGATTGTTTACAGACATGAGAGGAGTGAGATATCTTTTTTTCTGCATTTAAAGAATTGCACCTGTTCACTCTCCCACTCCCAACTTAGAAAGCCCCTATTCTTTCATTCAATTTGAATCATATTATCTGGTGTTGTATTGTTTAATTTTAATTGATTAACTTTATTTGGTTAATTGATTTTAATGTATAAAAGTCTTTCTCCCTCTGTATTCAGGGTCCAGGCTTGAGCTGAGGAGGCCTGGAGGTCTCAGTTTGGTGGGCAATTGCTATGCATTGCCTAATAAATGGATATGTTTGGAAGACCAAACCTTTGTTTCCTCAGTCATTTCACCTTTTACCCACCATACGGAGTACATAAAGAAATTTTCTTTGATTGGGAGGCCCTCAGTTAAAGAGAAGAATAATTTACATTCCAGGTAAAGGTTGGAGGAGATGACATCCAAGATTTCTTCCAGCTCTGAAATTCTACAGTTCTAAGTTCTAAGACTCCTCTGGACACCTCAGAGATCCTCAGAGAACAAGTTGTGTTAGTAAGAGGTAGGGCTCTGTTCCTTAGGGTGGGGGCAGGGAGCCACCTAATAGCCCTTTCTCATGTAGTCTGCTTAATATTTCTAACCAGCATACAGCTCCTCTTCTTCCAGCAGACAACCTAAAGCAATTATGCCTGTACTATCTACTTTTGCATTCAATTATATCCAATCTAATCTAATTAGAGAATAACCCAAGACAGAGCATAATTATTCCATGTATGTCAGTCCTGTCTCTCCAACTAGACAAGACTCTTTCTACATTACTTAAAGGCAGCAGCCAGCCCCTACATGGTACAGAGATCATACAGACAATGTGAGGTAAGCAAAAGATTGCTGACTTAGCGCTAAAACACCTGAGTTTGAAAAACAACTTTGAGGTTTAAAAACTTTCTGATCCTCAGTTTCCCTAACTTTAAAATGGCCATTCCTTACAATAAAGAGAAAAAAATCTGAGAGCCATTGCAATGTTGCACACTTATAGTCCCCCACTTTGACAAAGAATGGAGCAGGGCACAATCTCCTTCTCCTTCAGGGCCATGCTTGGTCATTATAATTTCATAACATTGACTTTAATGGCTTGGGTTCTTCCATTTACACTGGTGTGGGCATTGTGTATGTTGTCTTACTAGTTCTGCTTATTCCACTTGTAACAGTTCACATGAATACTGCCCTGAATTCCTCATTTCACACGGCCCAGTAATAATCTATTATATTTACATACTTCAATCTGTTGTGTCCCTGTCAAAATCCAAATGTGCCAGAAAGGGGTAGGGATAATACATGAACTCAATGCTGTCATCAATACTGCAAGATAAATCTGTTTTGTTTGTCTTCATGATAATTTTTTAAATGTATTCAACATCTGTTATGTATAAAGCAAAGTGCAAGGTTCCAGGGATACAAAAGAAGCTCACATTCTGTTGGAGTAATAAAGCATGTTCACAAACAAGTGAATATAAAAGTAAGGGAGGAAGGAAAGAATGTCAATAACTGGGGACTGGGTGAATCATAAAAGGCATTGAGCTGTGTTACGAATGAGTGAATGAACGAAGATTTGAAGGGAGCTAGGGAGGTCACCTAGCAAGATCTCAAGGGAATGGAACCCTAGATAGATGATTTTGATGTCAATAGGGTAGGGATAGAGAGCTGCAAAGGATGGAGCACCATAGGCTAATGAACAAAACTAATACATCTAATAGAAGGCACTTTGTAGTAGGATTCAAGAGACTTCAGTTAAAGTTCTCCTTACACCACTCACTAGCTTGAGTGAGATTGGGTAAACTTGACCTCATTTTTCCCCTCTGCAAAGTGAGGGTATTACTGTCTTCCAAATCTATCTCATAGGTTCCTGAGAATATCAAAGGTTTATAAATCCTGGAGATGGAAAGGGTCTCAGGCTATCTCATGCAAGCCTCTCATTTTACAGATGAGGAAACTAAAGGCTGAGGAGGTTGTCACCTACACAAGGTCACACAGCAAGGAATTGTCCCAGCAAATGAAAGGCACTTATATGAATTGTTTTCAATATTGTAAAGCAGCACCTCTGTAGGGTGGTATAATTATTATAAAGAAAAGAAAGGTGGGTCTGGCAGCATAGCTGGGTCACCATGGTGAGGGGAAAGCTCCTGGGGGAGCCTACTACACCTATTTCCCCCACTAAGGAGATGTGGCAGGATGAAGAGAAATCCCAAGACAGATTTGCACTTCAACATTTGGTATCCTGGTCCTATGTCCTAGTAAAAAGCATGGAACAGCTGACATTGGTCCTTCTACAACTAGAGAAGAGACTTAGGATTCTCCCTAGCCATTTGTTTGGCTGAAAATGTCCAGATTTCAAACACAGAAACTTAATGGAAGAGTTGAAGGTGAGGCTGTCACCTCACTCTTGTCTAGGTGGGTCAATGACCGAGAAATGATAACAGATTCTTTCTTTTACTTCAGTGCCCTCTTAACGAAGGTATTGGGAGAAAGTAGAAGAGATAAGGAGGGGGTACAAGTGACGGCAATTCCAGAATGGAGCCCCGAAGTCGCAGCCCTGTGTGATCTGGCCCAGTAGCAGACCACGACAGGATGAAATGTGGGAGTAGGAGAGGAAGGGAGGCAGGAGGGGCTATTACTGAGACAGGGGAGCAATGTAAATACCCAGAGCAGCTGAGACAACAGAGCAAATGCAGGAGAAGTGACATGTCAGAGGAAATGGGACCAGCCAGCCCATAAATTATCCATTGAGAGATGGGGGAGAAAAAGGGGAGCCATTGGAGCAGAGAGTGCAGGGGCATACACAAAGCCTCTCTGAGAGCAGGGCTCAGGGTCTGAGAATGCAAAATGGAGGTGCTAAGCCAAGGTGGAAACTTGCAAAGAAAATAGGCGGGGGAAAGAATTCATTTTCCGACAATACTGCAGGTCACTCACCAGTCTTGGCTAATAGCGGGGCTAGTACTGGCAAGGTATGTGTCAGTAGAGAGGAAACTGGTCTGGGAGTCAAGCGACCTGGTTTCTTGTCCAAGGTCTACCATTAACTCCCTGAGTGGCTCTGGGCATAGCAATGACAACAATACTAAATACTAATTATGAGCATTTATATAGTGCTTTAGGGTTTGCAAAATGATTTGCATTATTTCCTTTGATCCCCTCAATGACTCTGAGAAGTAGATGCTATTATTGCCACCCCCTTCACAGATGAAGAAACTGAACCTCACAGAAGTTAAGAGAATTGCCCAGGGTCATATAACTAAGCTAGTAAGTGTCTAAGCTGGTATCTGAGATAGGATGTGAACTCAGATCTTTCTTACTCCACCGCCACTGTGCTATGTAGCTGCATGGCACCTCACCATTCTTATTTAGCAGCTCAGGGGATTAGGATAGATGATCTGTAAGGTCAGTTTCATTATTTTTTAAATTGTAAATATTAGATTTATTTGTGGAAAAAATAAATTTTATGACATCAAAATTGTTCCTGTACACAACAAACAAAAGGCACCTATCAGGGCCATTGCAAGAGCTTGAGGACAGATCATGGGAACCAGTGGTATCTGAAGCCCAGAGAGCACCCTAGAGAGCCCAGTGGGAGAGGAGGCTGCAGTGGAAAAGAACCCTTGACAGAATATACACACTTCTGCCTTGTGTATGTCAAAGGGTTGGAGTACTTTCATTTTGTGGGAGATAAGGTCCAATGGGAGGATTCCCATTTTCCAATCAAACCATTTGTTTTTCAACAAGTCCCTTAATTTGGTAGGAGGAATGCAGGGAAAGAGGATGAGATTTGGAACCAGGGGTGCTTAGTACAAAAATTTGACTCTGCTACTTAAATCACCACGTGACCTTTGATAAGTCCAGTGACCTCTATGAAGCCTGTTTTTCCCTCTGTGAAAGGAAAGTGGGCTAGATGACCTCTGAGAATTGCCTCCCAGCTCTGATTCTAGGATCTTAGGTCCATCCTAGGTCTTCTCCTTTGTGTCCTGTAACAAGGGTTCCCAATGAGGGTGGTCAGAGAGGAAGTTTCATGTAAAAATAGCTGAAGCTTATGTATATAAAGGTTGTGAGGTTACTTTTTAATTTTTTAATTTTTTTAAAGGAATAATTAATTTATTTTTAGTTTTCAATGTTCATTTCCATAAGCTTTTGAGTTTTAAATTTTCTCCCCCTCCCCAAGACGGCATGCAATTTGACATAGGCTGTACATATACATTCATATTAAACATATTTTCACAATAGTCATGTTGTAAATAAGAATTAGAACCAATGGGAAGAACCACGAGAAAGAAGAAACAAAACAAACAAACAAAAAAACAAAGAAAGCAAATAGTATGCTTCAATCTGCATTCAGACTCCATAGTTCTTCTTCTGGATGTGGACAGCATTTTCCACCATGAGTCTTTTGGAGTTGTCTTAGATCCTTGCATTGCTGAGAAGAGCTAATTCTATCAAAGTTACTCATCACAGTGTGGCTGTTACTGTGTACAATGTTCTCCTGGTTCTGCTCACTTCACTCAGCATCAGTTCATATAAGTCTTTCCAGGTTGTAAGGTCACTTTTAACATTCAATTAATCTATAATTGTATAATCCAGGGGTGGGGAACCTGTAGCCTTCTACATCCTCAAGTGCCAACTTTGGACTAAATCCAAATTTTAAGGAACAAATCCTTTATGATTCTCCTGGTATAACTCTGTGGTCCACCAGAGTAGGTCCGGGGGCAGGAAAATAGTTGGATATTAGGATAAATTTAGAATGGGCCCAAAGATGGTGTGAATTCATGTTTCACCCGTCAATGTGAAGCTTAAATTTATACCACTTTAAACAATAATGTGACAATTACTGTAACGATGCCTTCAATGTATATAGAGATTTACATTTTCAAAGTGTACAGTAATTCCATGGGATAGGCAGAACAAGTAATATTAACTTCATTCTATTGATACTACTGCTGCTGCTCCTCCTCCTCCTCCCATCCTTGAATTCCAACCAATTGTCTTCATCATGAGTGAAGAGTAATGGCAAAATAATAATGCAAGTCAGAGTGATGTACATAGGGGACTCTATATGGCCAGAGGGTGCTTTTGTGAATGTGCTATACTGTGAACACTTGGAAAGATTCCTGAAAAGCTAGCTAATTGGACTCTGTCAATATTACTGATCAATACAATGGGATTGCTCTTATGAATCAAAAGCATAGAGTTTTCAGAACCATCCTGTTGATCAGTTTGATAAGAGGACAATAGAGCAAGCATCGTGGTACCATAAAAAGTCAAGATAATAATAACAATAATGATAATAATAATAACATCAACAATTTCAACAACAGCTAGCATTTATATCGTATTTTAAGGTTTGCAAACCATTTTTCAAGTATCATCTCATTCTCACAACTCTGAGAGGTAGGTACTACTATTATCCCCATTTTACATATGAGGGAACTGAGGCAAGCAAAAATTAAGTGACTTGTCAAGGTTTGCACAATGAGAAGATGGGCATGCTTACAATAAAATTTTGGAGGTGGAGAGCACAAATCCAAGTATTAGATCAAGTATAACAAAACAAAATAATTGAAAAAGAAAAGGCTCTCTTATGTCATATTATAGCAATCGTGAACAAATCCAGACTTTCATAATATTTGGCAGAGTATAAGAACATTTAAGGATCTGCACATAATAGCACATTTACATTGGCTTTATTGATTGTCACAAAGTCTTTGACCCTGTTCTGCACTCATGGCTTATTCATGTCTTACAAATATATAAAATAGATACAAGTACAGTGAGAATACCAGTTTTTTTATGCACACATGGAAAACTATTTTCTATTTAACATATGCCACCAATACAATAATATCAAGAGCAATTAATGTAAAATAAAGAGGCATATTCCAGAGAGATTTATAGTTCTGCCTAGTCTTTAATCCATTATCATTAGTCCTGAATAGAATTGAGTACATCTTTCAAATCAAAGAGGGAATCTTGCTAAAATACTGTGTTAATCACCTGTTGTATATCAATTTACACCAATTCATTGAAAAGTACATTCAGCAGCTATTTCATCTCATAGAACTCCATGTAATAATTTCAAAATATAACTTGGACTCAATATGTATATACTTTTAATATGTGTTAAGGAAGAAGAGAGACTGAAGGCTTTGATCTTAAGTCTGTAGAGCAAATTGAACTCAACAGATGAAGGTGATATCTATAAATGTCATGTTCTTCTCCAGGCAAGACATATCCAATATTAAGCTATTGAGGAGAAAGCTGAGGCTAAATTAAGAGAATGACTGTCATCTTGAAGTCAAAGTGTTTCAGGAAAAACATATTTAATAAGAGAAATGAACATGTATGCAATAATAGTCTTAACCTTTAGTCTAATAACAGTCTAAACCTTTAGGACTGTAAAATGAAGAACAATGGGTCGAGAAGGTGTTCAAACAAAAACATATACAACATTGATAAAATAGGATTATCACCACCACTCTCCCCAGTGCAGCTATAGAAAGACTAACACTTGATCATTCAAAGGAGACAGAGGATTGATAGATGCGATCAGAGCACATGATAACTAGATTAAAATTTTAGAGAAATATTCTTGGAACAAATAGATGTCATTCTATAAAGCAATAGTATAGACTGACAAAAGTTATATATTATTGGCTTTGTCAAACATAACAAAAAATAGTTTACCTCTAGATGGAGCCTACAAAATATCTAAGACCCAAAAGGGGCGTAAAAAGGTTATCCATGGATGACATCCACGGGAAGCTACAGTAGATCAACAAAGAAATGTTGAACTGAGTGGTGCAAATTTGCTTATAGAAACAGAGAATTTTATGACTGTGATTCATGATCTGGTCATTGGTGTGGGAAATTACAGAAAGGTTAATCCTAATGAGTCTGGACTTATTGACCAATGTATATTATGTAAAGAAGGAATGAAAACTGTGTGGCATTTTCCTAAAAGTTGGAAATTTTAGTATCTATTAGAAATTTGTAAAAATACAAGGTGTCTGGAAACTCACTATTTCTTTATAAACTAACAGATAACAAGTCACCTTATGACTGATACAAACAGAAATATATCTTTGAGAATTATACAAATAAACCATTCTAGAACTGGAATCGCATTACAAACAGAACTATTACCCACAATGGCCCAGATAGAAAATTGATCCATAAAAACCTAAAAATCTTTTTCAATCTGGTATGGGGAGCAGTGGAGGTGAGAGAAAGGAGAGGAGGAAATTGAAGTGAGAGGCTAAATGATTTGCCTAAACTCACACAGGTAATAAAAGCAGAGAAAAGACTCGAATCTGTGTCTTTGATACCAAGCCCATTATTCTTTTTCATTCTATCATGTTGCCTCAAAGAATTTACTTGATGCCTGTGAGCCTTAGTTTCCTCATCTGTAAAGTGAAAGTTTGAATTAGATCATCTCTAACAGCCGTTACATCTCTGACAATCTGACTTCTAATTTATTAGGAATTCATGTGCTTCTAGTATCCGTGTTTTCTTTCCTAGTTTAGTATTTTATTTTTCTCCAACTGCATGTAAAAACATTTTTTTACATTTGTTTTAAAACTTTGAGTTTCGTATTCTTTCCCTTCCTCCCTCTTCACCCCTCTCACTGAGAAGGCAAGCAATACGATATAGATTTTACATGTGTAGTCATGCAAAACATCTTTCCATATAAGTCATGTTGTGAAAGAAAACATGGACAAAAAAAGTCAAGAAAAATGAAGTTTAAAAAAAGTATGTTTCATTCTGTATGGAGACACCATCAGTTCTTTCTCTGGGGATAGAGAGCATTTTTCCTTAGAAGTCCTTCAGAGCTGTCTTGGATCATTGCATTGCTGAGAACAGCTGAGCATCACACAATATTGCTATTACTTTGTACACAGTACATATCACTTTGCATCAGCTTCTGTAAGTCTTCCCAGGTTTTTTTTTCTTCTGAGAGCATCCTAATCATCATTTCTTATATGGCACAATGATATTCCATCACAATGACATACCCCAATTTGTTCAGCCATTCCACAATTGATGGGCATCCCTTTGATTTCCAACTCTTTGCCACCGTAAAAGAGCTGCTGTAAATAGTTTTGTACTATAAGTCTTTTCTCCTCTTTGCTTTTTTAAAATCTCTTTTTGGATACAGACCCAGTAATAGTATTGCTAGGTCAAAGGTTATGCACAGTTTTATAGCCCTTTGAGCATAAGTTCCAAATTGCTCTACAGAATGGTTGAATCAGGTCACAACTCCACCAACAATGCATTAATGTCTCATTTTTCCCATGTCCCCTCCAACATTTGTCATTTTCCTTTTATGTCCTATTAGCCAATCCAATTAGTATGAGTAGTACCTTAGAAGTTTTTTAATTTGCATTTCTCCAATCAATATTGATTTAGAGCATTTTTTTTCACGTGGCTACAGATAGCTTTGATTACTTCATTTGAAAACTGTTCATATCTTTTGATAATTTATCAATTGAGGAATGGCTCTAACATTTTATGAATTTGACTCAGTTCTCTATATGTTTAAGAAATGAGGTCTTTATCAGAGAAACTTTCTTTGAAATTTTTTTTCCACAATTACTATTGCTAACTGCATTTCCCTCCATCCTATCTCCCCTGTTTATTCTATTTTCTATTTTCCCTTTTACCATCAAAAGTATTTTGCTTCTGACTACTACCTCCCCCAATCTGTCCTTCCCTTCTATCACCTCCACTTCTTTTATCCCCTTCCCCTCCTACTTTCCTATAGGGTAAGATAAATTTCTATACTGAATTGAGTGTGTATGTTATTCCCTCTTTTAGCCAGTCCTGATGAGAATAAGATTCACTCACTTGCTCTCACTTCCCCCATCTTCCTCTCCACTGCAAAAGCTTTTTCTTGCCACTTTTATGTGAGATAATCTGTCCTATTTTCCCTTTCCCTTTCTCCCAGTGTATTCCTCTCTCTCCCCTTAATTTATTTTTTTTTTAGAAATCATTCCTTCATATTCAACTCACACTTGTGCCCTCTGTCTATATATAATCCTCCTAACTGCCCTAATAATTAGAAAGTTCTTATGAGTTACAAGTATTATCTTCCCATGTAAGAATGTAGACAATTTAACCTTATTAAGCCCCTTATAATTTCACTTTCCTGTTTACCGTTTTATGCTTCTCTTGAGCCTTGTATTTGAAAGTCAAATTTTCTATTCAGCTCTGATCTTTTCATCCAGAATGCTTGAAAGTCTTCTATTTTGTTGAATATCCATTTTTTTTCTCCTGAAGGATTATACTCAGTTTTGCTGTGTAGATGATTCTTGGTTTTAATCCTAGCTCCTTTGCCCTCTACAATATCATATTTCAAGCACTCTGATCTTTTAATGTAGAAGTCGCTAAATCTTGTGTTATCCTGACTGTGGCTTCAGAATACTTGAATTGTTTTTTTCTAAATGCCTGTAATATACTCTCCCTGACCTGGGAGCTCAGGAATTTGGCTATGATATTCCTTGGAGTTTTCATTTTGGGATTTCTTTCAGGAAGTGATTGGTGAATACTTTCAATTCCTATTTTACCCTCTTGTTCTAGAATATCAGAATAATTGTCCTCGATAATTTCTTGAAAGGTGATGTCTAGGCTTTTTTTTTTTTTTTTACCATGGCTTTCAGGTGTCCAATAGTTTTTTAAAATCATCTCTCCTGGATATATTTTCCAGGTCAGTTACTTTTCCAATGAGATATTTCACATTGTCCTCTATTTTTTTTCATTCTTTTGGTTTTGTTTTATTGTTTCCTGATTTCTCATAAAGTCATTAGCATCCATTTGCTCAATTCTAGTATTTAAAGAGTTATTTTCTTCAGTGAGCCTTTGTACTTCCTTTTTTAATTGGCCAATTCTACTTTTTAAGGAGTTTTATTTGTTTGTTTTTGCCTTCAGTGAATTTTTGTGCCTCTTTTTTTTCATTTGATTAATTCTGCTTTTCAATATATTCTTCTCTGTAAGTTTTCAGATCTTCCAAAGTGGTAAGATCTAAGGAGAAGTGTTTACTCCTCTCCTGGCCTGTGCTTTGGCCTATGAGAGATCACAAGCACTCTTTTCTGGCCTGGAACTGCCATGAAGGTACCTGCCCCACTGCAGCCCACAGGCTCTAGTGCACTAGTGCTCCTCCTTACCCTATAACTGCCACCCAAGACTGTGACTCATCTGAGTATGGACAAAACAACAGAGACTTTCCCCCAGTGCCAGCAAAGACACCCCTACAGTCTCCTTCTGATCATTCATTCAACCCCCTTACTGTCTCTGGGCTGAGAGCTCCAAAAGCAACTACTGCTGCTGTAGATTCAGTGGTTACCAAGGCCTGCTTCTGGTTTGCTGGGGTCTGGTCTATGCAGGCACAGCCTGTGCTGGACTGTGCTCCATTCTTACCCTTGTACAACAAACCTTTCCTACAGACCTTTTAAGTTATCTTTGGCTGGAAAATTATTTCACTCCATCCTTTTATGGATTCTGCTGCTCCAAAAATTGTTTTATGACATTGTGTCAAGGTTTTCAGAAAAGTCTTGGGGAGAGCTCAGGAGAATTCCTGCCTTTTCTCCACCATCTTGGCTTTACCTATTCATGTCTTTTTCAAATTTCAATTTATATAGATAACTTCTGCACTTACCTTTACTTTATTTCCCAGTATATCCCTACCCACACTCTCCAAAAGTAACCAACATACCAACCAAGTTAGACATTATATGCAATGTTTCCCATCCATGGTTGCCCACTTCATCAAAGATGAGTGGGTGCACACTCTCAAATCTGTTCTTTGGGGCAAAGCTTGGTCATTATATGTCACTGCATTTGGATACATTTTTTTCACATTGTTCTTTCCATTTTGCATTGCTATAATCCCCATGCATATTGTTTTCTTCGTTCCGCTTATGGTCCTTTGTATCAATTTGTGTAAGTCTTCCTATGCTTTTCTGTATTGCTTATATTAACATTTATTAAGTCTAGAAGACAAACTGACTCCAATGAATGAAAGTAATATTTATAGATGTCTTTTTCTTCCCCAGGTAAGATCCATCCAGGATCAGGCTATTCAAGGAGAAAGCTGATTCTAGCTTAAGAGAATTACTGTCATCATGAAGTTAAAGTTTTACAGGGGAAACATATTTAAAAAGCATAAACTTAAAACAGCATAAAAACAGCCCATGATGTTTATGTAACACAGTTTATTTCATCATTCCGTAATTGATGGCAGCTAATGGCTTTCCCTTTACTTTCTACTAAAAGAAGTGCTGGTACAAATATTTTGAAATATATGAGACCTCTTTGGAATATATATGCCTGATAATAGAATCTCTGGGTCTCTTGTTCATTGTTATATTAAAATCCTCTCCTGCACTTTCATTATGTCTGTAAACTGAGGGAGGAGACACCCCAGCTGGGGTTAGAAATGAGTCACAAAGAAAATTTTTGTTTTTCAAGAAAAAGTACAAACTACTACCACAAGTGAATTATATGATGGAACCAGATACCCAATCTCTCCTTACTAGAAAATGGCGTAGACTTCCCTGAAGGGCTGGAGTCATTCTCAAGAGCTTTGATGGAAAAGTCCTATTCCAACTCCATCCCCGGGAAGATGTTAGTCTCCTGTTCAGTGCTGACGTTTTGACCTTTTCACTAGCTCACAGTGACATACTCACTTCATCACATGTCCCTAGAAAGCTGTCCCTAAGTTTTTTCTTGTGTGTGTTTTTTTTCCAGCCTCCAGAAAGCTATAACCTATCTTCTTTCTTTCCATTCCATCTCCCTCCCTCCTCTTCCAATCTGCAGTTCTGGCTAACAGAATTAATCAGACCTCTCCCCTTGTTCTTTACCTCATTCTATCCCCCAAGGCCTTCCCCAGCTGTAACATGCTTGAAATATTAGAGTTCCTATCTCACATGACTTGGCTACTGTGACAGGCTTCTATCTCTCCCATAAATTAATTAAATCATAAATATTTCAAATGATCATGCAGCAGCCACTGGCAGAGAAACATAACCTGCTTTGTTGGACAAATCTCGCCCAGACAAAGCTGCCTCTCTCTCTCATACTGCCTGTCAGCCAACTCTCTGGAGCCCCAGTATATATCTGTGAGAGTATCTTGCTTTGAGCCACCCCACTCTCCCTACAGTCCCCTAAGGAAAATATCTGTAGAAGTTGTCCACAATACAACGTGTTAGAATGGAAAGGAACCTTAGAGATCCTCTGTTCCAACTTTCTCATTTTTCGGATGAAGAAACTAAAGCCCATGAGGTTGAATGATGTGCCAAGGGTTACAACTCTAGTCCAACTACATTACCCTACAGAGGAGGAAACTGAGTCTCCAAAAAGTAGAATAATTTGGCAAAGGTTGCAATAGTACAGCAGATTTTAACATAGGTTCTTTGATTCCAAATATAGCATTCCTTCCACTATCCACATTGCCTCTCTAAGAGACAGAAAGAATATGAAGTAAAGATGGAAACTCTACAGTACTCTCCAGCCCAGGTGCTAAAAGATTATCTAACTTAATATTCCCCCAGGGTCCCAAACAGAAATCTTCACTATTATCTAAATATTGGACCAGTGCTCGCTTTCTCAGATCTTTATGCACCATTCCCTGGATGCATCTATTCCTAACCCCTTCCCAGCTTCCTAGCCCCAGTCTCCATGGCACTCAAGAACTTAAGAAGGGAAGACTAGGAAATTAAGTTTCACAAAATATACATAAATAAAAAGTTTTAAGAACTCAGAATACTGTAGAACTAAAGTTATTTGACCAGGATCAACTGGCTGTCCCTAAATTGATATCAGTGTCTATTATTCCCCAACCCTTGGTCTTGTCACATCTGCCATGATTCATCAACATCCACCAGAAGCTGGATGTTTCCCTTTCCCAAGTATTAACATGGAATCCAGCTTGGCTTCACAATGTTAAAGCTGAAAGTCCCATTAGAGACCATCTAAACAAACATTATCATTTTACAGAGGAGATGACCAGGCATCTAAGAGGTCATGGGATCATGAGATCAGAGATGCACAGCTTGTAGGAAGTTAAGAGGTCAGGTAGTCTAACTCCCTTATTATATAGAAGAGACTGAGTGCCAGATAGGTCATTTAAGGATGTGCCCTCTCTCTCCCTCCCTCTCTCTCCATTCTCTCTCTATTCTCAATCTCTCTCTCTCTCTCTCTCTCTCTCTCTCTCTCTCTCTCTCTCTCACACACACACACACACACACACACACACACACGCACACCCCTCCTTCTATCTTTTCCTATGGATTCAACTATCATAACTTTACAGCTAACTTCTACATCTATATTTCCAGTCCTAGTCACTTGTTTAAACTCCAGTCCCACAATTTCAATTACATGACTGTCTGTTGGACATTTCCAACTGGATGTCCCCAGACATTTCAAACTCAGCATGTTCAAAACAGAACTGATTGTCTCTCCTGTAAAACCTTCCTCAGTACTAACTTCTCTGTTTCTGTTAAGGACACCATTATCCATCTAGCTATCCAACTTTACCCAAGTGATCATTTATCCTTTTCTTGAAGTTCTCCAAAGTGCATCTCACTTCATTTAGAGTAGAAGAAATGAAGTAGCTAAAGTCAGACACAAGGAGAGAGAGAACTAAGAGAGTGACTAGGAAGGATCACACATAGGAGTACAGATAAGTAAGAGACAATGATAGCCCTGTTCACCCAACATAACCCAGAGCTATACCATGCTAGCCTAGAAAAGGAATATGAGGCTTGGAGAAGTGATGTCAGATATCATCTTGACTTCAGTTCATCATGGTTTAAGGACATTGATGATAAGCTGGAAAGTATACAGAGGAGGGAAACCAGGACAGGGGAAGGTCTGGAGTCCCTAACATATGGAGATAAGTAGAAGGAACTTGGCATGTTAAGCCTGGAGAAAAGGAGATTGACTCAGACCATGATAATTATCCTCAAGTAGTTAAAAGTATATGAAGGAGGAATTCAATTTGATCTGTTTTGTCAAGGTGTCAAAATGAGAAGTAAAGAGAAGAAGTTGCAAAGAGAAAAATGTAGATATGATGTCAGGGGAAAAAAAAGAACCCTTCCATTTAAAGCAGTCTAAAAAAAATAAGCTGCCTTGAAAGTTGATAAGACTCCATTCTTTGGAGGCCTTTGAGCAGAGGTTAGATAGCCATTTGTCCAAGATATGATAATAGAGTTTCCTTTTGTGCATAAGTTGGATTAGTTCGGCTCAGAGGTCCCTTCCACCTCCTAAATTCTGTGATTCTGTCTCATTTCCTAAGGCCATTGGTAATGGCCAATGATACTAAGCTGGGGTTTTGCCCACGTTCCTTAGGACAGCATGTTCTCTCTAAATTATCTTCAAGGGAAACTAATTGGGACATACGCACAGGACCCTGGGTACCATCCATATTAACACAAGGAATATCTCACATCCATGTCCAATTGAGCCTCACAAAATCACCTTCTTTCTTTATATGAGGTGACCATGTAACACACATACACACACAATTTGATTGTGGCTTATTCAGTGATCTGCTTGAGCTTCAATGAGTTTGAGTCAAATAAAAGTATCAAACTTCTCTATGGACTAAATAGGCAAGATTAATCTAGAATGGGAATTGATGTTTAGAAGTGATTTTGAGAGGAACTTGACATGTGTCTAACTCATCCTTCTATCTACAGGTAAGACTACACTCAAATCAATCCACAAGGATAACCCTACCATTTTCTATTCTTTATTTCCCCCCTTCAAATTTTTGGTGGCTCCACTTTGAGCACTGAGAGTTTTAACCTATGTGTGAGTAATTGCAGAAATCACCTCTATTCTCTCTCTCCTTGTAGATGATATGCCATATTGAATTGCCAAAATTAAAGTTCCCTCTTATTAGCAGTATATCATACCTATATGCTAGATTTCTTATCTTTGCTCTAAACTCCTTGCCTGTTCCTCTTGTTTAGATGGTCTGCAGTATGCCATGATGGTAATATTGCTTCTACTTCTCCCTCTTTTAATCTTTACCCAAATGCTTTCCAACCATGCTTATCCTTTACATTTCCTAGATTTCTTCACATGAAGATTTCTTACTAACACGAAATACTCCTCTATTCTCCCCCTTTATCTATTCTGCTATTTTTTAATGTCATAGCTTTCCAGTCTCATATTCTACTCATGAGTCCACTTCTAACTAATCTCACTGGTACCTAAGATATCAAATTCTTCTCCTTCTATTAGGATCTCTAGTTCATTTTGTTTATTTTTCCCTGTCCCTTACCCAAAATTTTCTGAGGAATGAAATATTCACAATATCCTTTTGTCATAAATTCTAGGATTTCATAGACCAAGTTTGTTACATCATCTCAACTGTAGCAAGTCAACTGGAGAAGAAAATGGCAAAGCACTCCACTATCTTTTCTTTTTTGTTGTTGGGTTTTTTTTGTGTTTTTTTTTTTGGTGAGGCAATTGGGGTTAAGTGACCTTCCCAGGGTCACACAGCTAGTGTGAAGTGTCTGAAGCTGGATTTGAACTCAGGGCCTCCTGACTCCAAGGCCACAGCTCTATGCACTGGGCCACCTAGCTGCCCTTAGCTCCACTATCTTTTCCAAGAAAACCCCAAATGGAATCACAAAGAGTTGGACATGACTGGAAAATGAATGAGAAGCAAGTCAATCCTTTTACACCCCCCTAATCAATCTTAATCCTCTATCCCACTCACTATGATATCTGTTCCAAACATTATCCTCACTTCTGGAACCATTTCAGCTGAGTATCTTGCTTCATATGTCACCAAAAAAATTGATGCCATTCACCAATAGCTCTCTCTTCTCTCCTTTTTATCTCACAACACAAGGCATCTTCCCCCACTTCTTCCACCTTCATCCCTGCCTTCTATGAATAGAGATGGCCCTTCTTCTTATCAAGGAAAACTTCTGAACATACATACATGATCCCATCCTTTCCCTCTTCTGTAGCAGACTCCCCCCTGGCCCATCTTCCCTATTCTTTCATTAATCTTCAACTTCTTCCTTTGTATTGGCTTCTGCTCTTCTACCTACAAATACATCCATGTCTCCTACATTCCTAAAAAATTCTCTCTTGATCCAATCATGCCTGTTACTATCATCCTATATTTCTCTTTCCCTATTTGGCTAAATTCTTTGAGAAAAAATGTCTAAACTAGGTTCCTCCACTTTTTTCTCTTCTCATTTATTTCTAAACCTTGTGCAATCTGGCTTCCAACCTCATCCTTCTTCAATTGAAAGTGCTCTCTCCAAAGTTACCAACAATCTATTAAATTGCAAAAATTGACCTCTCTTCTTGACTTCTCTGCAGTCTTTGATATGGTGCATCACTCTCTCATGCTATATACTATCTCTCTCATTTTGTTTTGTTTTGTTTTGTTTTTGTGACACTGAACTCTCCTGGTTCTCCTCTTACCTTCCTGACTACTCTCTATCAATTTCATTTGCTGAATCTTCATTTAGGTCATGCCTACTGGACCCTTTTACCTTCTCCTATATTATGTCACTTGGTAATCACACCAGTTCCCAGGAGTTCAATTATCATTTCTATGCTTATGACTCCCATATCTAGATATCCAACTCATCTCTCTCAACTGCCAGAGTGATCTTCCGAAAGCATGGGTCCGATTGTACCACCCCCACCCCAAGACAATAAACTCCAGCTTCTCCTTATTACCCCCAGGATCAAATCTAAAATGCTTTAACATTTGAAGCCCTTCACAATCTAACTCCTCCTCATCTTTCCATGTTTTCTTACATTTTAATTGCCTCCATATATTCTACAATCCAAGGACATTGGCCTAGTGTTGTCTTGCAAATTCTTCCACCTCCATGCCTTTTCACTAGCTGTCCCCCAGGCTTCTAATGCTCTCTCTCTCATTGCCTTCATTTCCTGGATTCTCTAGCTTCTTTCAAGGTTCAGATCAAATTGCATTTTCTACAAAAACCTTTCCTACTGGCATTCCCCTACACTAAACTCAGCTCCTAATACCTTCCCTCTTAGATTACCTTTTCTTTGTACTGCACAGATCTGTTACATAAATAATAATTTGCATATTGTTTTTCTCATTAGACTGTGAGCTCCTTGAGGGCAAGTATAGTGTTTTTGCCTTTTCTTATTGCTGTTGTTGTTCATCCTTTGTTCTCCAAGAAGACCAATGATGTCTTAACTTGCCAGTGAATTGGATTTAAGTGAGGCAGAGCTGTACAAAGTCATCAGCCTCACTCTCACCTCCAGAGTCATCATTGGCAAGACATAGGTCATGACTACTGGAGATGACTCCATGCCTTTTCTTGTATCCCCAGCACCTAGCAAAGCACCTGGCTACAGACACTTAATGAATGCTTATTAACAAACTAAGTGACTAAGATAGCCAGAAATGTCCTCCAGGCATGTACTTTGAATTCCAGCATGAACCATGTGATCCTCTATGAAAGAACTGAACCTTACTCTATCCAACTTTCAAAAAGGATTTCCTTGTCTCTGAATATTGCCTGAAATATCTGTTTCTTGACTGAAGGCTGAAATAAGAAATTGGTTAGGAAAGGCAGGAGACCTGGGATTCATCTTAACAAAGCAGATAAATAAAGGTTCTTTAGAAATAAATGTTGTGTCTCTGATAAGGGTCTCATTTCTAAAATATATAGAGAATTAAGTCAAATTTATGAGAATACAAGCCATTCCCCAATTGATAAATGGTCAAAGGATATGAACAGACAGTTCTCAGATGAAGAAATTAAAGCCATCTATAGTCATATGAAAAAATGCTCTAAATCATTATTGATTAGAGAAATACAAATCTAAACAACTCTGAGGT
Source organism: Phascolarctos cinereus (assembly GCF_003287225.1). NCBI lineage: Eukaryota > Metazoa > Chordata > Mammalia > Diprotodontia > Phascolarctidae > Phascolarctos > Phascolarctos cinereus. The sequence continues at coordinate 68,991,883 of NW_027556180.1, forward strand.
ACCACATCACACCTATCAGATTGGCCAACATGACAAAACAGGAAAATGATAAATGTTGGAGAAGATGTGGGAAAGAGGTCATACAAATGGGAAAAGGACCCAAATGTACAAAAATATTCATAGCAGCTCCTTTTATGGTGGCAAAGAATTGGAAATTGAGAGGATGCCCATCAATTGGGGAATGGCTGAGCAAGTTGTGGTATATGAATGTAATGGAATACTATTGTGCTATAAGAAATGATGAACAGGCTGACTTCAGAAAAACCTGGAAAGACCTATATGGTCTGATGCTGAGGGAAGTGAGCAGAACCAAGAGAACATTGTACACAATAATAGCCACATTGTGCAATGACTAATATTGATAAACTGAACCCTTCTCATCAATACAAGGATCTAAGACATCTCCAGAGGCCTTGTGATGGAAAATGCTATCCACATCCAAAGACAGAACTATGGAAGCTGAATTGTTATTTTTTTCTTTCTCTTTTGCTGAGTTTTGTTTTCTCTTTCTGATGGTTCCTCGTATTGGTTTTAATTTTTACTTACAATATCATCAATGTGAAAATATGTTTAATAGGAATGTAAATGTATAGCCTATATCAGATTGTGCACCATCTTGGGGGGGGGGAGGAAGGGGGAGAAAAATTTTAAACTCAAAAGCATATGGAAGTGATTGTTGATAAATCAAAATAAATTAATAAAAAAAGAAACAAATATTGTCTTTTACAGTGGAGGGGAAGTGGGGAAAGGTGAGAGGGAATGAGTGAATCTTATTTTCATCAGATTTGGCTTAAAGAGGGAATAACATACACACTCAGTTGAGTATAGAAATCTATTTTATCCTGCAGGAAAATAGGGGGCAAGGGGATAAGAGGGGGGATGATAGAAGGGAGGGCAGATTGGCGAAGGGGTTAATCAGAAGCAAACACCTCTGAGGAGGGACAGGGTTAAAAGAGAGAATAGAATAAACAGGGGGATGGGATAGGATGAAGGGGAATATAGTTAGTTTTTCACATGACTACTATAGAAGTGTTTTGCATGACTACACATGTATAACCTGTATGAGTTGCTTGCCATCTCAATGACGGTGGGTGAGGAGGGAGGAAGGGAGAGAAGTTGGAACCCAAGCTTTAAAAACAAATGTTAAATATTGCTTTCACATGCAACTGGGAACTAAGATATACAGGTAATGGGGTATAGAAATCTATCCAGCCCTATAGGAAAATAGAAGGGGAAGGTGATAGAAGGGAGGGCAGATTCGGGGAAGGTGTATTCAGGATGCACACTCTCTTGGGGTGGGGAGAGAGGAGAGATGGGGAGAAAATTTGGAACTCAAAATTTTTGTGAAAATGAATGTTGAAAACTAAAATTTAATTAATTAAAAAAAGAAAGAAATGTGTTGGGTAATTGAGAGAAGGAATCAGGAGTTAGGAAAAGGAGAGAAAAAAGGAGAGATGATGATGATAAGGGTAAAGAAACATTGATGAGAACTATAACAATTTTGGATTGGATAATAGACTTGGAGTCAGGATGATCTGAGTTCAAATTTGACCTTACACACTGGGTAGCTGGGTGGCTTTTGGGCAAGTCACTTAAACTCTCTGTGCCTCAGTTTCCTCACCTGCAAAAAGAGAGATTGGACTTGATGGTTACTAAGATCCCTCCCAGCATTATATCTGTGATCCTATGACCTTGTTACCTACAGGCACTGTGACTGAAAATATATTTTATACAAAAGGTATCTTTGAAATCAAATTGGGATCTAGAAATGTATCAACTGAGAACCAAGGGACCTGAAGTCACTTTCTAACTCTGATACTGATTTACCAGGCTCTGAGTGGAATTCAAGGCCCCTGAGTTCTGCCTCCTAGACCACAGAGCCTACTTTCTCCCCTAATTGTCTACTATTCCTATTACTATTTGAGGCTAGCCACCAATCCTCAAAACAAATCAGAACAAAAACCAAACTGAAATAGGTCACCTCTCCCTATCTGGATCTGAGTTAATTATCTATTTGGGGTAATTTATAATTAAATGACTGTGTGTGTATTTTATTTTTTTTGCTTTTAGGCAATTGGGGTTAAGTGACTTGCCCAGGGTCACACAGCTAGTAAGTGTCAAGTGTTTGGTCTGAGGCTGGATTTGAACTCAGGTCCTCCTGACTTCAGGGCTGGTGCTCTATCCACTGTGCCATCTAGCTGCCCCCTTGTGTGTGTATTTTAAACAATTGTGTATGGACACCAAACAGAACTATAGTTACTTGTTTAACACTTTATTGTTATAGTATAAAGAGTGCTATTTAGTTCTTCAGTTTTTCTGGGTTCCAAGGAATAGAATAGCATATCTTTCACTTCAATATACATGTATAAATTATTATTCTTATTGTGTGTAGCCATTATGCTAGGCATTGGAGGAAATATAAGGTTTAAAAATTCCATGATCTCTCCCTTCATGTAGCTTTATAATTTAGTAGAGGAATACAACATTTACAGGAATAGCAGCTATTGTGTTGAGTACATAAAAGAGGTGCAAAGTGAGGGCTAATAAATGGATCAAGGCAGAACCCAGGCTAGAAGCAGAGGACGACTGGAGCAAAAGAAAGATGGATTAGATTAGCTCTGTGGAAGACACCTGCCAGGAAAACTGAGCTCCTTTGAGAGCCGAGGGATTAATTCCAGGAGGGAAATTCTCAACCTGATCTAGGAGTAAGAATAGAAGATAAAATAGGAGGCAGCTAGGTGGTGTAGTAGAGTATTGACCTGGAGTCAGTAAGTCTTGAGTTCAAATCCAGTCTCAGACATTTTCTAGTTGTGTCACTCTGGGCAAGTCAATAATCTCTCTCAGCTTCAGTTTTCTTATCTGTAAAGTGAGGATAATCATTATACCTATCTCACAGGGTTGTTGTGAGGATTGATGAGGATGGGATCTGTTTTCTTGTGGTAACTCTTTGAATGATTAAGGACCTAATTAAGGAGTCTCTGCAATGTTCCAAGATTTGAAATTTTGATGCAATAAGCAAAAAGTTATCTATCCACAAATAGGAGTTTCTGGGCAACCTCAGTATCACGCAGCTACTCCTTCTTCCACTTGAACTTTGCACTGGACATTATCTATTACATTGAAAAAACAGTCATTGGCCAGTATAGTCTGTCCTTTTAAGTCTCATATGATATGAATAATCAGATTGCCATTGAGCAAAGTTAACTCTGTTACATCTTGTAAGGAATCTCGTATGATTTTAACATACACAAATCACCTTGTTGGAAGAAAAAAGCCTTTTCAGTGGCATTTTGTTCTACTGAGTCAAATGCTTTTTTTATGATCAGCAAATAGTAAGCAAAGTGAGATCTGGTTTTCTGTGTACCTTTTAGTCAATCATGTTACTGTAAAGATGTGATCTGCTTTTTAAATAGTCAATATTTTTAGTATCTTCCTGCCTGGGAAAGGATTCTCTTACTTTTAGCAAGGATGCCTTAGATTCTTGTCTTGATTATTTTTGTGAAGTTTGTATAGAGGTGTAAAACTTAGCATACAGACTAGTACTCAGTATTAATTTTAATTGCCTTTTTTGTGAATACCCATTCACAAATATATGTATATATAAACACAATTCTAATAAAAATAAACTTAATAAACTAATAAACACAAATAATAAATTATATTCATGATTTATTTCAGCATTTCATAGCCTCCTCTATTTCAGATATCTTGAGAACTGTTCTTTCAATGGCCTCAAAACTGTGTTGCTCATAGGATGTACCTATTTTGTGTATTTCTAGTTGTTCTGTCCATCTTTGTTTCCTACAAGGGAAATTTTACTTCCTCACAAAGCATATTAGAGGCTATGATATTATAATCCAAATGTGATGGAGCTATTAATGGAGAAAAGTGTTTGTTATAGAAGTCTTGAAAGAGCTTTTCCATTTTTCATTCATTAAGATCAGTGCTTGTGATCTTCTCGAATCCTCCTGGATAAGATTTTATAAATGAGCTTTATAATCTAAATGAATATCTTCCTTTAATGTCATATCTCCCACAGGACAAGAAAATGTACTAGCTAAGGCAAGTTCTAGGTTTTATTCCCACTAATCAATCAATCAATTAAAAAATCTATTTAGCATGTATTATGTGCCAATTTCCTGTCCTAGATGCTGAAGATCAGCTATTTATCATTTATTTTTGAAACAGTAATAGTCTCTGTGTATGTCTATTCTTTATCTATTTCATCTGTTTTTTTTTAAATCAACAACTTGTTTACATAAATAAATTTGGAGTTAAATCAATTGGACAACATTTTTAATTGTTATTCTGTCATTTAATTTGGTATTAATTTTTATCTTTGTCTGATAAGTTGATGGTTTGAATGTTCACAGACAGTTAACTCAAAAGTGACTACCACATCAGGAATCAGTAATTTTTTGATTTTTAGAATATAAATAATTTATTTTTGTGAGTGATATTATTCAGTGATTCCATAACTCCTGTCTCTCTTCTTGAAGAAAGTATTCATGTTTGATAGGTATGCAGCTTCTGTAAAATATCCAAGTCTTTTGTCTTTTTCATTTCTTATTCCTGAAGCATGTTTTCCATTTTTTCCCCACCGTCAACCCATATGCTCACATTCTGATTGAAGTGAGAGTGTGAAAATACATATGGTTCTTTAAATTGGAGAGTCTCGTTGATCTCTTCATGTAATATTGCTACCTCCTCATTCTCTGTAACAGATGCTCATATATAAGCTGCAATTAACTTCATAGGGGGTCTTTTTGCAAATGGTTATCATGAGCATCGCAATATGAGATGGCTAAGTGTCCCTGTTATTTTTGAACAAAAGAGAAAATTAACTTTGAAAACTCCTTATTTTACCTTTCTAGAAAGAACTTGTGAGGCACCTTTTTATTAACCTGAAACTTCATTTTTTCTACTTACTTTGAGCCCACAGTTTCACTAAAGAGACCCTTCACCTAGTTACCTCTTCATAACTCCCACTTAATCCTGACGTTATCAGATTATCTGACCCAGTTTACAATCCCATAGTTCCCCACACATTTAAAGGTGATCACTATGTTGTTTCTTCCTGGGTTGATTGATACCTCACCTTCTCTATGGTTAATTTGTCAAGGACAGTCATTATCTGGCCCCAAGAAATCCCATTGCTGCCTTCCCTTGCAAATTTCCAAACACTTTAGATCTCACTTTGGTTATACTTCAATGTCTCCATGATGTTGTCAAAATGTCTACTCCATTCACTGGTGATATCTACCATGTGTTCTCATTTTGTGTCATTCTTATCCATGTCTTTTATCAGATCTCATACATATAATCAAACCCACATGCTAGATGCTCCCTCTTTTAAAAAACATTTCATGCAAACCAGTAAAACACTACCCATCTTGTATCTCTTTCTTGAACTCATCTCCTTTTCCAGGCATGCATGTCTTTGATGTCTCACGCACTGGATGATTAATAGTAAAAGATTTATCTCTATTGCCATTTTGTCACTTGTAATTTTGATTCTTCTGGGAGAATGATGTTTCGTGATTCAAATGTGTATAACATCATTGAGAAACTATGGATGGATTTCTGATTTCCCAATAGAAAAATAGTCAAGCATATGAGCAAAAAATTCAAAAGAATAATCAGGAAATATTAACCCTTGAAAAACTGTCCAAAATAATTGATAATGAGGGACATGAAAATTAAAACAACTCTTAATTGTCATTCCAAATCATCAAAGTTGATTAAAACATGAGAAAATTAAATGTTGGAGAGCCTACAGGAAGACAAGCACACTAATCCCTGATAACGGGTATGTGAATTGTTCCAACTGTCCTAGAAAACAGTTGGGAATTACAAAAGAAAGATTACTAAATTTTCTTATGGTTTGATCCATAAATCACACTACTGTGTTTATACCACAAAGTGCTCAATGATAGAAACAAAAATAATAAAGACAAAGAGCAGCTATATAGCACCCAAAGTTTGCAAAGTACTTAAACTACCTTATTTCAGTTGATCCTCATGATAACCCTGTGAAGTAGGGCTATAGGTATTATTGCTCCCATTTTACAGAGGAGAAAATTGATGCTCAAGAGGTTAAGTGATATACCCATGTGTAATGCTATTGAATGCTAACAGAATACAATTTGTGTTTTCCTAATTCAAATCAAGCAGCAATTCACCAAGCTGTTCCACCTCTCCAAATGATCCATCTGTAGAAACAATTCATAGTAGCATTTTATGAAAACAAGAAGGTGAAAATAAAATAAAATGTTTGGCCAAAGATTTTGAGGTGTGTATGTATTGTGCATGCTCGTATATATTTATATACATATGTAGTATATATGTGTATACATGTGTATGTATGTGTGCACGTGCGTATATGTAAATATATACATATATGTATATATATAGTCTCAAAAGTCTCTGTGTGATTTTAAACAATTAAAAAGCTATGGAAAATCTGAACAATATTCTAAAAAGCAGAGGCATCACCTTGCCAATAAAGTTTCACATAGTCAAAGCTATGGTTTTTCCAGTAGCAATGTACTGCTGTGAGAGTTGAAGTATAAGTAAAGCTGAGCACCACAAAAGTGATGCTTTCAAATTGTGGTACTGGAGAAGACTTTTGAGAGTACTTTGGACAACAAAGAAATCAATCAATCAACAATTCAATCAATACTTACAGAACATAGCTCAGCCTCTTCACTGGAAGGTCAAATATGGAAGCTGAAGCTTAAATACTTTGAGCACATAATGAAAGGATAGGACTTACTGGAAAAGATCCTAATGTTGGGACAGACTGAAGGCAAAAAGAAAAGGATCTGGCAGAGGATAAGATGGATAGATAGCATGGTGGAAGCAATGAGTATGAGCTTGAACAGTCTTCAGGACATAGTAGAGGATAAAAGGTCCCTGGGTGCATGAGGAGCTGGACACAACTGAATGACTGAACAATTATAACAGCAAAAGTATGAAAGGTGTAAGGATTTGAGAGGATCATGAGGCTAATATGAATTGAAGCAAAATAAAGAAAGCAGAGTCAAAATAGTAGATAAACAATGATTGCAATCAAGGAGTAAAGATAAGACTAAAAGTTAATGGACGTGTTTATACCATACTATTATCTGGGTGCTGTTTGGGAAATATCTATTTTATCCAAAATAAAATAAATTATAAGAAACATAAAATAAATTAATAATAAAAAGGGAGTGGGACTTTTATGGCAATGAACAGCTTAGAATCTTTCTGCTCAATTTCCCAAATGCTGTCAATCTGGACCTATTCAATTAGAGCTTCAACTCATTGTCCATTTGACAATTCTGTTCAAGATATCGTGATGGATTAATATAATAAGTTGCTCCTATTACTTCATGTCATAATCTGAACAATATGCATTGTTGATCCACTGTTTTTCCTGTGTGGATGGCTAAGCCATCACTTTGGAATGACTATGGGATCTCATTGAGAAGGCCTAGAAGGTCAAAGTATGGTGGCATATGCTTGTATTCCCTATTCCTAGAGAGGCTGAGGCTAAGTATTTCTTGAGCATAGGTGTACTGAGCTGCAATATAGTTATAGAAGATCATCAATTTACCCTAAATCTGGCACCTATATAGTGAGGGCAGAGATTGGGGCAGGGATTGTCAAAACTGCCTAAGGAGGGACAAACCAGCCCAGGTAAGAAATGGTGCATGTCAAAGCTTCCATTCTGATCTTCAGTGAGATCAGTGGCCATTGCACCTCTATTCTGAAGGGGGAGAGAGAGAGACAGAGAAAGTCAGAGACAAAGAGCTAGAAATTTTACTGTTCAGTAATGATTTTTTTCAGTCACTGTGACCCACAAAAGAGACCCCACATTCATATTTTGTCACATTCACCTCTACCCATTCTAAAATGGTTCTTTACTTCCAACTCTTTTTTGGAAAGGAGGCTAATCTTCATACCTTACGGAGCATGTTGGGGGAGGGACAGAGAAGAGACATAGTTTTTTACGCTTAGATGGCTTTTAAGTGCAATGAAAGACTGGCCAATAAGCACCCAATCCTGGCAGTATTTATGTTTGGTGATCCTACTTCTGGCAGTGTATAATAATGTGGATAAAGAACCCAGCTGCAGATTATAAGCAGATATTCTGAAACAGTTTCCTATCTACTTACTATGTAAGTATGGTAAGGATAAGCCTTTTGTTTGGCTGCTAAGATAGAACTGAGGGTGCACACAAAGGAAAATAATTGACCAAGGCAATCTCTTTCCTTGGAATCATCTGGATGAGATATTGTTAGCCTGCAGGTGGAGAGAAAAGCCTTGAGCCTTTACCTTCCTACACAGGCTACATGAGGATATAACCCTGCTGTTTCTTCTGTTCCTGTATGGAAAATGGAACAAACTAGAATACATCCATGTGAGATTCAAAGGGCTGGGGTTGCCATTGGAGGTGCAGGAATTCAAATACATATCAGAATTTGTCAACATAGCCCTGAGGTGCAACACATCTCAACTAATGTAGCTTCAGATCAACCCAGGAGCTGAGTTTCATGTACTCCATCAAGCGAGCAACTCATCCAGTGGCTATGCTGCATTCAGAAATAAATTTTATGGTATGAAGCAACCACTTTATTTGAGCCCAGCTTCCCCAGGAAGGAAGGGAGTGGAGAGAAGTGCATGCCCTCTGTTTAGGAGAATGTTTTAGTACTTCTATTCTCACTATATCTTCTTAGTAAACAAATCTTTGTAAAAGAAATTAGATAGTAATTGATTTTATGATATTGGGGAGCTAAACACCAGGTCAATCAAAAATATAGGGGAGACAGTAATAAGCAGGTAATTGATATTAAGGGAAATGTAAACAGGAATGGGACCAAGTTGACAACAATAAAAAAAGATACCCACAACACTTCAGAGTACCCCTAGAACCAAGATATAGCCAGCTATGTTCTGAGGACTTGCCAGCATCATTTGGAGTAGGAGCTGGCATACACACATATGTATATACATGCATACATATACATATACATCAGAAAAATATAAACAGAAAAATCTTGAATAGTTTGAGATAAGGCTACAAATGTTAGGACACAGGGACACCAAGGGACAACTTAAAGGAGAAGTCTTGCCGTTTAAAGGACAGCACTTTCATGTAAGCATAGGGAAGGGGGTTGTTCCATGCCTATAGGACAGCAATCAGCTTAACAGAAATAGAGGTTATGGTCAATAAAACAGAGAGAATAGGTAGGGCAGCCTTAGTGAAGAGTATTAAGGAGATGGAATTAAAAAGGGATCTAAATGAAGTATAACTTGAGGGGGCCCCATTGAATCTGAACTTCAGAGAAATGTAGAGAGAGCTTAAGGCAGGTTTGGGAAAGAACCATTATGATTTCCAAAGGACTGGGCAATAAGATGTATGAGGAAAGATAAAAATATCTCAGAAGATCTCAGACAATTCATCATGGAGAAGAGAGGGAGGGGAGGGAGGAGAGGAGAGGGAGAGGAGAAAAGAAGGAGAGAGGGGGGTGGCAACCAATCTTTCTGTGTTTTGTTTGTTTGTTTGTTTTTGTCTTTTTAAAAGGGATTTTATGTAAAGGAAGGTGACTGGCTGATTTCCATCTCCATAGAAAGCTATCACAATGGTCTGAAGCTGCACTGGGGATGTGTATAGCATGAGAGGTATAAAGAGAAACTTCTTGAAAGAGATGTTTAGACAGGCTAAGAGGCATGACTATAGAGTCACCTTCCCATGAGATTTGGAAATTCGTTTCAAATAATCACAGAAGGGACCTTAGTCTGGAATGAATTTAGGTAGAATAATACTTAAAGCCAGAACAAAGGAAAATACAATAGCCCCTGCCCCAAAGTCTTTTTCAGTTTAAGGAAAGATTTACTCAAAAAAGTGTGTCATTACTCAATTGGACTAACCAGCCCCTGTCAGAGAAGTGGTGAACAGGTCTAGATCCTAAAAATTATCAAGTGATACAAATTTATATTTATTGTGCCATCCCTTTTCTGATCTCTGCCATCCCTATCCACCTTGGCTGCCTATTACATATTGTATAAAGGTATTGGTCAGCTGAGGTGGAAAGGGGGGCAGAAAACATGAAGGTAAAAGTATTTGATGAGACTATATGTTTTTCCTTATTATAAGGGAGGTTCGATGACTAGGGATGTTTAAAAGGTAGCTATGCTATAAAAACAAAAGCCATCAATAAAACTTTAATGCATAAAATTTATATTTACTTTAATATATAATTTATAATTATATATAATATGATTTAACTTAATACAATATATAATACATAATAAATTTATATATGTGAATATACTAACATATATACATATATGTTATATATGTATATATGAATATATTGCTATTATTATGTATATATGTATGAAGGAAAAAAGCCCTGGGATTTTTCTTATCCCCTTAGGGATGACATAGGAGCCCTAACAGAGGTATCTCTATATAATCTTTTCCTCTCTCCCTTTGTCTCTTTTCCTTCCTTCCCTCCCTCTCTCTCTCTCTCTCTCTCTCTCTCTCTCTCTCTCTCTCTCTCTCTCTCTCTCTCTCTCCCTCCCTCTCTCCTCTATATGACTATAGAAGAATAGGTTGAATATGTAATAATATAGGCATATAAAATTAAGTTTCAGTTAAACATTTCCCAGCACATTTCTCTTGAATCAAAAGGCAAATGCTAAATGAAAAAGCACAAATAAATTTTAATTACTAAGAAAAAATAATTTTAAAAAGGCTCTTTTAAGACTCTCCTGGAAAGGCGGAATCCCAAAGCTGGAAAGGACCTTTTGTTTGCTCAGTCCAAGTTCCTTCTCAAAATTAAGACTCCTATCTACAATATCCCTAATACATAATGATCTTAGCCCTGCATGAAAATATATAGTGACAGGGAGCTATCTGACAGAGCAACTCATTACATTTTCAGAGAGCTCCTGTCTTTAAAAAGACAAATTCAAAGCAAGGAGAAAGCATGCAACATACTATTCCCATTCCAAGAATATTTTTGTCTTAAAAGAGAGCGTAGAGAAAAAAAGCATCACCCAACCAGGGGTATGGAACACTAATGGTAGAAGTTAAGGCAGTAGAGAGGGAGAAAGCTTTAGGCTGTGGTCTAGATAGTCAATTCTTAAATTAAACCAGGCAGGAACTACCTGAACATCTCTGTGTAATGCCAGGGAAGTTTGGGCTTGCTCTTTGGTAACAGAGGATGGAGGATTCAATGAGGCAAAAAAAAAGCCTTGAAAACTTGTTCATTTTTTCTGCCACACTCTGGGGAGATTTTGTGTGTGTGTGTGTGTGTGTGTGTGTGTGTGTGTGTGTGTGTGTGTTGTATGTATGATGTGTTTGTCTTTTTATATGTGTGTGTACTTGTAATGCATTATGTTTGTGTATGGGTATGTATATATGTGTGTATTTAGCATGTATTTGTGAACATGAGTATATGTATTTGCATCCATGGACATATGCTTATGCGTGGGGCATTAGTGTATACGTGTATTAAGAAAAAAAGCCCTGGGATTTTTTTCCCATCCCATTAGGTCCCCAGAGAGAGGATGCATGTTGTTTGCTGACTAATCTGCTTTTACAGTGGAGGGTGTTACTTATAGTTTCCTGAAGCTGCTCCCCACTCCCTCCCCACATCTTTCCTTTTTCTTTTTCTGTTACTAGCCTCTCCCAGGTCCCAAGGTTGGAGCCCAAGCTGTGTGCCCCTCACTGCTGAGGCCTACAATAGTTTAATTGCCATTTAAGAGAACTGGTGCAAATGACCTTTAACAGCTGGAGCGTCCCTGGGCCCTTCATTTGTCACACTAACATCCGGAAAGAAAAAAGAGAGACTTCCTTTGTTAATGGGAAATTCTTCTCACAGCAATTAGCCTGGGATGGAGGAGCTGGCCGGGAATTTCTCCTACACTCACATGGGACACAAGTGATTCTTGTGTTTTTTCTTTCTCTTGGAAGGGGAAGGGGAGGGGAAAGGAGGAAGAGGGGATTGAGTCAATGGACAAATGTGATTTAAGATCATTGAACCTTAAGACCCACACACCCCTACCCAACATGTATATGCATACACTTTTCTTTTACGGTCCTTTTATTTATTTTTCCCATTTATGGTTTACAAAATACTTTCTCATAGCAGCCCTAGTGAAAGTGTTGTTGTTGCCATTTTACAGATGAAAAAAGTGAGGTCCTGAAGTGACTTGTTCATTGTTACATAGCTTATTTATACAGAATTACACACAGGTCTGCTGACCCCAGGTATGGTATTCTTTTTTTTTTTTTTGCATTCAACGTAATGTACTTGTTTAATTATTGACTCAGCTTCTCCCATGCCTCAAAAGTTTCCTAGTTCCATATTGAATTCCTTTTCTTAAAACTTATTTATCTATTTTAAGTTTTCAACATTCACTTCCATAAGATTTTGAGTTCCAAATTTTCAAATTTTCTCCCCATCTCTCCCCTCCCCCACCCCAAGACAGCATGTAAATTGATATAGTCTCAGCATATACATTCATATTAAACCTATTTTCACATTAGTCATGTTGTAAAGAAGAATTAGAACTAATGGAAGACACCACAAGAAAGAAGAAACAAAGAAAGAAAGAAAGAAAGAGAGAGGGAGAGAGAGAACAAATAATATTCTTTGATCTGCATTTTGACTCCATAGTTCTTTTTCTGGATGTGGACAGCATTTTCCATCATGAGTCTTTTGGAATTGTCTTAGATCCTTGCATTGCTTATATGTATATACTTATAGATAGAAAAGGCCTTAGAGTTCATAGTCCCATGAAACTGCTTCTACTTTGCAAAGAATTCCAAGTATCTTCCAGACATCTCCTGCCACTCAATCCCTGCTTCCAAATGCCAGGCAAGGAGCAGGAGCAGGGAGCAGGGGGCAAGGATTATTCTGTATAGATCTTGCTGTATAGATCAGGGAGAGGGTGGTACAAACTGAATAAACAAACTGGAGAAGGCCCCAGATAAGGGTAATGTGCATGGGATCACCTGGGGGGGCAGCAAAATGAGGATCTGAAACGACAGTTAATCAAAGTCCACTCTGTCATTCAGCAAGCCTTCCCTTCCTTTCCTTGAATATAACCATTCTTCCTCCTATGACTATCTCTTGTTTTTCGTTCCTTTTCCTTTTCTCCTCTCTCTCTTTCATCTTCTTCCTCTCCTTTTTTCTCATCTCTTCTTTTCTCTCTTTTTTCTCCTTTTCTCTCTTTCTATTTATTGTCTCTCCCTGCCTTTTCTCCCTTCACCTTCCTTTCTTCTTTCTCCTTCATTCCCATTCCCTTTCTCTCTCCGTCTATCCCTGCCTCTCTGTCTCTGTCTTTTCCTCTGTCTTTCTCTGTCACTTTATCTCTGTCTCTCCTCCATCTCTCTGTCCCTTCTGCTCTCTGTCTCTGTCTTTCTATGTGAGTCTTTCTCTTATCTTTACTCTTTCCTGTAAACTTCCTAGCACCACACCACACACACATTTTGCTCCCCACCATAGACAGCTTGCTGGAGTATCAAGTAATTTTATCTCTAGATTCAAATCAACCCGAGCACTTATGTCCATGTGAAGAATCCCCTTCCTGAGGTAAGGAAAAGGCAAGACCAAAGGAGCGCAGACTTCCTTGGGAGAAAATCAATTTTACCTTTAAATTAATTTAGACAACTGAGTCACAGGAAGTCTCCATGAGAATCATGTTCCTCCCTAAAGCTTGTGACTTGCAAAGCAGCAAGGTGAAGTGGGGAAGTCATTGGTTTGACCAAAAGGGCACATGCGTCTTATCCTGTCTATTTTCTTCATTCTTCCCCTATCCCATTGTTTAGCTTGCCAGATACATAATACATATACATATATATGTATATATATATGTACATATATATACATATATATGTATATGTATATATGTGTGTGTGTGTGTGTGTGTGTGTGTGTGTGTATGTGTGTAGCTATAGAAATGGAATTTAGTGGAGAATTTTCATTGAGTTGGGAGTTAGGAGAGACCTTTATTCTAGTTCCAGGTCTGCTACAAATAAGCTTTTATCCACAAGTCGATTCTTCATCTTGGGCCTTTCAGCATTTCAACATCTATAAAAAGAAGGAGATTTGTTTAGTCAGGAGGTCTTAATCTGGGATTCACAAATTTGAATGGGAAGAAATTACATCCTCCTTTTCACTAAAATTTACCTTTTTCTTTCTTCCTAAATAATCAAAATTAAAATTATTTAAGAACATTATTCTAAGAAGGTGTCACAAGAGGTTTAAATAGACTGGCAAAAGTGTCCACGACACATTAAAAAAATGGTTAAGAACCCCTGGCAATCTCCAACGTCTCTCTCAGTTCTGATATTCTTGGGTTTGAGGTATGTCCTTGGATTGCAAAAGTCCTTTTAGACTGGGACCAATTTTCTTCCAAGTCCTGGTCTGCTGGGTCTCAGATAATTTGCATGGTTAGTTATTGTGATCTCTCTCTCTCTTTTGCCATCTGTCTGTCTGTGTGAATGCCTGATTGGTTCTCCGTTTCTGTCTCACACTCTTCTCCTGTGTAAGGCCCAAGAAGCAGTTCTCAAAGGCAGGAAGGTTTTCATGCAGCCAGGATTTTTCAGAGATATAGTCAGTTGAATTTGCCTCTACTGACATGGAATGGCAGACAGGTTCCATCCAAAGCCACAGGGTGCTCAGCAAACCTACCCTGGGCCAAAACTACTCACTAATTAAAGCATTTTGTGGGATGAATTGAGTCCTGGAGAATGTTGCCAGATTGGGGTAGCTCCTAAAGCCCAATGCCCAGAAAAGACCCTGCTTTGGAGATTGGTGCTGCCAGTTTCTCCCCCATGCTACTCTTGTACCCTTCTTTGAACAAAGAAGATTGGACATTGCCAGGTTAGCACTGTCTCCTCCCTATGCCACCTGCTGCTACTGAGCTCTCCTTTTCCAGGGGAGCAAAGGTCATAGCTCACCCAGAGCTTAATCTATTTTTCCTTCTTTTTTTTTTTCCAGGCCCAGAATGATGGATGGACTCTGGAAAACCTATCAAGCTAAGTCCGGTTGTCTAACCATTTCCACCAGTGCCAGCCAGGTGCCTTTGAGTCAAACTCTTAGGAGCCATTTGGCTGCTAGACCATCTCTGTGGGGCACCGTGTTTATTTGGGCCATTTCCCGTAGCCAAAGAGGAAAGGGTTAGAACTGGAGTTGAGCCTTGTTGATTATTTTGAGTAGCCTTTGAATCATGGTCTTATGAGCATCTCCAGAATGGAAGGGTCAACAAGGTCATGAACTCTCTTGAAAATACCCAATATTTTTCTGGTCATCACTTAGGACCCTTCCTTTCTATCTCTGTGTCCAGCCTGCCAGTGGGCATTATGTGGTTACCAAAAAAATACGGAAAAGCTGACAAGGGTCTAGAGGAGAGAAACAGCAATGACTGAAGTATAGAAGAATGCAGTAAGTTTGGCCAGAGTTAAGTCTGCATAATAATTTGAGGGAGGTGTATGGGCAGGGAAGACTTCCAGGTTCCTATTCTCTTTCTGGACTCCAGGGATTGTCTCATAGCTCCATAGATTTGAATCCTCAGTTGTTAACTTATAAGGGGTTGGTCAGATCATAGAGAAAACTGTCTTTACTACCCAAATGAGACTGTTTTCCAGTACTACTTCCTTCCCCAAAAATACCTGTTCCCTTCCTCTCTAACTTTCCAAGTCCTTTCCATTCTTCAAGACCAAATTCAAATGCCGTTAATTCTGTGAATGCTTCTCAGATGACACTGCCCCACAAGAATCTTTCTCTCCTTTGAACTTCTGGTACTCACTGTCCCTACTGCTCGTTTGGTAATTAACCAAGGATTGTCTTGTGAAATCAACTGTGTTGAAGTTGCTCAACTGCCATCTTGTGTCTTACTGAGAGCCAACATAGTGTAGAGGTTAAAGGGATATCTTTGCAGTCAGGGACTTAGATGGAGACCCTGTCTCTAACACATGCTTTCTATGTCCCATATGGATCTGCCCTCCAGGTTGCTCTTTAAGGCTACAGGTTATTATTTTTCTTTTTTTAAATTTTTTTAATTCATTTTGAACTTAAATACAAAAAGACAAAAACAATTTCCTTGTACACAGTGCAACACAAAAAGAGGATTCAATTTGAAAACATTAACTTCCATTTCACACTATTGACTTTCTTTAAAAAGCTATGCAGTGAATACTACACATCATTTTCAAAACTTCTCTGCTTTTCTGTACTTCCTTTTGAGTTTTCTTTATTCTCAACTATGTACTTTTTATTTTTTTTCTCCATCCCTCCCTGCTGAACACTAGGGAAGGCCACCATTAGATACAGATGTATGTATGCGTATGCATGTAAAACCATACTATACATACTTCTATTTATCAGTTCTTTCTCTGGAGGTGGATAGCATTTTCCTTCATAGGTCCCTTGTAGTTGATTTCAGTATTTATAATACTCCAAATAACTTAGTTGTTCACATTTGTTTTTTGAACAATATTGCTATTATTGCATATAACGTTTTCTTGGTTCTACTCATTTCACTCTTCATTATTTCATGCAAGTCTTTCCATATTTTTCTAAAACCAACAAGTTCATCATTTCTTATGACAAAGTAGTATTGCACAATCATACACCACAACTTGTTTATCCATTCACCAACTGATGGACATTCCCTCAATTTCCAGTTCTTTGCCATCACAAAGAAAGCTGCTATAAATATTTAAGAACATATAGGTTCTTTCCCTTTTTCCTTGATCAACTTGGGAAATAGACCTAATAGTGGTATTGCTGAGTCAAAAGGCATACATAGTTTTACAACTCTTTGTGCATAATTCTAGATTGCTCTCCAAAATGGTTGGATCAGTTCACAGTTTCACCAACAAGGCTGCAGATAATAAAGCAATTGTCAATATGCATCATTAGAGTGAGTTTCCATACCAAGAGTTCCTGACATTGCTGAAATCATAGGTCTAGCCCCTCGCGCAAAAGGAGCTTGTTAAAATAACATGAGAAAGACCTCCAAGATATTTAGAAGATCCTCCTTTGAGGATTTGTAAGACAATGCATACAAGATTTGCTCCGGATGAAAAGTCATGAATGAGTTATCAAAAGCCCCAGTGGAGGAAGTACTCATATCAACAAGATCTATATCTATATGTATGTCTATATGTACCTCTATATCTGTATCTGCATATATATATATACACACGCACACATAAATGAAATAAAAATATAGTAGATGTATATACATAACACATAATAACATCATAGTAGGCATATATACACATGTGTCTATATAATATACATATATGTATACACACCTACTATATTGTTATCTTATTATATGTCATGTATATATGTATGTTGTCTTCTTTACGTAGCTTGTAAGCCCTTTGAGGGCAGGGATGGTGGCTTAGATCTCTGTGTCATCAGCTGTGCCTTGAACATAATAGATGCCCAAGAAATGTTTTCAAACTGATGGAGTATTTGATATCAGAAAACCAATTAAGTGATTTACGATGAGAATGATGCATGCCAAACAGATGGATATTCTTGTCAGCCAATTATCACATTCTTTTCTTAGTAGGGAAGTCTTTTTGGAAAATGAAATTGAGATCGTGTCCAGGTTCAGGGCACTGTTGGGAACAGAAATGGGGTAGAGCTAGCTTGCCATCACCACCTTAAAGCATGTTGTCTTAGGCAAAGAAATTGTGTAAGACCAATTGGACCAATTTTAAAAACATCTACCACTTCCCTTCCTCCATTGGTGGTGTTCTCTTTGACTCTACACTAACTTCTGCTAGCTGCAGATCACTGCATCAGACTCTAATGCTTTCTATTGGACTTGATAATCTTAGTGAGCTCTTATTTGACATGAAACAGTCTCTCCCCCTCCTGCCATCCCATCACTGTCTATCTCTCTCTAGCTGTCTCTTCTTCTTTCTCTGTTTCTTTGCCTCTGTCTCAGTCACTCTGTTTCTCTACCTCTTTGTGTCTCTGTCTCTGTCTCTGTCTCTCTGTCTCTCTCAGGCTCTGTCTCTCTGTCTCTGTTTCTCTGTCTGTCTGTCTTTCTCTTTCTCTTCCTTCATTTCTCTCATCAGCAGCCACATCATTGCTTGGACTAATGCCTTTTTATCCACAAGGAGCCTTGGTGAATATTTTTTAATAATAGGGAAGTATTGGCTACATTCCCCATTAGGAGACAAAAAGCTGATGGCCGCATAGTGAGAATATGGACACAGCACTAGCAATGTGCCAATAAGTCTTAGACTGCCCAAGCCAACCAAAAGTTCCTATCTTGACTCCTTCATTCCCAGACAGTGCTGTAGACCCACTGCCCAGATTTCTTGCTAAGTTCTCTTTTGGCTTTCTTGGAAGCTGCCATTTTCATAATAATAGTGTAATTTGATACTTAAGATTTATAAAATGTTTTACATATGTTATTTCAACTGATCCTCATAACCCTGCAAGGATCAAAGTATATTAAAAAAATTATCTCAATTTTACAGATAAAGAAATTGAGGCAGACAGAGGTTAAGTGACTTGCCCACAGGCATGCAGCTAGTAAGTGTCTGAGGTAAGATTTGATCTTAAGTCATCCTGACCCTAGTCCAGCACTCTAATCACTGTGCCATCTAGCTGCATCACAGACTATAAAGAAAACTATTATTGTTTAAGTAGAAAGCAAATTGTTTGAATAAAGGAAGCCTAAGTCCAAATTGTGCTTGTGACACTTTGTGGCCTTAAGCAAGTGACTTAATCTTTCTATATCTTAATTTATTTATTTATAAATAAAACCCCATATGACAGACTCCTTTTTGACTCAAAGGACCAACTATGCTTCAAAAAGCTCTCACTTATTTGTCTCATTGCCCCAACCTTGCAGAACCTGGGCATCACAGAACTGATCTACCTGAGTGGCCATAAATTCCCCTTATAAGCACTTAGGCTCACAAAGCTTCTAAACATAGAACAGTTTTATTTACTTGGATCAAGTTCATAGATAACTCCTCCACTCCTCTCCAGTGAACCCACCCTTCTTCCAGAAGGACCTACACTATCTTGGTGAAATACAGTGCTACCCAGGTTGAAGCCCCAGTATGGGTAAACATCAATTTTGTTTTGTGCTTTTTGACAGAAGCTCTTCTCCCATCCATGTTCCACCACTCCACTTCCACTGGCTTCTATTCTACATCACTGTTCTTTGGTGTTCAGCCTTCCTCCAGCACATGATTCTCATTGCTTCCCTTTCAAGTACCAGCTCTCAAACTGCTGAACTATGGAGAATTACATGGGTGTCAGGTTTCCTACTTCTGGGTTATCAGGTGCACCTGGTCTATTTCAATATGCTGTGTTTTTAACATAAATCCCACAGCTTTACACTCCATAAAAACAACTATGGAATCATTTTTTGTTGGCCTTCTCAAAAGGTCCGGTTGTTCTCTAACCTAGGTTAGTGTATGGTGTCTTCATAGCTTTTTACCTTCTCTCTCTGCCTGGATGATGCACTTTTCATTCATGTCAACACCTCCCACTGGATCTTTTGAAGTTAAAAGGAGACAATCCTGCTCTCTATTAATTTGCATTATCATCTCCTATCTTTCTTTGGGGGAATCTGGGAGTAATTATGTTAAGTGTCATGAGCTGCTTCTTGAAAAATCACAAGAAGGGTATTGGAGGGGCATTGTTGGTGGTGCCTAATGGCTGCTCCTGGAACAGATGTCCATGACTCAGAAGGAAAAGAGAAACTTTCACAAGGTTGTTGGGAAGGAAATGCTATTTAGTCCTTAAAGCACTATATAAATTTAAGTTATAGGTCCATCTAATAGTACTGACCTTTTTCAAAAATTTTTTCCTGTATATTCTAGAGAAGAATTCTAGCAGAGGATGTTATAAATCTTGCCATATCTAAAAAGTTTTAAAATGGAGATGATTATCTGTGATGCAAAGAGAAGAACACACAGAAATAGGATTCCCTGAATCTGCATAGATCCCTATGATCTGGCTGTTGTGTGGCTGGGTCCTACATAGGGTCCAGGCCTCAACAAAATTGTTGGATTTATTTCTGAGCCTCTACTTCCATTTTTCAGATTCTGCCTTATTTCTGTGCCTCTCCTGGTCTCTGAGGGCCTTCATGTTGCCTCCTACTACCCAGATAAGTAAAATTTACCTGGCTTATATCCCAACACTTTAGGTCCTTACTCCTGCTGGGAAATTGATATTTGATTCAAGAAAAGGTATTATTGGATCTTAAGCCTTAATATATGATCCAACCTCAGTTAACCTGAGCAGTTTTAAAGGGACTTTCAGTGCCTTAACTCAAAGTAATAATAGATCTTGGAATTTCCATCACTAGTGTAGGACCAATGGATGGAAGTTATAGCAAGGCAGATCTTGGCTCTGTATAAGGAAGAAATTTCTAACTATCAAAGTTATCTAAACTTATATCTAATAGTGAAAGAGACTATCTTTCGAGAAAGTGATCATCTTAAGAGGGAGGTCTGCAAATAGAGGCTGGATAACAACTTTTCATGGATGTTAATAAAGAGGACCCTGTTTCTGGTAGAAGTTGGACTAGACCAGTTTTAAGTTCCCTTAGACCAGGAGCCGCAGAAACCCAAAGAGTAAAGATTTTGGGGGGAGGATCTGTGAACTTGAATGGGGAAAAATAATCATATTTTTATTTTTATACAATTGGTTTTGTTTCTAATCCTATTTTCTTGCATACATTTTAAAATGTTATTTTGAGAAGGGATCCATGGGCTTCACCAGGTTGTTAAAGGGGTCCATGATGTAGAAAAGACTGTTGTTTAAGAATACAATACAACCATCTGTCTAAGAAACCTTGATCTCTCTCTGATTTTTTTTCTTTGAGAGCAAGCAGCCCTAATATAATGAATAGGCCGATGTGTTATTCAAGATTATTGACCACTATCAATTAACCAACATTTATTAAGCACCTACTATGTGCCAAGTATAAGCTTTGTTGACCAACCACTTCCCCCATCCTTTCCCTTCCCTGAACCCCTCATGTTCAAATCCCAAAAAGGAATTTTTTTAGGGCTAGTGATCAAATTATTCAAGATATCCCTTCCCATATGGAACCATTGACTTCACAAAATAGAGAGAACCTTAGAGATCATCTAGTTTCAGCTATTTCATTTTACAAGTCAAAATGAAGCCAAGATAGATTGAGTAACTTGTTCACAAACCTAGGAATCAAGCTAGTTATCAGAACCCATTCTAGGTTTCCTAACTCTCCTTTTCTTCTACATAATCCTTTGTCTATTACTTCATAATTAGTCTCATTTCCCCCTTCCATGAAACTAGCCAGCTCCCTTGAGAAGGGAGAGAGGGCTGGTGGAATATACAATATATCTCCCTTAGTTCCCAAGAAGCAGGCAACCTCTGAGCTGGTTGGGCTTGGAAAGAACACTTCCCACCCAACAAGGGGAGACAACTCACACAATCATGGGCCTGGAAGAAATCTTAGGGTTCATCTAATACAACTTCCTCATTTTACAAATGACAAAACTGATGATTCATTCAAGGTCATAGTAGTTACTAAGTGGCAAGACTAGGTAAGATTCAAATGCAGGTTTCCTAGAGTAAAATCTAATGTTCTTTCCAGGACACTGCAAGTCGATAATTGTAGAGAAACACTTGTGGGACCTGAATCCATTTTCCAAAATATCTTCTATTGTGGGCCTTTATGCCCTCATCTGACAGGAGGCAGCTTGGTACTAGAGATAGTGTGATCTAATGGGGAAAAAATGGATTAGGAGGCAGGATACCTGAGCTGTAATTCAACCTCAGCCACTGGGCCACTTTGGGTAAGTCATTTCCCATGTCCAGGACTCAGTTTCCTCACCTGTAAAATGAGAAGTTTGAGTTAGATGATAACTAAGGTCCTTCTTGGTTCAAGTTTCAGGGAATGGAAGGTGGAGTGGAAATGTTGTCAATGCAGAATATTCTCCATGCTCTCCACCCTCTCTACCAGCTTAACCCTACTCAGACATTCCAGCAGACCTGTTTCCTGGCAGCCGTTAGCCTCATTTTCATTTAGCAGAGGGAACAGGACGTTGTGTGCCCTTCTGGAGGAAGGGCCTTGCCTGGGTGACCCGGTGACTGACTTTTCTCAGCTAGGCCCTTAAAGGCATAAATTCAGGAGCTGAGGTCCCCCTGTGAAGGATGCAGCTGTTATCTATTCATGGCAGGTTTCCCAGTGGGGTCAGGGTGGGGACTACTCAGGGAACTGGCAAGAGGGGGAGCCTGGAAACCTGGTGTAGAATATCCAAAGCACTTGAAATCCCCATAGAAAATTACCCAGGCTACAAGTCCCCATATATTTGTTTTTCGAGGACAGGGATTTTGGCCATGGAAACCTCCTTCCTCAGTAGGAACAGCCCAATAATTCTGAATAACAGAATTAAGAGCAAAGACAAATGGGCTAGCCAAGGATTTACCCAAGATCACATGGGTAGCATGGGACAGAGCTGAGATTCTAACCCAGGTCCTCTGATTCCAAAGTCAGTACTCATTCTATTGAATAGGACTAAGATCTGATTAACTCTTGTGATCTATGGGCAGATAAGTAATGAATTGTAAGGTTGTGACACAGGACTCTAATAAAATTGTTGTGTTTTGTTTTGTTTTATCACCCTGTGCTAACTCCTTCCTTTCCGTGAGCCTATCTCACAAAGGAAATGTGGCAATCGTAGGGAATAATGAACGTAAGATGCTTTCTAGCAAGGAAGTGGTTTAAAACTATCAGCTAGAACTATTGCACAGTGATAATAGTATTAATCTCATATGAATAAGCAAAACTTTTGGTTCTGAACAAGCCCTGGTGGGTCTATCTTATGATCTAGCAGTCCAGTAGATTTGGTTGGGATTGGGCTTATCAGGATCAACTCAGACCCATTCCAAAGTAAATTTAGCTTCCCAGGGACTAATAGGAATGGGCCCTCTGCCTAGTCATCTGTCTTCTATTCAGCAGGATTCTAAATAGACATCTTTGAAGATTTCCTGCCCCACCTTTCCAATTACAGCTGTGGTTCCTTGGGCCTGGACCCAAGTTCTGTAATTGACAAGGTGTTGCAGAAGCCAGTTTAATGAAAATATCAGCCTCCATTTTTGTGTTTGTTAAATGGGATTATTAATATAAGCCACCCACTTGCTGTATCAGGGTAAGACTGGGATTCAGTGCAACAAGTCCACCAGACATTTATTAAGTACCTGTCTGTTACGGAGATACAATGACAAAAAACAACAAACAAACAAACAGATTCTTCCTTGAAGGATCTTACACTTTGCTGATGTTGCCATTGGACTGTATTTATAAATCTCTTATTAAGAAGAATGAGGAAGAGAAAGTGGGAGAGTTGAGGAAAAAAGAGGAGAGAATTGAGAAGGAGAAGGGAGAGGAGAAGGAGACAGAAGATAAAGAGATGAGGAGAGAAAGAATTTTGACAATGTGAAGAGTGACATTAAATCAGCCCAAGGGTTCCAAGGATGTGCTGGAGCCAGCTCATACTGGCTTGCATGATTGCTAACTTTTCACTGGGAGCCTTTCCATCTCAGAAATTGGCAAAAGATATAAATTAGGGCTTGATTTCTTGTTTTGTTGGCTACCTTGACTTAAGAAAGTAATAGAAAAAATGCAGATTAAATTCAGGTTAAACATAAAAGTGTGTCATGAATATATATTTTGTGGTTGTTGTTTTGTTTTTTTGGTGATCCAGTTGTTCAACATTTGCTAGAATGCTCTTGGATCTAACCCTTTTTTACATACTTAAGATTGTCTCAAGAGTTATGAGCTTGCCACAGCATCTAGACCAGGATAAATGAGGATTTGAGGTCATTTGAGCTGGAGGTGAGTTCCTTCTGAGATTGGTAAGGGAAACTTCACAAAGACTGCCATGTTCTCTCAGTGCCAGATGGAGTAGCTAGTGCCCCTGAAAAGGAATAGCCTGAGAAGTGGTTCTTGCCATGAGAACTTCCCAACTGCTCCCAGCAGCAATTCCCAGATTGGGTGAGAAGGCCAGGGGTCCCTTGGAGAAGATTGTCCAATCCTCCCTCGCCTACCACTCATTAGCCCAATGCCACCTGTTACTGTAGTTGTGGGCTTGGCACAAATACATTTTCAAAAGAGGTAAAAGATGGGGAAGTGATTCACAAACTGTAAAGTACAATATGTGAAATACTGTGATTATCTGTCTATCATCTCATAGCTGAAACATGCACAATGACAGACTATTTGGAAAGTCAAGTTCCTATAAGCTTAGTGAGACTCTTCTTTGATGCACAAAAGCATTAGCCAGGGGTATGCTGTTATATGTTAGACAACTGGCTTTCCTATAAACATACATACATACATACATACATACATATACATACAATATACATGCATGCATATATGTACAGAAGACATAGTTTCAAGTTTTATTTAAATTATTAACATCACTTTCTTAAGTCTAGGTGCCCAATAAAACAATAAATCAAGCCTCAGTTTCTAGCATTTGTAGATTTCCAAGGTATAAAGCTCATACTGAAAATTTAACAATAGGCTCCCATGAGCTGATCTGAGCTGGCTTGAACTGGCTCTAATGTACCCCTGACATCACCCCATCAGCAACCTTTCTCCCCCCTCTCCATACTGGAAGGATACAGAGAAAAAGCTGACCAGGATGATGAGGGGAACTGGAGATCATGACACAGGAGCTTCCACTGAAAGAACTTACTATATTTAACCCTGAAAAGTGCTGGTGCAGGGGGTGGGTGAGCATATGATAGCAATATTCAAATAGTTTGAGAGTTGTCATGTGGAAGAAAAATTGGACTTGACCTATGTGATACCATACCATGGAACTAGAACAATTGGGTGAAATATTCAGGGAAGTAAATTTTGGTTCAATTTAAAGAAAAAAACTACCTAATGTTTAAGCTGGCCCCAAAGAATGTTTGCTTTAGGGGAAATGAGACCCTAGTTACTGAAGGTTTTCAGTGGAGGCTGGCTGAGCACTTGTTGATAATGTATAAAATACAATTCATGCTGCATGGTAGCGGTTGGTATAGATGACCACAGAAGTCTCTTCTAGCTCTGCTATTCTATCATTTTGTAAAAACCTCTGTGGAGTCTTTGGAAACTCAGAGATAAATATCTCCTGAAGTGTCATTGCTAATCTTTGTCAGGATGCCATGAACAGTCGGGGAACTCATCTCTGTGGGCATTCTTTTAGATGTCATCAGCTGATGACTTTTTCTGGCAAAAAAGGTATAATGAGGACAGATATAGTCCCTTTTTGGAACAGGATTTCCCCTCTCTCTTTGAGTCATAGAAACCTGGGATGGCAGAGGCTGCCTGATCTTCACTCCTCTATTTCCTTTTGGAGATATTTCAAGAAACAATCTACGGTAATTTTCATAACTGGCCCAACTGCATAAGAAAAAGACAAGAGGCAGAAAGATGAATGGAAAGAAAACAGTAATGCCTCCTCTAAACCTCACAATTCATAAGAACATATCATTGAAAAGGATCTTGGAAGTCATCTGGTCCAACCCATACCTGAATGTGAATCTTGTCTTCAATATTGCCAACAAGTAGTTATCTGATCTTTGCTTCGAAAATTCCTGTAATAAGAAATCTCACTATCTCCCAAAGATTTCCATTCCATTTTTGGAAGATTTTAGTTTTTTTTTCACCTTCCATAGAACCTCAGTTTACTTCTTTGTAACTTTTACCCATTGTTTCTAGTTTGGCCCTCTGGGACCAAGCATAATATGTTAGTTCAATCATCCAAATACAAGACAGTCTTTCAAATACTTGAAACTAGCTATCATGTGTCTGCTAAGTATTCTCTTTTCCAGATTAAATTTTCCTGCTTCCTTCAGCAAATCCTCATATGGTATGCTGCCCTGGTTGCCCTCTTTTGAATGCTTTTAAATTTATAAAGATTTCAAAGTCTCTTCTAGTGATCTCTTTCTAAGCTGACATCAGACCGTTACTGACTACCTTTGGCAGATGGTAATTCATCCAACAAAAGAACACAGAATCAAAAAAGAGTCAGGGGAAAGTACCTCTCCCAGCAAGGTAAACATGATGCAGAATGTTCCTTAAAGAAATCACAAACATCTAGGACTCCAGGGAAGAACTGTAAAGTACTTTGGGTACATAGACCCAGGTCTATGCATAAGCCTCACAACTAAGGTTTTACAAATTTGTGCACATTCTCCCCTCATGAACACTTTATGAATTGGTGAGTGTAAACTAGGTTTATGTATGAGCTGTTGCATTACAATTATTGTCATTATTATTACCGTTGTCTTCTATTTAGTAAATGATAGATTACAATTATTCTGATTTTTGCCTTCTCATATGGTGAATGTTTCATGCTCCATAGTTAATGATATTATTGTGACTGATTTTGTAAATGGAAGGTACAGCAGTCAGGACTCAGGCTCTACAGTCATGACTATAAATGTGTATTACTCCTACACTGGAGTCTCTTGAAAGTGAGCTGTAGCAGCATATTCAGTAATGCCCAACCCCACTTCTGGGAAAATCCTTCAGGTTTTACCATCATTAGCTCTCAAGACAGTAAAATTACAAGTCCAGCCTCATGCCTATCCTTTGTTCTCATCTGTTCATGAAGTTCAATGTCCAAGGACAAGTTGCTCTCTTAATTTTCTTTTAAATTTAATGTGTTATGAACTGTTGCACAAATAGATAAAATGACTTCTCTTTGTAATGGAATAGAGTACTAGGGCATCACCTAATCTTCTATGGACTTGTTGAAAGAATCTTTGGGACAATTCCAGGAGCATATAGGAAGATGGGAATGATAGGTACTAATCCTGTTCCCAGATGGTTCTGATTTCTTCCACTAATCTCTATATTTTAAAAGCTTTTCATTCCACATAGTTTGGCAATTTATGAGTATTCAATATGGCAACATCTATTAAAAACCATTACTAAATTTTTATGGATGAATGTTTTGTCCTGAAGTTTATGGGTAACATATCTATCTGTGATAATGCTATGGTTGCAGCACAATTTATTTGTTGAGTCTTCAGGATCTATAAATAGAATATAAATCCCTGGAAAAATAAGGTTTGTTTATTTCTTTATCTTTTGTATTTGTATGCCCAGCACAGTCTCTTTTTCCTCTTAGTGTCAATAAGAAATTTTATCGTAATTGAGTCCAAATGACCTTTTTATGTAATTGGAGTGACAAAAAATGTCATTAGATGAAGCAGCTGTACAATGTGTTTATTGGTGTAGTCATGTAACTTAATGCCATTTATACACATTAAATTATCTGTAAGAAATTTTGATACAATTCCCTCTTTAACTTGGAATATGTACTCAGTTCTCTTTGGGAAAGCTGATAATGGGCTTAAAGCTAGGTAGAACAATAGCAGATTTAAACTGTTACCCTGAGAGGTGCCATGCTTTATATCAATTATTTTTAACATTATGCTGGTAGTATGCTTTAAATGGAGAACAGTTTCCTTGTGAACATAAAGTGCTATAGTGTTCTCATTATATTTATGTGTATTTTACATATTCAAACCCTGAATGTTGAACTAAGTCAAAGGCCTTGCAGTATAAAGTCAATATAGATGTTACCTTAGTTCAAAGTTGCTTCTTAAAAATTAAAAGATTAATAGCAAGTAGCTTTTGACACCCCAAAACATTCTATCACATACTTAATACTCCTCAGAGACTATATAATTTTCTTGTGTTAGTGGAGTATTTGTTTTGTGATACAACCTGCAAATACTTTGTGAAAAGTGCAAAAAGCAACATTTAAAATGTTCTCTTATTAGCAAATATGAACATGATGCCTTTTGTTAAAAAAAAAAAAAAGAGTTGGGATCAGGCTTCTGCCTGAGAAGAATTCAGTAAAATGTTTTGCTAGTAATTTATATGCTAGTGTGAAATATCTTAGCCAGAAACTATGGACCATGCCCAGTCCTATGACTTCCCAATTTGACAGAGAAGCTAAAGTTTCAGTAACCTCCCTTGACTTCATTGTTCTTTCATTAATTATATTGTGGCCAAGATTTGTTTTATGTTGGATCCCATTTGCATTTGCATTGTATTGAACTTCTTGGGATCATACAGACAAGAAAATTTTTTATATACTCCACCTAGTGGGTTTTCTTCTTTGATTTCTTTGCTGCTTAAGCCACTGCTGTAAAATTTTTAATTAACGTTGAATTGTTTATTTGGTTCTTTGTGTTGCTTTGATTCTCTGTGTTGCCTTTACCATTTCACATAGTAAAAATGGGTTTACCTATGATGCATTATTTGTGATGGGTTTTTGTATAACTAGTATTGAGTGGGACAGAGTTGGCCTATATATATAAGCTTTGGGTTAGGGATAGTGATCAGAGAAGCTGGTGACTCTGTTGCTTTTGAACCTTAAAAAATCATGCTAAACTAGTAATATTTGGAATAACAGATATAATTGCATGCTGGTATCTCCTCTCTCAGAATATGATGGAGAAAGCAGCTTTGTGTTCTTTTTATTGTCCCCCTCTACTCTAGAATCAAAGCCTCCCTTGGAGAAAGATGAACAAGATTCCAGAAATATCTATCAATAGCTACATAAGCCACATTGTAACTTATGTGTACAGATATAACACACACAATAATAGCATGCGTAGCGTGCACTTTCTTATGCTTTCTGTAAAATATTGTGGAAGAAAACATTCATTCATGGTCATTTGTCAGCTTTTAAAGTAATTATTATTGTTGTTTTGGTGTATGTGGTCTGCTATCTGGATTCACGCTGCCAAACTCCAAAAGAACTTTTCAAAATTCCAATCCAAGTATGCCCGTCTCCACATAAAAATAATTTGAGGCATTAATACAATTTTTGTCAGCAATTGTTTCATTAAATAAGCTTCACTATTTAAAAAAAATATGAAAGGCCCCTAGAGATTTTGGCTACCTAGAGGCAACCAACTAAATGGTCATGACAACTGCCTGGCTCTTGGGTAGAACACAGAGCTTGTATTGGCTCAGATGACATAGATCAGAATTCCCTGAAACTCCTTAATTCATTTCAGTCAGCTCTTATTTATCCACACAGTGGAAGGCAAATAGGAGCACAAAAAAGATCTTTACAATATTATATTGCCTCCTTGAAGCAAATGCTTAAGAAGGCAAATGCAGGCAAAATTTTATCACATCTCTTAAAATGATTACTTAAATGTTGCCATGAATAGAGTAGTGTTGGACTCCCCAGTATTTTGCAGCTGAAGGGCAGGCACCATTTAAAATAGATGTGGGACAAGAAATCTCTAGACATTTTTGGATCTAGACTCTGTTATCTTGACTATTAACTATGTCTCCAAACTTCACATCTTCTGAAAATTTGGCAAGATGGTCATGTATCCTTTAATCAAAATTATTTATAAAAATGTTATACACTGAAACTAGTTTTCCTTTGGTAATTAGAAACTACCTCAGAATAGCTGTTCCCTTTGTCTCTTCTTCTATTTTTTGAATGATGAAAGGGTAGGTAAGAAAAAAATATATATATATAAGCTGCTATGTTTTTGGCAAAGAGATCATGTCAGAAGATGTCTGAAAAATTGGTGTGCCTCATCACTATAATATATCCTTCTATCCCAGGTTTGTTGTCTATTTTTTATACTCTTCATTTAGTTTCTCTTTCTGTCAGGGTGGTCAGTAGAACATCTTTACAAAAATATCATGTCTATTTTTACTTCCATTAACACTCACCAAAACATTCTCTATTGTGTTTCTTCTCTTCTGAATTCTCTCATATGAATATCTATGCTACTAAGCTCCAACCATATTTAATCCATCTTTTCCCTTTTTCTAATGAGTTATACCTGTAGTGACATATTCCAGTCATGAGACCCATCCTACCATGTTTCAGTGACATGCATGTTTAAATTTGTCTCCTTATTTCATAATTTCTAATAAACTTGGTTTATTACCATACTTAGTACCTTTGTATGAAGAAAATTGAAGACATAGATTTTATTGTTGGCTTTCTTAATAAATATTATCTGCCATGAATGATTTCTCTCTTCTACCATTATTCTTCCTTTGCTACTCTCTGTAGTATTAGGTTTGCCAGATCTACATGGGCAATTGTCTCCATCTTTCTTCTTTTTTACTTTGAATGACTCTGCATTAGGTGGAGAAGATTCCAGGGAAATATATGTTTTTACCAGTCATTGTTAAGTATACACCATTCCTTACCAACAATCCATAATTCTCATATGTTAAGGAATCATCCAGAAATACAGTCCTGTTCTCATATAGATCTCTTTATCTGCTGATTACTTCCCACATCTTTCCTAAATCACCTACCTTAAACATTAATAATTAAAACACCATATGGGCCCCAAAGGCACTAATTTTTAAAAAAACTTTCCCAGGATACAATAATTCTTTACAGCATGTCCTATATTTTTGCAGTCTTATCATTTGTTCTCACATCAGTCATCAGACATGAGGAGTGGCTGTCAAGTCTTCAATGTACTTGTCAGGTTTTCCATTTTCAGGAGTTTTCCTGTCAAATTCTAGAAACGTGAGTCAGAAAGAAAGCAAAACTTTCTGTTATTTATGTTTGACCAACAAAAAGCTACCTTAGTATCCCTCAGCAATGAGTCACCACCAAGTTCCTCTAATCATTATTCAATGAACTCTCCCCTGATGTCAGCTGGGACTCAAATTTAGAACTCACTTAATCAAACCTCATTATTTTATAGTTTAAGAACCCAAAACTCAAGGAAAGTGACTTGCCCAAAGTCATAAAGGTACTAAGCAGAAACCATGTTTAATATCTCTAGAATATCTTGTTATTATTTCCCAAGACACTACAGCAATGGGAAAATACTTGTAATAATAAATGAGGGAGACAAGTAGGGCTAGATCTCCATTATCAACCAACATGTCAAATTCTTCCAAATGAAGCCATAGCCAATACCACATCCAGGGACCAAGATAATTGTCCTCTTCATCCCAAAGGTCATGGTGGATGACCTTAACTTTGTCTCTGAAAGATAAGGGAAAGGAAAAGAGAGAGGAAAGGAGAGGGGAGGAGAAGAAAGGAGAGCCTGTTTTGGTCAGGCTTGTTCAGTAGCTTTCAGAGAAAACTATTGGCCCTCACTAATCCAATTGCTTGTTTGGCTAGACACTGTGAAAAATCATATCTTAGAGGGAATTCTTGAAGAACTTTTCCACTGACCACCCAGCCTGATAGCATAGATTCTATCAGTAATTCTGCTCAAGGACTGGAGCATTCCCTTCATGGTCAGGAATTAGTCATCTACAGATTCAGACTTCCCCATCCTGAGCTTCTCAAGCCAGGAAAATGAGGTAGATCTAAAAAATAGCTGTTCTACCTTCTTGTTCCTAGATGCCCCTGAGGTCCCTCCGATTCTGAGATTCTTTTACTGTAGATTGGAACATGTAAAACTGAAAAAAGAACTTTTAGAGGAGAAGGTAATGTGTTCCATTTTGGCCAAATTCTTTGAGGGATTCCCAGTAATTGGCACACCAGAATGTGTGGAAGTGAAGATTAAAATGAAAGGAAGTCTGGTGGAAAGGACCTGGAGACCTAGACTCTAAAGTCTACTTACTCAAAGATGGGGGAAGGGGACTCTCCCTCCATCCAAAGCTAGAGTTCCAAAGCTAAATTCAGCTCCCACAGAATGAGAAAAAGTGCTGTAGTAATTCTATTAACAATGGTCTTGGTATTATTAATATCTTGTTCAGCTGAATGGCCCTAGTTTCCCAGTAGCCAGCAAGTCAACAGCTCCTTACTAATTTCACTTAGGGAATCTACAAAGATTAGGACCTTCTTTTCCATTAGATTCATATGTCTCCCCAAAACTACCTTCCAGAAGAAAAAATCAAGAAATTTGCTATATGAGATGAAGGTAGGAATCATTTCAGATAGAATGACATAGATTCTCTAGTTGGATAGTTTCTTTGCCATATACAAGGAGGGATATGAGGTATCAGAAGATACCACTTTGAATATTTGATGTTTACCTTTAATGTCATATGGATGAAAAACATCCCTAGTTGTAAGATGAGACTACTCCTCAGATGTCATAAGAATTCATGAGGGGAAACTAAACCATGACTAGAAAGTTATTTGAACTTTCAGTAAATGTAATTCCCCCCCAAAAATGACACTATAAAGTCTTCATATCTATCCCCTTGCCTTCAGATAAAACAGTGCTTTAAAAGCAGTGGCTTTTCTCTTTTTGAAAAGTCTCCAGGAAAGGAATCACCCCAGTTTCCTTCCTGAGGAAGTGTAGTATAATGGGAAGAGCACCGAATTTGAAGTCAGGAAAACCCACCTCAAATACTTACTAGCTGTGTGATATTTAGGAACTCATTGAATCTTTCTGGTTCTCTCATTTGTAAAAGGACAGAGTGGGATTCAGTGGCTTCCAGGGTTTCTTCCAGCTCACCATCTTACACTCCATCCTGGACAGAGCTGGAGGACCAGTGCAACAATTTCAATATCAAAAACATCAATGCATTTCAACTAGAGGGAGGGAGGCTGAGAGTCTATCTCCTTTTTTCCTTTTCTACCAGAAAAAAAAAAAAAGAGTAAAAGAAACCAGAACTCAACAGTGTGGGAAGAATATGGGGAAACACAATTCAAATGTTTCTGTGCTTCTTTCTGGGGCAGCTGGCTGGCACAATAGATAGTAGTAGAGAGCTGGGCCAGGAGTCAGGAAGACCTGCGTTCAAATTCAGTCTCAGACACTTACTAACTGCCCAGGGTCAAGTCACTTTGCTCTGTTTGCCTCAGTTCCCTCATCTTTAAAATGAAAAGGAAATGACAAACCACTTCAGTATCTTTATCAAGAAAACCGCAAATGGGATCACAAAGAGTCAGACACTACTGAAATGACTGAACAACAAGAAATGCTTCTTTTTGCCTCCATCCCCACCCCATCCCAACCTCCCATAATCCTCTCTTTTCAAAATCTGTTTAGCAGAGAAGTTGGAGAGAAGGTAAGATGTAGATCAACTCTTCCTACGCCAGACCTCCTGGGCTTCCTTCACTTTAACCATTACTCCTACTTGGGAGCACAAACAGCATAGTTTTTCCTTGGCCCGCCTTCCCTTTCAGGCTGACCCACTGGGTTATTCTCCCATCTCCTCTTACGTCAGATATTTGAACAGCCTGTCTGCTCTCACTCCCTTGTTCCTACTTCTTTCTCCAAATCTGAACACTCATCCCCTGCTTCATGTTCAGGGCAATAGAGTGTTTCCACCCAGAGGAGTGGAATGTTTTTCCCAGGCGGTTACTCCAACAGCAAATCCACATCTTTAGCATACAGGAGGGGAACGATATATATGTAATCAAAAAAGTACATAATAACACAAAGGGTCCGTTACCCAGGGCTTTCTGGATGACTGCAGAAAATTGGAAAAAACAAACAATATCTCTCAGGCTCAGTGGAGGGAAATGAGCCCACACACCAGAGAGAGGAGGACAGGACAGGGAACCAACTCATGGAGCAGGGAGGAAGCCAACTCAAACAGGAGGGGGCTTTGTGCCTGCTTAGAAGGTCAGGGCCCTCCAGTTGGGCTGGAGCCAGACAAGGGCATTTCAGAGATGAACTTCAGCCATACACAGTTCAGCTCTGCCTCCATGGGCCTCCCCCTCTCTCCCCTGACACCTAACAAACCCCTGTTGCCAACAGATTCTCTGGCACATACCAATTCATGGAGGGGGTGATGGTGTCGACAGTGTTGCCCAGAGACATTCAAGGAAAAGGGGATGAAGGTAAAGACTTTAAAGCAAAGAATGCCAAAAATAACCTTTTTCTAATGGTCAATTCTCTTTAAAAGAAAACAGTATCCTCCCTCAGATTACTGGGGGATTGATTCAATTGTGTCCTTTTCCACTGGCCATGGGGATATCATAAAGACATACTCTACAAAAGACAGAGTTACCTAAAGAAAAGCAAGTCCCGGGGAGTTTGGGAGCCTGGGGCCAAGTCACTCTTTACGTTATTTTCCTCTCTGTGGCCTCCCTCAGTGGAAGGAAAGGATGGTGGGGTTGGAGCTCCAAACAAGCTCTGCTCTTATCTAAGAAGCTAGATCATTAAAGTCCATTTGCCAATGAGGCTTCAGGGAAATTCAACAGAATTAAGAATAATACAAATAATACCCTCCATATCCTGGTTCAACTATTGCCCCATGAAGAAGGTGGTACAAGTATCATTGTCTCTGTTGTACAAATGAGGAAACTGAGACTCAGAGAGGGTTTAAGTGACTTTCCTGTCTAGTGAGTGGCAGAGTCAAGGCTCAAACCTAAGGCAGAAACTTTGACATGGCTTAGGAGTAACTGGAGGCCGAAACTGGGACTTAGTCCTTTTTCTGGTTTCGTGTTCTTTCTCCTATAACAAACCTACTCTGTTTCCAGAACTGTTCTAAATGCTATGAGAGATAAAGAAGAAATTTTTAAAAAATGTGGTCTTTAGTCTAAAGGAGCTTATGGTCTGTGGGGGAAAATACACAAGTAACAGACAGATAATAACTCTACAGATTCCCTGGGCCTAAGATCATCTGCAGAGGAAGCAAGTGAAAGAGGACAGCAACAGACTCTTTCAAGGCTTAGCTCAATTGTTACCACCTCCAGGAAGCCTTCCCTGACCTCTCAAAAGTCATCCCAATTCTGTCCTTTATTATTAATGTTCCTGCCCCAAATTACCTTCTAATCAACCATGTTCCCAGTAGAACATAAATTCCTTGGAAGTTAGGGACTATTGTCTGTATGCCCAGGGTTTAGTACAATCCCTTCCTCCTTGTAGTCACTTAATAAATGCTTGGTGGACTAAATACCTTCCCTCCCCTCCTTCAGTCAATCAGTTCTACATCAGAAACTGATATTTTATCAGTGAAAATAACATCAAAGAATGACCACAGGACCTTTCCATGTGACTTGTAACTGAAACCTTCCATATATTTTCTTTCCTATTAGAATGTGAGCTCTCTGAAAGCAAGGCATGTCTTTTCTATTTGTATCTCAAATGCTTTTGTGCATAGTAAGTACATAAGTGATTTATTCATTTATTCAGTTAATCAATCTATTCATCAAACCATGATAATGGAGCACTCACTTAATGCCAAACTCTGCTAGATGCTATGAGGATTCATTATTGTTGTTATTTGTCTTTCATTCTTGAGCAGGACCAATGACATCAGTAGGGTGATGTTTTCATTTGCAAGGGAATTGGATTTAAGTGAGAGAGGGCTGTGCAAAGTCATCAGTCTCACTCTGTCTTCAAGACCCATCAGACTCCAGTGGCAAGACATAGGTCAGGAAAACTGGTGATGGCCCTGGATGCACTGGCCTTTTTAAGCTAAGGTCTTTCCCAGGTCTCAGTTTTTCTGAGGCAATGCCCATTCAGTAATTAAAATCTAGGTAAGAATTGAGGCAAAAGATGGCCTACTTTGCCTTCATAAAGAATCAGTCTGGGAGGAGAGGACTGATTGAGGAAATAAATATTGTCCCTACCCTCAAAATACTCCCCAGTGGGGTAAAGAAAGGCAGAATGTGTGCAAACAAGACCCACAAGAATGACACCTCCAGTCAGGTCTAACTTTCGGCAGGTGTCCAGAGAGCTACACCAGAAGGTGCCTGGGGAATCCAGGAAGGATTCAAGTGACCAGTGCTGGCAGAGAGAAAGAGGAAGGAAGGGGAAAAGGGGAAGGATGACATTCTGGGAAGTTCCATGGAGAAAATGAGTTTTGAGGAAAGCTTGGCGGGAGGTAGGGGATGTGGCTTGGCAAAGGAGAGGGAAAAGGACATTCCAAGCTGGGGAGAATAGTTTAGGCAAAGGCGAGGAGGTGATGAGCAAGTTATTGTACCCTATTATATGCACCACCTCTGGGACTCAGTGGGATGTCAAGGCTGGACTGGGGATGCTTTCTGGGACATGAAAATTGTTGTTGTTAATTTTCCTCTATGCAGAAGAAATAACTAATGAAGGGACATGAATTTTCCAAAGCCAAGGGGCTGATTTCATCTTAATTTCTAGCTGGAGGTGGAAAGAATGAAACAGGATTGCACCTCAGAATGCTTCCCTGATTGTTCCATGTGGTATAAGTGGGTGTTGAGTGGTTTTCACCTGCGGTTTTCTGGACTGCCTGGTGCCCCTACCTGACACCCCTCAACCCCAGGATAAGCATATTTTAACTCCCATTAGACTCTGATACCACTTGGGGAGCTAAAAAAGGCATTCTAGGGTGCTGTTTGTCACAACTCAGCATTGAGTACCCATCAACAAGACATTTAACCTCAGTTTCCTCATCTGTCATTTGAGGAGGTCATATCACATGGCTTCCCAGCTCTAAATCTACTATTCCAAAATGTCAGTCTTACCATTCATCTTGCTGTCATCCCCATACCCCAGCTCCTCAGTGGCTGAGTTCCTGTTCCACACCTCAGGTCCCTTGTAATTATAGCCATATCTCATACTTCCACTCATCAATTACTGTATTTCTTGACCCTCAACCTTGTCATTCCTAATTGAGCTTCCTCACCCTGAGTGAGCACCACCATCTAATTTCTCTCCTGTTCTAAGGTTGCTGGGCATCTTTGGAGAATATCATGCCATCACACTGATTTCAGGAGTTCATGACCCATAATCTTGTCTATTTCTATTGCCTTCACTGTAGTGGAAGTCTTCACCATCATCCACCTGAGCTATTGCAATAGTCTCTTTACAGGTCATTCTGTCTGCACTCTCATCTCCATCCTTTCTTTATACAGCTACCTAAATACTCTTTCTTACACATCAATCTTACCATTTGTTCCTCTGCTAAAAGAAACTTCTGTAATTTCCTATTGCCTTCCCAGTAAAGTTCAAATTCCTGTACTTGACACTCAAGGCCCTCCACAAGGTGGTATAAGTACCATGGCTAACATTATGTACTTATCTCAGCTTCCTTCCCTAAACACACTAGACTCTAGAGAAAATAGGTTACTTTATTGTCCCCTTACCCCAACCTGCACTACTTCCATGCTTTTCCTTACTCCATTCCCTAAATCTGGACCACACTCCTTCTCTCTTTGATTTTTCATTCTTATCATCCTTTAAAGACTACCTCAAGGGTGATCTTCTCTATGAAGTCTTCACAGATCCCTCCAGTTGGCAACAACCTTCCCTCTAGACCTCACAGGGCACTTTGTTTTGCAACTTAACCAACACACTTATCAAAATCACAGGATCTCAGAAATAGAAAATGAACCTCAGGGTCCCATCCATGAACAAAAATAAGCTCAACAATATAATATAAATGATAAGCAATTAACCAGGGTATTCTTGAAGACCACCAGTGAGGGGGAAATGCACTACATTTGTCAGCAGGCAGTTGACTCCTCCACTGTGGGATAACTCATTGTTAGGAGACTTTTCCTTAAATAAAGTCCAAATTCTTCTCTTTGCAAATTCTTCCCACTGTTCCTAGTCTTATCCCTCTGGGACCTAGCAAAACATATCTAATCCTGCTTTCATGTGACAACCCTTGAAATACTTGAAGACAGCTAACACATGCCTACTACCTTCTTTACTTTAGTCTAAATATACCCAGTTCCTTCAAGTGATCTTTATAGGGGATGATCATATGATCCTTTGCTATCTGGTTACCCTTCTATGAATGTTCTCCAGCTTGTTTCCACTAGAATGTCTTTGTGAAAAATGTACAAACCATTGTTTTTTGGTCCAGACTTTCAACCACTCTCAATCCATCAAATTCTATTATTGTGCTATCTAACTCAGTAGTTAGGTGGCACAGTGGATAGAACACTGGGTTTGGAATCAGGAAGACTCATCTTCCTGAATTCAAATTTGGCCTCAGACACTTACTAGCTATGGGACCCTGGGCAAATCACTTCACCCCATCTGCCTCAGTTTCCTCATCTGTAAAATGAGCTGGAGAAGGAAATGGCAAACCACTCCGGTATCTCTGCCAAGAAAACCCAAATGGGGTCACAAAGAGTCAGAGTGAACAAAACTATTTAATCAATTTCTTAGCTCACATTTCTTTATCTTTTCAACAAGAATATTATACGAGATGTTGGTGTTTCCCCTAGCCTCACCCCAACCCCTAAAACCAAACAGAAAACAGAGGATCACAGATTTAAAACTGGAATGGACTTCAGAAGCCATGTAATCCAACCCTTTCATTTTGATTAGTCCTTTTTCAATTGTGTTCAACTCTTCTTGACTTCTTTCCTTTTCCAACTAATTTTACAGATGAGGAACTGAAGCAAACAGAGTTTTGTGCCCAGGGTCACAAAACTAATAAGTGACTGAGACCAGATTAGAACTCAGGTCTTTCTGACTCTAGGGCCAGCACTCTATCAACTGTACTACCTAGATGCCCTATTTTACTGATGAGGGAATAGGGGGCCAGAGAGGTTGAGTGATTTTTGCTCAAGGTAACACAGGCTAGGGGGCAGGTAATGTTTTCAAATCTAGGTCCTCTGACTTCAAATTCAGCCTTCTTCCCACAGTACTATTGCTTCTAGCCAAGAGGATCCATTGTCTGGGATAAAGGATGGAACTGATGTTTTCATTTTAAAGATAGGGAAACCAAATCTAAGAGAAGTTAATGAACTTGCCTAAGGTTGTGTTAGTAGCACAGTCAGGATTCAAACTTAGGTCCTCAGACTCTAAATAGAGAAGTATTTTAGACCAGGGGCTCATACACTGGAGGTCTATGAACTTTAAAAAATTGGATAACTGTTTCAATATGGTTAGTTTTCTTTGTATTCCTACGTATTTTATTGTATGCATTTAAAACCATTATTCTGAGAAGGGGTCCATCCATAGACTTCACCAGACATACCAAAGGTTAAGAACCCCAGATTTAGACCCACTGTCTGGTTATTTTTAGCTCAAGGCTGATGTCCATGGATGCCTTGAATTCTGCTGCCCAAAGGGAAAGAGATCTCTGTATCTCTACCAGTATAATGCCCTTCGGGAAGATACAGCACATTTTTTTTGCAAGGTATTACAAACATCTTTGCAAAAATAACTAGTGCTTTTCCAGCAAACTTGATATTATCAGAAACCTGGGGCTGCTAGAGGTCTGCCCCTTCCTAGAGAGATCATTGGGAGAATAATCTTTCTCACATTTCTAGGGCCCACAAAGGGGGTAGAACTCCCAGGACAGAACAACACTGTTAAGATTGTTGATTGGGCCAAATGGCTCTCCCCTCCACCCTTGACATTAACCCTGGGTGCACACTGTGGGAAGAAGAAGGGCGGGAGGGGACGTCTCTTGAGTTTGTAAAATAAATCATTCTATAGTTAAGCTATCCAGCAGAATGTCTTCTTGGCAAGTTAGCAGCCTGGTTTTGAAACAAATTAAAGTAACATTGTAAGGCATCTGTATGGATGTTCCTGAAATCAGTGACTGATAAATCATTGGATTTTTGCATTCATCTGCTCTGATAGCTGAGCATATTCCTTCCACTGATTTCGTACTCTTGTTGCCTACCTGGCTGAAATGCATTCTTAACGAGCAAATTCAAGAAAATGTATCTGAATAGGGGACCATCAGGTTGTTCTTCAAATGACTGGGCTTTGAAGGAATAGTGATTCTTTCCTTCTATGCCTGGGACATTAGGAGGCAATGTGGTACATACATGGAAAGAGGATTGTATTTAGAGTATAGATATTTATCACCTGTTGTAACCTTGGGTAAATCATTTAATTTTTCTGGGTTTCAGTTTCATAATGTGTAAAATGAGAGAATCATACTTAATGGCCTCTATGGTCTCTTCCAGGTCTACACCTATGATTCTATGCCCTGGGATTGAAGCAAAAGACAAGCCTCCTCCCTGCCCCCGACCCCAATCTGGTGGTCATATAACTAGGGCAGGAAAAAAAGAAATGCCCCAAAGGGAAGAAGCTAAGCAGTTTGCTTTAGTATTTTTGTCTGTATACTACATGACAGTCTTGCTTTACAGAAGCTCATTTCACTGTTGGGGGAAATGCTCAGAAAGAGAATGTCTGGGAATTTCAGGTGGGGGCATTGGCAAGAGGCTCTTCTCTACGGGGGGATTAGAAGCTTTACAAGGAAAACCAAAGACAGTGCTAAGTAGCTTCATGGCTCTTTTTTCTCCATTGAGAGCTCATATTTAATCAATAGTTTAAATATTTTCAAAGATCTTTCCTCATAACAGCCCCCAGATATTGGATAGAGCATAAGCCCATTTTCCAGATAAGGAAGCTGAAATGCCTTAGCCAGGATCACACAGCTAGTTTGTGCCAGAGACAATCTTCAAACCCAGGTTTTCTGATTCTAAGACTAGGATTTTTCCAATATGAAGTGATGCCAACTTAAGTTTTGGAGACAAGATTTGCTGTCCCTCATGTCCACGGCACAAAACTCTCTCTCTCTTCTAGCACATAATATTGCAACATTCTCCTCCTTTCCATTAATAGCTCAAGGACATGTCCTCCAAGAGACTCTTTCTGTAGATCCTCACATTATCTCCCCAGATATACCCATCAATCAGTAAGTATTGTATTATATTATATTATCTGTAAATATTCCTACTGATAGTTACGTGTGCTGGTCTTGTCTCTCCTGCTAAACTCTTAGACTTCTCAAAATAAGGCTCTGTATCTATTTTTAATCCCTGCTTTGCACCCTGCTATGCATCTTACAGGTACTAAAGAAATCTTGATTTTTCTTCTTTTATTTCCTATCTTTTTTTTTTTTTTGCTAGGCAATGGGGTTAAGTGACTTGCCCAGAGTCACACAGCTAGTGAGTGTTGTGTGTCTGAGGCCAAATTTGAACTCAGGTCCTCCTGATTTCAGGGCCAGTGCTCTATTCACTGCACCACCTAGCTGCCCCATTTCCTATCTTTTTAAATCTGCTCTCTCTTTCATTCCTCTGTACCCAGACTATTGGACCTATTGGGTAAATGGAGACAGCTTAGGGGAATGAGGGCATCGGGTCAGAAAGCTCGAATAATACTGGTGAAATTTTGAAAGAAACTTAGATTTCAGAGCTCAGGTGTCTTCAATAGTCTTATCCTGAGTATACCTGAAACATCTTGGGTGTTTTCATTTCTTCTA
The DNA here is from genome assembly GCF_003287225.1 of Phascolarctos cinereus. Classification (NCBI taxonomy): domain Eukaryota; kingdom Metazoa; phylum Chordata; class Mammalia; order Diprotodontia; family Phascolarctidae; genus Phascolarctos; species Phascolarctos cinereus. Next base: position 69,033,010 of record NW_027556180.1, read on the forward strand.
CTTGGGACAATGTCAAATATAGCCCAACATTCAAAAATTCTAAAGGTCTTCCTTGACTTGGTCCCAGTTTACCCTTAAAACTTTCTACCTTACCAGCTTTCTTTATAAAGCCAGAATTCTCTCCCTCCTTACTCTGTTCAAAAACAATCAATGGGGCCAGCTAGGTGGTGCTGTGGACAAAGCACCAGCCCAAAAGTCAGTAGGACCTGAGTTCAAATCCGGCCTCAGACTAAACACTTAACACTAGCTGTATGACCCTGGGCAAGTCACTTAACCGCAATTGCCTAAAAACAAAAACAAAAAACAATCAATGGTTCCCTGTTGCCTCAAAGATAAAGTATAAGTGCTCCCCTGGGTGAAAAAGGCCCTCATGTTAGGACTGTAACCACTCTTTTCAGCCTTACTGCTTTTTTTTTTATTATTGTTTATACAAACTGCATATTCCAGTCAAGCTATTCTAATAGTTATTCCTTAAACTCCACAATCCATCTTTTCCCTCCATGAACCTGCACAAGACATCCCTTAGATCTAAAATGTACTCCCTCCTTAGGTTTATCTCCCAGAATACCTCTGTTTTTCACTGTTCAGCTCAGTTGCCACCTTCTCGGTTGGTTGGTCAACAAGTAGGGATTAAGTCCTTACTATGTGCCAGGCATTGTGCTGAGCCCTAGGGATACAAAAATGGCAAAACCCCAAAACAAACAAAAAGCCCTTGTTCTCACATTTTAATGGAGGAGACAACGTGCAAACAAATATGTGCAAACAAGATAAGTTGGGAGATAATCACAGAAGGAAAATACTAGTAGTAAGTGGCATCTGTGACCTATTCCTTTATATCCCCTGTTGTGTGTCTTGTCTCCCCCTTCCAATTATTTTGTATTCACTTATCTGTGTACATATGCTCCTTGAAGCCAGTGATTATTTCATTTTGTCTTTGTAACCCAGTGCCTTGTACCTGATAGAAATTTGGTGAATTGAACTAAACCTGCTGGTGTTGTACTTTTATAAACTCTTTATAATGATATGTTTTATCTTTTCAGCTATATTTTCAGCTCTTTGATAGCTGGGATCACATTTTGTACTGTGTATGCCCCAACAGTTCCTGGCTCATAAATATTTTTTGATTGGATGCAGAGGGAATGGATAAGAGGACCTCTCAGTTCCCTTACAAGAATTTAGAATCTGTGATACTCTGATATCTTAAAGGTTCCATCTACCCTTTTTCCTCTTTTCTCACCATCACCTCTTGCCCCCCTCACCTTCCCACCTGGCCCCGAGCCTATTTTGTGTGTATTTATTTGGAAGCAAGAGACATTTGATTCCTAATGAATCCAACAGCCAACAGATGTTAAGAAAAGCAGGAGAGGGAAGTGTTGTGGTCTTCTCCAGGACAGCTTGTCTCATCTCAGCTTTTCTGAAAAGGTCTCTCATGTCTGGTCATGAAGAAATCTACCTCCCAGGCTCGTGCAGCCAGCCAACACACCAAGGGAACAAGGAAAAGATATTCATCTTTTCTGAGAAGAAAGACAGTGCTTGGCTTACTGGGGCTTACTGGTCTCCAAAGATAATTCATTCCATTCCCGTGCACTTTTGACTTGCTCATGGCCTAGCCTCAGGAGAGTCATGTATGACCAAGGGGCCAGAGAAGGAAGCAACAGCTTGGGTCTGGAATATCTTGGCTGGGGCTTAGTGATGACCTCAGACCCCGCAGACCCGCCAGCTTGCACCTGAGTATACAGTTTCCAGGGGAAATGGGTTCTCCATGGAGGAGCTATGGTTCTGGCCAACAAGGTCCTTGTGACATCACCCCACCTGGTACAAATTGAGTGAAAACACACAAGTACATACACATACATACACACACTCTGATAACAGTAAAGAAACTATAAAACCCCTACTTCCCCTTCCTTTAGTTAAGTCTTTTTTTTTTTTGCTTACCCAACATATTCAATCAAATGCACACATGTAAAAGTGCAGGGTCAACCTAAGTTTACTCTTTAAACTAGCTTATAGATAACCAAAGACAAACTATTCATTGAAAAGCAAGGCAGGGCCTGGCTGAGAAACCACCAAACATCCTTTGAGAAAATGCCTTGCATCTCTCTCTCTCTCTCTCTCTCTCTCTCTCTCTCTCTCTCTCTCTCTCTCTCTCTCTCTCTCTCTCTCTCTCTCTCTCTCTCTCTCTCTCTCTCTCTCTCTCTCTCTCTCTCTCTCTCTCTCTCTCTCTCCCTCTCTCTCTCTCTCATTTCTACCACTCCACCTTACCCTTCTTCATTTCTTCTCTTTTCTCTCTGTGCTTTCAGTTTTATCTCCACCTAAAACCCAGACAGGAGAACATTTGCACTCTGGAATCCTTCTTCTCTGAAGGTGAGCTGCCCTTACTTTTCTCTCCTGCTTATTTTAGGAAAAGGAGGGAAACCAAAAGAATAAACTGAATTCAAGATGGAAGTTGGGACTGGAGTTATGATGCCAGGGGCTGAGAGGGGTCCGTGGTGCTGATTCTCCAGTTTGGTAATCCTCCCCAGTGTAAGAGTGTGTGCTGGGGAAGACTGAAGTTCAGCAGTTCCTTGTAGGGAGTCAGAATTGTGTGAATAAGGCCAAGACCAGTCACCAGATATATGGGATGTGGATCTAGGGGGTCAGAGATGAAAAGCAGTGTCTGAAAATTGGCTTATAACCAGGAATCACAAAAACCTCAAAGGGTCTAACAAGAGGCAAATTGTACAGTAGTTTGGGAACAAAGTGTCAAGCTTGATAAATAGTTTTCTCAATCTGCTGTATTCCTGTTCTATGGCTATTCCTGCTGTCCTACTCCCACTTATTTCACTTTAATTGAAGAGTTTAGAACAGTGTTGCCCTCACTGGCAAACATTAGACAGCTTCTCTTAATCACTTCTCTATTATTTTGTTTTACAATTATTTTTCTAAGTCATATCCCATCCATAACCACACTGTAAGTTCTAAAATAGCAGAGACCATATATCTTTTTTTTTCCACAACTGTGTCTCTTAGTTCTTAATGGCATTCTCTACACAAAGCTATTCAGTTCAGTACTATTCAGTGCTAGCTAAATTTTTCTGTCATGCCCTCCTTCTTTCCTCCACACTCACTGTTCCAGGAATTAGCATTAGAGCGCTCCTTGCTCCCCATTCTTCCTATGCTGCCTTCACTCAGAAACCTTTCCTCCTTTGAGGATCACTGGCTCCAAATTTGTCTCTCAATCCAGATTCTGTTGGCTGTTATCCGATTCAAGCTCTGCCTCAGTCTCCTCTCCACCCCAGCTCCTGCCCTTTATATGGCATTTCAACATACATTGAGATGCTCTTTTAAATGTACAAACTTCCCAGTGCCTCAATCTACTCCTTTCTCATGACCTACTCCTCCATTCTGCATCAGCTACAGATATGGGTGGTCACATCCTCAAGATGTAGAATTCCATCCCCTACAAGAATTCCACATCTACACTGAATTTCTTTATCTGATTATGATCTCCTATTAGTTTCTCTCTTTCTATGCTTTATTTATCCTAGAACTATTATTTGTCCTCTGTAATCTGTAACCACTGTACCCTTCAGTATTATACTGGACAATCACCCCTATTCTGGAAATACTCTTCTGTCCCAATGCCTTAATGAATTAATTAATGGACTAATTATTAGTAGTAATTATTATGCCTAATGAATGAATGAACATGAATTCCATGTTCCTTGTGCTAACACCACTCACACCTTACTACACCTGAATGATTCCCACCACAGGTCTCCTCTTCTTAGCCACGTGCTGCTGAATGTAGATGGAGAAAGTCAAATACTCATCATGATGCTTGGGTCTACTGCAGATTTGTTATATCTCATCTTGTCTGGGCCCTCACTATAGCAAGGCAACCCTTTGATTCCTCCCTAATTGATTCTCTACCCCATTCTCTACAAAGGTTCCTCCAAATCATCTCTTATTTCCTTAAGCTTCACATATCTCCCATTTCCCCATTATCTCAGTTTAACCCAGACCAACTCATACTTACACACACACCCCCCAAAGTCTTCGGATGAGAGCTCAAATAGACATTGTCTCTCCTGGGATACTCTCCTTCCCTCTTCCACTTCTTAGAATCTTTATGTGCCTTCAAGATGTAATTCAATGTCACTTTCTACATTGGGCCTCTTCTGATTCCCAGATGCTGTGAATTCCCTCCACAAATTACCTTGTCTTCATTTTGCACGTACATTATGGATATCTGGTGCATGAGTATATATCTCCTCTGTTAGTATGTAAGCTTCTTGAGGTTGAGGGCATGAGTTTGTTTTCACTTTTTTCATTGTATCCTCAGCACTTAGCAAAGTACCTGGACAATATTAGATGTTTAGCAAATGCTTATAGTTGACCAATTGCTTGGCTCTAGTAGCCTCATCTACTGGAAGTCTATAAAAGCAAGGTGGTAGTAATCTTTGGGACAACCAATTCTTGATGCATCACTCTTTGCCTTTTCCCTTGAACTTTCTTTCAAAGTACAGCAATGCAGGAGAGAATCAGCTTCTCACACCCTGGCCCCACAACCAGAGGTGGTATTAGCTACTTACAACAGAACCACATGGCAGTAGGAATCACTTGCATTTGGTCCTAGAGAGAAGTTAAAGGATAGTATTTCCTGTCAGAACTCATCATATCAATCAGAGATTCTTCAATCAGCCCTGTGTGTGTGTGCATGTATGCATTCATGAACATATGTATGTGTATACATATACATGTACATGTATATATAAGCATATAATTATACTTTGCATTTTACCTAAAGGTTTGGAGAAATCATATTCAGAAAATAGAAAGTGAATACCCCAGGAAGACCGTAACCTGAATTTGTGAAGATATCATTCTCTCACCACCCATCCTTAGATGGTTGAAAAGAGAGCTAGAGATGTGGGATGCACACATAGATGTGAGGTCATGATATTCTTTGGAGAAAAGGTGTCATGAGGGTGAGGTTGAAGCCTGGCCATAAAATGTATATCCCCCTTATATCTCTAGCTAGTTGCTAGAAGTTTCCTTTAATTTAGTACCCAGACTGCCACCTGATCCAGGTATTATAGCTCCTCTGAGTACATAGAAAAATGGAATAGTCTTTTACAAAATTTTGGATTTTTTTCCAATTAACATATTTATTTACTTTATACCCCATCACTGAAAAACAGGAAGAAAGAAAAATCCCTTGAGACGAATATGCATAATCAAGCAAAACAAGCTCTCTCATTGCCAGATTCAAAATTTTTGTTTCCTTCTGTACAATTTCCATCACCTCTCTGACAAAGGGTGGGTAGCTTATTTCATCATCAGTCCACTGGAATCAGGGATGGTTATGGCGCTAATCAGACTTCTTAAGTATTTCAAGGTTGTTCATACTTCCAATAGTATTGTTACTGTGTAAATCATTCTCTGAGTTCTGTTCATATCACTCTATATCAGTTCATACAAGTCTTCCCAGGTGTCTCTGAAACCATGTCATTCATCATCCATTACAGCACAATGGTCTTACATTACATTCAAGCATCAAAATTTGTTCAGCCATTTCCCACATGAAATTTCTAGTTTTTTGCCACTACAAAAGATCTAAGTATTTTTTGTACATATAGGTCTTTTTCTTCTTTCTTTGACATGTAGTCCTGTAGCTGTATTTCTGGGTCAAAGCTGATGGATAGTCTTGGGGCTAAACCAATTCACAGCTCTACGAACAGTGCATTCACAGGCCTGTTTTCCCACAGTTTATCTAACATGTGGCATTTTCCTTTTTGGTCAGCTTTGTTATCTGATGGGTACAAGGTGGAATTTCAATTGCTTCAAATAGACTTTCTTCAGTGATGGTGATTTATAGTATTTTTCCATATGGCTGTTGACAGCTTGGATTTCTTCCTCTGAAAACTGCCTGTTCATATCCTTTCACCATTTATCAATTGGGAATGGTTATTATTTTTGATAAATTTGAATCAATCCTTCACATATCTTAGAAATGAGACCTTGATAAGAGAAATGTGCTGCAAATGATTTTCCCCCAATTGTTTCCATTCTAATCTTAGCTTTAGTGGTTTTATTTTGTCGATTTTAAAATATTTTATGTAATCAAAGTTGTTAAAATGGAATAGACATAAAATAAGACATTGTCATCACTGTTACCATGTGACTGAGGAAGATGTAGCATTCCCTGGCCTAGAAATCTTAAAGAACAGGAGAGAACCAATTCATCCAGTCTAAGAAAGTCATCATTGAATGTGGAAGCAGATTGGATAGCTGCTTCTCCACTGACCTATGTGGAGTGGTTGTCTGAAAACTGGAAGTGTCAGAGGAAATCTTAAAAGATCAAAATCCAATTTCTTCCCTTATTTTGGGGAAGAACTAGAGCAAAAAAGTGGGGGAAGTATGAGGGCTTCCTTTTAACTTCACTAGCTCCTAGGTTCTTACAGGCCAGAGAAGAAGGTGGGAGATAGGAGATATGCCCAACACTCAGAGTCTCAGGCATGATGTCATGATGTAAGCAATTACTTATCATAATTCACTGTGTCTAAAAGGCTTTGTAACATGGACATGAGCTTTCTTTAAAGGAATCCACTCAGGGTAGAATTAAGCAAATCACAATCCAGTCCTGGTTCTGTCATCTCCTGTATTTATCACTATTTTATTAGTAGTAGCATTGTTGAATATTCTTCACTAAAGGCTTCTCCTTGCACTTAATCATGGCAAGGAGGTGACCCTGGGTTATTAAAGACTACACCAAGGGAATGCAAATTCTGCCATTTTGGAAAATTTCAAGCTCAGGTTCAGTGATGGGCTACAAGAAATGGCCAAGTGAAGTTCAGAGCAACTCATCACTAGCAACTAGGCAATTTGTCATAGTAACTCACATAGACCATCTACTCTGTCACAGAAGGGTTGAAATCCGATTTCCTGGAAGAATGGTTATACAAAATGCAGCAGTGGATGCTTAAAATATTAAAAAGTTTTAAATATGTGTTTTTCTATGAAGGAAAGAAAGAAGGATAAAAGGGAGGGAGAGGGATAACAAGGAAAGAAGAAAGAAAAGAAGAAGGAAGGAAGAAAATAATACAAATAGAAGAATGGAAATTAAACATACAACTACCTCCTGAAATAAATGTACATTGGATAAACAATGACTAAAAAGGTTGTGATAGGCATCAGTATGGATTGGCAGGGTATAAATAGCATAGTGGGAAGGGAATTGATGAGGCTGTCTAATGAGCAGTAGTGGGTTCCAAACGAGCAAAGGAAAATTTGGATTGCAGCAGAGTTTCCTCACTCTGAGTTACTTCTGCCAAGTTCTCAACTGAAAAGATACCATTACCTTAGCAAGACTTCTGTAAAGTCAAATAAGGATGGCAGAATCAAGTGAGTAGAACAGGGATTAGAGAAAGGAGGAAGGAGGAAAATGGGGAGGAAACTGGAATTATACCTCTTTTATTACCCCAGGTCTGATCACTCCACCCTGACTACACTCCCAAACCCAATTATGTCCAAACCTATGTGATTATCCACCATTTTGTATCCTAGGCATTTGGAGGAGGAGAAGAGGAGGTTGCAATGTTCCAGAGAATTATGCTTCTTCTCAGAATATGGGAGTGGAATTTAAATAAAAAAATTAAAAAGAAATGAAACATCACTCTCCTCACCCTCTTCATACATGCGCTTAATGAAATAGCTTTCACAAGTCCATTTACAAGCTAATAGACCTCTTCAGGTTTTTGTTTTGGAAATGGACAAAAGTTCTCTGCCATATCAATTTCACATCAAAAATGGCAAGATGAACAATGTCTCCAGTGAATAGACTGAAGCAAGGATTTAGCTTAAATAAAAGATATAATTTCTTGGCTGTTGGCTGTTAAATAGTCTAATGGATCTCCAAGGTGGCCACTTCTTCTCTTTAGAGGATTTTTTTTAATGGAAAGATTTGAATTTGCCTGGACACTCCTTACTCTGGGCTTGGGAACTGACCAAATAGCTTTTCAAGATCCCTTCCAATCCAAATGTTTCATGATTTTGCATCTGTGATCAGCTAAGAATGAAGTGAAGAAAAAACAGGTTCTTGAGAGTGCCAGACCAGGACAGAGCAATAAAGACAAGCAACAGAGGAAAAGTATAAAATATATCTTAGCCCCACCTCCCCTAAAAATGAATCTCCCTGAGTACTTTCTCACTATCACTGCACATTACACCTCTCTACTTGTCCATGCAGGCAATACAGTTAACTTCTGATTATCCATAAAATTAAGGAGAGCAATGGTACCAATTATCCTAATAGCAGATAAGCCAAAAATCCCTTCCATCTGGCTTTGAAATATATCACGTGATTAGGGGTTGCTGCTTTACCTTCCTAATTATGCCTCATTGAGGCAAATTTTAACGTTCACTATGAACACTGATTCAGAATGCAATTCCTTCCCTAGTCAGCAGTACTTGGGTTCTTAAAGCAACCAGCCTATTGATCACTGTAATTGTCTGAATTGCATTCACTAAAATAGACATGGCTTTCCTGAGAAGAGTGGAAGATAGAGTTTAATGAAGACTTTTAGCAATAATCCTACATCTAGACATATGCATTCCTGTAAAAAAGAGAGAATTAGATAACAAATTGGTATTTCTCCTAAAATCTTGTTAGGCTTACTTCAAAGAAAGTGTGCTGGTATATTCATTCCAAGTTTCAAACACATGAGAGGAAATAAAGAAGGAAAATTAAGAGAAATCGATATGTGGCCAGGCCACTGGTCTGAAAGAGACAGGGAAAGATATGATCTATTCAATCTGATGAGCATAAAGAGAGAAAGAAAGCTGGGACTGGACTATCAGAGAGTCAGAGAAGAAGCTATGTCTGAGTATTGTTAGGTCCAATGGCAGAGAGATGTGCATCATCCCTATATGCTTCTTAAAACATTGTAGGCTTAGTCATATCATGTGCAGTTATCTTTGAAGAGTCTTTATAACACTCTCACTAGTGTTCCCTGAAGTTTGGAGGCAAAAATCACACTTCCTATATTCTAAATTCTATACCAGAATAGATCCCAATAGGGATATCATCCATTTTTTGAGTATGGTCCCATTTTCAAAGAAAAATGAACAATAAAAAACCATGAACTCAATTTACTCACATAGCAGTTCCCTGTCCCTATTTTTCTGATTGAAGCTGAAGGAGGGTACAGAATAAGTATGGATTATTATATCTCCATTCATGTATCTAGAATGGAACTAGAAATCAAGGATTCCATATCAGGAGACTTTTAACACATTCTTTGCAAACAACATTAATAGTGGTAGGAGGTGCCCAATAGTGCTTCAAACAATAAGGAAATGCAACCTGCAAAAGAGCCTTAATTACAGAAACAACACAAAGTGGATTAGCTATGTGGAAGATAGTTGAAAGATCCTCAGATTTGTTTAGGCTTTTTCATTGGTTTGCTTAATATTCAACTGGACCAGAATATGAACTATCACTTGGATGACATCTACAATTTTCTAACATCTGGTTCTTTGAAGTCCCATGTTTGGCCCTGTTGTCTAAACAACCAGAGGGAATTATTATTCCATGCTACATAGACTTGGCAGTTGTAATAGAGTATAATAAGCCAGTGGCAGTGATGGGAGCTCTCCAAAAGAAGAAATGTCAGAAAGAACTTGATGGTGAGGTTGGCTAAACATGGCTAGCATAGGCACAAATGGCCCCACAGATCAACTGGGGAGAACAAATTGGGATAACTCTGGGTAGAATCTATTTCTTGCCAAAATATTGAATTTTGTAGTCGTCAAACCTTTGGATCATAGACTGAGGGCTGGAATGGACCTTTAGAGACCATCTGATTCAGTCCTGTCACTTTACAGATGAAGGAACTTAGGCTCCAAGTGGTTAAGTGATTTGGTCAAGATCACACAGCTCATAAAGGGCAGAAGTGGGAAACTTTAGACTTCAAATTCTTCACACTTTCCACTGCACCATAATTCCTCATTTCTCACTAAAATTTCTCCAGACGTTGGTTACCACAATAAGGCCACTTATTCTCCATGACACATCTGCTCAGTTATTGATCCAGATTTGTCCGTAGAATGACCCTCAACCCTACCTGAGAAGAAACACATTGGCTGCATTGAACCCTCTCTTCCATTTCCCAAACTGGTGAAGCTTCAATCGGCATTCAGTCATAGCCCACGGGATCTTGGGTCAGGGTAATAAGGAATGTTGTCTATTAACAAGAATAAAATCAATTAGCCAATAATTGTTTATTGGTTGCCAGTCATGGACTATTGCCCTGTGCCAAGAAGTATGGTATAGTTTCTATACTCAAGAAGTCTACAACTAAGTTGTTGAAACAAAACATATACTTGGAAGACCTGGGTTCAAATCCTAATTCTGTTACTACTGTGTGACCCTAAACAAGTCATTTGATTATCTCTTTAGGCCTTATTTTCCCCTTGTATAAAAGAAGGCCATTGAACTAAATGATTGCTAGGGTTCCTTCATGGATTACCTCTTATGACCTTATTATGTACATACTCATGGCAACTAGTAACGTGACAGTATTGAGTAAGACTGTGTGTTATTGAGTACTAAGTCATGCCACATTTGGCAGTTGGAAAATGTAGAGCAATACTGTATTAAGGACATTATTTGCACAGTACTGATAATAAGGACAAAAAAGTAGAAAAGAGAAGAGATTCATGTGGACTGACATAGGGAAGGGCTCATGGGAGATGATGAATAAGAATGTATAAGGTATGGATAATCAGAGAGAAAGGGAAGGACATTTCTAGCATTGGGGACACATAATGTGTTAACTGAAAGAATTTGAACAAATTAATTTGAAAGAACCTGAATCAATGAGGGTAGAAATTGCTAACAAATTGAAGTAGAAAGTAGAGATTGAGGATTTGGATTACTGTAGATTTCTCCAGTAGAGTTGTTTTCACTTCAGCCATTACCTTTACTGCCTCCCCACTGGAGAATTACGCTATGCTCCTAAAACCTCCCTGGGCTTTGATATGCCAGCTTTGGACTTGTTTTTCTGACTTCCAGGCCTCCATGGCACTCCCTGGACATCTTCAGTCTGGCCATTTCCTCTCCATCATTTCAGCTTTCTAGCTCTACTTCTATGTTGTCTCTTCCTATTGGGATATAAGTTCGTTGACGGTAAGAGTGGTCTAGAATGCTTTTATTTCTATCTCCACTGCTTGGTACAGTGCCTAAATGTAGGAAATATATAACAAATGTTCTAGCATCTATCTACCCATCCATCTATCTATCATCTATCTTTCTACCTATTTATCTACCTACCTACCTATCATTTCTCTATCATCTATCTCTTTATCTATCAATCACTTATCTATCAATCTACCTCTCATTTTTCCCCAGTGTCCTGATCAACTTTGGAAAAAGCCTCTTTTTCATGAAGTTGACAGTAAGAGAAATAATTGTATATGAATCTAAGTCCTACTACTCATCATCAGCATTGGGTAGTTTCATGATTGCAGTAGAATTGGGATGCTTCTCACAAGCCCTATAATATAAATACCTGCCTCTGGTGTCACAGCCTGCAGAGATGTTAAAGACCTTTCCACAAGACCGGGATGGACCTAACTTCATGCAAATGGTCAAGATGGATAAAGAAGGAACCAGATGACTGAATACACACACACACACACACACACACACACACACACACACACACACACAATGTATAGACTCTTTAGTCTGCAATTTAAGGCTGCCAACATTCTGACTCCAAACTATCTTTCCTGCTTTATTCCTGTTAGTAGCCTTCAGATTCTATTTTCCAGCCAAACTAGATCATTTCCTATTCAACTGAGCCCAATAAACTACCTCCTATATAAATTCATTTGCATTATCCATACTTTGTGTATAGAATGGGTTCCCTCCTTCTCTCCTCCTGTCAAAGTTTTAAAATCCCATTTGAATTGTTATCTTTTCTGTAAAGCCTTCCGTTATTCTCCCTGACCCTGTGAAAGTGTTTTCTACTTTCTTAAATTTCCTAGAACTCTTTGTTGATATGTTTCCTTTCCTCTGTTGATAACTACCTTGGATTTTACTTATCTCTTTTCTTGATATATACTGGCCCTCTAACCCAAATGGAACATAAGCTCTTTGAGGACAAGAACTGTGTCATTTTTTCCTGTGTGTACCAAGATGCTGGAGTGGGGCTTTTACATTGAAGCATTTCTAGACTTAATAAATATGCAATGACAACATGACTAATATGGAGATATGTTTTGTATAACTGCACATGTATGACCTATATCAAATCACTTGCCTTATCAATGAAGTGGGGAGGAGAAGAAGGGTAAAAGAGAATTTGGAACTCAAAATTTTTAAAAAATGAATGTTAAAAATTATTTTACACATAATTGAAAAAAATCAAAAAAGAAAAGCTAAACAAAGAAAAACTGTGTAATAAATTGAATTATTGATATGCTAAAAATAAGATTTCTAAAAAGGGAAACTCTTGCCTCCTTTATTTTATAGAATCTTAAAATTTTCTACCAATAAAGGTCTTTGGCAATTTCTAATTTATTCCCACTTAGCTTTGAAACTAAAGAGACTAGAGACTTGATGGAAAAATCAGTTAAGTTCTCACTATCTGTGGAAGCTGAAGGTTAGGTCAGCTGGAAATTGCCCATGAATCTCAATGGGGAGGCATAGGGCAAGCACTTAACATGGTGCCTGGCACATAGTAAATTCTTAAATAAATACTTTTTGGTAGATCGTTAGCAGAAAAGAGAAGAGGCACTCATCAGAGAAGACACTCATCAGAAATCCTTTGATCCTGCCTGAACAGCAAGCATTAGGTTGAATTGGTTTGATTGGATTGATCACCTGTCGGCTTTGCTCACCACTCAACAGCCCTGGAGATATCCCAGTAGACATAGGAACAGATAATTTTAAAATTCTTTTCTCATTCTCAACAACATTCGTTCTTTATATAAGAATAAAAGAAGACAGGTGATAGTACTTCCAGCCTTCTAAGAAGTATGTAAAATCCCTGGAAACCATTTCTAAATTATCTTCAAGGACATAGGTGCTAAAATGCCAAACCATCTCCCATAACTACTAAGTTGAAAGAAAACTTGAAATCTCCCCTAAAAAAACTGGACTAGAACTTTCAAATCAACAGTAAGCTCTTTGAGGCCTAGATTTAAAGTTACATTTTCCCCCTAAATCAGTAATACTAATGTTTGAAAATGAACGTATATTTATTTGAGTCTTTGGTGCTTGGACCTTGCTGTTCAAGACTGAGCCATGTTATTCCTATTAAAATTGTCACCATTATCAATTCATCATCATTTCATCAGCAAAAAACTCTTATCAGTTGCCTGTACTTAGCCCTACTGGACACTGACTATAAGAATTTAGGGAGCCAAAGTTCCTGCCCAGAGGAGAGCTTGACATATTATTGTTTGTTGTTGTTGAGTTGTTCAGTCAGGTCCAACTCTTTGTGACCCCATGGACCATAACACGCCAGCCTCTTTTATCCTCCACTATCTCCCAAAGTCTGTTCATGCTCATGTTCACTGCTTCCATGACAACATCTATCCATCTTATCCTTTGCCTTCAATCTTTCCCAACATCAAGGCCTTTTCCAATGAGTTCTGTCTTCTCATGACGCGGCCAAAGTATTTAAGCTTCAGTTTCAATATTTATCCTTCCAATGAATAATCTGTGTTGATTTCTTTAAGTGTTGACTGATTTGATCTCCTTGCTGTCCAAGAGACTCCCTCAAAAGTCTTCTCCTCTCCAAGCTCTGGCCCCACAACTGGCAACATGGCTAAATGTACCAAGAAGGTCTGAATTGTTGGTAAATATGGAACATGTTATAGTTCATCCCTCAGAAAAATGGTGAAGGAAATTGAAATTAGCCAACATGTCAAGTATACGTGCTCCTTCTGTGGCAAGACCAAAATGAAGAGATGGGCTGTAGGTATCTGACACTGTGGATCCTATATGAAGATGCATGGACCTACAATACCACCTCTGCAAGTCAGTCAAATCTACCCCATCACTGAAGACTGAAGAAATTGAAAGACCAGTAAAATCTTCTTAGCAAACATCTGTAGCCCATGGTCCAACAATAAATGGGTTAATTTATGTAATAAAAAAATTTTAAAAGTCTCCAATATCACAATTTGAAAGTATCAATTCTATGATACTCAGCTTTGCCCGACTTATTGTCTGACTCTCACAGCCATACATTGCTACTGGAAAAACCACAGCTTTAACTACATGGACCTTCATAAGCAAGGTAATGTCTTTGCTTTTTTGTATGTTGTCCAGATTTTGCCATAGCTTTCCTTCTAAGGCACAAGCTTCCAGACAAGTTCATATGAATATACAATACAGGATAAACAAAAAGTGGACTGTTGAGCCACTACACACTAATATAATATCATACCTAAAGTTTGTGGACCAGTTTATAGCTATTAGTTATCCACCAATTATATTATACCTGATAATACATTTTTAAAAGTGTTTGCTTGTGGAGGACATTGCTCCCTAAGAGGACAGTGCTGCTGTGCCAAAGAGTCAGAGGGGGGCTGCCAGCAGAGCTGAGCATGGCCATGTAGTGGGGCTAGGGGTGAGTGTGCTTCCCTGGGGTTTAGTAATGTTAACAGAGGCCAGACTTTCCATATGAAGATAGGGAAGCCTTAGTGTTGTGCTTTTCCTTGTAACATTTGGACCCTTTGCTATCTTTTACCTTGCATTTTACATCCTCTGCTTTGTGGGCAGGTGTTGCATTGGATAGGATGTCAGGCCTGGAGTCAGGAGGACCTGAGCTCAAATCCAGCCTCAGATATTTACTAGCTGAGTGACCGTGGGCCAGTCAATTAACCCTGTTTGCCTCAGTTTCCTCATCTGGAAAATTATCTGCAGAAGGAAATGGCAAACCGCTCCAGTGTCTCTGCTAAGGAAATGCCAAATCGGGTCACAAAGAATTAGACACAATTGAAAAATGACTCAACAACAAAAACAACAGCAAATGCAGTGTTAGTAGAGTGGTGACTGACTCCATGATTCTGGAGAGCAATTTGGAGCTATGTATCAAATGGCTATAAATCTGCGAATACCCTTTAGTCCAGCAATATCACGACTCAGTCTGTATCCCAAAGAGATTTTAAAAAAAGGGGAAAAGGGTCTATTTGAATGAAAACACTCACAGCAGCTCTTTGTGATCACAAAGAATTGGAAACTCAGGGGATGCTCATCAGTTGGGGAATGGCGGAACAAGTGTCATGGGACTATAATGGAATTACTATTGCGCTATAAGAAAGGGTGAACAAGGTGATTCCAGAAAAACCTGGAAAGATTCACCTGAACTGATACAAAGTGAAGTGAGCAGAACCAGGAGAACGCTGTTCACAGTAACAGCAACACTGTGTTATGATCAGCATGAATAACTTCGCTATTCTCAGTAATACAATCCAATACTATTCAGAAGGACTCATCACGAAAAATGTCATCTGCCTCCAGAAGAAGAACTTAGGGAGTCAGAATGCAGAGCAAAGCATGCTATTTTTTACTTTATTTTTTCATGGTTTTTTTTTCCTTTTTGGTCTCTGTTTTCTTTTACAACGTGACTAATATATCAATACGATTTGCAGATTGCACAGGTATAACCTCAGTCAAACTGCTTATTATCTCAAAGAGGGGGAGAAAGAGAATTTGGAACTTAAAATTAAAAAAAAAATCAATGTTAAAAATTTTCTTTAATCATGTAATCAAAAATTTTTTAAAATGTTTTTGTGGGCCTTTATTTATTGGCATCACTCTTGCTAACTTCCTTCCCCCTCTACTGACTCTGTCTCCTCTCCATTTAAAAACAAAAATGAATGGAGATAGTTAAGCAACCCAAGTCCACCCTCTGCCTGTGCCATCCTTCTGGCCCTTGAGACATCCAGACTTTTGGAGGCCTGTGCCAGAGAGACCAGGGGCAGGCCCAGAGACAGACCATGGGTCATCTGTGGGCCTGAAAAGCTTTCCGCAGTTTGACTTCAGGGAGATCCCACACTGCTTGTAAGGAGTAGGCAGTTTTGTCTCTTTTTGTGGGTGAATGACTGCAGTTGTGGACAGTAGCTTTTTTAAGCCATGTTTCTGGCTAGTCTTCTGTCTTTAAATTCACTGGGATTCAGCAATCGTTTAGTAAGTGGCTCCCTTCTAAAATGATTGAAGGGGAAAGCGACAAATGTTGGAGGAGATGTGGAAAAATTGGGACACTAATTCATTGTTGGCAGAATTGTGAACTGATATAACCATTTTGGAGAATGATCTGGAATTATCCCAAAGAGTTATTAAACTGCCTATCTACCCTTTGACCCATTCCAAGGTCTATTTCCCAAGACGATTAGGGAAAAAAAGAAAGGAACCTACATGTTCTAAAATGTTTATAGCTGCTCTCTTTGTGGTGGCAAAGAACTGGAAATTTCAGGGATGCCCATCAATTGGGGAATGGCTAAACAAGTTGTGACATATGATTATGGTGGAATACTACTGTGTTATAAGAAATGGTTTGCTCAATGATCTTAGAAAAACATGGAAAGACTTGCAAGAAATAATGAAGAGTGAAATGAGCAAAACCAAGAAAACATTGTATACAAAACAGCAATACTGTTTTTAAAACTACTTTCAGTGAATAAGTTACTTTGACTATTATAAATGCCCAAATTAACTATAGAGGACATATGAAGAAAAATGCTAACTGCATCTAGAGAAAGAACTGATAAATAGAAATATGTTTAGAATAATTTTTATCTATCTGTCTATCTATCTATCTATCTCTGTATCTAATGGTAGGGAGGAAAAAAGAAAAAGAAAAAAAGAAATTTACATGATAACTTTATTGTATATTTAAAAGGAATAGCAAGTTGTGCATAGTGGATTTGCAGTTTCATGTGCACTCATCTTTTTATTATACTGTTAGTGAGATGCTTGTTTTATTCCATAAATTAAAAATGAAATAAATGTGAAAAAGTACCTGGTTTTGAAAGTCATTCCCTTGAGAACAAAAACTCAAACTTAAGCACAATTCAGGTTTTCTAAGGTTCAACAAATATGATTTTGGTTTATTTAAATCTGAACATGGCAGCAGTTATCTCTCTTTTTTTTTTTAGCAGTTATCTCTTGAACAAAATATCTTCAGATGGGTATCAATATAAGCACAGTCTGCTAATCTATTGATCATTGATGGGAATTAATCAAGGACATAACTCTCAGTATATACTTTGACTAAATTAATAGAAAATGATATGAACATAAAATGAAGAGCCTGATTTTTGAGAGGGTCTTTTGCAGTGTCTCTTTATTTTATTATTACTCCTCTTATTTTCATATGGGGAGGCACCAATGGTGCTTGAGAGAAGTTATCACATTTCTCCTGATCAGTCTGAGAAAATCTGAGGGAAAAATCTCAGAGCTGTTTGAATGATGGAAGACAAATATCTGTCAACAGGCATGGCAGATTAAATGTAAAGCATGCTGATTGCATTCGTTTTCCTTCTAGGGAGCTGTCTAGGCAAGGAGAAAATGGTTGTGTTCCTATACTTGTTAAAGAAGTAGAAGATGATTAGATTTCTTTGTCAAGGTCTTCCTAAAGACCATAGTGATAGAGCCACTACCATACTTTCTGATTGATATCTTAAAGCGTGACAAAGAATGATGCTCTCCATCCAACAGGCAATTCCTTATTTTCTCAACTTTCTCATCTGTGCATTAGCTGGGTGACTATAAGCTATGTTTAGCTTCTCTCTTGCTTTCAATTTGTTCATACATAAAATGAGGGCACTGCATTAGATGATTTGGAAGGTTATTTTTCAGTCTAACATTGTGGATTCTAAGAAGAAAATACTAGCTAAGCCGCTTGAAAGAAGACAGTGGGAGAAAACAAAGGGAAGGAGAGATTGGGATGGCTTAGGGTCACATACCCATTTGGTCTTCTTCCTTAACTAGCTAGTTGGGACTTTAAAGTAGAGACTGATAATGACTACACCTTGCATCCAGGGATTCATCCAAGTATAATTTTCTTAAAACAACAGCAACAAAACACAATACTTCCCAACTAGGGAGTTTTAACACCCTGTGTTGGTGCTTTGTTCCAGTATGTTAATAATGAGCTCATAAATGCTAATGAGGAACGCCCTTTGGCTCAACAGTCAGCCAAGTTAAACAAGCCATTTTAGAGGCTGAGGGTAGAATGTCCCTTATTATGTTGGGTTTGCCCACTATTATCTGAAGAAGTCCTAACTGAATTTCCTTCTTACTTACCCTCCTTAAACACTGAAGCAACTTCATGGAAACTATCCCATTCTGCTTTGTGAAGATTGCTCCTCCCCTAGCCTTCTGAGAACTGGCCTAGACCAGTCAGACTATGGGAAGGCTTCTGCTTTGTCTATCCTTTGGCCCTCCCTGCCACCAGCTGCCCACAATCCATTCAGCCTTCTTGATACTCACACTAGTTGGATTAAACTGGAATCAGCAACTATTCTTTCCAATAATATAGAAGACCCCCCCACACACACACTTCCAGGACCGTTTGCCCTACCACTATTGTTTTCACTGCCATTATACCACTCAGACCCCAGAACTGTCATCTGACCTATCAATGCAATCTAAGAACCCCTGTGCCACCAATGAACTCTTAGGAAATCTGGACCTTTTGGCCTGCTGCAGAACTTTCTTTTAAGTGTTATCTCCCCCAATTAAAGTATGAAATTCTTAAGATCCTGGACTTTCTAGTTTTGTTTGTTTGTTTTAAATTTGTATCTCCAGCACTTACTTATTACAGAGTAAGCACTTAATAAATGCTTTTTCATTCATTCATTCATTCATTCATTCATTCATTCATTCATTCATCACCCAATTCTAGAGATGAAAGTATTTCAGGGAGGCCTTTTAAAATTGTCTTCACTGGGCTGGGTTCAGAAAGCTTTAGCATAGGCTTTGGGGGACCTTGGCCTCCCTAACACTTTTCCCTTGGCTCAGTGAGTCTTCCTATTCTCTTATTAGATTCTTCCCTTTTGGTAACAGTGAATGGTGGGAGTCAGTGAGATTGGGTGGGTGGGTAAAAAAAGGACAGAGAAGAAAAAAATCAAATTGTACCATCCAGGAAAAGATAAACTAGTGATATTCAAATTCTGTATAAAATATTACACAAATAAACATGTGGTCCTTTTTTCCTATTTATCTTGTTGCCCCACCCAACCCTTAAAAAGTCTCAATCAGCAGATGACATTTTGGTCTAAGATACCCAAAGCTCCTTAGGCAGGAAATGGTTAATAATAATGCAAACCATGTGAGCTAAATGGGGTTAATGCTACAATTTTCCAAAAGCAAAACTGCCAAGAAGCAAGAGGAAGAATTTTGTGGGAGCAGCACTTTCCAGAAAGAGACAGACACAAGTGTCAGAGGGTCATCTGTAATAGTAAGTGTACCATTTGAGCCTGTGTATGGTGATTTGTGTTAATAATCTCTCTCTCATGTGTGTGTGTGTGTGTGTGTGTGTGTGTGAGAGAGAGAGAGAGAGAGAGAGAGAGAGAGAGAGAGAGAGAGAGCACACCGTAGGGCTGATAAACTAGGGAGTAAAACTGCTAACTCCTAAAGAAGGGGCATCTTCTAAATCCCCTCCTTGGCTCCAATCCATTTGGAAAAGAAGATGGATGACAAAGAAGAAAACTGTCTTTGGTTTCTATAAACACTGCAGTTATTTATTTTATTTTTGCTTGAAAAGTTAAACATGCTCAAAAAGGAAAAACTGTCAGGGCAGCCGGCGAGTGTCTCCAGATTGGTGGTGCCATCAGCCCTAACCACAGGACCTGGACAAGAGACCTTGTCTCTGGTCTTGTCTGGCTAAAGACCTTGCCAGCTTCAGAACCTGGTTGTCACAGAAGCAGAGTCATCCCCATTTTCCTTCCCTTCTACAAAGTCTCACCTATTCCTCAGGTCATGTCTTCCCTTCTCTTGACATCCTTCCAGACAACAACGGGACTGACATTCCATTTTCTCTTTGGAGCAGCATCTTAGAAGGAAGATTTTCCAGTCCTGTACTCCTCACAACCATAATAATGTTTGTGGAGAGTGAGCCTGATATGGTCAAAAGAAAGCTGATTTAGGGCTAGAGGATTTGGATTCCGAACTCAATTTTATGGCTACGGGCAAGACACTTTTACTACATGTGCCTGAGTTTCCTTACCTGTAAAAAGGCAAGACCATATGAGGTGATTGCTAAGGTCCCTTCTGATCTGACTTCAGCTCTCAGGCACAGAGAACATTCCAGTTCCTCAGAGAGACAGAGAGGGCAGGGGTCAACAAATCCAGGCACTGACTCATAGAAGTCAAGACTAGAAGAGACCCTCTCTCTACCCTCCCCCTCTCTAGCACACACACTTGACAGTTTGTCCAAACGTAATGTGTAGCCTTCTACTTTAAAGTGGTTGACTAGGCTGCTCTGTCCCATTTGGCTTCCCCAATTTCCCTTTCCTCCCCGTTCTTCCAACCACTCCATCAGCTCATCACAGGAAGGGCAAAAAGCCCAAGGAAGGGAATGGAAGTGAGAACAAGCCCATAGAGCTCAGTAAGTGGACACCCTGGGACTTCAGACATTGCTGATACCACTGTATCAGCTGATCATATAAAGCTGAGCACAGGGGCTGGGGGGCAAGGTTAGTTCTTGCTTTTGATTTGAAATGAAAACCTGGCTCTCCTGGTGCCCCCATACAGCAGTACGTAGGCAAATTTAAGGCAGAGGTGAAGGGAAGAGACTTTCATTGGGGGGTCTTGGCCTCTTATTCCAGAATCAAAAAAGCACAGACTCCCCAGAATGTCAGAGCTATCCAGAGTTCATCCTCTTTCTCTTTCTCTCCCTCTCCCTTTCTAGGAAAGACCCAGCCAGGGCAGGCAGCGGCTTCTACCATATAGCTCCAATATCTCACACTCCTTAATGTCAGCAAAATCTCCCAATATCTAACCTTCATCCCTCTTATTTCATTTCCATCCTGTTTTATATTTTTGTCAGCATTCTCTCCACAAGGAGCAGGCTTGTGGTGTGGGTAACATTCAAATTTGTGTTGTTGATGTGCAATGGGAAGAATGAGTACCTCCTTGGGTATCTTCAAGTACAGAAGATAATCCCCCTCATTCTCCCTATCCCCACTTTCTCCTCACTATCTTTCTGGGGTTATGTAGTTGCCATGTTTGTATGGGATACAGTTGCATGTCATGTGAATGATGACTCCTGGAAAGCACTTTGGATCAAAGAAAAGGGTATTGAACTTCCTGCCAAGCCACTTGAATTGATATCAGTGTGATTATCCCTGATGTGGGTTGGTCAAAGGGATGGATCTAGTAAACACATGAGGATTTGTCTCAGCCTGGCTTTCAGCATCTTCCAGCTTCCACCCCACCCCTTAAGTGAAAAAAAAAATTCTGCTTTTTTAATTAGCCTGCACATTAGGCAATTTTCCCCTAGGTTATATTTTCCCCTGGTCTCATTTCATTTCTACGTTAATGCCTTGGGCCATCTTGGAACATCTCTTCTTCCATGGTGCCTACACTCTACCAAGAGTCTGGTACCCTGTTATCAGGCTTGCTTCTGGGTGTTGTCAGAGCAAAGCAAACTGATTTCAGCAATTCTACCTCTCCACCCAAATCAGTCCTTCCGGCCTCTTAACCACATGCCTTCCTTTCTTCTGACTTTCTCCATCTCTGTCAGCACATTCCTGGTTTCCAGCTAACTCCCGTCACACTCCTCTGGAGACACATGAAAGCCACCTCCCTGGCCTAGATGCAGACATTTTCATCCTGCTTTTTCAATATCCCATTTCCTGCCATCCTGTGCTATCAGATGTACTCCTGATCCCCAAAGCCTTGAGTCACTCTCGGTAGGGAATATTGCTAGGATATCAATTGTCTTACCTCACCTGAGTTCTCTGGCCCACAGGGATTTAAAGGACAAAAGAGGAAAGAGGCTAAGGAATAGTCAGAAGCAGATGATGGAGTCTTAACTACCCATTCCAGGACACGTCTGCAACAAAGAAATCAGTTTGGTCAGCCAACATTCATTTTATTTGGACGTCCAGACATCCAATCTGAGTATCACGACTGTAGGTGTGAAATTCATCCCTCATCCCTAAGAATTGGGCCCAACTGTTGTGTTCTTTCCACTATACATGAAGGAAACCAAATTGTATCTGATCCAGGATACAGTGTAAATCATGATGCAAAGATTGTTTGGACTCAATAAAGACCTAAGTACCCTACTTGCTGTAGAGCCGTATAGATACCTGTCTGGAATCTGAAAGTGACAAAAGATAAAACAAACTCCTTGGGCTTGGGAGGTGAGAGTGGGGATAGCATGGTTGAGAGGAAGAAGAAAGCTCTCCAGGACTATAAAGTTTCCAATGACTTTAAAGGGATGACTGGCTTTGATTAATATACAAGTAAGGGGCTTTGTAAGTATATTTTATTCATACCAAAGATAAGTAGGATGGCTGTCATACTAAGCATTAATAGGACTATCAGAAGTTGTCTTGTTGACCATCTCTAGACTGTGGGTCTAGAAAGCCAATAGGAAAGCCATAATCTGGGTGGAGGAATAAGGGGGAGTTTGCCTCAAAGCACATTCTACCCTTACGCAGTCTCAAGGTCTCCATTCTAGACCTTCTCCATGTCTTCCACAATCATTTCTTTGTGAGGCTCAGAATTACAATTCTCATGTAGAGTTCTAGTTCCATCCAATTTCTGTTGGGCCTCAGAACTATGTTGCTAATGACAAAGGCTTAAGATCCCCATATGAGATATATCAATAGGCAAGACCCTCTAGAAAAGGTACAGGCATTTTCCATCCCGAGGCCTCTGGAGATGTCTTAGAGCCTCGTAATGCTGAGAAGGGTTCAGTTTAACAATCTTAGTCATTGCATAATGTGGCTGTTACTGTGTAAAGTCCTTTTGGTTCTGCTCACTTCACTCAGCATCAGACCATATAAGTCCTTCCAGGTTTTTCTGAAGTCAGCCTGTTCATCATTTCTTATATCACAATAGTATTCCATTACATTCATATACCACAACTTGCTCAGCCATTCCCCAACTGGTGAGCAGCCTCTCAATTTCCAATTCTTTGCCACCACAAAAAGATCTGCTATGAATATTTTTGTACATGTGGGTCCTTTTCCCATTTGTTTGATCTCTTCGGGATATAGCCCTAGAAGTGATATTACTGGATCAAAGGGTTGCATGAAGTTTCTTTAAGTGATTGAGTGGTTTGCATGTTGGGATCTCCTCCCACCATAGCAAAGTAATGTTTGCCTCTCAGAGGTGGGCTAATTGTGCTTATTTTGGGATGTCTTAATAGATAAGGGTTACCAGAGTGAAGTAAAAGAGAGAAGGGCTACATTCCCAAGGAGATAGACTTTGCAGGAGAATACTCCAATTTCTTTGTAGGCAATGATGTTAGAAAAGGCTAGCAGTGGCAAATTGTCCAGTAAACCTTTTGACTGAAATTGCCTTTATCCCTGTGGTCCCAACTTTGAAGCTACATCTGCAGGAAAAGGCATAGACAAGGTTACCTCCATACTTCCTATCAGGCCTTGGACTCCCATGATAGATATTATGAAGAAAAGCAAAGTAGAAGCATGATTGCTTCAAGAATAGCAAAGTAGAATGGTGGGTGACAGACCTTGATTTGGAGTCAGAGGATGTGAGTTCAAATCCATGCACTGCCATTTATTACTTGAGGACCTTGGGCAACTTACTTACTTGTCTGGGCCTCAATTTATTCATCTGAAACAATGAAAGTGTTGAAATAGAAAGACTCTAAAATCCCTCCCAACTCTAAATCTATAATCCCATGATTCCATGTTGTAGGTTCTAGGGACTGTTAAAATAGGATAACTGAAATAAATGTTCCACGTCACCAAAAGGAATTGCTCTTTTCTAGTCAGTATGTTTTAGGGGCAGAGTGTATTTTCTCCTCTTAATTAGCGATAACTCACCACTAACTTCTGGCCCTTTGTGGCATGGGGGTGACCTGGGGTTTTGAAGGGAAGTTCTGGTCAATCCTACCAAGAAGGAAAGATTTCAAGTATACATCTGATGACAGGCTTCATGCTTGTCATCTGGGGACTATCTAGCTAAATGCAGAGAGATTCCTTCCAAATTAGTTATGGAGCAATGCTTTTTTTTTCAGTCTCATTAACTTTTGGAAACCTTCTGGTATCAGCAGCAGAAGTAGCTATCCCAATGACAGCATGGATTCAATAAGATATAGCATCATTGATTTATTTTTTCTTTAAATAATATTTTATTTTCCCCATAATTACATATCAAAAAAATGCTTAGTATTTATTTTTTACAAGATTTTGAGTTCCAAATTTTTCTCCCTCCCCTCCCTTCCTCTGGTATGCAGTTTGATATAGTTTATACATATGCTATCATGAAAACCATATTTCCATATTCATCACAGTTGTTGAAGAAGAAACTGATCAAATGGGGAAAAAATAAGAGTAAAATAACTGAAAAAAAATTGCTTCGATATGCATTCAGAGTCTATAAATTCTTTATCTGGATGTGGATATCATTTTCTTTCGTGAGTCCTTTGTACTTATCTTAGATCATTGTGTTGCTGAGAAAAGCTGAGTCATTCATAGTTGATTATCACACAATGTTTCTGATACTGTGTACAATGTTTTCCTGGTTCTGCTCATTTCACTTTGCATCAGTTTGTACAAGGCTTTCCAAGTTTTTTCTGAAATCTGCCTGTTCATCATTTTTTATTGCACAATAGTATTTCATTACACACATATACCACATATTGTTCAGCCATTTCCCAACAGATTCCCTCAATAGATGGGCATCCCCTCAATTTCCAATATTTTGCAACAAATCTTTTTGCACATGTAGGTCATTTTCCCTTATTTTGATCTCTTTGGAATACAGACCTAGTAGTGGTATTGCTGGATCAAAAGGTATATGCACAGTTTGGTTGCCCTTTGGGCATAGTTCCAAATTGCTCTCCAGGATGGTTGGATCAGTTCACAACTCCAACAACAGTGTATTAATGTCTGATTTTCCCACATCCTCTCCAAAATTTATCATTTTCCTTTTTTGTAGTATTAACCAATCTGATTGGTGTGAGGTGGTGCCTCAGAGTTGTTTTAATTTTCATTTCTCTAATCAAAAGTGATTTAGAGCACTTCCTCATATGCCTATAGATATTTTGACTTCTTCATCTGAAAACTGCCTGTTCATATTCTTTGACAATTTATCAATTGAGTAACGGCTTGTATTCTCATAAATTTGATTCAGTTCTCTATACATTTGAGACATGAGGCCTTTATCAGAGACACTTGCTGTAAATATAGTTTTCCAGTTTTCTGCTTTCCTTCTAAACTTGGTTGCATTGGTTTTGTTTGTACAAAAGCTAAATGCTTTTAATATTTAATTTAATATGGTTAAAATTATCTATTTTACTTTTTGTAATGCTCTGTATCTCTTTTTTGGTCATGAATTCTTCCACTCCT
The DNA here is from genome assembly GCF_003287225.1 of Phascolarctos cinereus. NCBI lineage: Eukaryota > Metazoa > Chordata > Mammalia > Diprotodontia > Phascolarctidae > Phascolarctos > Phascolarctos cinereus. Next base: position 69,058,567 of record NW_027556180.1, read on the forward strand.
CATAGATCTGACAGGTAGAGTATTCCTTGCTCTTCTAATCTGATTTCTTCATTGTCTAAGGTACCTTTTAGCAACATGTAGTTTCCTTCCTTATCTCTTTTAATTAGGTGTATTTTTGCTTTTACTTTGTCTATAGGATTGCTTCCCCTGCCTTTTTTTTTTGCATCAGCTGAAGTAAAATAGCTTCTGCTCCAACCCCTTACCTTTGCTCTATGTGTGGCTCTCTGCTTCAAGTGTGTTTCTTGTAAGCAACATATTGTAGGATTCTAGTCTTTGAACCACTCAGCTAACTGCTTCTGTCTTATGGGAGAGGTCATCCCATTCACATCACAGTTATGATTACTGCCTGCGTACTTCCCTCTATCCTATTTTTCCTCCTGTTTGTCTTCTCTCTCCTCTCACCCTTTCCTACCTCACCAGTGTTTTCCTTCTGTCTACCACCTCCCCTGATCTGCCCTCCCTTCTGTCAGTCTCCTCTGCTTCTGTCAGTCCCCCCACCCTTTACTTAATCTCCCCCCTCCTACTTCCCTGTCAGATAAGATTGATTTCTATATTCAGCTGATTGTATATATTATTCTCTCTTTGAACCAATATTGCTGAGCATAAGGTTCAAGCAATGCCCATCACCCCCTGTCCCGTCTTCCCCTCCACTGTAAGAGGTCTTTCTTGCCAATTCATGTGAGATAGTTTACCCCATTTTACCTCTCCTTTCCTTCTGCACCCATTGTATTCTTCTTTCTCATCCCTAAATTTTTATGTTATTCGACCAAATTCACCTTATACCCATACCCTCTGATATGTATATTCCTTCTATCTGTACTGTTAGTGATAAAACTTTTTAAGAGTAACAAGTATCATCTTCCCATGTAGGGATGTAACTGGTTAAGCTCTATTGAATCCCTTATATTTTCTTTTTCCTTTTCATCTGTTTATGCATCTCTTATGTCTTGATATTAGAGGCAAAATTTTAGTTCTGATCTCCTTATGAAGTCTTGAAATCCTTCTATTTCACTGAATGACCATTTTCCCTTGATGTATTATGCTTCATTTTGCCAGGTAAGTGATTTTTGGTTATAGTCCTAAGTCCTTTGCCTTCCAGAATATCATGTTCCATTACCTCCGATCCTTTACTGTTACAGCTGCCAAGTCCTAGGTGAGCCTGCTTGTAACTCCCTGATATTTGAATTGTTTCTTTCTTGCTACTTGTAGTATTTTTAACTTGACCTGGTAGTTCTGAAATTTGGCAATAATGTTCCTTCGGGTTTTTATTTTGGGATCTCTTTTCTGAGGTCATTGGTGAATTCTTTCAATGCCTATTTTGTCCTCTGGTTCCAGGACATCAGGGAAGTAGCATCATTGATTTAGAGATGGAAGTCACCTTAGAAATCTCCTAGTCCAATCCCTTAATTTTACAGATGAGGGGAACTGAGGTCCAGAAAAAGCTTAAGTGACTTGTCTCAGGTTATGTCGGTAGTAAGTAGCAGAGGGAGGCTTTGAATCCAGACATTCTGACCCCAAGTCAGCATTCTTTCTACTTCTGACAGAGCGTTGAATGAACATTAAAGATAACAATATTGGGGCATCAGAGAATTAACATTGGAGATAAATGGCTAAATAGAAACTGGAGAAATATAAAGGCCAAGGCATTGGTATAGTAGAAATCAATTGACTTTAAGGTAAATTTACCAGTCTAGACCTTTACTACTCTACTCCAACTCTTACCTGCTATTCTAGGAAGCCTTCCCAATGAGCCCCCAATTAGTTCTCATCCTATTCCATCCCATACTATCCCGTTCCATCCTATGCTATAAAATCCAATTTGTCTTCATTTGGATTCGATTTGTGTATTTGTCCTGTATATGTATCCCAACTGTATGTGACTTACCATATAGGAAATATAAGCCAAAATTCAAGTCCAGCAGGTCAATTGTGAACACCACCCCTACCCCTTCATTTTCACCATGATTTAACTCCTCTGAGTAGGAACAGAAAGAGAAAGAGGCCAAACATCACTTTGGAGACATTAGTAGAGAATGTCTTTCCAGCTGTGTTCATCTGGTTAGGGTGAGGAGGAAGCCTGGGAAATGTTATGAGAGTGGGAGACAGCTGGTTCCTGAAGGAGCCCTCTGCTTTGAGATCCAGGACTAATAAGCTGGAAGCACAAGTACAGGCTATCTTGTTCAGAAGCTAGATACTCAAAGGCTTGATCAGAAGTAAAGATGAACATGAGCCACCCGCAGAGAAATTGGCTGAGAAAGGCAGCAGAGTGAGGAGGGAAGAGTTGAGGAGAGGAGGATGGTAGCAGTGCAAGGATATGCCCTTGTTCAGAGGAATGAAGAACAACGTAGAGTAGCATCCAGGGCTTTTTGAAGCAGAGAGTAGAGGAAAGAGCACTGATTTGGAAGTCAGATCACCTGGGTTCAAATCCCACCTCTGCTACTATCCCACCTGTGTGACCGTGGGCAAGTGATTTCCTGTCACCAACCTGCTTCCCCAACTGTAAAGTGAGAGAGCTAGACTGGATAATTAATCTCAGAGCCCCTTCCAACTCTAAATCTGTGATCCTGTGATCTCATTACACTTGTTGAGACACATTCTTTCTCGTTATCAATATTTAACTCCCAGAATATAAAATAAGAGCCTTTGACATTTTGAAGCAAGGGAGACGAGGAATTAATTCAGTGAGGCGTCTCTGTTTTCATTTTTTTACATAGCAATGAGAATAGAACCCCAGTTATTCAAAGAAAAGAAAACTAGACTGAGAGATCAACCTTAAGACTCTGGTCTTAAAATTACTTAGTGTATAATATTAAGCAAGTCATTTGGTTTAAACTAAGCAAATCGCTTTGCAAAAACTAGGATCCTTTCTGGATCTTAGTTTTTGCATCTAAAAAAATGAAGGAATTGGGCAGTGTGGTACCCTGGAAAGATGCTGGTTAGGAATTAGAGCCCTGGGGTTGAACAAATCATTTAATCTTCCTGAGACTATGTTACTCATATATAAAATGAGAGAGTTGGGTGAGATGACCTGTGATAGAGCATTCTGGCTTTAAGTCTATAATCCTATGACTCAATAATAAGTTTATTTCTGAGGTATTTTCCATTACTTAAATTTTATGAATCAAATATTGGTTTGATCCCATCACTGTGCTTTTAAGAGAATCATGGTAGCTCCCAGTTACTTCTCATGTCTACTTAAAATGCTCCATCATGTGTTCAAATTTTTCACAAAGGAATTAAAATGGATGTTCAAAATGGTCTACATCATTAACTGCCTTCAAATTGATTATACAGTTCAAGGACAGAGGCTGCTTACCCATTGATCATGCCTCCTCTTTGACTAACTGGCTCCACTGTCCTTTCAGTGGCTTCTGCCTAGCAACCTCATCTCAAACAAAAGTATTTTCTATTTTTCATGAATAATCCACCTTCTTCCAACTCTTTGCATGGCTCCTCCTTTTTTTCCAGAATGCCTTTCTACTTGTTCTTCTCCACTCTTATCTGACAAATAATGTTCCTCATCTCATTCAGAACATGAATTCAGATCTGCTTTTTCCATGAAGCCTCTACAAATCAACTGCACTCCAATCTAATCCCTTGAATAACCCTGCCAAGTTCTTACCCTCCAATCTCCCCACCACCCAGGTCACTTAGCATCTTTGTTCATGTTTCCATGTTCATGCTGGGCATGAGTATGAGCATACTTTTTAGCTTTCTTTCTGCCTGTACTCTAAAAGGTTCTGAAAGGCATTGCCATATGTTCTCCTCCTTCTGAAACCCCGTACAACATAAAGTGCAGGACTGTTTATATTCTAATTGGACAAAATTCTTACTCAAATTTACACATACACGAAAAAAATTCCAAATTTTCCATTTCCTTTTCACCTTCCATCTCTTTAAATTCTATGTTCTCACAACAACATAGCATGCACCTCAGGAGATAGAATTATTGGAGATAGCCTTGGGAGGATCCATCTTATCTTCAAGCCCTTAGCTTCATGAAGGTCTACCTCATGAGGGTCTATAATATCTAATCAAAAATGAACATTTATCTTATTTGTAAAGACTTTCAGGAAAGGAGAGCTCATAACTCCACACCATCAGGAAAAATTTCCCAGTATTTAACTGAAATTCTTCCTATTCCTGAATCAACCTTTCTCATCATATGCTATCCTCAGGAATAACAGAGAAAAGTAATTGGAATGGAGGCATATAGACTCATGGGACACCACCATGTAGAGTCATGAAGTGAGGGCGTTCCTACAGCATGGATTACATATGGGATATACTATGTTCGCACACATCTCAAGGTCCTGGGGTATGGCCAGGTAGCTTAAAGGAAATATGAGACATGACCTTGCATATTCTTAAAAACCTTTATTAAGTTGTTCCTCATCCTTCTTTACTGCAACAAAATCCATACTTGCTTCAGAAGAACAGCCTGGTGAACTTGAGGTTCCCAGGTTCATAACCTTACCTTTAGATAAGTGTGCCGAGTCCAGGTCCAGAGATGAAAGCCCTAACTTCTTGGCTCTAGGCCTCCCCACAACAGGTTCTCTGGATAGAAGATAGTGGTTCTTGGTGGGAAAGAAGGCATTACACCATCTGTCTAGGCCTGAGATGGAAAGCCCAGCCCCAAACCTTATGAAATCTGGGAAAGGCTGAGGGTTGGGTCTGAGGTTTGGGAATCCATTCAGGTGCCTTCGTGCAACGTGGATTAGAGCCTTTTTCTCCTGCCTGGAGAGCCCACAACAAATCTCTATGCTCCCAGGCTCCTAGGCTACTAGGTTCCCAGCCCTGAGCAGATATCTTTCTGCCAGGAAGTTTTAAATTGAATGCAAGTCAGTAGCTGTCCTGGTGTTTCTTCACTCTCTTCATTTCCCTCTCTTCTTTAAGTGGTTGTTTTAATTTAAAAAGAGAAATAAACTCCAAGCCAAGAGTTCAGTTCCTGCTTTTAATTTCTAGGAGCAGAAGAAAGAAAGTGTCTGAAAGCAGTAACAGACTTTTTTGTTTGTTTAATGTGTACATAAGTCTATAGCCTCATAACACAAAAAGATACATTTCTGTCAGTCCTTTTCTTCTACTGACCTCACTAGATTCACATGACAGCACATTCAACGTATTATAATTCAGGAATAGCAAGGTTATTGATCCCCCCTCCCTACCCACTTTAGTTAGGCTGGGATTCAGTGGGGCCAGTTCCTACTAAACCTCTCCACTGTAAGAGAATCTCAGGTTTCATTCAGGATATTGTGGACACCAATGAAAGACTACACCATGGACCCCCAATGGAGCTATTTTAAAGAGAGAGGTTGGAGAAGAAATCTCCTGGGAAAGTCTTACAGATGAATGTGTTGGGAGGACAGGTAACTCCCATAAGATGTGTAGGGTGCAGTGATATGGGGGAAGTCATGTGAAGAGGAACATATGAAAGAGTGGATCCAGCCTCCCTCAGTATTGACTTTGTATTTACAAAATTATCATTTAGCCTCCCCTTCCACTTCTCTTTCTCTCTCCACTTTATTCCATATCTCCTCCTCTTTCTTTTCCTCCTCCTTTTTAGAAGGCTACTCTGCTTTGAAATATTCTGACCCAGCATTTCTGGCTCTGAGTTGTTTTCACTCTGTTCTCTGGAAACTTTAGCAAATAAACCTGCCAGGCAAAATGTCATTACTGGGAACCCACAGTGGGTACAAGTCATCTGTTTATAGGGATCTGGTAATGCAAGGATGTACTTGACTTTAAGGAAGTCATGCCTTTGTTCGGGTGGATGTGACTGGAGGGTGGAATAGGTCCCAGACAGCAACCCTATAATTATTTATTGCATTTATCTCCCCAGGATCTCATTGTCCTCTCTAGAAATTATCTCATCCATATTTCTCAAGGTCCCAAGGAGCTAGCAATATGATCATCATGACTGTTCTTCCAGTCTCATGGAAGTGAAAATCCACAGAGAAGAGATCCAGATTCAAGGCACTGGTCAAATTGGGAGAGGATAATTCATTTTCTAATTGGTAACTTGGTGGCCTCCTCACCAGCCTGGGAAGTTAAGTTCCACCATTTACCACAGTGTTTTACACACTGTAGGGATTTAACAAATGTTTTTTTGAATTGAAAGTGATGAGAGCCTGCCAAAGCAGGGACTTAGGGACTATCTATCATCGTCCTCCACCTCCTCCTCCTCATCACCACTATTATCATTAAAGATTCCCTAAGTATCTTCTATGGCCGAGACACTAACAAGCACTTTATGAGTACGTATTAAAGATCATCCATGCAGAAAGCACTCTTCTAGGTACTATAAAAAGAAATAGTCATTAGAAATAGGTTATTAGAGCCTCACTTCAAGAAGTTTATAATTGAATAAGAAAGTCAAGATCAATACAGATAATCAATATAAAATCTATCTTCACTATAATTAGAAAACAAATGTTGCACCAAATTAGTCTTCAGTAGTCAGGAAGATGAGGTAGATTAGTTAGTATGTTTCTCCTTTACATTCCATGCTGGCCTCTTAATTAGAAGTCTGGATCAATCATAGCTCAGCTTCCACTTCTGAACCTTTTCCATTCCTTTCCAGTCCTGAAATGTTGTTTTAGTCACAAATTCCCCCTAAACGATCATAATTTTTTTTAAAAAAGTTTAGAGTAAAAAAGATTAATAAAATATAAAATCACTAGCCACTTATTTCATAAAACTTAACATTCCAATTACCTCCTAGCTCCAACTCTCCAAGGCAAAAACCACTTCTCAGATTGAAGATCAGTTCATCCTTCTTTAGTCTCCCAATCATAGCATGGTAGAAAAGAAAAACAAACCAGAACTTCAATGTCTTAAAATTAGATTTCCTCTAATTTCTTTTAAGTTCATTTAGGTTGGGGCTGGGGTGGGATGGAATCACCTCACAATACTTGCTTGTATTGACAGGTGGTTGACTACATAGACAATGGTCAGAGTAAGTCAAGTGGTGGCTAAGCACCGAGCTGACCATTAAGTGTTTCCACCAAAATTCTTCCTGTTTCCACAGATGCTAGAAGATCAAGATGCCTGCTTCTAGGATCCCTAGTTCTGCCCTTCCATCTCAGCAGACTAGAAGTGAAGTATTTTTTCACCTACCCTGTCTTGGTCTCATAGTGATTGTCAGAGCATAAGCTAGATGAGAAGAGAGGGGAACTCTCAAAGTTTTAAATTCACTCAGGATAAAGGATGTTGAAAGAAGAGATAGGAAAGGCTTCTAACATTCCATATTGAGCCCTCTCTTCTCTCTGTCTATCTCTCTGCTTCTGTTTTTCTCTCTGGGTGTCTCTGTTTTTTTTTTTTTCTATATCTCTTTCTCTGTCTATTTCTGTCTCTCTCTGTGTCTCTGTTTCTGTGTGTGTGTGTGTGTGTGTGTGTGTGTGTGTGTGTGTGTGTGTGGCTTGATCTCTTTCTGTTTCTGTTTGTGTGTCTATCTCTATCTCTGTCTCTCTGTCTCTGACTGTTTCTCCCTGTCTCTGACTCTCTGTCTTTGTCTCTCTCTGTCTCTTTCTGTCTCTGTGTCTCTGTCTGTCTGTCTGTCTCTCTCTCTCTCTTTCTGTGTGTGTGTGTGTCTGTCTGTCTGTCTGTCTCTCTCTCTCTCAATGACAAACATACGGTTAGGGTATATCTCCCAGTTTTGTACATGGCTCGACGATAGTCAAAGAATCATTGAAGAGAGTCATCTCTGTCGTTGAATTTAAGAAGAAATCCTGGATGATATTAACATATATATGAGGATATGAGAGACACTTTGTTATGTAGGAGAACCTTTAAATTTACATTTTGCTCTGTCATTTTTGTCATAAACAGCAAATAATAAACACAATAGGATCTTCTATTTACTCTCTGAACCTTTTGATCAACTGTAACCAAGAACAAAAATTTTTTTCTATAGAGAGCTTTCTGTGAAAGCTGTTCTGTCGCCTTCTACTGTCACCAAGGATACCTTCAAGATAGAGAGATAGGTCATTCCCATAAAGATTTTTATAAGAACAAGAAATTACTCATAGGGACTTCTAGTTAAGACGATGACATGGAAGTTTCCAAATCGAGACCTAATGCCTCTAAACAGAGGTACAGACCACCTAGGGAGTCCATGAACTTGACTAATACTATTGCATCTTCATTTCAATATAATTGATTTCCTTAGTAATTCTATGAATTTTATTTTATAAGCAGTTAAAAACATTATTCTAACAAGGGGTTCATAGGTTTCACCAGACTTCCAAAAGAGTCCATCATACACATACACACATACACACAGGCACACACACACACACACACACACACACACACACACACAAAACATACACACCAACCCTCAAGGCCTCTATCAACAAGACCCAGCATGAAGCTGAGAGTACATGGCCCTGAAATTGCTGCTTTGTATATTGTCACCATTTTCTCTTGCTTTTAGGTGAAGGATATTGGAGATGTCTATAACCTTGTGAAAGGTCAGCATGATGTATATGGCCATCAAAAGTCAGAAAAGCAAGCAACTGGGAGGTATAGGAATGGAGTGCATGGCAGCTTTAGCAGCTAGTTCAGAGGTTCCCAAAGTGGGTGATACTGACCCCTGAGGACGCTGGAACGATGGGAAGGCAGTAGTAGCTTTGGGTGCAATTGGAAGGGGTCACTGAATAAACATAGAGGAGTGGTGGAAGCATAAAGAAAGAAGAAAAGATAAGAACAATTTTTTAAAAACCATTTATACCTTTTTCATCTGTTGTATAACAATTAAAGTTGTAGTAACTATGTTATTTCCCAAATAAACACACAAAATGCAAGTTATAACCACACAGTGGTCAAGTTCACCAACAGGTCTTAATAAGCAGATGTTGGCAGTTGAGTGTGTCCCACATTGTTGGGAAGTCCATCCTGCATTGGCAAGAATGTGTGCATGTAATTACTTGTTTACAATATGGTACTGTATGGTTACATGATGCAATATTGCATCATCAAAATTTTAATGCAGGAAAATAACCCACAAATTTATAATAAATTATGAAAGATACATTGTTTTAAAAAAGATTCTTGAAATAATGCAAATTTCCCAAAAAAAAGTTAAAAGGTTAAAGAAAGTAGATTTCCAGGTGGCACTGAGTAATTTTTTTTGAAAAGGGGGTGTTAAGCCAAATAAGTTTGGGAACCTCTAAGCTAGTCAATCTGGCATCAATACCCTGGGGAAAGACCTTAAGGATCCAGCCCAGCAGTAACTGAGGTGTGGACTTATCCAGCAGCTCTGCTACATTTGGGAGTGAACTTGGTGGGACCAAGGCTATGAAGAAACTTAAGTCTGACTCTCTCCCCTCCTGAATGAAATGAGGCCCCTAGGTTTGGCCTGGGATCTATTGTTGGCCAATTAGTGAGAGGCAGAGTGATTTGGATTTAAGGCATGTTCCTTAAGAAAGAAATGTAGCCTACAAACCCCAAGATATTTTGGAACATTTCATAAGGAAAGAAAGAAAGAAAGAAAGAAAGAAAGAAAGAAAGAAAGAAAGAAAGAAAGAAAGAAAGAAAGAAAGAAAGAAAGAAAGAAAGAAAGAAAGAAAGAAAGAAAGAAAGAAAGAAAGAAATATTGCTCTTTTTCTGGACTAGGTTAAAAAGCCCATTTTTTGCCTTTTTTTTTTAACCTAGCCTTAACCACTGAATGGGCATTGCCTCAGTCAAACTGAGATCTGCTAAAGACCTTACCTTTAAAAGGCCAAGGCCTTCCACTGCATCTGGGGCCATTTCCAGTCGTCCTGATGTGGATCATGGCCACAGGGACCAGAGGCCTCCTGAGGAAAAAGTGAGACTGGCGATATTGTATAGCCTTCCCTCGTTTAAATTCAACTCACTTTCATGTCATGGCATCATCTCCATGATGTCATGGTCCTCTTCAAGAATGAAGGACAAACAACAATAATATCTAAGTACTTAAAGGGAAAAGTAACTAAACTACAGGGAAAAAAAGATAGATATAAAAACAATTAGTTTGGGGGACTTCAACATACTACTTTCAAGACCTAGATTTCAAGACCTAGACAAATTTCTCAGAAAGTTAAACCACAAAGAAGTTAAGGCTCTAAGTAGAATTTTAGGCAGATCAGACATGATAAGACTGCTGGCAATTACTAAATGGAAATCATAAGGAATATATATCTATAAAATATGTATTTATGTATGTAATGTAAAACATATATGTAAAATATATGTATATATATATGATGTAATATATACACACATGATATATAGCATATACAAAAATATATATTCTTCAGCTTTGAAGCCTTTATAAAGATTGTCCAGGTGCTAAGGTAAATGGTTCTCAAATTGTGCCATTGCCTAATGCCATGAATTTTAGTGGATATGTCATGAAATTTTGCATGATATATTACTGCAAATAACAGAAACCTTACAAATACTTTGAGTATAAATTTTATTTACCCAGCATATATAGTATGGTAAGTATAGTTGAAAAACAAATAAAACCTGTCTTTTCATGTAGGCATTAATCTCAAAATATATCTGACCTTGAATTTTCAAAGAAGTTAGCAAAAATGGCCTCCCTTATTGAAGGAAAAATATATACAGATAGTGTTGTCAGCTTAAATGCTCAGCATGCCGTGATTCATTATAAATACTGTAGCATAAACAAAAACGTTTAAGACCCACTATCTTAGAATATAAAGAACTCGTGCCTTCCTTATAATCTTTAAAACCATAAGGCAAAAAAATTACTATCAATAAGAAGACGAAAGTATGGGCGCTTGAATGAAGATTAAATAATATAATCCTAGAGAATGAGAGATTTAGAAAACAAATCAGAGAAACAATGAATCATTTTATCAAAGAAAATAATAACAATGATGCAACATACAAAAATTTAGGGGGATGCAGCCAAAGAAATCTTTAACCAACAATTTACATTTCTAAAAATTCTCATCAACAAAAAAGAGAAAAAAGAGATCATGGAATCAAGCATGTAACCAATAACACTAGAAAACCAAAACAAAATTTAAAACTCCAAAGTAAATGTAAAGATTGGACTTCTGAAAATCAAAGACAAGACAAAAGTGAAAATGAAAAAAAAATCTATTCCTTAATAAAACTAGGCTAAGTCTTCAAAGGCTAAGAAAAAAGACAGAATATTACCTAATTTCATCAATAAAAAGAAAAGAAAATTGAATGACTAAATAAACATGAAAAAGAAGAACTCATAACAGATGAAGGGGAAATAATGGAGATTTTTAGAAATCATAATTTCCAACTATGGCAACAACATTGAAATTTAAGTAAATGAATATTTACAAAAATATAAAATACCCAGATAAACCAAAAAAAAGAAACAAAAAAGCAATCTTACAGACAGAAATTGAACAAGCCATAAATGAACAACCTGCCTCCAAAAAAAAAAAACCAACCTCAAAGACTCCGTACCCAGGTGAACTTAGAAATAAATTGTGATCAAACATCAAAAAACATTAATCTCATTTTCACATAGATTTCTTGCAAAACACAAATACCTTACCAAAGATGTTTTATGAGATAAATACAATCTTTTTTTTAAAACCAGAAAGAAATAAAGCAGAAAACTGTAGACCAGAATCACTAGTGACTATTGATGCAAAAATGAATAAAATTACCAAAAAGTATACAGCAATATGTTTGAAAGAATGTTCACAATGACCATCTTGGATTTTTACAAAGAATTTGGGGATTATTAAATGTTAGGAAAATGCACACTGGTGTGTTTGATTGTCTCCAGTGTGCCCCCACTCCAGTCCATCCTCCATACAAGTGCCAAGGTGATTTTTTTTAAAGTTCAGGTCAGACCGTGTCACCACCCACCTACTCAATAAATTCTACTAACTCATTATTGCCTTCAGGATCAAATACAAAATCCTCTGTTGGCATTCAAAGCCCTTCATAATCTAGGCCACCTCTGTATCTTTCTAGTTTTCCTATATCTTACTCCCCTCCATGTATTCTTCAATCTAGTAATACTTCCCTCCTTGCTATTCCTTGATTTTATGTATTTTTTTTTCTTTTTAGGCAATAGGGGTTAAGTGACTTGCCCAGAGTCACACAGCTAGTAAGTGTCAAGTGTCTAATATCAGATTTGAACTCAGGTCCTCTTGACTTCAAGGCCAGTGCTCTATCAACTGTGCCACCTAGCTGCCCCTTGAACAAGGCACCCCATCTATTGGCTCTGGGCATTTTCTCTGACTTTTCAACATGCCTGGAATGCTCTCCCTCCTCATATCCACCTGCTGGTTTTCCTGGCTTCCTTTAAGTCCCAATTAAAATCCTGTCTTCCGTAGGAAGGTACCAACTAATTCTAATGCCTTCATATCTATCTATCTATATATGGATAGATGATAGATAGATAGATAGATAGATAGATAGATAGATAGATAGATATAAAATTAATTTTCAGTGTGAGCATTTACACCTTAAAAATTGGCGATCACTACAGATCAGGACGTGTCTTATTATTTTGTTGATTATCTAAACTTAAGAAAGCATTCATAATTCTGATTAAAATTAAGAGTGTTTATGCATACATCTTTTTTGTTCCTCCTAGAAAACCCATTTATCAAAAATTTTGTAAGTATGACCCTCTGGTGCTATCTAAGTATTGCTTGAGCTAAGTGACAGTGCAGTAAAAGGCTCGTGGAATGAAATCATTATCAGTCTTGAGTTCTGGTAACTGTAGGGTAGTAATAATAACAAGTAATGTATAGATAGCACTTTAAGGTATGCAGTATGAGTTGTAAGCTTTATTTCATTTGAGCCCCACAATATTCTTGCATGTTTCCATTCAATGTTTATTTTGGTGTATAGCATGAGATGTTGGTTTATGACCTAACTTCTGCCAGATAGGTTTATAGTTTTCCCAACAGTTTTCATCAAATATCGAATCCTTCCCTCAGTAACTGGGGACTTCATGGTTATCAAACACCGTCTTACTTTGCTACTTTATTTGCTTTTGTATGTTGTATATCTGATTTGTGACACTGGTCAACTTCTCTATTTTTTAACCAGTACTAGACCATTGTAATGTTTTGTACTACATTTTTTCTAACTCTACAAAACAAACCTTTGGTAAAAAGACAATTTTCAAAAAAGAATTTGCAAGCTACTAAAAACCATGTGAAATAATGCTCCAAATTATTAGAAATTCAAGTAGAAACCACTCTTGGGTTTTACTTTAAACCCATACGATTGGTAAGATGACAAAAAAAACCCCCAAAGATAACAAATGTTGAAGGGGCCTTGGAAAGACAAGCACATTAATGCATTGTTGGCTGACAGTGATCAAATCATTGTAACTATTCTGGAAAACAATTTGGAATCATAGTTTAAAAATAATTTACTAAAAGGTAATAATCTTTAACTCAGTGATACCATTACTAAGCATAAACCCTGAGGAAGTCATGAACAGAGGGAAAGGTCCCAGGTAATACAAGAATATTTATAGCAGCACTTTTTGTAATAGCTAAGGACTAAAAGGAAACTGGGTATCCATCGATTGTGGAATGATTGAACAAGTGATGGTATGTGAATGGAATGGAATATTATTACACTATAAAAGTGAACATGAGGAATTCAGAGAAATTTGGGAAGACTTGGATGAATTAATGAGACCAACATGGTTTAAGTGCAAGCAGATGTACAATTTATACAACAACCACAATGATATAAAGCAAAACAACACGGAAAGACTTCAGAACTCTGGTCATGGCAGTCACCAATGCTTTCTTTGAGAAAACTCCTGTGAGAAAGGTGAAGGACTAGAGATGTAGAGAAGTATATGTTTTCAGGTGCAACCAATGCATTGATTTCTTTTGCTTGACCTATTGACTTGTTACAAGGAAAGGTTCTTTTGGGGTGAAGTTATTATAAGGTGATAGGGATATTAAAAGGAAAAAAGAACATCAAAAACATTTTTTAGAAGAAAGACTAAGAAGTTGGCAGTCACTAATGTTCTCTCCATCACCTTTCTTTTGGCAACATCACCTATGACTTGTTTTCAGTTACTTTGGTATTTTCCCCTCCTGAGATGTCTTGCAAAACAATCCTTAGAAGTTTTTAGATTTTGTTGCCTCTAGCATGGATTTCTTTGGTGTGCTCTTAGTCTGGTCTAGCCAGTCTTCCCAACTTTGTCTTTTAAAGTAGCATGTCAACTCCCTTATATAGATAAGGAATTGAGGAGTTAGTACTCAAGTATGGTGATTCCTCTATCACTGATGAGGAAAATAGATCCTTATAGAAACATTGACACATTTGTTCCATTTTCTATTTATTGTCCTCTGGCCAATTTCATCTATGAATTCTCTTGGGATGATGTGACTCAGTTGAGTCTCATGCCAAGATTTCTGTAGACTTGTGTTTGTTTCCACTGATTTTCACTGTTTTGTAATTGAATACAATTCTGGTGACAGGCTAAATTGACTGTTCAAGGACAAACCTAGCTATGTACAGAGCTATTAGTTACCTGCTAGGCTCCTAGGTGATGAATCTGTTTGCCAAGAAACAATTAAAAAAATATAAAATGACCGTTCTTCCATTTGCAAAATTATATTGGTAGAGTGGCAGAAAGTGGGGCATAAGGTCCAAAGAATTATGCAGTCTTTAAACCATCTTTATTAACTATGGATACTCAAAATATGAGTCTTTGTTCAAATGACATACTACTAAAACTGAACCATAGCAATATTGATAGATTGGCATGTGTATATGTTATCTCTCTGATAGAATGGAAGCTTTTAAGACCAAATGTTCTTTCACTTTTTAATGTTTCCCCATTTGCCCACCATAGTATTTGACACTGCAAAAAAGCTTGTTGATTGATTTTTTGATTGCTATTCTCATAATAAACTGAAACTCAAAACTAAAGTAGAATGGTAACTAATTCTCAGGTTGGATTCTGAGCATGGGCTTCATTGTGTGGCCAAAGGCAACAAGAAACATGAATGATGTGACATTGTCACCTCGTTATAGTACTTGTCAGTCTATAAATATTTATTAAGCCCCTACTGTGTGCTAAGCACTGGATCATGAGTAAAATGATGACTACAAGCAAAAGACCACCATAAAGATAGTTGCAGCTTATTCACCAGCATCTGCTGGAGAAGGCAAAAAGGTTAGGAGATTATATGAAGAAATTGACAAGATTGTATAAACTGCCTAATCACAGATTATGATATGTAGTAACTTCAGTGGCATTCAGAAGAGGAAGGCAAAACCATGTTGAACCTCAACTTTGAGGAACAAAGAAGGCTCCTAACCAATAGCCCTGGAGAGAATAGATCTGTTGAATCTGTTACATCGTTTAAGGTGATCAGATGAAGGAAAAGCTATAGAAGTCTGATTGACTTCATTATATCGTTAGACAAGGTCAACTTTCAACTAGAAAATGAGAAACTCCTTCTGCTTAGCATATTACCTTAAAGTTCTAGTAAGAACTAATAAGCAGAATGAAGCCTTTTGAGTGATTATGGATGTTATTTGGGAAACTCATTGCTCTGGGGCTTGATTCAATCATCAGTATCATCATCCTTGCAATATGTGCCACATATTAAAATTGTCTTAATTTTCATCTCTTTGATTGGTATTGAATTTGAGCAGTTGTTCAAGTGATTAGCAATTTCTGTTACCTCTTCTGAAAACTCTTCATGTCCTATAATCACTTATGCATACAGGCCTTTGTAAACATTTAATATTTCCTTACATATTATATATGTCAAGTTTTATTTGTCACATTTATCATATTTTCTTTCATGTTGTTCTATTTCCATTTGTATTATATATTCCTTGTCAAGAAAGATTTTTTTTGTTTTAGTATAATCAAGTACATCTATCTTATCTTTAATAATTCTTTCTATTTATCAAATGAACAAATATTTATTAACTACCTACTATGTGCCAGGAACTACACAAAGCTTTGTTTAATAGGGGAAAAGCCTTTTCTACTTGACAACTAATATTTTTAATTAACATAATAATTTACTCAGTTTAAATTCTTTGATTTAGTTAAAAAACTATGTAATCTCTAATGTCTCTATATTCTTAATTTCTTTTGTTGTTATCTTCCATTTTATGTGTAATTTTGCTGCCTTGTTTTCTACCTCCTTTTTTAAGTTTGTCTATTTTATTGTTTTTTTAAGAAAAAACAATTTCTTGCTTTATTAATTTTTAAATTTCCAATTCTATTGGTATTGCTCATGCCTTTACAATATCTTGCTTTTATATTTTCTTGTACTAATGCTATTTTTCCTTATTAGATTATTTAGGTCAGTCATTCTCATACATTTTGGTCTCAGGATTCCTTTACACTCTTAAGGGTCTCAAAGGGTTTTTGTTTATGTGGGTTATATCTATTGATATTTGCTGTATTCTAAATTCAAATGTGAATACTGTGATGAAATTAGTTTTGACTTCAAAGACTCCCTGAAAAGGTCCTGAGGATCCCCTGAGGTCCTAGATGACATTTTGAGAACAGCTGCTTTAGGCTTAAAAATAATTCATTTCCTCCTCCTTCTCCCTCTCTCTCTCTCTCTCTCTCTCTCTCTCTCTCTCTCTCTCTCTCTCTCTCTCTCAATATAAAAATTCAGCCACATATATCTTCTACCAAGAAGTGCATTGGTTATATTCCATAAATTTGTTTTTGTATGTGGTATCAACGTTTTTGCCAGATAGTCTGTTTTGATTTTTTTTCTGACTTTTTTTCATTTTAACTTTTTTTTTAAATTTCCATCTAGTTTTATGGCTTTTGCTCAAGTTATTTTTATTTAAATTAAATTGTGTTTCATTTTAGTCTGAAAATAAAACTTTCCTGATTTCTGGCTTTTAAGACTTGAGGGCTTCTCCATGACCTTAATAAGTGATTAATTTTTGTGAAAATGTTATACACACACACACACACACACACACACACACACATACATATACATACACACATAAATGTATGTATAGATATACACACATACATACATATATACACATACATACACACATATCTATAGGAAAATAATGTTTATTTCAATATTTCCTGTCTGGCTCTCTCCATTGGGGTACAGGAGCCTTATGATTTAATTAGTTTAGGCAGCTTCCAGAAGAAATCTCTATTTACCAAAGTAGATCAACACCTACCTACAAATTATGGTTTTATAGAATTCCTTGGTTCACTATGAAATCAAGTTATTTACCCAGGGTCATACATGTCAGTATGTGTCAGAGGCAGGATTTCTTCAGGATCCACTTCTTTCTTACTGAAGCCATCTCTCTATTCACTACTTAATATTGCTTCACAGTTCTTTCTAGGTATTTGTTAATCCCAGTTTACTAAATAAGTTGCTCAAATCTCTGACATTTTTATTGTTAATATTTTTTGTTTGATTTGTCATGTTCTGACAATGGCATACTGAAGTTCCATACTATAATCCCCAGGCTATGCCTGGGACTCTTTTTAATATATACTTTTTCACTTAATGATCATATGAACTTTCATCTTTCAGTGGGTTCAATTTTCATCTTTATGCAGATGACCTTCAGATTTATATACCCAATCCTAACCTCTCTCTTGAACTCCATCCATGTATCACAAACTGCTTCTTGGACAATTCCAACTAACTTATGCATAAGCAAGTCATTCTCAAGCTGTACAGAACAGAATTTATTACCTTTTTTCTAAAACTCACTCTTCTTCCAAACTTTTTTTTAAATATTATTTCTACGGCACCACTATCCTTTTAGTCACTCAGGTTCTCAATCTTGCTATTATCTTCAATTCTTCTCACTTACTGTACATATACACTCAAGTATCAAATCTTGTCATTTCTGTCTCCGCATCTCTGAAAAACATCTTGTTTTCTTCACTCATGCAGCCAAAACTCTGATTCAAGCCTTCAACACATCTTGCCTGGACTACCGCATTAAGTTTCTAATTAGCATCCCTGCGTCAAGATTCTCCTTCATCCACCCTCCATAGCTGCCATAGTGATTTTCTCAAAACATAGATCTGACAATGTCAGCCACTGCCTAAATCATTAAATTTCAGCATCTCCCTATTATCCCAGCTTCAAATATAAAGCTTTTTTTTCACATTTTAAGCTTTTCACAAACTACTTACCCCCTTCCTAGCTTTCTTCTTTTATTCTCCTGCACACAATCCATCCAAACTGACCTATTTGCTATTCCTAATATTATTATTATTATTAACAACAATAACAACTAGCATTTATATAGTGTGTTAAGGTTTACAAAACACTTTCCAAACATCTGATTTTATCTTCACAACAACCCTGGGAGGCAGGTGTTATTGTTATCCCCATTTCACAAATGAGGAAACTGAGGCAGATAGCGATTAAGTGACTTGCCCAGGGTAACAAAGCTAATAAGGGTCTGAGGCTAGATTTAAACTCAGTCTTTCCTGACTACAGGTTAAACACTCTGTACACTATGGCACACCTTACACCCCTACCCAATAATCTCTTTCCACATTTGTGCCCCTAAACAGGTCTTAGAATGCTCTCTCTTACCCCCTCTACTTCTTAGAATTCCTGGCTTACTTTAAGACTCTGCTCAAGTACTGCTTTCTACAGAATGCTTTTTTTGTTCCACTCCTGCTCTAGCCATTAGACCCTTCCCTGCTAAAGTTACCTTTCATTTACTTTTTATATATCTTGGCTATGAATGTGTGCATACATACACATACACATATGCATACTCATATACATATATACATACACACATGCACATACACATATATACATACATACATATACACATATACATACGTGTGTGTGTGTGTGTGATCTCCCCTATTTGAATGAAGTCAGGGACTGTTTCTCATTTTTCTTTGTATTCCCATCATTTATCACAGTAAGTGCTTGATGATTGGATGATTTATTGATTAATATATACGCCCATGCAAATATAATATTACATTTTAATTATAAGTAGTAACAAACTTAAAGTATATTATTACATTGGTTAAGAACTTATAATTCTTGAATTGTGGGTGAAGTTGTGAACTGGTCCAACCATAACAATTTGGAACTATGCCCAAAGGGCTATAAAACTGTGTAAACCCTTTGACTCAGCAATACCATTTCTATTTCTGTGTCACAAAGAGATTAAAGAAAAAGGAAAAAGACTTCTAAGCACAAAAATATCTATTGTAGCTCTTTTCATGGTGGCGAAGAATTGGAAATTGAGGAGATGCCCATCAACTGGGGAATGGTTGAATAAGTTGCGGTGTACGATTGTGATGGAATACTATTGTACTATAGGAAATGATGAGAGGGATGGTTTCAGAAAACATGGGAAAACCTAT
The DNA here is from genome assembly GCF_003287225.1 of Phascolarctos cinereus. NCBI lineage: Eukaryota > Metazoa > Chordata > Mammalia > Diprotodontia > Phascolarctidae > Phascolarctos > Phascolarctos cinereus. The sequence continues at coordinate 69,077,909 of NW_027556180.1, forward strand.
ATGAACTGATGGAAAGCGAAGTGAACAGAACCAGAAGATCATTATACACAGTAAAAGCAATATTGTATTAATGATGAAATGTGAAGGATTTAGCTAATCTGATCAGTACAATGATCAAAGACAATTTTGAAGGACTCTTAATAATAAAAAAAAACCAAAAGCTATCTACCTTCAGAAAGAACTAATGAACTCTGAGTGCAAATTGAAGTATAATTTTCTCACTTTAATTTTCTTGTTTTTTCAGACATGGCTGATATGGAAACATGTTTTGCATAATTTTACATGTACTATTGATATCATATTGCTTGCCCTCTCAGTGGGTAGGGGAGGGGCCAAAGAAAAGTAGAGACTTTAGAACTTAAAATTAAAAAGAAGAATTTTTAAAATAAATAAATAATAAATTAAATTTTAAAAAAAGAACTTAAAATTCTTGAACTTCATTACATTTAATTTTATCTATTACTGTGTATATGGAACTTACTTGCTAAAGTTTTTTTTTAAAATATAATTTTCTAGGTCTTATTGGCCTTTCAAGTACATTTGTTTTCAAATAATATCGTCATTTTGCAAAACATTATTTTGGGGTCCATTCCTATTTTGAATATACATATTTTATTTAACATTTAAGGTTTCCTTGCCTTGTCTTTGAACACTTTTATTTTATTTAAATTGTCATATTTTTAATACAATTTATGTTCCCTTCTTCACTTCTTGGAGAATTTTTTCTTTATCATAATTTTATAGTTAAACAATTATGTGACTTGATGAATTGTAATTAGACTTTCTTGATGCTGAGATCCCATACATTTTCTCTACTTGTTTAGCATTGCCTCATTTTGTTCATTTTGGGAAGTTTAGATTCTTGAACACAGTGTCTAGCTGTTATTGGTTTTGATGGTGGTTGTATCTTGTGGCATTTTATCTTGTGTCTCTTGTTATCAATTAATATAATGCTTGCTACTTTCTCCTACATTTCCATGATTTTTTTCCTATTATATCCTGAGCCTGTTATTCAATTTTATGTTTATTTATTGATCTTTTCTTAATTTATTCTATTATTTGAACTGTTTTTGATGTTTTCTGTCTTTGTTTGTCATTTTGAAATTTCCCTAACTTTTCCTTCATCTCCTTGTGTTTCCTTTACTGAATTAGAATATTTCTTCATATATATTTATTATCCAATTTAATTTATCCTTTGGAATTTTTTTTCCATTCTGTTCACTAGTGCTTCAGTTCACATTTCTGAATAACCCTTTTAACCCTCAATTTCTTTATTGCATTATAAAATTTTTAAAGTTTACAGCTCATTTCCATAAAGTAAGTAAAATGATCTAAGCACGAGCTAGATTAGCTTCTTGCAGAGTATTATGCCAGGTAAGAAACTTTAGTTAGACCTAGGGGTAAGAGTGAAGCCAAAAATTTCTCTGATTTGGTTGACATGGAATTGATGTGGAAAAGCAGTGAACCATCTCAGCTTGAGGGGGGTGGGCAATGTGGGGAATTCCCTCTGATTCAGAAAGCAAAAAAATCTCCTGTGCTTTATGCAGTGTGGGTAGATATATTGAAAAATCAGAGTCCTGAAAGGCACTACTTTCAGTGATGAGAATTGAGGAAAATATCTGGACCAAAGAATAGGAACTCTAGAGTAGCCCAGATTTTAGTAAGAGATAGGGGGATAAGGTCTTAGGAACTTTCAGGCCTGGCTAATGCTACTTTCAGCAGAAGTAATATAGAAAGAGGGGCCAGGCTAAGGAATCCACATTGCTTTCAACATGGGTTATAATGGGATAAGGTAGCTTAGGGATTCACCAGGCTTTGAGTAGGGGTGTGTGTGTGTGTGTGTGTGTGTGTGTGTGAGGATACAGGGGTTATGGGGGTGAGAAGGGTAGGGTCTCTACTGGGTCTTGGCACTTGAAAAATGGAGACAAAAGGAGGCATTACTGTTCTGGTATGGTTTCTGGGTCTTTGTATAGACTCTTGGACTCCAGTTGGGTGTGGACCTATGGAACTGGTGATTTTTCTCAATTCAGGCTGAATATTGGTAATAGGCAGCCAGAGGGACTAAACAGGTTCTGTAAAAGAAACTTCCCAGTGGCTAACTATTGCCACATGAGTACAGGTGGCTCTGGTGTGGGAGAAAACCTCAATAGCTTCTGGATCCTCATCCAAAACAAGAAGGGTTCATCACATCATACGCAATGGTTCTCAAAGTTTTGGTATAAGGATCCCTTTAGAGAATTAAAAAAAAAATTGAGGATCCCCAAAGAGCTTTTGTTCATGTTATATCAATAAATATTTACCATATTAGAAATCAAAATAATTTTGACCCTGCAGACCCCCTGAAAGGGTCTTGGTGCTCAGACTATACTTTGAAAAATGCTGTCATACACCATAAATCATAACATTAGAGCTGGGAGTTCTATGCCCAGTGGATGATGGGGGGCCCTATTTGGGGTGCCACAAGAGTAAAATGAAAGATTATAGATTTAAGAACAGCACAGAATCCAGGACAACAGGACAGCATTGGTCAATAAGCTTCAGTTGTAGAAATAATATCAATCATCATGCTTTCCCATCTTTATTCTTACGCTCTATCTCTTCTCTTCCTGCCTACCCATGTTTCCATTGTCATAAAAAAAAAAACTTCACTTCACCCTTATCTCTTCTTTTTTATATGGAAAAGTTGTTTACACTTGTCAACTCCACTTCTATTTCCTTGTCTATACTCTCTCCACAACATCTTTTACATTCTTCTTTGCCTTTTGCTTCATTCACATTGCCATCGGCCTAGTTCAGATACTGGACATTTAAAGCCCTTCAGAATCTGTCTCCAATTTACCTTTTCCAAATGTATTTTTTCCAAATGTATTTTACCTTCTCTTCTCTCTACATCCCAATCAAAATTGTTCACTAACTACTTGTTCTACCAACTCAACATTCCACCTCCCACCTCCCATTTCTATGGCTTCTCTGTGGCTGGAAAGTACTCACTCCTTACCTCCATTTCTTAGAATGGCTAGCTTTCACCAAGCCTGAGCTTAGGTTGCTGCTTCTTACCAAAGTGTACCCTTTTCCCTCTACTTATTAGTGCAGTTTCTCCTCAAAGGGTTGTTCATTGTTGAGTTGTTTAATTCATGTCTAACTTTTTGTGACCCCATTTGGGGTTTTCTTGGCAAAGATACTAAAGTGGTTTGCCATTTCTTTCTCCAGCTCACTTTACAGAGGACGAACTGAGGCAAACAGGGATAAGTGGCTTTCCCAGGGTCACACTACTAGTAAGTGTATGACATTTAAACTCAGAAATAAGAGTTTTCTTGGTGCTATATTTACTGTGGCACCTAGTTGCCCCAATATGTAGAGGACACTTACTGATTTTTTTTTGTTGTTGTTGAATTAAATTGTTTGCTCTTGATTATAGATTCATGGACAATTAGAGCTTAAAAAAAAACCCTTACTTTCATCTAATCCAACCCCCTAACTGAACAGATGATGAAACTGAGGTCATTAAAGAGGAAGTTTCTTGAAAGCTGCTGTTTTCATCAGCAGTAGCCATTAATTCTCAGTATGTGTACCCTGGTCCAAAAAAGGTTTTCTGATTCAGCAGAAGGTTGCTGCAACTGGTCAGAAGACCTGGGATCAAATCTTGTTTTGTTATTTATTCCCAATGTAATCATAGAAAAGGCACATCCCTTTGAGTCCACTTCATCTATAAAATGAGCAAATTCAATTCAATGACTTCCAAGGCCCCTTCTGTCCTTAAACTTATGATTCTAGTTCTTTGCATTTTATTATACAACAAACAACCCTTTGAGGAGAGACAGTGTGCTAATAAGTAGAGGGAAAAGGTAGACTGTGGTGAAAAGCAGCAACCCAAGTTAAGGCTTGGTGAAAGCTAGCCATTCTAAGAAATGGAGATAAGGAATGAGTGCTTTCCAGCCACAGAAAAGCCATAGAAATGGGAGGTGGAATGTTGAGTTGGTAGAAGTAATTAGTGAGCCATTTTGATTGGGATGTAGAGAGAAGAGGAGGTAAAATACATCTGAAAATACATTTCTTCTTCACTATTCTCCCCATCATTTTTTTTTTAGTTCTTGTCATTTGCATCTCAAACTGTCAGGTTGTAGAATTAAAATGCCTTTGTTCATTTGTTCTACATTAGTGATGGTGAATTGATTTCACTTTTCCCCAGTGGAATGCATACTCAACTCCAGCCAGGAACTGGAGGGATGAGTTGCCCTACTTTTATACTGCCTCTCTCATGACTCCAATCTTTGACTGGGGATATTTTAGGAAGTGAGGAGAAGCAATGTCCAGGCTATAAATGGCATCAAACTCTAACTTCCAGCTCTCAGCCCTGAGCTGCAAAGAAAATCCTCCAGTTAAATTTCAAAAGGCCCTGAAATTTCCTCCTCCTTGACTGACTTGGTGCCTGAAATTTCCATTACTATTTCAGTCATTCCTTTTCATGAAGGCTTCATGTCTCCAGAAGGCCCTTGTAATAATATATATCCAATATATGATACTGGTGAGATAACTCAATTATAGTTTACTGGATTAGCCAGCAGAGACCAAGACAGGTAGGGTAGGGAACATGAATGACATAAGTTTTAGTGTGGGAGTAGTGGGTACAGTCTGGAGGATGATGAAGGACAAATGAGATCTCTCAGTTCTGGGGAGCTTTAGGGAACCAGGGGCACAATGGAGGTGATGAGTACCAGAAATGACAGTGACAAAGAGTAAGAAGGCAGAGTAGACAGGAGAGGTTGTTGGAGGGGGAGGGATAAAACAGACAAACTCAGTTGGCTTAGAAATTTTGCCCAGGCCTCATTCTAAAGGAGGAATGACCATTCCCACTTCAGTGGCCTGAAAGTATGAGATAAAAAATCCCTGACAAGGATTTAGGAACTTCCCAATATATACCTCAGGGAGCTCTCAATGTATCTTTCAGCCCTGTTTTTTTTTTTTTACTCATTTCCTCACCCCCACCTTTTTTCTTCCTTATATCCTCCTCCTAGCCTGGTTTGGTTTGTCAGGGGGAGGATATGGGGAAAGACAGGGGTTTGTTTAGGTAACCATAGCAACCAGAGACAGTTCTTTGATAACTCTGGGGTCCCACTTTTTTTTTTCCCTTTTGCCTTGGAGAAGGGGAGAAGGGTAAATACTGCTAGCCAGGATCTTCCCCTCTGCAAAGATGTCAACAGAGATTTTGTAGGCAATCAAAGCTTAATGAGGGAACCACCTGCTTCCTTCAACCACTGATGTCGTAAAGGGACGGGTTCCAGCAGCTTCTTTCTCCTTATCACCAAAGCAGATGGAGGCTGTTGAGTTTCCCAACCTGTGCCTAAAGGAACCTGCCAGATCCTAATGTAGATAATCACTTTAACAGCCCTGAAACCTGTCTAACTCCCCTCTTTGAGGGAGGATGGAGAAGTGGGAGTTTAGGCAAGCTAATGGAGAGATGAGAAGGGAGAGAAAAAACACAAAGAGAGAGAAACTGAATGGATTCACCCTAAAATGCCATCACTTCTCCCCCTGACCCTTAGGAGTGGGGAAAAAATGTTTCTTTTCATGTTGATAAGCCTAATGACAATACACTTAATTTTCATTTGTCTCAAGCAGTGCTCCCTTGGTCCTAATGTAGCACTGAAATCCCTAATAGGTGGGTGTAACAGTGACAGTTGCAAAGGTCCTGTCTCCACTACCATTCCTTTCCACTGCTGGCTCCCTACTTGCTAAGGATCCACAGAGTTCTATGCATTACATGGAATGTCTAAATGACCTGAGCATCAGCTCAGCAGTATTGGATTCGGTTCTGGGCATCATATATTTTAGGAAGGGCATTAAAAAGCTGAAGAGCACTCAGAAGTAGGAGGAGACTGCAGGATCTACCATATTACTATTTATTGAAATAACTAAGAATGTTTAGCCTGGGGAAAAGAAAGTTTTAATGGAGAAACATGATGACTATGTTCAAATATTTGAAGGACTGGCATGTGAAGAAAGGATTAAATTTGTTCTATTAATACCTACAGGTCAGAAGAAGGAGCGATGTCTGGAAACAGACAAGGTACCGAATCCCACTCATTGTAAGGGAAAAAAATTCCAAGCAATTAGAGCTATCAAAAAGTAAAATGCGCCACCTTATGAGGTGGTAAGTTCACCAGAAGCCTTTGAGTGAAGTGTGGAAGATGAGTGCTCACTGGGGAGGTTGTATTGGGGATTCTCAGTTGGGTACTCAGTGGACCAGATGGCCTCTGAGGCCTCTTCCACCCCCATCCACTCTGGGATTTTGTGACTCACCATCACTCCCTCCAAAATGTTTTCCCAGAACCCTACTTCTCCAGCTGCCCAGCATTAAAATGATTGGGCAGCTCTATTGTTTTTCCCAAAGGATACATGGCCTGGAACTTAGCTTCAATGCATTCAGCAATCAATTTATCAACAAACATTGACTAGGAATAACTGTGTGCCAGACATTGTCCCAGGCATGTTGAAGGACCAGGAGATGAAAAACAAGCTGTACCTATTCTGAAGGTGGTTACATTCTAGGTGAAGAATGTGAAGGAATGAGGAGTTCTTGGGAACTTTCAGCATAATATTGGTGGTGGGTTATATTCATCTTTAATTATTATAGAATGATCACATATGCATTCATAGGAGGAGGACAGGGAGCTCACAAGATATCAGCATGCCCTATTAATTGGCTAGGAAATATCTTGCTGAGCATAACCAAAGTCAACATGTAGGGTCCTAGGAAGGAGAACTATCATTCCAATAGTGAGGAGCTTATGCTACATGGTTTTTAAAATATAGAATTAGAGTGCATTGTACCACAGGAGGCCCCAAGCCAGGCCATGGGAAATTAAGTCCAGGCATAAACCTTAGTCATTTGCATAGCTTTTATAATTCATTTTTCACATTGAATCTCTGTACATTTTTGGCAAAGCAGATTTTGGACCTCCATGGAATCAGGGACTGTGGTAGGTAAAGGTACATCTGCCTAAACGATAGACAATGTAATCAAAAGGGAAGTTTAACTGGACACAAATGCAAAATACTGTTTTTGTCCTTTCAGGAATAAAAGTCCATTGCTGGAAAAAGTATTTTCTAATGATTGCTTCAGTTTGATCCTCTTTAACACCTTAAGATGTTTTCTAACCTGGGAAGAAACAGGAATTCAAATCCAAATTTCTATAGCAGAAGGCACTAATGAGAAATGTTGTTTCCACTTGTTGCTCCCTTTCTGTTATTGATTAATAATGACTGTTCTGGTAGATTATTCATGAGGGTTATCTAGTTGCATGTAGTGGTTTGTATTTCTTTAAATCATGTTCAAAATTGTACTTTTAAAAATGGACAATTTTTTTTATTTCTAATTTTACAAATGAATTACATTTTTCCTAAAGAAAAGCTAGTGTGTACAAATACGTACTATCACCTGCAACCTAATGAATCTCACCATTGAAAAGCTGTTCATTTTGATTATCTGACCATACCACTGGAAGCTTACCAGGATTTCAGGAATAGTACTAGAAAGAACTAAAACAGTCTCATTTGGGCTGACCTTGAAAATCCAAATTTACCCAGTAACGTCAATTGCAATTGAACAATTAATCAAGAATCATAAAATTAAGAAGAGCTCCAAAGGTTGATATGCTTCTTCTTACTTCCTCTTTCTCTTCCCCTTGTAAGATCATAGAATCTTTAAGCTGGAAATGAGCTTAGAGATCATCTCATCCAAACTCTTCATTTTATAGATAAAAAAATAAACTGAGTCCCAGAGAAGTTACGTGATTTGCCTAAGATTGCATGGGTTATAAACGGTAGAACTGAGATTTGAATTTAGGTTTTCTAATGCTAAATCCAACATTATATCCATTAAAAATGCTGCCTCCCGGACCTTCTTCTCCTTCTCTTCCTTCATTGCTTCATTCCTTCACTCCTGTCACCCAACTTTCTCTTTATTTTTGCCTTTTTTTACTTGTACTTTCATAGTTGGCAGAACACCCTTTCCCCCAAGCCATTCATTTGTCTCCTAATGCTTGTTCGTAATCCTATTTTCTAGGGTCCTTGTCTATTCATCTTCCCACAGCTGGTTCCTCTCTTCTCCACTAAGACAACCAGGACACTGTCCAAGTCCTTTGGTCCCCACTCTCCCACCATGGCTTAATATTCTTTTCAACATCTAGAGGTCATTGGCGGAGTTGGAAGCAAAGGGCTCCATCCTACTGCAAAGCTTTCCACTAGTTCAGCATTTACAATAGCACCCACAAGCATCTGAATCATTCTCAACACTCGCCTGCCCTTCTATTGGATAATGCTGAAGTGTTAGGAAAGGTTGAGTGAGACAATGAAACAAGAGTTGGATTCTAGTCCTTGGCTCTTATCTTTGTGCCACTATTAACTGGTTGTTTGACCTTCAGCTCAGTTCATTGCTTAACCCTTCTGTAACTCAGTTCCCCATCTGTAAACTAGAGACAGTATCATGTGCCCTGTCTATCTCACATGGTTGTGGAGATCAAATGAGATAATGTATATGAAAACATTTTGAAACAATGCAAAGTGTTTAACAATGTGTGTGTGTGTGTGTTTTAATTCTGAGGCAGATAGTGTTATTACACATTCCTCTCTTCTCAACAAACAAATTAAATCATCTGCCTCTGGCAGAAAGATTTGTAAAGAATCAATATTTTTTATACATTGAATCACAACAGGTCTTTGGAAACAGGGCTAGTCACTTCAATTCTCTGTGCCTCAGTCTCCCTATCTTTAAGCAAAGGAGGTGGTGGGAAGTTATACTGGACTCCTTTCCAATTCTGACATTCTGTGACTCTAATTCTATTATGAAGAGAGGTTGGAGCACATGTCTCTGAGTAGTATACTTCCCTTCTGTTAGGGTTGAGGGTGAGGTGAGGCCCTGAGTTTTATGCTTGAATCAGAGGGCATAGCATTGAGAATCACAGGGCACAGAACTGAGAAGTAGAACCCCTAGATCTTTTCTTCTGTCCATGACCCTCTATACAGCTTAACAAAGATATTGCCTCCTTATGCCTCAGTTTATTTGTCTTTGAGAGCAGCTATGCCTCCCTCAGAAAGAAGGGAAGTATTGTCTTTGTTAAGGCATCATAGAAAATCTTATTAAACTTTGTATTCCTTATATCACAGTACCTCACATAAAATAGGTGCCCAATAAATGTTCACCAGGAAGCCAAGGAAGGAAGGAGGGAAGAAATAAGAGAGAGAGGGAAGGAAAGAAGAAAGGTAGGAAGGAGGGGAGGAAGGGAGGAAGGAGAGGGAGGGAGTAAGACCCCAAATTAAATAAGTTAAGCTGCATACAAATGCTTGTTGACTGATATTATCATCTCTTTCTCACCATCATCATTCCCACTATCTACAAATAGTTACTAACCCCATTTGTCATGCATGGCCCAGTGGAATCTGTGATTCCCAAGTCTGGAGAGAACAACTAATGCTGTCTTCAAATGGGGTTGAAGGTAAACCAATGAGGCAGGAAAGGGTCCTTCCTGATTTGTAAAGTTCCCCAGGGAGGGAAATTCCCAATGTTCTTTCACTTCAGCACTATGAAGAATAGAATATAGATTAGGTCACCTTCTGTTTCTGGGGCCTTTGTGAGACATAAAGTGAGACAGCAAATGCATACAGACTGTTCAGAATGGATGCAAATATTCTATTCTGTCAGGTTCTCTGTTAAATAGACAGGGTGTACTCGAGATAGTAAACTGAGCTTTCTCTAATATTTATAAATTACACAGAGTGAAACAGGAGTAGTAGGATGAAAGGTAAGGGGAGAAAATAAGCATTTACATAGTACCTACTATGTGCCAGGCACTGTGCCAAGTGCTTTATGAATATTATCTCCTTCACAACAACTCTATAAATTAGGTGTTGCTATTACCCTCATTTTACAATTGAGGAAATTGAGGCAAATAAATATTAAGTGACATGCTTATGATCACAAACTGGTAAGTGTCTGGGGCCACATTTGAACTCAAGTCTTCAGACTCCAGGCCCACCATCTATCTACTGTACCACAGGCTGTCTAGAAGAATAACATGGAGTCCTAAGCTTGATGTCAGAATGATCTGGGTTCAAATCCTGTCTGTCATTGTAGTTCAGGATCTCTTTGTGATTCAGGTGACTCCCAGGGACGTACTTTGGTTTTGACAGTTGTTGGTGGGAGTTCCCTAGATGCAAATCACCTATTCAAGTGCATTTGTGTATAGAGCTTTACAATTCACAAAGTACTTCCCATCTATCATCTCATTGTGTTTTCAAAGGAATGTAAGCTCCCAGAGACCAAGCACTATTTCATTTGCGCCTTTGTATTAACATTGCCTAGCACAGTGCCTGGCACACAGTATGTACTTAATAAATGTTCAATTATTGATTGAATGACCTTTTGAAGGTAGGTAGTACAAATATTATCCCCAGCTTAAAAAGGAAGAAACTGAGGTTCAATAAGGTAAAAAGACTTGCCCAAGATATAACAATCAGGAAGCAGGAGAGATGAGATTCAAACTCAAGTCTTCCAGCTTCTCTTTCTACCTCTGACTTTCAGATTCCCCTTTAGAGGAAGGAAAAGACATAGTATGTCTGATCAAAAGGTGGACCTGGGAAGGGGAGGATGAGAGAGCCTGAGTAAAGTAGGGGACATTTTCTGGACTAGAGATTTTGTCTGTGGATCAAGATGTCTTTCTGCTATCACCATCCAATCTCACAACACATTCATCTTTGATTCAGTGCATCTCTCAAGAGAGAAGCTATGATGACGACTCCAGAGCATGACTTTGGGAGGACCTGGATTTATGGCCAGTATCTGACAAATACTTGGGATAATAAGCAAAAAATAAAATACAATACAATGGAAACCAGCTTTTGAGAAGAGTCAGCAGGGAACCACAGGCCATATGACTGAGTCTAACCAAATCTTTGAGAAGTCACGATTCTCTTTCCTGCCCTAATTGACAAGGCTTCTTCCCAGAGACCTTCAGAACATGTGATTTCAGAAGCATGTTTGGTTGAGGTTTTTTTGGCTTGGTTTTATAATTAAAACACAATACCAAAAGTAAATGAATATAAGGCACACCCCACAGTGGCTCAGACACCATCATCTTTGATGAACCAGTGTCTTTTGTTCCACTGAGAAGCATCATCATTCCACTCCCCTTCTTGGAAGAAATGGATAGGGAGTATCTTGAGGCCTCTCTTATAAATCTGATGTCCCTGAGTTCACTCAAAGCCTGTAGCCTCTACTTTGTTTTATGAACAATGGGGTTCTGATCCTGCTGTCTACAAACAGGGTAAGAGATTGGCCTCAGTTCCTCCACATATGAAATTGTCCCTTTTGACCAACTGAGGGCACTCATCCATGTGAAGAACCTTACCTCACTCCCCATTCACCAAGCTGGTAGTGTTTGTTCAAGATATTTCTTAGCCTTTATCCAAAAAGGCACTGGCATCTCATAATGAAGTGAATTAGGATTGAGTTTGGATTGGGTCTGTCCTAGGGGGAAATTACAGCAGCATTAATCCCACTCACTTGGAGGACAGCCTCCATCCACCTGATGACAAACATCTGGATGAAACTAAAAAGAAAGATGAGCCAATTACCCAGTTATTCATAATCATCTAGTCTAAGATACAAGATGTTCAAATGTTTTACTAAATTTCAGTTTTCACCCAGATTTTTGGCACCATGTGAACAGAGCCTTAATCACCACCCATCCCATTCCTCCCACCCTCTACTTCATCACCATCCCCTACAACCATTTATAATCCAAACTAAGTTTACCCACTCTGCTACTGCTACTGACTCTTGCTGCGTCTCCCTGAGACCATTTTGACAGCACAGTGCAATAAATGAGCCCTAACTGAAAGCAGAGGTGCATCACAAGTTCTGCAACCCCCAATACTAATTGCTTTAACCAGTTTAACTACTCTTTATTTATTTAACCACTACTCAAAATAATTTTCAAAAAGCATTCATAAAGAAATAATCTATGTTACCCATAAAATTTATCACCCAAATTCTACCCATATGCCCCATGAACAAACACACTAATCATTCCTACTTCCTCTCCCAAAGCTCTCCATCACCTGAAGGAAACTCATTCTAGAGATAGCATACATTGTCTTTCATAGAAGGAGGACACAGCTTACTTTTTCCTACTTATATGAATACCATCTTAGTTCTGGCCCTCATTACCTCCTACCTAGCTTGTTGCAACAGCCTTCTATTTGGTTTCCCTTCATCAAGCCTCTCTCCATTTCAGGTCATTCTCCATCCACTTGTCAAAGTGATTTTCCTTAAGTGCAGATCAGATGGTGTCACTTCCCTAGTCAATTAACTCTGTGGCTCCCTATTACCTCAAGGATAAACTATAAACTCTTCTGTTGAGTCTTGAAAGCCCTACATATTCCGGTCCCAAGCTGTCTTTCCAGACTCATTGAACTTCTCCCCCTCCCATACTCTACAATCCATACAAACTCTCTTTTATTCACACAGGACTCTCCATCGCCAGCCTTTATGCCTTTAAAATGGTCACTCTTGTTCTTCTCACCTGGAATATACTTCCTCCTGATCTCCACTTAATAAAGTCCTTCTTGGCACAGCTCAGGTACCACCTTCTGCATGAAGCCTTTCTTGATCTCACCCTCCCAAACTCTCTATTTAGCTATTTGGTATTTATTTGCATTCATTTTCTTTATATTTATTCTGTAAATGCTTATGTAGCATGTGTGCCCCAATCTCAAGATGAGGGTACACATTGCCCCTCAGGATTCTAGAGTACTATAGAGGGTTTGTGGGTCTTTTCTGTCTACTGTCATCTTCTCAAACCTCCACTATCTTTGTTTCCTCTACTTGTTAGGGGGCCAGTGATAAGCATCCTAATTCCATTTAACTGCTTAACATCACTCAAAGATATAGCAAGAATAAATATACATGTTTCCCCTCAACCACCTCCAGAGACACAGTCTTGTCTATACTGCCTCAGTCTCTGGGGCAGTAGATACAAAACTTAGCTCAGATACTGCATAACATCCATCCCATCAAGTTCACGTCCTGATGCAGAATGACCAATGGCTAGATGAGCCAAATCTCAACTGTCACTGGGTGTGGGGACTGAAGGTTACTCTAAAAGGTCGCTACTTACTCCTCAGGACATCGATGCTTCATTGATTGTGAGACTAGTGCTCTAGAATGATGGGATGCCCAGGGGAGTTCTACTTTCTTCTGACCTTGGGACATTGATGTTGATTTGGCTCCATTTGCAGACTAAAACTAAGGGATGTCAATAAGTGCTCTGGAGAGCCTTCAAAGTCATAAAATTGTAGGCTCCACTCCTTTCACTGGTCACTAAGCTCCTCCAAAAGTGCTGAAACAAGATGCTCACAGCTAAAGCTGCAAAGACTTTTTGAATGCCTCTGAAAGCAGCCAAGGAATCTTCACTTCAACACATGGTTGGTCAACCTGAACCAATTAAATAATGTCTATTCATGCTCTGTAGTCTATCTCTCCAAGGCGTTTTCCTTACACTTTCTTACAATTCTCCTAGAAGCAGCTCCCTCGTGATTACCATGTAGAGAGATGACATTCTTTCTTTACTGTTCTCCACATGGAGAGATATCATTTTCTGCCTAGCCTCCACAGTCCATCAAGTGGTTACACCATCTGAGGCACTCTAAGCATGTACTGCCCCTCCTCCACCCCTTACACTTATATAAGTATTTGTTGTAACCCCTGTTAGAATGTAAACTCCTTGTGACTAAAGGATGTTTCATTTTTTTGTACCCTTCATTCCTTGCTCAGTGTCTGTCATAGGTGTTGTTATTGTTTCTACTTCAGTAGTGTCCAACTCTTTGTAAACCCTTTTGTTTTATTGTTTGTTTTGGGGGGATTTTTTGGGGAGTTGGTTTTTGTCTTGGGTTTTTTTGGCAAAGACACTAGAGTGGTTTTCCATTTCCTCTTCAAGCTCATTTTGCAGATGAGGACACTGAGGCAAACAGGGTTAAGTAACTTGCCTGGGGGAGCCACACAACTAGAAGTGTCTGGGTTACATTTCAACTCAGGTCTTCCTAACTCCAGGCCCAGCATTCTATCCACTTTGCCCCCTAGTTGCCCATAAAAAGTACTTAAGTAGTGCTTCTTGATTAATCAATAGTGGTACTGGATTTGCACCAAGCTGTCCAAACTGATTGCCTTGTGGCATGAGTGGCTTGCAGGGAGAGGATGACTGGTTGGGGCTATAGAATCCAAGTTATGGCCATGGGACAGTCCCATGTGATGGCTGGCCTCTCTCTCTAGTTGTATAGAAACATTATCATCAAATAGAAAGAGGCTTGAGGTCTTTGTGACAAAGCTGTGGGTTCAAGATCCAACTCTTCCACTTGCTTACTATGTGTCCTTTGATAAGTCACATACCTGCCCGGTGCCTAAGTTTCCTGAACTACAAGGTGGGCATAATGAAAGATATTTATGCCCCTTCCCTCAAATGGTTATTGTATGCATCAAAGCTGTCTGAAAAAGCTTTGTAAAGTGTTACACAAATATAAAATGTCACCATAATTATTCTCCATAGAAAGTACCATGGCCATGCTACAACGCAGAGCCTGGGAAGGAAGATTTCACGTTCCAGTGCTGCTACCTACTAGTTGTATGACCTTGGGCAAATTACTTAACCTCTCTAATCCTGTGTGTGATGCCTCTGTGGTGAGGGGAGAAAATGTCCCTCCATCTGCTATTCCATTTTATCTCCTGCCTGGTCTCTAGCCTCCTGACAAAGGAAAAGAAATGCCATTTCATTGTGCCTGGCTTCCAGCCTCCCATCAGGAAGCAATCTCCTGTCTTTGGAGTAAGGGGAGAAAATGCCTTTCCATTGAGCCAAGCCTTCTGCCTGTTGTTAGAAGAGGGGAAATATTATTTCATTGACCACCAGGCTCCTCCTTTCCAAGAAGAGGTGAAAGGCCATTCATCAAGTCTCCAGTCTGGTCTTATATCTTGGGGGAAAGGGGAGTAATATCATTCCTTCAGCTCTATATTCTTATCCTTTTGCCTGACCTCTCTGGAGAAGACTCCAGCCTGAGGCCAAATCCCTATAGACAATGAAAATTCACCTAAAAGCATTCCTCATTCTAGTCATACACTCCCTATCCCAGTGATTCTGAATCTTCTGCAGTAATCATTCAAACCTCGTTCCCATTCCCATCAACCCAATCCCTTAATGTCCCACTTTAGGTGGCACAGTGGATACAGCGCTAGGCCTGGAGTCAGGAAGACTTGAGTTCAAATCTAGCCTCAGTCACACTCACTGTTTGATTCTGGGCAAGCCACTTTACCCTGTTTGCCTCAGTTTTCTCATCTATAAAATGAGCTAGAGAAGGAAATGGAAAACTACTCCAGTATCTTTACCAAGAAAACCCCAAATGGAGTCAAGAGGAGTTAGGCACAACTAAAAAATGACTGAACAACAACAAAGCACTTAACACAACATCTGACACATTGTAGGTCCTGAATAAATGTTATCAACTGACTGACAATAATTAAAATGAAAGTTGCATAAGGAGTCGGACCAGGCCTTTTTTGGAGGCAGCAAGATGGATCAGTAGATAGATCACTAGGACTGGAGTCAGCAAGACCTCAGTTCAAATCTTGCCTCAGACATTCATTAGCTGTATGACTCTGGGAAAATCACTTAATCTCTATTTCCCTTAATGTACTGGAGAAGAAAATGACAAAACATTTCTTTGCCAAGAAAACTCCATATAAGGTCATGAAGAGTCAGACACAATTAATAATAACAACAACAAAGCTACTTCCCTCTTCTACCGTGCTTTCTGGAATGCCTGCTGCATGGACAACAAATTATGTCTTCATCTTAAATCTTTTCCTTTCCCTCTCCTTCTACCTTCTGCTCTCACTGAGAATTGGTTTCCTCCTGATCACACAGCCTCTCAGGTCTCTCTTTCCAGCACTGAGTGCACTTTCACTCATTCCCCTTGAATCAGTGGCCAAGGTGGGGGAGTTGAAATACTCTTGGCTGCCCATTGCTACTTCCAGCTCTCCCTCTGCTACTACCATTCAGTAGTAGTATCATTCAGTATCTCCTTTGAGGTGCTGAATCCATATCTACCATCCAATTAAAATTCTGATAGCTGCATCTGCCAACCTCCAGGATAGCCCCATTTTTCCGCAATGAGTTCTGTACCTGGCTCACAGTTTTTCTCCCCTCTACAACTCCTGCCCTCATACTAGGAGATTTCAACATATAGCTTGACACTCTCTCCAACACCCTACCTTCACAGTCCCTCAACTTACTCATTTCACCCACCCCACCTCAGCAACACATGAAGATGGTCACACCTTTGATTTTGCCATCACTCACAACTATACCACCTCCATGTTAGTGGACTCTGAAATTATCTTACTTGATCCCAATCTATTATCCTTCTCCTTCTACCTTGCAACAGCAAACCCCTTTTTTCTTCCACATCATGACCTTCTATCCCTTGACTCCCAATTTATTTCCTGGGCCATCACTGTTGCACTAACTACATTCTTCTTCCTTCCACATCTTGACTCCATTCCTTGGTGAATCAGTTAAACATCACACTTTCCTTTTCTGAAGTTTCTTGCCCTCTTACCATATTGCTGATCTTGCCCTGCCAAGCCCCAGTGTTGGATCTTTCCCACCACTGGCTGCCTCGGTACACTGCTGAATGAAGCTGTAGAATATCATGAAACCATACCGATAATGTCCATTACAAATGTATGTTGTACATCCTCAACTAAACCCTCACTGCTGCAAGATCTGTATTTCCCCAATTAACTCATTATCCCTATCAATGCAAGGATTCTTCCAAATCTTTTCATCTCTCCTCCAACCTCTTATGGCTCCCCCTGCCTCCCACCCTCTCAGCTGAGAACTTTGTCTCTTATTTTACTGAAAAAATTGAAGTCATTCCCCAAGAGCTCTCTGTTCTCTCCTTTTCATCATACATCACATCCAGATGCCTTCTTCCACCACCTCCTTCTTCCCTCCAGCCTCATCATTCAACCAAAACTATTCTCTCCAGAGTTACTAAAAAGGTCTTAATTTCCAAAACTAAATGGCCTTTCCTCAATCTTCATCCTTTGTGACTCTTCCGTAGCTTTTGACATTCTCAAACATGATATCCTCTAGGTTTTTGTGACATTACTTCTCCATCCTGGTTCTCTTCTTATTTGTTTGACCACATCTCAGTCTTCTTTACTAGATCTTCATCTAAGTACCACAGGGCTTTGTCCCATCTTCTTCCCCCCCCCATACTATTTCACTTGATGATCTTACCAGCTCACTTGAATTCAATTGCCATCTCTATTCTGAGGATTCCCAGACCTATTTACCCAACCCTTACCTCTTTGCTGACCTCTGGTCTCCAATCTCCAAGTACCTATTGGATATCTTAAGATGTCACTTAGATATCTTAAACTCAACACATCGAAAACTGAATTCATTATCTTTCTCCCAAACCCTCTCCTCTTCTAAGCTCCTCTATTACTGTTTAGGGTACCACCATCTTCTCAGTCCCCTAGGCTCATAAAAACTAATGTGTCATCCTCAACTCCTCACTCCTTCTCTCATCCCTTCATGTTCAATCTGTTGTTGAGACCTATTAATTTGACCTTCATAACATCTCTCACTTATGGCCCCCTCTTTCTTCTGACACTGTCACACTTTGATACAGACCTCCTTGCATTTTACCTTCCTCCTAATAAACTTCAGTGGCTCCCTATCACCTCCAGGATCAAATATACATCTTATATTTGATGTTCAAAGTTTTTAATACCCTGCCCCTCGCCTTTCAAGTTTTCTAATCCTTCCTCTTCCAAAAAGTACTCTTTGATCCAGTGACACCAGCCTCCTTGTATTCCTTGAACAAGACACCCATCTCCTGACTCTAGGCATTTTTGCTCACTGTCCCCCATACATGAGTGCTCTCCTTCCTCATCCCTGGTTTCCCTGGCTTCCTTCAAATCCCAGATAAAATCTCACTTTCTAAAGGAAGTCTTTTCTGATTCCCCATAATGCTAATGTGTTCATTTTTAAAAACTGTTTCCTACTTTTCCTGTATATAAACTGTACTCTTTTTTTTTTTTGCTTTTTGTCTTTCACTAGATTGTAAACTTTTTACAGGCAAGCACAGTTTTTTTTTTCTTTTTTTAAATTAATTTATTTTGATTTATCAGCAATCACTTCCATAAGCTTTTTTTTTTTAAGGCATTTCAGGTTAAGTGACTTGCCCACGGTCACACAGCTAGTAAGTGTAAAGTGTTTGATCTGAGACCAGATTTGAACTCAGGTCCTCCTGACTTCAGGGCCGGTGCTGTATCCACTGTGCCACCTAACTGCCCCCATAAGCTTTTGAGTTTTAAATTTTTCTCCCCCTCCCTCCCCAAGACGGCACACAATCTGATATAGGCTATACATATACATTCCTATTAAACATATTTTCACATTAGTGATGTTGTAAGAATTAGAACCAATAGGAGGAACCACCAGAAAGAGGAAACAAAACACAACAAAAGAAAAAAAAGAGCCAACAGTATGCTTCGATCTTCATTCAAACTCCACAGTTCTTTCTTTGGAGGTGGATAGCATTTTCCATCATGAGGCCTTTCGAGATGTCTTAGATCTTTGTATTGCTGAGAAGGGTTAAGTCTATCAATATTAGTCATCGCACAATATGGCTGTTACTGTGTACAGTGTTCTCCTGGTCCTCCTCACTTCACTCACTATCAGTCCACACAAGTCTTTCCAGGTTTTTCTGAAGTCAGCCTGTTCATCATTTCTTACAGCACAATAGTATTCCATTACATTCATATACCACAACTTGCTCAGCCATTCCCCAGTTGATGGGCATCCTCTCGATTTCCAATTCTTTGCCACCACAAAAAGAGCTGCTATAAATATTTTTGTACATGTGGGTGCAAGGACAGTTTTTCCCCCTCTTTTTATATCATCAGTGCTTACTTAGCACAGTACCTGGGCTAGAGTAGTCTCTTAATAAATGCTTATTAACTAACTATGGGAAATGGTCTTGTTTCCTCCAGGTTCATGGAAATATACCCTATAGAATAGGACCAGAGGCTGAGAGACAAAGTCTAATAATTCACAATGTGAAGGGGAGGAGGAGAGGAAAGAAGTAGAACCAGACTTCTATGCTAGAATGGACAAAGCTGGCATCAAATGAAATTCTAATCCACTTGTGTCTTCCTACACTGAGGTTTACACACTAAAATGTGATTCTTGCACTCTCAGGAGCAGGCTAAGGGGGCAGCTAAGTGGTGCAGTGGATAGAACTCTGGCCTTGGAGTCAGGAGGACCTGAGTTCAAATCCAGCCTCAGACACTTAGCATTTATTAGCTGCATGACCCTGGGCAAGTCATTTAACCCCAATTGCCTCACCAAAAAAAGAAAAAAAAAAGAGTAGGCTAAGTGTGTAATAACTTGGTTGACTCACTAGGGAGGCAATCCCTAACCAAGGGGGAGGCACTGAGCTGTGGTCACAAGGAGAGGTCTAAATAGTATTTGTTTTGCATCTAATACACTTATTAGTGTTTTTATATTAAGATGATCAGTATTGATATCTTATACTCCATCTCTCTGACTGTAGCAGTGATACAGGTGGCCTGTGTAGTGATGGGCTGGCTCTTATTTCTGTAGACATTGCTACTTCTTCCCAATTGCTCTCTTGACCCTTCCCTCCAGGCAAGACTTTCTTCACATCCACTTACTATACTGTGCTTTTCAGGCGGGGCTTGCTTTTCCTTTCAAACTGATTAAGAAGGAAAAGAAAAATTGGGAAGAAGAAGCGGTCAATGCCTACTTCTCATGTCAGTCACAGCCCACCTCAACCAAAAGTGCTAGCTTATTTGTCTAGAAATGTCTTGGACTTAGCTTCTCTTTTCTCTAGAGAGTTATAAAATTGAATCAATAATTCTCTTGTTTATAGTTCTGAACTCCCAGCCAAGAAAACTGTGTGTGTGTGTGTGTGTGTGTGTGTGTGTATATGTATGTATGTGTATGTATATAGGTATGTATATGCATGCGCATATACTATATATGTATATTGTATAGACACATATGTATAGTTAACTATTTCTATCAGCTATATTTGAATAATGAAACACTTTATCAGTAATTCAATGGTTAACCACATTTTTCTTAACCAGCTTTAAAGATGAGGTGAATAGGAAGGTAAATAAACTTCAGTGACACCAAGATAAGTTCTGGGAGCAGATCTCCCCAGAAAAGGGAAAGGTCAGGGCTGAGGAATAGGGAGAGTGAAGGAGCCACTAAGTCTTAGCTCTTACACTCTGGGTGGGCTCAGAATATCAACAGATGCCCAGGCATACTTCATGGTTCCATAGGCTACACTGGTGAGCTCATTACTAGAGTTCCTCTTCTCTTTCCATGGTAATTGCTCTCCTTGTTATGGGCTCTTCAGATTACCTCTTCAATTGCTTGTCAGGGCTATGCTCCCAAGGTGTTTCCTCCTCCTCCTCCTCCTTTTCTTCCTCCTCTAACTCCTCCTTCTTCTCTTCCTCTTCTTCTTCTTCCTCCTCTTCTTCCTCTTCCCTGACTTGTCTCACACTCACTTTTTTCTGTGCACACTCCATTTCCATGGATTCTATCTTTCTTGTCTCATAGGACAGAACAGCTAGCTCCTCAGTCCAGGTCTGGCCTCAGACAGTCACAGAGTTAAGGCAATTCCCCAAAGGATCAAGGAGAGGAATGTTGGGCATCCCCTACCCACAAGCAGGTATTTGCTTCCATATCTTCTTCCATAAGACAGCCAGGTGGCACAACAGATAGAATGCTGGGCCTGGAGTCAGGAAGACCTGAGTTCAACTCTGGCCTCAGATAGTTACTAGTTGATTTAGTCCTGTTTGCTTCAGTTTTCTCGTATCTGTAAAATGAGCTGGAGAAGGAAATGGCAAACCACACTAGTTTCTTTGCAAAGAAAACTCCAAATGGGATCATGAAGATTTGGACATGACTGAAATTACTAAACAACAATGAAAATCTTCTTCCACATATTTATGTCTTCCTATGATAGTGCTCTGTATAAATAAGTACTTAATAAAAATTGAATGAATGAATGGCCTCAGGAATGACTGATCAGCGATAATTAAGGGAACTTTCTCTTTGGAAACATTCCTAAATTTCCTCACAGCTAAAAGCAGAATCAGACCATTCATTTTATTCCATAAGCACCATGTTCTGATGAAGCTAAGGGTCACAAACAAAGAACACAAGAGATTGATCGAGCATGGTTTGGGAGGGGCTGTCTAGTCAGCTTTCTTCTGATCTTTCTTCACCTTACTTCCTCATTACCATAAAATCTAGCTCACTACAGGATGCATTTTTGGTGCTTATGGACTTCTAGGATATAAAGTTTAGCCCAAACTTCATTCATTTTTGTATGATATGGTAGAAAGAGTCTTGGATTTGGAGATAGGAGAATTGAGAGTTCCACCTTTGCCACTGAATCACTCTGTGACTTTTGGCCAATCCCTTCTTTGAGTCTGCCTTTAGTCCCTTCCAACTCTAAGATTCTGAGTTCAAAATATTATTTGGGCAGTTTGGGGAAATAAAAAAGTAAAATCAAAAAAAAAAGTCATGTCATTTAATAGATAAAGTGTCAGCTGGGGATCTAAGAGGTCCCCAAAGTAAATGTATACTTTGAAACTCATTTAGACAAGGACTCAGATGTTGGTGAAGTTGAAGGGAGAGTAAGGAGCCTTTGTTCACTTTCCTTAATTTAATTTCTCTTGTCTGCCTCACCTTGCCTCATTCATTCCTTCATTGAAGGAAGCACCCACTATGTGTCAGTAACCATGTGGGTCTGTTCTACAGTGTAAAAGAAAATCATTATAAGAGCTTATGGACTGATTTCCACTATTCAATCACCTGATATGAAAATCCAGCCAATCACATTTAATTACTAAATAATGGTTTCATAAATGTTTTTTGTGAAATGGATCTTTGAGTGATTTTTTAAAGTCAATGTAAATGAAAGGCATGCTCCCACTTTAAAAAAAAAAGCATACCACAATCTGAACTTATGAAAAAGATAAACTAGCAAATGAAAATGCATATTATAAAAGGATTATTTGCTTTATAAAGGGAAAAGTCACATTATTCCTGTAAATTACTATGTCTCCTAATTATATAAACTATGATTAAATAAACAATCATTCACAAGCTTTCAAGAATACCTATATACCTATGTGTGATTTTATCTATTGAATATTTAATCAAAACCACTCTGCGGTATGACGTACTCATTTCTGGGCCCCTATAACATAACTTACAGGGACCATGAATTACTTCTGTCAGGGATCAGGAACTGTTTCCAACAAAGTTGTTTCCAGGGATGATATTTTGTAGTGGGTAGAGATGAAATAAATGAATTACTATGTGCTAGGAACCTCAGCTGAACTCAATACCTGTTAATTGGTCACTCTTCACTTCATTCTCCTCACCCCAACTTTTGACTGGCCTCCCCCAAAACTCCAGAGTGACATGAGGAGGGGTGCAGAGGGTCAGGCTCAACAACATATTATAAGCTAGTGGCATTTAATAATGAGATCTAGAATTTACATAGTGTTTTTAGGTTTGCAAAGTGTTTTACTTACATTATCTTAGAGAGATGTGATGGAAACAAGTCCTGAATCAGAGTTAGATAAGTGTTTAACTGTCTTGCTTGCTTGTATTTGCAACTTCAGTGTTTAGTACAATGCCTGGCATTTAATAACTGCTCTGTCTGTGTAGTAAGAAGAAGGATGCTTGTATGCTGGAACCATCAGAGGAGCAGATCCTATCAGTGATGTTTTATCATGTTGATCCCCGGCTATTTTGGAGGGGTTGAAAGCAGACCACTTCACATCTGAAATGATGAGACAAGCCCAGGGCTCCCAAAGAGAGAGAGTTTCATGATGAGGTAGGAACTCCAAAGGCCTGGTTCCCTGGACTGCTCAGAGTTTGAGAGGATTGTGCCAGTGTGCCTGAGGAGTGGGAAATCAAAGCTTACTGGAAGCCCAGATTGTTTTGTCTATAGCTGAGCTCACTCTCCACTTTCAGCAGAAGGCCAGAGGAAAACAAGTTACACAGATGATGAAAAGTGAAGCCATTTCACATGGGAAAAAGACACCCCAAGGGAGTTATCAGCCTCAGCCCAACTCCCCAAGTCCAAAATGACAGGGTGAGGGATCTTGCTTATTCATTCTCATGAACTGCTTGGAGGTCAGCCGATGACAGCAATCTGAGTTCCCAATGTGGCTTTCATAGCCACAAGACTCTCTTATGAACTGTTTACACCCAGGGCCTTTTGCCATAAGATGCAGAAAGTTGGGAACAGAAGGGTGGCAGTTCCCCATCGTCATATTTTGCATGGAAGAGATTTGGATAATTGTCTCAGTTCTCTACTACCCCCCCCATCCCAACACATATCTCCATTTGCATGTGTAGACCTCCCCAGAAAAAAACAATTTCATTTCCATTGTTTACTTTGCGCAACATTGAGTTGAAACTTGTATTTGTGCATTAAAGTCTCCCCTGCCTTGTGATTTTATGTCAGAGGTTCTTAATTTTTTTTTTTTGTATCATGTTCCTCTTGGGCAATATAATGAAGTTGATAGAGCTCTTCTCAGAATATGTTTAAATGAATAAAACAAAATACATTTGATTACAAAAGAAACCTATTATATTGAAATATAGTTATCAAAATATATTTTTAAAAACAAGTTCTTAGAGCCAAGGTTAAGAACCCCTGCTTTAGGTGACAAAAAACAATATTGTGTCACCCCAGACTCTTGAGCTTAGAAGAGTCTTCCATCCATTACCAGAGCAAAAGTAGTGCCCCAGGCTCTATTATGATCTTCATAAACTTCCTAAAGCCAGGAAGGATCGTTATACTAAAAACAGTATTTTTCTGCTTCTTCTTTCTGATACAAAGAAGGACCCTCCCACTGAAGGGAGACGCAACACCAGAGGGAATCTTCTGGGTGAGGAATTGTCCATAAAGTGAAGGCCATTGCCTGGTTCTCTCTGTTTGCTAAAAGCAGAGGACTGGAGGATTACCACCTCATGCCAAAGCCAGATGTTTGTGGAATTCTCACATTTTGGCATTTTGGAAAGAAGAGAGAAAAACCTCCTTTCATGAAAACAACAGAGCCCAGCCCAGCAGCTTGCCAAACAGGGCAGCTCTGGCTTTTGGAGACCGTGCAAGTCCCCTCCAATATCACACTCTCTTCTTGACCTTCCCAATTGTATGAGACCCTCTCCTCTTCCCCAGATACTAGAGGGAGGCCAGAGGCTGAGCCAGCCAGAAGAAGAGAGAGAGATGACTGGATTCCCTGTGGCTCACCTCCCAGCACCTCTCTTGGAAACAATAACAGCTCTGTCACCACCCAGAGCAAACCTGATCCCCACTTGTGTGAAGCCTTGGTGGGGGACATAATACAAGAAAGCTCTCATATCTTTCAACAGATTATCAAAGAAGAAAAGGCTGTGTTCACACCTACCCAGCTGGGGCTTTGGGCAGGCAGATGTCCCTTCTGAAAGCCAAGTACAATACAAACACCTCTCATAGTCTTATTGCCCCTAGGGTTCAGGGTCTACACCTCCAAGGTGGGAGGTAATGGGAAGTACAGAATGACAAGATGGGATGCTTAGCTCCTCTGAGGAGCTACACAAAGCAGAATGATTGGTGCTGTTCTATGAAAAGTCAAAAAAGAGAAAACAGGCATCAAGAAGAAAGATAAAGAGAGAGGGAGGTAGCCTAAAGACCTGGGTTCTATTCTAGTTCTTCTGCCATTAACTCTGCTTGACTGGATCTATCATCTTTCTGGGCCTCAGTTTCATCATTTGCAAAGTAATGAGCTTGAATTAACTCATAGGGTCATAGATTTAGAACTGGAAGGGATCTTTAAGATAAAATCTGAGTCTTTATTTCACAGATGAGGAAACTAAAGCCCCAATAGGTGGGGGTGATTTGCCAAAGGTCACACAGGTAGTAAGATCTATAGACAGGATTCAAATTTAGCTCATCTAATTATAAAACCAGTATGTTCTTTCCAACTCCAACACTCCATTTCCTAGGAAATGTTTGTTGGTGGGGGGGAGGTAGTGCAGAGGAGAGGGGTGGAACGCAGAAGAAGAGATACTTGGGAAGATACATACAAGCCAATCAAAGCAGAGAGGTTGACACTTCTGTCTACACAAGCCACATGAAATAGTGGGGTGCGGAATCTCACACTTTCACCAGCTGTGAAGTCCATCAATAACAAAGAAAATTGAGCAATTGCCTAATGAGCTGGAGTAGCAAAACCAATCTATACTCTCTAAGCCAACAACAACAGAAGAAATCCTTTCATTCCACACTAGCAAGGTGGGAGCCTAACAGAACAGCAAATCTGCCTTGACTATCAGTATCCACCTAACTCTAGCACTTACTCCACCATGGACCTCAACAGTTCATGCCAAGCCCCATGCAGGAGCTTGGCCTTCCCTTCCTTCTTCTTGTCACCTTCACTGATGGAATCTGTAAATGGTCAAACTTCCCTGGGATTGGGGAATGGGTTAGAACATTACTGACTGATAGATAGTCTTTGATATTGTCCATTGGCCTATATGCCTAGACTGGGCTTCCTGAGGAAAAGTGGCAGCTGGGGCTACCTCAGGATGGAACTTTGTAGGGTATCAAAAAGGTATCCCCAGACTTTTATTCCTGCTTAAAGGAGGGTGGAACTCTTCTCCAGGTAATAATGTCACTTGCTTAGGGGAACATAACAGGACAACTGCCTTACAAGGAAATGCAGAAAGAAAGCAAACCCCATGGATGTTGGATTGTGAAAGAAAACAGAAAAATATTGAAAGAGGAGAGCCCAGAATCTCTCATAAGGCAGGAGAGAAACCTCCTTAGACAGATAAGAATAAGTTTGGGTCCTTCCTGGTGGCAGAGGGATAGATTAGACAGTCCCTCGTGATGCCTTCCTCCCTTGGGCCTCTGCCATTCTCTGATTAACTCTCCGTAAGATAAAGGAAGACTGGGGAAGGGGGAAAGACAGAGAAAGAAAGGGGGAAAAAAGGCAATGTAATGAATGAAATATCTCCCAAAGCTTCAAGGAAGTCTGTTTCTGTTAGAGGAGGTTTGGGGATGGGTGGAAAGGGTTGTAGAAAGAGGTGGAGAATTCTCCATTTGAGTGCTGGGCAGAGGTTCAAGGTCATTTCTAGTTTTATCCAAACAACCTCGCCTGGCTCTTATTGGCACATGGCAGCTTCAAGACTTTTGGGTTTTGGCAAGAATGAGTGAATCAGGAATTCAGACGGAGCCGTTCCAGGCTCCGAGAGTGAGCCTTGAACTTCTTAGGGGCTTTTGCCAAGGGTGAGGCTGTTGGAGAGGGGAGCAAAGAGGAGGAGGATCAGGGAGAGGCATTGGGTAGTAAGGAAGAGGTCATTATCAGAGAAACAGGCTTCATCGAGGGGTGAAAAAGTCCAGAGCAGCAAAGGTTGTGTCAAGAACAACTATATCCAGAATCATTGTTATTTGACCTGGGTTGAGCTCCAGTCA
Organism: Phascolarctos cinereus; assembly: GCF_003287225.1. Taxonomy (NCBI): domain Eukaryota; kingdom Metazoa; phylum Chordata; class Mammalia; order Diprotodontia; family Phascolarctidae; genus Phascolarctos; species Phascolarctos cinereus. The sequence goes on from NW_027556180.1 coordinate 69,104,546, forward strand.
TTTAAGGGTTGGCACCAGACACTCAAGACTGGCAGCCTTCAGACTTGGCTTTGCTGACAGCAACATGGGTCTGCAAGAAATTGGACCAGACCAAAAAGAAATAAGGCTTCTGGCAGCTCAAGATTGTGATGCAGATGGAAAGCTGGACAATCACATACCTACATTGATTCTCAGCCATTCTCTAGAAAAGCTTAATTGTACTAGTTAAAAAACAGATGGGGATTTTTCCAGATTCCATTGTAACTAATAATGCAACACAAGCATTTCTGCTTTGCCTGGCCCTATCCCTAACCTAAGGCATTTTATCACTTGGCTTGTAAGCAAGGTAAACATTTGTTCAAATCAACTTTAAGTTTTTTGTAGCATGTTGATTATTCAGTGCTCTGGTTATTCTAAATCATTCTCCGCACAGTTGTATGTCTTAGCCTCTGCTTCCCTGACCCCCAAACATCTGATCCATTTAGTCAAGCTGGTCCCAAATCCAGTAAAATTAGTCAGTTTGGATGTTTTACACTACATAGGGAAAATGCCCAGAACGGTCAGCTTGGTTGTTGATTGACTAAATGTGCTCAACATCTTGGACTCCTGGAGAAATAGTTATATGGTCGCACTGACTGAGCACCCACTGTGTAAAAACCTTATCTTTTACCTGGGCTCTCTCACATCCTTATTACCCAAGAAGTTTATAAAGTTATGGCAAAAGGATGGAGGAATAATTACAGCAGAGTTGTATAAAGATATACAAATACCAGGAAAAGAACGTGTGTGTGTGTGTGTGTGTGTGTGTGTGTGTGTGTGTGTGTGTGAGAGAGAGAGAGAGAGAGAGAGAGAGAGAGAGAGAGAGAGAGAGAGAGAGAGAGAGAGAGAGAGAAAGGGAGAGAGGGAAGGAGAGATTATTGAGGGGGAAAGCAGAGAATAATAGAATAATCAGAGTAATCAGAATCAAGAGAGGTTAATAAAGGAAATCTTCATGGAGAAGGGAACATAAAGGATTGAATTAATTTTTGTCTTAACTCTCAAGAAAATATCACTAATAAGATCATAGATTTAGAATTGAAAGACACCTTGGAGGCCATCTATTTCAATTTCAATCCCCTCATTTTGTAGATAAGGAATTTGAGACCTATAGAGGTTAAGAGACTTACCCAAGGTCACACGGAGAATAAATGACACAAGCAGGATCTGAACCCAGGTCCTCTGAATCCAAATCCACTGCTCTTTCTACCTTCCTTACAGATCATTTGATGATGGATTAATTTGCATTTTTAGACTGAGAACCAATGGCTACAACCTTTGCTTTCATAGAATCACTTCAAACTAAAAAAGATAACATTGGTTTAAAGGGAAGGTAGGGGGAAATAGAGGCTAGACACAAATCTGTCCTAGACAGCTAAATAGGTTGTTAAGAGGAAGTAGAGTTTCTTTCCTGGAGACCTTCACTTCTGTTTTCTTTTACAATCCTTGTATGTACTCTCTCATGACAGAAAGGGCCTGACTGCATTTTGGGGAACCTCTCATTTTTTTCTTATTGCCCCTATCCAGATGCAACCTGGGAATGCCCATATCTGGCACTCCTGTCCCCCTCCACAATAAAGTTACCAGTAATTCCCCTTACTCAGTTTCACAAAGCTTCAAATTGAAAAAAAAAAGTGAGGCATAGAAGAAATCCACAAATGCAACCCTAGAATGCAAAGAAACCCTTTGTTCACCCCAGTGACCACCCGCCCTTTCTCAGAGATGTATATTATCTCAATTATTCACAGTATTGTCATCCTGGGACAATACTGTGAATGATCTAGCACTATTCCTCCAGAGAACAAAAGAAATCCTAAGAGAAATGATTGGATCTGGGGATAAAAGAAATAATCAGGATGGACTAAAAGAGAGTGAAGGTGGATAACATTTGGGAGAATGTGTTTGCTACATTTAAATGTGATTCAGAGTTAGGGGTGTGGGGAAGGGGGCTTTCAAACATGAAGTAGGCTGGCTCATCAACATGAACCTATGCTAATGACATTCCTCCAATATATATTGTTAGTACTCCCAATCCTCCCACCATAATTATGTTTGCTTATTCATTAGAGCCACCTTTTTATGCTGATCGCAATAACCAAGTTTGATAGCTAGAAACATTGCCAGCACCAAGTCTCCAGGAAATCACAAAATCTCAGAGTTGGAAGAGACCTTTAAGGCCAAACAGTCTAATACATCAGTGTCAAACTCAAATAGAAAGGGATCCCTACCAGTGGCAATTTGACTTAGAAAGCCACAAAATAACATTATTTATGCCATATTGTATTTTTATTTATCTTGTTAAACATTTTTCAATTACATTTTAATCTGGTTCTGGCTGCATTCTAGAGGGCAAAGTGTGGCTCTAGTCTAAATCATCTATAACCCAGGATCTTCTCTAGAACATCCTCAATGATGGGTTGACTAGTTGTAGGCAACTAAATGGGACTAAGGATAGAGTGTTGGACTTAGAAGTACAAAGATTCCAGTTTCAGACATTTAGCTGTGTGGCCCTCAGCCTGTCACTCCCTTATAATAGCACTTACTTCACAGGATTTTTGTTTGGGTCAAATGAGGTAACATGTAAAGTGTTTAGGGTATATGAGGCGCTTTCAAACATGAGGTAGGCTGGCAGATCAACATGAACCTATGCTAATGATATTCCTGCAATACACATTGTTTGTATTCCCGATCCTTTCACCATAATTAAGTTTGGTCAAATGAGATAACATGCAAAGTGCTTCATAAACCCTAATGTGCCATATGAATGCTAACTTTTACTATTATTAACTATCCAGCCTTTACCTGAAGACTGCTAGTGATCTGTTACTTTCTGAAGCAGCCTATCTTGCCTTTGTGTGGCTCCAATTTTTAGGAAGGTTTTGATTTCAGTTGTTTTGCAATTGTATCTGACTCTTCATGATGTTATTTGGGATTTCCTCGGTCAAGATACTGGAGTGTTTTGCCATTTTCTTCTCCAGCTCATTTTATAGATGAGGAAACTGAGGCAAACAGGGTTAAGTGATTTGCCCAGGGTCACACAACTAGTAAGTGCCATGATGCCAGATTTGAATTCATGAAGATGAATCTTCCTGACTTCAAGCCTGACACTCTACCCACTCACCACCTAACTGCCAACAACAACATGGCTCCAATTGTTGGGAAGCTTTTCCTTATAGCATACCTAAATTCACCTCTCTATAATTTTACTTTTTGCTCCTGGTCCAGCCCTCTGCTTTTAAGGAGAATTAGTCTAATTCCTTTCCCACATGATGGAGTTTCAAATATTTGAAGACTATTCTCACGTTTCCCTTAAGTCTCTTTTTTTTTGCTGCTGAGCAAACCCAACTCCCTCCATTAACCTCCATGTGGCTTGGACTCCAGGTCTTTCACCATCCTGGTCCTGGTAGCTCTCTTCTTTTTTTTTTTTTAAGGCAATTGGGGTTAAGTGACTTGCCCAGGGTCACACAGCTAGTGAGTGTCAAGTGTTTGGTCTGAGGCCAGATTTGAACTCAGGTCCTCCTGATTTCAAGGCTGGTGCTCTATCCACTGCACCACCTAGCTGCCCCACCACTGCGTCACTTAGCTGCCCCTTGGTAGCTCTCTTCTTGAAGCTCTCCAGCTGATCAGTATCATCCTAAAAATGTGGTGTCCAGAGCAGAACACAATGTTTGAAATGTGGCCTGGCTATAGCCAAGTCTAGTAGCACAATTATCTTACATAATCTAGGCATTACATGTTTTTTAATATATTAAGATTTCACTAGTTTTCACAGTTGCCATGTCACACTATTGACACATACTGACTTTAAAATTCAATAAAATCTCCATGTCATTTTAATGTGAACTATTGTATGGTCATACATCCCTTGGGATTATTTTAATGTTGATTTTTTTAACCCAAATATTAAGACTACATACATAAATGTATAAATATACATATAGATATATATATGCCTATATATACATACATGTGTATGATTATGTATGTAAAGCCAGTTGTGAAAGCACATGCCTATACAACCCCTACTGCTGGGGTGGCTCAATCTGGTGGACCACTTCAGTTCAGGAGTTCTGAATTGCAGTAGGGTTAAAGGTACATGTGTTCATGTAAAGTACACATTCTAGGTTTGAAATCAATATAGTAAGCCCTCAAGAGTCAGAGGCCATTGGGCTGCCTCAAGAGGGAGATTTAGGTTTTGCACATGCACACATGTACACACACGCACGTGCGCGCACACACACACACATATATACCCATATATCCATACATATACATATATCCATACACATACATATATGTGCATATGTGTGTATGTATTTGTGTGTATATGTGTGTATGTATATATGTATTAGATACTCAGTAATTTTTTTTCCAGTCTGACAGATTCTTTTTATTCTATGTGGGTGGATCTGTATACATACACACACACACACACACACACACACACACACACACACACACACACACACACACACATACTTAACACAGTACTCATGTAATACATGCTCAGGGGTGACTCTCCCATTCACCACACAAACTGGTAGTCTAGGACCCTAGAGGAGGTGGGGTTATTTTTCTGATGTTATGCTCAAACATTTCCCATTGCTCTCCTCTAATTGATTATCAGTGGTATCAATTAGTCACAGTACACAGAAGATGTATTAAGTAGGAAGAGCCTTGAGGCAGAGAGGCCAATTAGGAGACTGTTGCAATAGGCCAGGTGAGAAGTAATGAAAGACTTCATAGGGTGGTGGTTGTAAGAAGGGAGTACATGGTGCATATGAGAGAGGCTATGAAGACTGGTCAATGTATTGCAGAGTCTGCTGAGGGGGCTGCTGCCTCAAATCTCTCCCCATTCCAGTCTGTACTCTATTCACTCACCAAAATGATTTCCCTGAAGTTGGGGTCTGCTCGTGCCACCTCCCTGACTCGACAAATTCTAGTGGTTCCCTATCACTTCCAGGACCAAATACAAAATTCTCTGGTGTTCAACATTTTTCATAACCTCCCCCCACCCCCACTGCCACCATTTTCAGTCTTCTTACACCTTACCCTTCTCTCCTATATGCTTTGAACCCTAAAATTTTTTATGTTTGCTTTATTTAGGCAATTTTGGGTTAAGTGACTTGCCCAGGGTCACACAGCTAGTAAGTGTCAAGTGTTTGATCTGAGGCCAGATTTGAACTCAGGTCCTCCTGACTTCAGGGCCAGTACTCTGTCCACTGCACCACCTAGCTGCCCCTCCCCATGTGCTTTGATCCAGTGACACAGTCCTCCTAGCTGTTCCCTGAACAGCACACTCCATCTCTCTCCTCTTGGCATTTTCGCCAGCTGTCCCTCATGCCTAGAGTGTTCCCCTCCTCATTTCTGCCTCCTGGCTTCTCTACCTTCCTTCAAGTCCTGATAAAATCCTATCTTCTATAGGAAACCTTTCCCAACCCCTCAATTCTAGGGCCTTCCTTCTGTTTATTATCTCCTATTTATCCTGTATATATCTTGTTTGTATATAATTCTTTGCATATACTCTCATAACAAGATTCTTTATTTGGAATCTTTCTTTTATCTTTTTATCTATATTTATTTTATATCTTCTTCAATTTAACTTCACCCACATTCTCTCTCTCATGGTTCCTTCCTGGATTTCCTTGAATGAATATATTGTATCTCCTTAGTAGACCATGCCATCCTGTTCTTCTTAAATAAAATATGCCCTTCCAGAGCCATATTCTAGTTATGGGTCTCATCTTACCAATTCTCAGTAATAACTATGACATCAAATTTGGCTTCTTACTTTACATCTCTATTTCACCTTGCTTTTTACCATCTGAATCCATGACTTTTATTATTCCTTTCTTATACTTTGTCTCCTGAGAATTACTAATCATCTATATTTTTATTTTTATCCCTACAATGTGGGTTACTCTGTATAGTACTTAGTAAATGTGGCATAAAATCAGTAACAATGCATGGTATTTAGTATACATACGCATACATATATAATATGTAACTTATATACATGGAGAGAAAAAGATAAAGAGTTTTGTCCTTTTCTCTCCCTTTGCAGTTTTAAAACTTTTTATTAGAATTACAAGATTACATATAAATACATTTTATTAGCCCTCACTAGATGTACTCCATCCATGGCTTCTTGGCTATAGGTTCGTACCTATTGTTCTTATTTTTAAAGGTGTATAACAGAAAATCAAATCCTGTTTTCAAATACCATCTTCTTTAGCATCTGTGAAAGCCTGTCTCTTTTCCAAACTCTTTTCTTTGATTGATGGAAATGCTGAAAATATCACCTGTGCCTCTATGATCATTAGTTCCTCTCCCAGGCCTTCATCATTCTTCCTTGATGTTTGCTAGATTCCTTTTGGCTTTATCACATTTATTCCCACATGGGGGAGGAGTGAGTAGTATTCATCGTATTTGACAAATCTTGGGAAATTCTCCATTGTATCCTAGATATATGTCCCAGGAAGGCATAAGACCTCTTAATTATTATATCAAGTTGCTTCAGTATCTTTCTCACCAGAGAGTCACTAGCTACAACAACTCATCTTTTCTTCTTCTAATTCACACAATATTATTTCTCTTCTTATGGTATCCATGGACTCACATTATCATTCTTAGTGTACAGCCTCCTTCTAAAGTACTGCTTCCTCCCCTATAGTAAGAAATTCCTGTCTCTTACTTAGCTCTGAGTGTTAATATTGCTTCTCTTTCTCCTCTGTCTCATATTCCTCTCCTTTCTTCAACTTCCTTCCTTCCTCCCTTCTTCCCTTTCTCCCTTCTTTCCTTCCTTCCTTTTTCTTTCTTTCCTTCCTTCTTTCCTTCTATAAGTTAGGATTTCCTTCTGCTATTTTATGTCTTTTTCCTTCATTCTTACCTTCAAATTCTTCTTTTTTTAAAATTTATTTTATTTTTCTCTTCAGTTTCGAGTTCTCTCCCTCCCTCCACCCCTTCTCCTTTCCATTGAAAAGCAAAAATATGATGTTGATTATAATATGGTCATTCAAAAAATTTCCACATTAGCCGTGTTGAAAAAAAGCAAAGAAAATAAAGAAGGGGAAAGATATGCTTTAATTTGCTCTCTGAAACCATTAGTTCTCTATCTGGAAGTAGATAGCATTTTACATCGTGAGTCCTTTGGAGCTGTGATGAATTATCAAATTGATCAGTTACTTAATCTTTCACAGTTGATTATCTTTATAATATTGCTTTAACTATGTAGATTGTTCTCCTGGTTCTGTTCACTTCATACCCTATATCAGTTTACACTAGGCTTTCCTTACACTAGTCTGAACCCATCCCCTTCATTATATCTTATAGCACAACAGTATTTCATCATATTCATGTAGCAAACCTTGATTGGCATTCCCCTCAGTTGCCAACTCTTTGTCATCACAAAAAAGCTCTTCTATTTTTAAGGGATATTTCGTCTTCTTGTTAAGTGGGACAGTGGGAACGCATCTCTGGATCCCCTTTACTTCTGTTAAGGAAGATAAACCTTCATTTTTTTTGTACAGATGGCAGTTACTTGGCTGAAGAAGAATGTGTGTTGAGAGCGGGGTGTGGCCTCCTTTGAGAGTGTGCCCCTTTTGTTGATCCTTCATGATAGCAGTGGAAATGGTAACTCCAGATACAACCATCAATGAATGATAAGATGGAAAAACCTCCAGCTGGGGTGGGAAGGGGGCAGGATACCATCTTTTTTTTTTTCTACTTGATATTTTGTTATAGCTAGAAATCAGGCTCATCTTATTAATGTGAGTGGTTGTAAAGCATTTAATTTTGTGGCCGAAGTTTACCTTTACCTTTCCTGGAATGTTGGAGATGATCCTTATAAATCCATTTGCATGGAAGCAGGGAATGGATAAGATGACCTCTGAAAGACCTTTCCAGATGAAGCACAGTCAACCGTTGGTGAGCCACATGCAAATCATCTACTTCGTGTCTTATTTGCAGCCAGTTTTTCATTCCATATTGTCTACCATCACTTAGAGCCTGCTGTTACCATGGAAAACAATGTGGAAGGCAGCAGGAGCTCTCCAGCTGCAGTACATTTGGAAGTTTCTAAAGGACAGGACTGGCCCCACATGGCTGGGTATACAAACACTCACACCCTCGCAGAATGCTAAGTGCAGCAAATTGAGAAAAACTCTGAAACTCATTATTCCCCTGTTGCTTCTTGCAATATTAAACCTGTACAACCTGCCATCTTGGTCATCCTTTGGACACTGTTCTTGACCTTACCTCTGATTTTACTTTTCTCTTTACATTGCTTCCTGCTTCTGGCCCTCCACCTCCAAAATTCACATCTTGGTTACCAACTATAGCTTATTACACAATCCTTCTGTACTCTGGGCAACGAATTTCTTAGCCATGACCTCCCTCAAGGTGCAGATGAGGATTGAGAGTATTGTAGACATGGAGAACAGTTTATGCAAATGCACAGGGGTGGGAAGAGAGTGTCAAGCTTGCATGTAAAATTTGTCAAGGGATTAGTATGAAATGAGACTGGAAAGGTAGGTGGAAACCAGATTGGAATAAGGCTAAATTTTATTCTAGGTAAAAGGAGGAGACACTAAAATTTTATTATGTCTTATTGTTCCTTTTCCCCTCACATCACTGTCACTTTCTGACAACTTTCTCCTCCCCTGTAAAAAGGAAATATGATCAAACAAAAGAAATCAATCTGTTGCCCTTGTCTGAAAATGCATGCCTCATTCTGTACCTGTAGTCCACTGCCTCTCTGCTGGAAGACAAGAGGCATACTTCACTGTCAGTCTTCTGAAGTCATGACTGGTCTCTGCATCGAGCAGCATTCTGAGGTCTTTTAGTGCTGTTTTATTTTACGTTATTGTGGTCACTATGTGAAGCACTGATGATCTTTGTTTATTTGTTTTTAAGCATCTCAGGATACAGCAAGGTATGTATCTTAGAAAGATTCTTTTGGGAACTATGTGAAGGATGGACTGGAGAAAAAAGGGACCAGAAGAAAGGAGCCTGGAAGTAAACTTATATAGCAGTGAGAAGCAGGGAAAATCTGACATAAGATGATAGCTTTGTGAATGGAGAGAGAAGGGGGCAGATGGGGGAAAATGTGCAGGACGAATCAATACAGTTGATTTTATATGGGTGTGGGAGTAAGAGGCAATAGAATCTTAGGTTAGGAAGCCGTGTAACTGAGAGGATGGTGGTACCGTCAACAGAAAGAGGCAAGGAAAGTTTGAAGACTGGGGTGGAGTGGTAGCTTGGTTAGTTACATTTTGGACATATTGAGTTTGAAATACAGGACATCCACAAGGCTATTTCCAGTTGATAATGTTTAAAAAACTGGATTTTCAGGAGAAATATTAGAGGCGGATATACATTGGGGATTCTTCTACCTAAACATGAAACTTGAATCTATGGGAGTTGATGAGTGAGTCAATTTGCTTTCCTGCAGCTAATACCAGTTCTTCCATAGATACATAATGTGACTTGGAATAGATGAACCACTCTCTATTCCCATGGTTCCATTCCATTCCTTCATCATATATTCTCCCCATCTGACCATATGTGTACTGTAACCCAGCCACCACCAAGTAGACCAATACATCCATTAACAAGAATGGAAATATGTGTGATGGGGTCCACTGCACGCTTTTTGTTTTTTGAATTATGTCTTCTAGAACAGAAGGAATAGCTTTAAGGACTGTTCACTATTAGTTTTTAAGAATAATTGTGTTCCAAATTGAGGTGTTCAAAGAGTAAAGTCAGCATGGCCAAGGGGAAAGTAATCCTATAAGTGAGTGAGAGCTTCGACAACATTCTTTAAATACCAGAAAAATTATTGGAGCCCAATCATTCAGCTTGCTGTTTGTTTTTTTTTTTAAATCCATAGGCAGCAACAAAACTGTACTTTTTTAAGAACCACTTCTATTCAACCAACCTCATTTTTCCTATGAGGGAGTGGTGGATTTTTTAGACTCTAGGGGAACAATGACATATTCTACACAACATTCTGTTTCATAACCCAGACACATGAGTCCAAGCTACATTACTACTAACAGGGAATACAAGTAGCTGTCTCAGAGACAAAGATATAGGAATTTACAATCAGTTGTCTAATGTTAACCATTTGACCTCCAGGTGACCCTAACCCCTCCTCCCCCCGGGAACTTAACTCTTCTTTCTAGAGCCATTTAAACATAGAATGACCAAGATCTGGAGTATAGCTCTCCAAACTGGGCAGCTAGGTGGCACAGTGGATAGAACACTGAGGTTAGAGTCAGGAAGATTCATCTTCATGAGTTCAAATCTGGTCTCAGACACTTACTACCTACTTGGCCCTAGGCAAGTCACTTAATCCCATTTGTCTCAGTTCATCTGTAAAAATGAGCTAGAGCAGGAAATGGCAAACCACTCCAGTATCCTTGCCAAAAAAAAAAACAACCTAAAAATGGGGTCATGAAGAGTCAGACATGACTGAAATGACTGAATAGTTCTCCAAACTACTCTATATTACAATTTAACCTTCCTTCCCTTCTTTCCTGTAAGATCTACCACTATCACCACATCCCAGAGTTCATGTAGTTCTCATACTTTAATTATGATCCAATCCAATTCCTAAAATTGGTGGGAAAGAAGAGGAGTACATGAAAAGCCAAATGGCATGATTCCATAAGACCATAGGCAAAATCTACCGAAAGTTATGAATGCTTAGAAGAAATTAAAGGAGGTGGCTAGATGAAAAGGCAACCTGAGAGAAAGTAAATGAGATTAAGAAATGGAGAAAAGTTTGGAATTAATCATGGTTCTGCTCAATATTGAGGGAATTCACCACAAATATGAAGGAATTGCTTGTCAAAACAGAAATGTTTGAACCTTTCATAGTCGATGATCACAACATCTTAGAGATCATAATAGGTAAAGAAGGGAATGATAGGTGTGGTCTGACAATCTCACCTTCCTCTACCATAGATTTGGGGGACATCTGATTTCACAAAAGTCAGAGAAAGGACAGAAGTATAACCTGGCCTAAAATTCTGAGGGAATTGACTCAAAATGGAAGATTTTGAGAGTAAAATTCTAAAGATACAAACGTACGTCTTTCTGATGAGGAAGAAAAGGAGGAGGGAGTATCTGAAGACACTAATGTTAGGGCACAAGGAAGCCATTAAGCAATTACATGTACAAAATATAGAAGCAAGAGAAGGTGGCTAGGGGTCAATGCAGAAAAGCAGCAGAGTCCTTAAAGAAGAGTGCCAGGACTCAGAATGAACTAAAAATGGCAATAAATGCCAAGGACAACCAAATGAGTTTCTTATTCAGAGAAATATCAAAGAGAAGTTGAAATAAATAGGCCATTGTTAATGAATGGCAGAGAGAAGGTAGAATGACTCAATTCTAATTTCATTTGTATTTTCTCTACAAAAATAAACAATCTTCAGATTGAAAACTATAGTACAAAAATAACGAACAAGGAACTGAAACCCCTTACAAATGAGGACATGATAGGAGTGCATTTGACTGACCTCAAAGAGTTTAAGTCATCAGGTAGACTAAACCACCAGTTAGGATAAGCTATCAATCAATAAGCATCTATTACTCAACAACTCAATACTAGGCATTGTGCTAGGTACTGGATATACAAAGATAAAAATGAAACGGTCCCTGCTCTCAAGGAACTTACATTTTATAGGGAGATACTTCATACATATATAAATATATACAAAATATATGCAAAGAACTTTTATGGGGATAGGGAATTAAGAGGAACTAGAAGCTAGGAGATCAAGAAAAGCCTTATGCAGGAGACATCATCTGAGCTGAGCTGTGAAAGAAACTAAGAATTCTGAGAAGTGGAGGTAAGAAAATAATGCACTTCAGGTCTAGAAGGCCATCAATGTAAAGGCACTCAGATGAGAGATGGAACGTGTTTTGTGTGAGGAATAGCCAATTTTTCTGGACTGATGACTACATGAAATGGAATAATATATAAGGTTAGAAAAGTAGGTTGGAGCCATATTGTGAAGCCCCCCTTTTCAATGCTAAACAGATGAATTTTTATTTGATCCTAGAAGTAGACCATTAGAGTTTCTTGATCAAATGGGTAACATGGTTAGATCTGTGCTTTAAGGATATCATTTTGACCAATACATATGGGGAGATTGGAAATGATAGAGATCTGAGACAGAGAGCCCAATTAGGAGGGGACAGCAATCCTCTAGGAGAGGGGATGAATTAAGGTGGTGGCCATGTAAATGGAGAGAAGGGGACAGATTTGAGAAATATTGTGGAAACAGGATCAACATGATTTGTCAATTGAATGGATTAAATGAATCAATCAGTAAACATTTACTAAGTGGCAACTATGTGCCATTTACTATGTTAACTGATGGAGATACAAAGACAAAAACAAAACCATCTCTGCCCCTCAATGAGTTTATATTCTATAGAGGGAGACAACACATAAAATATAATTTGTTACAATATCTATATCAATATATACAGTATACATGTGCATATATACATATATGTATATATTCACATATATGTGTGTATACACATGCACACACAGTAAATACAAGTTATATTTAGAAGAGGGATCCAAAAAGGCAGCATATAGGACTTGACAGGAATTTTGAAGGCAGCTAGGGATTTGAAGAGTCAGAAGTGAGAGAAGCATTCATTCCAGGCATGGAGGTCGGCCTGTTCAAAGACACAAAGATGGAATGATCTATGGGAGGGACAATGAGGAGTCCAGTTTGGCGATACCATAGAATGGAGAATGGGGAATGATGTATAATACTTCCAGAAAAGTAGGTTGGAGCCACATTGTGAAGGGCTTTAAATGTCAAGCAGACTTCATATCTGATCCTGAAGATAATAGGGGATGATTGAAGCTTCTTGAGCATGGGAATGACATTATCAGACCTCTGCTGGATTTTGAAATAATTTACAGATATGTCATACTTGAAAAATAATCAAGAATGGTACCACTGGAGAAATGTTGTACTAGTCTTCCCTAAAGAGGAAGAGAATGGAGTCTCTAAACTATACGCCAGTAAACTTCACTCTAATTCCTGGTAAAAATTGCAGATTGTTTTGTTGAAGGAATGGTTTGTTATGACTTTAAAGGGGAAGTAGTGGTCACTAAAAGTAAGTATCAGTTTATCAAGAGGTCATGACAAGAGTAACTTCATTTTCTGACAAATTTATTAAATTGGCAGATTAAGGAGAATGTCATGCACTAAGTGTCCCTGAATGTCTCTTGTGCGTGATATCCTTGTGGATAAGAAGAAGGCCGCCAAGTCAGATGACATTATAGTAAGGCTAATTCAAACCAGAAAACATCCAAAGCAGGTCCATTAGGTGGATGAGAGGACTGGAGGTTATCTCATGTGAAGATTGGTTGAAAGAACTAGGGATGTTTAAGTTGGAGAAAAGAAGTCTTAGGTGGAGATCTTAGCTATCTACAAGTATCTGAAGGGCAGTGATCCGGAAAAGAAATCAGACTTGCTTTACCTGGCCCCGGGGGTCAGAACTTGTTGCAATGAATCCAAGCTGCAAGAGCAGATGTTGGTTCTATACAGTGAAAAGCTTCCTAACCAGAGGGGCCCCAAAATGGAAAAGATTAAGTTAGATATTAATGGGTTCCTCCTCAGTGTAGGTCTCTCAGTAACTGCTGAATGGCCATTTAGGGGTGACAGTAACAACAACAGTAATAGCTAGTATGTATATAGTGCTTTAAAATTTGTCAAATACTCTACAAATTTTATCTCATTTTATCTTCACAAGGACCCTGGGAGGTAGGTGCTGTTATTGTTCCCATTTTACATATGAGGAAATTGAAGCAGACAAAGATTAAGTGACTTGCCCAGGATCACACAGGTAATAAATGCCTGGGGACGGATTTGAATTTGGGTCCAGGTCCAGTGCTCTATCCATTGTGTCATCAAGCTACCCCTATGACATCACAGAGGATATTTCTATTCAGTTACAAATTGGACTAAATGATTCCTAAGGTCTCTCCCAACTCTGAGAAGCTTTGATCTGATTTAGCAACACCCATGCTCGATGAAGTTCCAATCTGCCCTTCTCCCCAACAGCCCTAGTCCAGTTTCAGTTCTATCTAATATATCTAACCTTCCTCAGCGCTTTATAGACCTAGAATGAAATACCAGCCAGCCATTGCTTTTATCCAAAACCACTCCTCACAGAGGTCAGGGGAAAAACCTGTGTGAAAATAACAACTGTGAATAACAGATTAGAGAGTGGAAACTGGAGGGTGTCTGTGTGGATGTGCGCATGTGTTTTCCTTTGGGCTGGGAAGGGAACCAGCATGCCTGAAGATGTAACGAGATATGCTACAGATTGCAACAGTTTTGTTACAGCTGTAATAGCCTTTTACAAAGACATAGCCCTCCAGAGATCCATATTTCATCTCAGCTTTCCCCACCGCATTAAACAAAGGGTGAGGAGCTGGGAAGACAAAACTGAAATCCGTGCTGGGGAAGGAGGAACTCTGACATCCCTGTGGCTCTCACATGAAAATGAAATGAACTGGACCGAAATGCTCTTGTCATAACAGGTCTTGGCATCTTCCTCCTGTCATCTGTTTATTTATTATTATTAATTTTTTTTTGTTCCACACACTTTTCTTTTTAGAAATCCATCTCCTAGCAACCTGCTGTCTAGTGCTAAACAACTACCATTTCCCACACATATGCACACACTTGGAGGCCCTGAGATAAAGGTTGGACCTCTCATAACAATCTCCCCAACAGCTTTGCTTGGACCAATGGGTCATTTACTCAGAAGATGCGGTCCCTAGAACTTGTGTTACTCAGAGTTACATCTTCTTATGGCAGCCCTCCTCGAATGTCATTGACCCTAGGGAGATGGAATGGAGGGAGGGGGGAGCTTCTTTTTATCATGTTGGGCTCATGGCCATCTCCATCATGGGATTCATGAGAGTGAGGCTGGAGATCAGTGTAGCACTCATATGGTGGAGAACATTGTGGACTCTTTCAACACTGAAAGGTTTTTCCAACTCATCACTTCCCCAGTTGATGGGAGGGAAATAGGAGGTTTCTGACTCACCTCTTCCCAGACTGGAACAGGTACAGTGAAGCCTTTCTCCTCCTCACAGAGATCTATATTGTAGTCTACCCATCTTTAGAGATTTACCAAGAGCTCAGCTGACCTTCTCTATGTTTCTGTCTCCTGCAGTCACCAGGAAAACACAGCATCCTCATGGGGGTGCTGCTAAGTGGTAATTGGTCAGCTAGTCAGGGCGGGTGGCATTTTACCAGGTGCCGGGTTGCTAAAAAATAAAGCCGGCAACAGTCCTCAAGAGAAATCAGTCAACAAGAAGACAGTCAGTAAGCTGTCTCTCCTTTCAGCACCCCTCTGGACTTGGTTTTCATGGGTCTGTGCTTTGCAGGGGAGGGGGTTGGGGAGAAAGAAAGTACAACTCGGGGAGAGGAGGAGGGTATTAAAGCTACCACAGACCATTTGTCACACTGGCAAAAGTATTTTGCAGACTTCATTTATTCCCCTCCTCCCCCTCCCTTAGATTGATGTACAAATTTCTACCCAAAGATTGAGTTGTGAAATGCTGACTCAGTTGCCACAATCCTCATGAGAGGGAGACACATTGTGTGACCCTCTAACCCCGGTGCTTGGGGATATAACCAGAGTGTTAGGTAGGGAAGGTGTCAGGACAGCCTAAAGCCAAAGGCCCTGAAGGTACTTTACGTACAGCCAGCAAAAGGCAGCCCTGGTAATTAGATATGTGAGCTGGGAATCATGACACCTGGCTTTCCTTCCCAGTTCCCTTCACTGACTCACCAGAGATCCTTCCCCTCTCCTGGCCTCAGTTTCTCCCCTTAGCAGGATGGAGATGAGAATATCCATCTTGTGGAAACATGTGGTCATGCATATTTGCAGAGCACTCGGGCTTCCCTGGGGAAGGAAGGCACCTGTGTAAATACAGAGAGGCAGTATTATGCTTTTGTCGGATAAATTATATGCTGATGGAGCTTCAGTGTCCACTGCACTGAACCTGGATTGGAAACAATAGTGTATCTGTTTGCTCAGCTGCGAGGCTCACCTTCCTATCAAAGCCACTGCCTCCCTTCCCTGTGGCTCCCTACCCCCACCCAGCCAACAGCTCCCAGGCAGATGGGGCCCAGACTGAGGGCTGGGTCTATACAGGCCTCTTAACTCCCTAAGTCATTCTATTTGGCACTGTTGTCTACAAAAGCAAACTGAATTTTTCACCAGCCCATGCTACAGACACTATCCGAATAATGTTGGAGGTGGGGGTGGGGAGTGGCAAGGAAAAGAAAAGAGAGTTTTTAACTCATTCCATACTAAGCCAAACCCATTTTTCCCAGAGTAGCACAGAAGAAACTTCTGGAAAATTCCATTATCACTGTACTGGATTTAACTAAAACATCTGAATTGAATTTCCATTCAGCTCTGCAGCTTGCTTACCTTTGCGATCTTGGACAAGTCATGTAACTTCTCTAGGACTCAATTTTGTCATTTCTAAAATGAACATATAGTTTTTGGACATGGCCAATATAAGAATTGATTTTGTTTGAATATAAGTATTTGTCCCAAGGGTTTGGTTTTTCTTTTTCTTTTTCTCAAATGGAGGGGGGTGAGAGTAAGAGAAAACACATTTTTGTTCACTGAAATAAATTTAAATTTAAAAATTATCAAATGAAGGGGCTGAACTTGGTAGTTTCTAAGGCTCCTTCCAGGTCTAAATTAGTTGATTCTCTTCTCTTCTCTTCTCTTCTCTTCTCTTCTCTTCTCTTCTCTTCTCTTCTCTTCTCTTCTCTTCTCTTCTCTTCTTTCTCTCTCTCTCTCTCTCTCTCTCTCTCTCTCTCTCTCTCTCTCTCTCTCTCTCTCTCTCTCTCTCTCTCTCTCTCTCTCTCTCTCTCCCTCCTTCACCCTTCCTCTTGCTATAAGAACCAACTGTACAAAGAGGCCAAATAGGTGGTCATTTACATGACATGACCTGAAAAGAATCAGAAAGCCCCACCAACACACATACTGGTGCTCTGGTGCCTGAAATTTCCACCATTATTAACACTGTCTCACAGTATATAACACTTCATGGCTGACAAAAGGCTTCGATCTCCATTATCTCTTCCTCAAATAAAAGCCTCTGGGAGTAGTTGAGACAGGTATTGTTATAATCATTCTACAGATGAGGCCAGTAAGGCTCAGAGAAAGTAGACTTATAGGATGTAGGACTGGAAGGGATCTTAGGGATCTCTAGGCCTCAGTTTCCTCTTCTATAAAATGAAGGGATAATCTCTGAGGTACCTTCTAGCTTTAACTCTATAATCCATTAATCTAATAATGAATGAATAAGCACTCACTCGATATTTAGGTGCCATAGTCTGTTCCGAGTGCTGGAGACACAAATAGGAAAGGCAAAATGGCGCTTGTTCTCAAGTATCTCACATTCTAATTGAGATAGACAACATCTAAAAGAAGTTCAGCTGCTGGGAAGAGGGAAAGGTCCAGGGCTCCAACCCTCTCATTTTACAGATGAGAAAACTATTGACTAGGGCAGTGAAATGACAGGGAAGGGAAGTGCCAGAGCCAGCAAGGTCTCTCCCTTCCTACTTCCGGGTTCTTTCCACCCCCCCAAAAGTGCCTCTTCCGTTAGGGCTACTCTACCATGTTATGGCTGAAGTCATTGTTGCTAGTCTCATAAGCCTGGGGCAATAGGGGATTGTGTCATCCAGTGGAAGGCTTGTTTAAAGGTGCACTTGATGAGAGAATGAAGGAGGAAGAAGACTAAAAACAGAGGAGTTAGAAAAAAAGGAGTGGTTCAAAAGGGGGGGGGCAGCTAGGTGGAAGCGTAGCGCACAGAGCCCCAAGCCTGGAGTCAGGAAGACTCATCTTCTTGAGTTCAAATCCAGCCTCAGATACTTGCTAGCTGTGTGACCCTGGGTAAGTCATTTGACCCTGTTTGCCTCAGTTTCCTCACCTGTACAATGAGCTAAAGGAGGAAAATGCAAACCATTCAGTATCCTTGACAGGAAAACCCCAAATGGGGTTACAAAGAGTTGGACACGACTGAAACAACTGAACAATAACAACCAAAAAAGGGGGAGGAAGAATGCTACACTGAGAAGGAAAGTGGGAAGATAAACATTATGCCTTTCCTCCAACTGGATCAGTCCTCTACCCTTATCTCCCTGCTCAGCAGAAGAAAGAGCACTGGATTTGGAATCAGTGGATATGTGTGTGCTCCATATCCATGCCTCTGTTACCTACCCCCTGTGTGATCTTGGAGAAGTCACTTAGTGTCTCTGAGCTTCAGTTTCCTAATGTAGGGTTAAGTTAGAATCTGTTAGATTAAGTGACTTTCCAGGTCTACATCAGCAATCCAGACCTCATCCTTCCTGCAGCGCATGCGGTGAGTTAGGACAGCCTATTGCTGTTAGGTTCAGGGGAATAACTGGTAGACTGTGGTTATTTCTGTGGGTCAGAAGAAAGGATAAACATGACAGGTTGATTAGCTCCTGGCTCCCCTCCCAGCACTGATTGGAGGGAAGCAAACCGGGGCCAGTGTTCTGGAATACACAGATTTTTGTGAGACCTGCTCAGCAGGAATTTGTGAATCTGACTTTCGAGAGTCGTAGGAGTCAAATGAGAAAAGCTTTTTAGAAGTTCACTGCTTAAGATATTACAGTACTTATCCTAACCACTGAAATAGCCATCCATCCATCCATTCATCCATCTATCTATCCATTCACCACGTTTCAGCATCCGGTGCTGCCTCTTCTACTCCCCTCTTAGTGTTTTACTCGTCTTTCCCCCTATTTTTCGCTAACAAGTTTTTGTAGACCATTTTCTCTGTTCTTTTTCTGCATACTAGACAAAGTCTGTATGTTTGGGTTTTCATGGCTTTCTTAGTTTTTTTCCCCCCCTCCAGCTTTTACTGCTGTTGGTGTTGGCTGGCTTCAGTTGCTTGGGAGTTCGTAACTTCCTATCATTTTCCAGCCTTTTCTCCTGAAGTATCATTCCCTTCCCTCCCTACACCGAAGCCCTCCTAATGTCATCTACATCCCCACCTAAGTCTCATTTCATCTCTGTGTTCCTAGTTCCCTTGATGTAAACTCAGTGAACAATAGGGCTACCAAGAAGGCAAGTGGGGAGTGAATCTGTGAGTCAGCATTCCTGAGACAAATGAAATTCCTCACAGCTGGCTGCCTAACCATTTGGCAATGGGGAGGGTTAGAGAGAATAAAGGGGACAGGGAAAGGGGGAGATCAAGGGACAGGTAGAGATGGAAAATGAGAGACTGAAGCAATTTCAGAGTCTGTCAGCCCTGCCAGCGAAAAGACCCAAGAAATAAGGGGGCGTAGAGCCAATAACCTAAACCTGACCTTCCAAAGCTAGTCGAGTCCACACCACCCATTTCTCACACTTGTATAGATTGATGCAACCCAGGCAGAGTTTTGGCATGACCAATCAAATTTTAAATCTGGAGCCTCTATGAACCTTAAACTAGACAACAGAAGGGTTTGCCCCACCTTCAGAGGAGTGGTGTGGGTTCAAATTGCTCAAGGAGAGGATGGCATTCCTTATCTCAGAGAACTTTTAAGAGCAAGAAAAAATCTTTGTCCAGGTTATGTTAGAGTCGGAGAGAGGGAGGAGATAACATCTAGGAGACTCAGTCTATTTGAGGATTTTGAAGCTTTTTTTTTCTTAATGTTTTCATTTGCTATAAGATAAGCATCAATGGTACGTGTGGGGGGTGTGTGTGTGTGTGTGTGTGTGTGTGTGTGTGTAGGCTACATCTGTAAGTGACTGTGGCACAGAAACCAAAGGTAGGCGTAGCCTGTGAGCTCTGGCTCTCTCTCCCAGGGCCATGCTGCTACATCTGCCTCTCAGGGTTCCAGGGGAAAACCTGAGGCTTGGAGTTTCTTTTCTCTGCTGGCACTGGCTCGGCCCCCACCACAGCTGACCCTTATTGTTAGGGCCAAAAGTTAGTATTTAAATACCATCGATTAGCTCTCACAAAGGAATATTTACTTCAAGGATATGGCAAGAACAAAGTACAAACATTTTCTCCAATGCTTTGGGGTACACTCTCTCCTATATCATCTCCTGGCATCTGAGGAAATAGGCTTGAATTTTAGCTTAGTAATAGTTCCTACATAACGTTGGTCCTACCAAGCTCATGTCCAGATGTGGCATGAACATATGGCATACCAGATAAGTCTACATCTTGGCCTCTACTGGCCTAGATACAGAAGTAGATCACTCCTCTTTCCTGAGAGCATTGATGGTACGCTGACTTCAAAGGCATCCTTCGGACCTTTCCCATCTCATAAGTTCAGGGACCTCATTTATTTCACCTAAAATGGGAAAGAATAATTGCAGATGATGCACACTGAGGCCCTTTACTATGATCCGCATGACCTCAAAGAGGAGAAGGCCCTCTGTCCTTCTAGTATAATCCTTCACCAGATATAACACAGACCCCAAAAGAACCAAGGGAGCAGAACTCTGAAATCTTGAAGACATTTTCTGAAGAGTCCCTGTACAATTTCACCCTGTGATTCCTCTCAAGACTTTGTCTCCTCAAACTCACACAAAATGTCCATCTGCTCTTCAGTGGAGTGAAGAAACTGAATTTGTAACCCTTCCCCACCTTTCCCTGACCTGGGGTATACCTACACCTCTCTCCAACAACAGATGCATTTGGAATCCAGTGTTTCAGCTGACCCCACACTGAGATCTTCAGAGAGGCTTTCAGACATAGCAGGAGAGGAGCAAGCAAGTCATGAGGTCAAAATGGCTAGGTCCTGGCCTCACTATATTCACTCCCATTTGCCCTCTACTCCCAAACCCCTGAGATCAGCTTGGTTACTGCTCCAGGTCATGTGACTCCCTTTGCTACTCCTTGCTCCTGGAGTTGCCCTTCCTTAATCATTCACATATGGGACCGACTATTGAACCCCCTGATTGTGTTTCTGTTGCCTCCCAGTGCTATGTTGTGTGACAGTTGCACATAAATATAGAAGCCCATTTGGAGAGTGGCCCGCCTTGGCAGGGAAACTCTTGGCAGCTCTGACAGTTTTGCATATCTCTCTCATGAGTTATGGGTGGAAGGGGACTGGGGCTCTGCCACCTCTACCCTAAGCCCTATGCTCCTCCCATGGAGAGTGACCCAGAAACTTCCCCAGCCCCTCTCCCTTTTCCAGGAATGGAATAGCCAGCGGCCCAGAGATTGGAGAGGGGAAGGAAGAAAACTGCATGCACATCCCTAGACTCCTCCAAAGAATATGTGTCTGTGTGTGTTTAAAGAGTGAAGAAAAGTTTGCAAGCTGCTGTTCTTTGTTCACAGCAAAGCAGTTGGAAAAATCTTCTTGGCATGGGCTAATGGCAGGACTACTCACTGGAAAGAAATTGGGTGCTGGGCACAAGCTAAGAGAGTAGAGGATGCTGCTCTTCTTGTGGGGAGGGGGAGGTGGGGAGAGAGGGTGAAAGCAGAGGAAGTCAGGTGTAGCCGGCATCTCAGTGCCTACAGAACAGGTCTGATCAGGGGGAAAGGAGGCCTGCCTAATGCATCTCTCTCTGTCTTCCTCCCCACCACTTCCACTTTGGCTTTTGCTCTCCTTCCTATTTTCAGACTCAATTCTGCATCAAGTTGGGTACCAAGCAAATGTGGATGAATAATCTCTGAGAAGAATCCTCCTCTTTCTGTCCATACAGCCATGTACTCCATGTACTCCATGGCCATGAGTTCAAGTACTCAATGGGTTGTGCTGTACTTGACACAGATCACAGGGGAAAATCAAAGAACTTTAATGCTTCTAGGTTGCTTTACAGTCAATCCAGTAGATGGTTTCTTAATCAAGGCTTTGCAAACTTACTTCATTTTAGTATTTTGATAACTGTATTTCAATATAATTGGTTTCCTTTGTCATCCCATGCATTTATTCATGCACTTAAAAAACTATTCCTAGAAGTAGCTCATAGACTTTACCAGATTCCAAAGAAGTCCATGACACAAAAAGTCTAGTTCATTCCCCTCTTATACATGGGTAAACTGAGGCTCAAGGAGTCAAAGTGACTTGTCCAAAGTTGCATAGTTAAGTCAATGGCACTCAGGGCTTAAACCTACTGAGGCCCAATTCAGTGCTTTATGTATCTCATTTTCGGCTTTTTTTTTAACTTATCTGTTTATACTATACTAATAATTACAGGATGCACTCAGCTGTTTGGTCAGATTTATCTGGTCAAAACCTGTTCTGTTTTCTTTTAAAATCATTAGGTTTGATTACTTTGTTTTCTCATCTCTGTTCCTTTCTGACCTCACATGTTCCTCCATTTTCTTTCCTAAAGCCTGGGATATCTTAATGGCCTTGATACTAATGTCACCTAATGGTACTTTAGCAAGAACACTTTTCTGAAGAGTCTGATCACTGTGAGACTCAGAGACAACATGAAAACATCCGTCCATCCATACATGGTCTCTTCATCTGTAATATGAGGGGATTGGATTAGAAAGTCTCTTCAGCCTCTAAGTATCTGATCCCATAAACCTAAATCTCTTCCTCTATGGCCCTAAGTATTTATTGTCTAGAGCAAGGGTGGGGAACCTGTGGCCTTGAGGCCACACCTGGCCTTAGGTGCAGCCTTTTGACTGAGTTCAGGTTTTACAAACAAATCCTTTTATTAAGGGGATTTGTTCTGTGAAGTTTGGATTCAGTCAAAGGGCCACATATGAGGACCTAGAGAGCCACATTTGGCCTGACGGCCACAAGTTCCCCACCCCTGGTCTACAGGGAGAAGGAGAAACCGGAGGAACAAGATGTTTTTCTGCCTTCAAGAAGCTTACAACCTTGCTGTGCACACAAATTATACAACAAAAATGTAACATAGAGTGTTGGAATTCAAGTCAGGGCAACTTGTATTCAAAACCTCCTTTTGATAATTACTTAGCTGTACGATGTTGGGTACGTCCTTTTACTCCCCTCACCTTCAGTTTCCTCACCTGTAAGATTGAGATGGCATCTATAGTATTCAGTTTACAGGTTGTTGTGATGATGCAATAATGTGCTTGTGAAATGTTATACAAACTTAAAAACTCTAATGGGCATGTGGCTAGTGAGGATTCAGGCCTCAGAACATGGGTAGATTTGACCTTCTTGGCCAATTATATAGAAGATATGTAACAGGCTCTTCCTGATGCCAATACAACAGATGGAATTTGGGAGAGCTAGTTTTGGACATGAGTGATTGAGGTAGCAGGAGCAAGTGTAAGATGATGAAGCCTTCTGTGTGCCTGAGAAGTCAGAAGGTCTAATGACTCAGTAGAGGATGGGACAGAATTGAATGTACATGAACTCTTTCTCTCTTCCCTTGTGCCTTTTGACTATGGAAAATTGCTTTCAGCTTTACTCATCAGATCCCCTTACCTACACAGTCACCATATATCTGTGAACACATGGCACCTCTTTTTCTTTTCTTTCTTGTGTTCATTCTTTCTTTATATTAAGAAATGAATATCTAAAGAAGGAAATGACCAGGTTAGAATCTTATAAACTTTGAAAGATCAAGAGGAACCATCATCAGCACAACAACTGACAGTAGTAGTAGAATCTATTGGTGGCTCCAGCAGCCAAGTCCAGTGAGAAGTCCCTCAGCAGACAAGCAAACTGCTTGATCCAGCTCAATAGTGGATTGGACCAACAGGATTTCTTGACTCTGGGCCTAGTAGTCTAGCCACTGCTCTATCTAGCTACCTTTAAGATTGGAGATGATCATCCTGAGGTTTACAGATACTTCTAGTGTCCACCGCACACAAACACAGAGCCAGAAAATACCTTAGCTCTCACTGAGTCCAGTTTCCTTTTTTTTTTTTATACATTAGGAAAATAAGTAACAGGATGACTAAGCATGAGTCAACTGATTTAGGATAGTAAACATAGATCTGGAAGGGACTTTATAGTCCAATCTTTTCATTTTACAGATGAGGAAAACAAAGTTCAAGGAGATTAAGGGACTTGCCACATGTGATGTGTGTATTAAGTGAAAAAAAGCAAGATTTGAATTCAGCTTCTTTGACTCCAGTCCCAGTGCTATTTCCACTGTATGTTTTTGCCTCAGTTGTGCAGTCACCCTATAACAAATAGCAGAGTTGAGATTCAAATCCAAATCCTCTAATTATAGACCCAGTGTTTTTTTTTCATTATGTCACAACTTCTCCTAAGTTTATGTATCTATTTCCTTGTTTCTAGGACTAAGATGTGACTAGTTCCAACATAGTCTATGTCCTATTAGTGAACTGAGAAGCTTAGGCCAAGGAATGATGCCTCCATTTCCTCACTATCCATATGTGTGTTTCTTCCCTTTTCTCTGAGTTTCCCTAAAGTCAAGTAGAGTCTATTATTAAAATTTCTGTCCATTGAAAAATTTGATAATTAATTCTTAATCATTAAATTCGTCATTGGTATTCATTGTTATTAATATTAATCAATAAAAAAGAAAAAAAAGTTTGATTTTGTAAAAAGTTCCTTTTAACTGTGTATCTAGGCAAAAAATGATGGTTCTGGTCTCCATACCTTATCCCAGCTGAACTTGAGGAGTTGATCGAGTTTTGCCAGATCTGTTTGCTTTTTCTTCCTTACTATAGCTCTTGACCTCTCTGCCCTTTCCCCTATCTGTCTGTCTCTCATTCTCCCCTGTCTCTGTCTCCATTGCTCTTAACATAAACTTTTCTGTTTGACATTCAGAATCCTTAATAAGTTGGCAGCATCCCATCATATTATCCATTACCCAGCCAATTACCCATTACTCCCTTTCATATAAGTGTCTCCTCTCAAGCATGGCATCTCTCATTTCCATGCCTTGGGAATGTCTGTTTCCCATATCTGGAATGGACTCCCTCCTCAACTCTGCTTCTAAGAATCCCTAACTTCCCTCAAGCATGAGCCCAAGCATCACCTTCTAAATGAAGTCTTTCTTTATCTTCCCCAGATGGCTAGTGCCTCCTGGGTCAATGTTATCTTGTATCTATGGACATACATACATGTTGCTCCCTTCAATAGTTTGTAAACTCCTGAATGACAGAGATTGTTTCAGTTTTGCTTTTGTATCCTCAGTATGTGGAAGACTACATAGAAGGTGTTTTAACAAATGCTAGTTGACTGATTAATTGGTTAATGTCTCTAACAATAATCTTGCATTTATATGGCATGTTAATGGCTTACAAACTACTTTTCTCAATATGACCTTAAAAGTATCATTTGCATTATTTTGGTGAAGAATTTTAGGGTCAGAAAAGTTGAATGACTTATCCAAGGCTTCACAGCTAATAAGAGTCAAAACTGGATTGTCAAGTGAGTTCTTCTAAGGATCTAAGAGTTGGATTCTTAAAACTTGGGTCAAAGTCTTTTACCATGCACTATCTGTAAGTCTGTTGGACAAGGTATTTAATCTCTCTAGGACTCAGATTCCTCCTCAGGGAATTGGGGGAGGGGGCAGGTAGACTTGATGATCACTAGTTCCTTACTAATCTAAATTCTTGCCACTATACAACTATCTATCCCTCTGTTTCAATTTTGCTTCCATCCCCCCTTCTCTGAGTATTTCTTCTTCTTTTCTCAAGAATTTGCCTTGTTGTGACTCTGTGCTTAGTACATCTCTATTTCAGGAAAAAAGAATAAGCAATGTTCCTAAAATCAGCAGCCTCTCAGTACCACTGGGGATTTGTCTTGGATCTGACTGGGACCTCTGGTCTCAGGATATGAATTATAGACTCAGCATTTTCTCAAGGCCTCAGGGTCATTCCAACTGAATCCAAGGGTCCTGAAACAGGTCCCCATTGCCTCCCAAAAATCCATTGTGAAGATGCACACATACGTCTAAACAAGCATCTCTGGAAAGGTCCTATTTAACTTGGCCTCTGCCATTTTCTCTCATCAAGCTTCCTTAATCATTTGACTAGCTTTTTTTCTTCCTCTTTTGCCTGCATTCTTTTGCCTGAATTCATTCCAAATGAGGGGATTCAGGCCAGCAGCCTAACAAGATTAGTCAATTTCTAGTTATTATTTGATGTGGGATCTCGGCAATACAACCAGCTTAAGCACAGATGATACTGCTGCATATCAGGCAAATTAGCCTTGCTATGGGTGGGGTCATCTCTTTCATGAAGCATTCCCCAGTAAAACCCACCCAGCTCCAGTCACTGTAAATCCTTTCAGGCCTCTCTATTCCCTTGTCTGCACATCATCTCTTTTCAACACAAGCCTTAGTGTTCAAAGATGAAGAGAGCTACTGAAAGCTATGCTTGTCAGGATGCTTTGTCACATATATTCTCTGGTAGTGTTCCAGTGAGTCTGCCCCATTTCCCATATTGATGGACATCAATATCTGTGTTGAATTTCCCTAGTATGAGAACATGAATTGGGGAGGGGAGAGAGACTGGGAGTCAGACACTGAACTCACTGGGGAAAGAATGAGTCTCCTGCAGGGTGATAGATGATAGGGACCAGAATTTTTATTGTGTGGTAGATAGGAGCAAACCTCAATAGGAATGAGGTTGCTCAGTGATGGAGATAGAGGGAGAGCCTGGAAGTGACAATGGGGAGCAAGGAGTATTCCAACTCCCTCTCCCCTCCCACAATTATTTAGTAGAAGGCAATGAGTGAAGGTGCAACCAATGCTGGCAAGGGTGGCCAGGGAGACTGTGTCTGAGAAGGGAACCAGGTCTCAATGAGAGCTAGATAATAAAAAGAGTAGGCAAGAAAAAAAAAAGTTGAAAGCAACTTTATAATCTACAGAGTCCATATCCCTTCCATAGATCATAAAGTTAAGTCTGGGATGAACCATAGAGTGACCTACTCCAACCCTTTGAGTTTACAGATGAGAAACTGAGACTCAGAAAGATTGAGTGATTGTCCAAAGTCACACAGCAAATGGAAGAGCTAGGTTCAAACCAAGGCCCTCTGATTCCATAACACACTGCCTCCCATCATGTCCCATGGCAGTGCACTCCAAAGTCTCATAAATTTTAGGGTCAGGAAGATTTTACGATTATTTTACCCTAATATTTCCTGCTAGATTTACAACCCATAATCTCATTTAATACCTTTTCTTTGATGGGACCCATTCATTCATTCAACAAATATTTATCCAAGTACCTACACTATACTAGGAAAAAATGTGTGACATTGCCTCTGACTTCTTCCTTTGGGGATTTGAAGTGAACCGTTTTTGTATCCCTTGAAGTAGAGGCTATATGATTACTGATCATGGATGTAGTTGGGTGGACCCATGATGATAACTGACAGCAGAGAGAGAGAAGAGATGTGTAATTCTCAGTTTACTTCTATTTTCTCTGCCAAGAATCACTTCTGAACTGGACATAGCAGAATAAAAATGACTAATAGGAACCTAGGTGGCACAGTTCAAATCTAGCCTCAGATGTTTACTGTGTGCCTCTGGGCAAGTCATATTTTGTCAGTTTCCTTATCAGTAAAATTGGATTGATTATAGCATCTACCTCCTAAGGTTATTGTGAGGATAAAATATGATAATGTTTATTAAGTATTTTATAAACCTTAAAATGATGGGTATATGCTAGTTATTATTATTATTATCATTATATAAACAGTAAGGCAATAGTAAGAGAGCACCAAATTGTTCTTGATGCATTCAAGACAATTGGTTCCAGTGAAACATCCTCATGTATCCCCCCCCCCAAAAAAAAAGCTGGCAGATGAGATGGGCAGGTGAGATGACAGGGCCAATGTCAGTAATGTTAAAAGATCACGAAAATTGTGGGATCAAAAAAATGACAAATTAGATATTTTCCCCAATTTCCGCCGATTGATAAACCCCCCTACCCAAGAGTAATTGTGTGATAAATATAGGGTAAATACAGCTGAGTCCGCAGGACAAGAAAAGAGAGAAACCTTAAAAGACAAAATCCTTATGAATTAAAATGACAGACTGCTAATATTTAAAGCCCCAATTCAGCATTTATGCACCAGAATTAATGTTCCTATTGAAGAGGCACAAACTCCATCTGTGGGCTTGTGTGTAAGGCCCATATTGGGATCTCCTCTTGCCATAGACACATTGTTAGTACACCTGATCCATTGTCCCTCCCCATAACAAGTGGCACACAGTGATTCTCCCTAGACTGTAACATGAAATGTAGGGTACAGGGAGCATGCTGCCTTCTGGCTAGTAAGGTCCCTAGATTGAGAACTCCCATGGCTGAAGAGACTTTGTCTAGAATAGCATCCCCCTAACCCCAACTTTAAAAAAAAGTGGCAGAGGCTGATTCAACCCAGTCAGAGTAGCAAATGACAATAACTAAGGAAGGAACTGTAACAGAGGCCCAAATCTGAGCCCTGGATCTGGAAAAAAAAAAAAGTTGAAAACCAGATAAAGCTAGACTTGTGTTTCTAGTAACTACCTGGGGTGGGAACTGAGAACAGTGAATACTAAATTCCCCAATTTGGGAGAAGGCTGAGAAAGCTTTATGGCCCATCCCTGAGGGTATGCCCACCAGCAAAAAAGGAGAAATCAGAAAGTGCTTGAGAGAAGATTGAACCACTAAAACTTCCCAGAGGAAGACAAATAAATCAAAACATAGAGTTCAAGCAGATCCATAAATGGGGATAATCCTAAAACCAAAAGAACAGTGAGTACTAAATCTTCAAAGAGATTCCAAATAAAAGTTCCAAATGTAGATTCCAAATTTCAAAAAAAATTCCCTTTATAAATATTATGACACACAAAATGTGAATCAATGAAACACAAAGTCCTATTGAATCCCAAGAGAGATGAAACCCATAACAGAACAGATTGTGAATGGAAGTATGGCAGAAGTCATGACAGTCCTGACTCTCAATGCTTATGTAATAAATTCAATTGGCAGATTAGAAAAAAATCATTGTACAGAGTTTCTATAAAAGAGAAAAGAAAAATAAGTAGATTTGGAAAACAAAAACATGGAAGTAGAGAAAAATCTGGCAAAAGATGAAACAAAAGATAATAATGTTAAAAGCATATATGAATTTGACACATATGAACACCATTGACCTTGAAGACAGGATGAGAAGAGAAAATTTAAATATCAATGTCCCCAGAATCATACAACCATATGCATACATACATACACACACATATGTATATGTATATGTACACATATTTTTAAAAGAGCCTAAACACCACAATGAAAAAAGAAAAAAAGAAAACTTCTCAGAGCTTTCAGATATAGAAAACAAAGCATCAATCAAAAGTAATCTAGAGACCCCCTCCAAAACAAAACAAAACAAAAGACAAAAAAACAATCTTACACTTCAAACTCCAAAATATGTAGTTCTGTTTATCAATTCCAATTACAAGCAAATAATTCTGCAAGTGTCCAGGCTAAAGACAGCCAAATATGTGGGAAACTAAATTTAAATAACATGTGGTTATTCTATAACCATTAAAAACTGTAGAAGGAATGAAATAGAATATCACAATAAGAAAAGGAGCTCAGCTATAACACAAAAATGTCATAACCCTCAAATACAGAATCAAATCATAAAAACAATAAGATAGACATTCAACAAAATAAAGATATTTGAATCATTCCAACAAAAGAAAATAAAGACATGAGCAGAATATTTGCCTTATAAATAGCATGAACAGCAGGAACACAAAAAGTAATCAAGAATAATAATCAATAAAAGAATTAGTAATGAAATAAATTGTTCCATGTTTTGAAGCTTGGAGGGTTTTTGTTTGTTTTGGTTTGGTTTGGTTTGGTTTTTGAGAGGAAGAAAAAGAAAGACTAGTCTACGGGGTAAAAAGAAAGTGGCCTAATAAGGAAAAAAAAATTTAAAGAGAGATAATATTGTTAATA
This sequence comes from Phascolarctos cinereus, assembly GCF_003287225.1. Taxonomy (NCBI): domain Eukaryota; kingdom Metazoa; phylum Chordata; class Mammalia; order Diprotodontia; family Phascolarctidae; genus Phascolarctos; species Phascolarctos cinereus. The sequence goes on from NW_027556180.1 coordinate 69,134,466, forward strand.
GGATTCAAAGAAATAGAAGTGAAAGTGGAGGAACAGAACTGAAGTACCTCCTTCCAGGTATTTTGTGGAAGAAAATTGCCGAGTGAGAGAGTACATAAATGCGGAAAGGGCTGGTAGATGTCAGAAAATAATGGATATTTAGGAATGGATATATAGGAAGTCCTTGGGTAAATAACAAAAGAATGACAACTCTAATAATATCTCAAAGATTCTTCAGAATAAGAGAGGCATGAGAAGAGAGGAACTGGCATTGGGAAAATGAATGAAGAGGATGTTTCTGCCCAATGTAGAGAGAAAGTTTCACTGAGGAACATTTTTGGTGGGGAGGGGTGGGAAGGGAGAAGTATAATCTTGGATGGGGGATAGAATTCAATCAAGAAGGGAGTGAGGTTAATATATTGGAAGTGTTGTGCCTTTATGAATAATGTACTGCCCTAGGAGAAGGGACATGTGAGTTCCTAGCATAGCTGATAGTCAGAAAATTGGGGAAAACACAAGATGGCATGGTCAATGTGAAGAGCAATCATAAGAAAAGGCAGGGGGATGCACTTGGACTGCATGATGTGTGACACATAATTTCCACTCTGAGGTACTTACTGCTTCTACCCACATTACCTCCCTCTTGAATTGATAAATCTGAGAGAGAGAGGGACATTAGGAAAGAGTAATAGTAGCAAAAGCTATAAAAATAAGGTAGAAATTGATTAGAAGATAAGGCATAAACATGGTACCTCAGAAGTTTTTATTCCACACGGAACACACACAAAAAAAATAGAGAAGGAAGAAATAAATATATAGACCATGAATCAGAGAATAAAACTTCAGAATAGATGGGAAAGGAATAGAATTAATGAAGGGAATGAAACAAATTATTTTAAAAATATACAGAAAAAAACTAACAAACAACAAATTGGAGAGGAGGATGAAGGATTTCAACTAAATATATTTTAACAAAATAAATATAAATTAATCAATCAATGAATGAAGTCTCAAAACTAGGGTAAAATTTGACCAATGGGAGTGGAAATAAAGGTGGTTGGATGAATATACTACCAGAAAAAAAATTGCATTGAAGTAGTTTAAGCAAAATTTGTAACAAAGGCAAAGTGTTGATTTAGAATAGGAGGGGGTACATGAAAAAATATTTTTATGAAGCAATCATAGAGACCCAAATGAAGGAAAACACAAGCCTAACTTTAAATGTCAATGGTTTAAATGATCCAATAAAGTGAACAAGAGCTACAGAATGATTTTTTAAAAAATCCTTTATAATAGTTCCTTTCAAGAAACAGATCTTAAAAAAAAAAAAAGGACAAAGAATTAAAATAAGAGGCTGGTAAAAAAAAATCTACTATGTATTATGTGAATTTAAAAAAAAACAACAAAAGACACTACCTAACAAAGCAAAAATAGAAAATGCTTGATATTACTTGAGATAAGGAAATTACCTTATATTTAAAGGAACCATGGAAAAAGAATCACAATCAATACTAAACATTTATGTACCAAAAGGCACAGGATCTAAAGTCTTAGAGGAAAGAGCAACTGAATTATAAAAATATATAGATAGCAACAATAAAATTAGGAGAATCTCAAGTCCCTCTTGTGTAGTTAGGCAAATACAGCAGAATGATAAACAAAAGGGAAATACAGAATTGAGCAAATTATTAGAAAATTTAAAGCTAAAATATTTATGATATCTCCTGAACAGAACCATTAAAAATATACATATTTTCAGCACCACAAAGTATTTTTCCAGCGATTAAACCATATATTAGGACACAGAGAAATTACAAATGATTTTAAAAATAAGATTTGATAAACATGCTTTATAGTCATTAATTCTATAAAAAAACAGTAATCAATTCAGAGAAAACAAGAAAAAGACACAGATCTAAAATGAGACTTAATAATGAAATCCTAAGTAATGACAAGGTCAAAGAGTAAATCATAAAACAAAAATAATAATGATGTGAAAAATAATAACAATGATGAAGGAACATGCCAAAATTTCTAGGTTGCAGAAAAAGCAGTCTTCAGAGGAAAAAAAAATCTCTGAAAATGTGTTAATAAGGTACAAAAAAGAATCAATAACTAAATATGTATATTAAAAATAAAAACTCAATAAACTCAAGACAAGCACAAAGAAATCTTTAAAATCAAAGTGGAAATACATTGATTGTAAAACAAAAAGACTATAAAAATTATAAACAAAACTAAAGGTTGGTTCTCTGAAAAGAGTAAAAGAATATGTAACCCTTTAACCAATCAGATTAAAAAGAAAGAGGAAAACCAAATTGGCAAAATTAAAAAATAGACAGAACAAGGTGAAATACCACACACCCAAAAGAAATGAAAACACACATCACAACATGGTTCTTACTTTTTTGAAGTTCTGTAAATGAATGAATGGATGAGTGAGTGAATAATGAGACATTTAAGTGTTTATTGTGTACAAAGTACTGTACTAAATGCTGGAGATACAAAAAGAAAAGCAAGACAGTCCCTGTCTCAAGGAACTCAGATTCTAATGGAGGAGACAACACATATGGAAGGTTTCCACAGATGTAGAAGTCCCATGGTCTTTAGGATGCAGCAGCAAAGAAGATATTGATGGTTTCTTAATGTCGATTTCATTGATAAAACCATATCCATTTCTGATTTTGAACTATTTGACAATGACAAGGACTTTGGTGGCAAGAATTTTTTTTTTCTGGATCTTAAGCAGCAGTATCTGCAGAAGCAATTGTTTGGCTGTATCTCTATAGGTCTTGCTTCCCAGAGTGATGGCTGAGGATGCCTTATTTTTCCCACATCCTAAATGGCTAGGGTATTTTCAAGTTGCATTGTCTCCTACAAAGTGAAGGTGGCCAACTGTCACCCTCCAACGAAAGAGATAAGAAAAATATGAGTTTAACATGATAGATTTTGGTAAGACACCAAAAAAGCAAAACACTAAAATACTTGGGGGACAATTTGGTCTCTTTTTTCAGAGATCTTTGAGAATGGGAGAAATTCCTAGGTTAAGCTAGGGTTGGTGATTTATGGAGAGAGAAAATCAGCCTCCATGACATTCATAGCTCCTTTATAGCCTTATACCTTCAGGATTTAGTTCTAGGAAGGAAAACTGCATTTGTGACTCATTCAGAGAATACTATATAGTACCTTTAAGGAAATAGACTAGGATGAAGGGAATGCTTGAAGTAGGGGCTAATTAATTATTTGACTACAGGAAGGCTTTTGACCTTCTGAGATTCAAAGATGGTTTTCTTTTCTTATCACCGTCTTCATTTAAACAATTATTTCCCTCTTCTATTTACATACCCCTTTCCCTCTACCATTCATCTCTCTGTAATGCAGGAAAATGAAGTCTCTCTACAATGAAACTAATACACGTGAAGAATCTATCCTCCTCAGCTTGTTTTTCAAGCTCCGTACAGTTCACCCTACTATTCAATAAATTCTAGAAGCTCCATATTAGCACTAGGTAATTCAATTGTAACCTCCTCCTCCCCATTTGGGCACTTAAAACTCTTCTCAACCTGGCCTCTTCCTACCTTTCCAGTCTTTGTACACATTACTCACCTTCATATACTCTACAATTCAGTCATATGGACCTATTTGCTTTTGCTCACACATAACACTCCATCTCCCATGTCCATATCTTTCCACAGGCTGAACCCCCTGCTTATGATGCTTTCTCTTCACCATTGTTTCTTGGAATCCCTTGGAAACAAAATTCAACTCAAGGACCACCTTTTATATGAGATCTTTTGTGATGTAGTCAGCTGACAGTAGACGGTGATATACAAGTGCAGCTCCTAGGTCTATGTGCATGTTTTCTCTCCTTTTAGAATATAAGGTCCTAGGGAGCAGGAACTATTTTGACTTTGTCTTTGCATCACCAGCACTTTGCGTAGTTCCTGGCATACAAGAGGCACCAAATGCATCTTGTTGAATGATTAATTGATCCTGTGAAAATACATCTCTTCACCTCCCAGATTTCTCTGAATACTTATAGCCCATGATGCTCCTATAAGAATGAGATGAGAGAGGGAGAGGTCAGTGGGACACAATGTTCTTCTGGAAGAGAACCACTCAAATCACTGACCTCTTTGACCAAAGCATTTCTTCTCCCATCCCTTCAACTCTATGCTGTCTAGTATTCAAACAAAGACAAAGTACTCTGCAGGAGAAACCTTTCAAAAAGAGCCAATTGGACTAAAAGTCCAGTCAACGTGTTGTTTTAAGAAAGCTTGGGCTATTCTCACAGCATAGTCCCATCTCTGCCCAACACTTTGTGAGCTATAAAAATAAGAAAGAACACCACTGGGGGACCACATGTCAAAATGTTATCACCTATGCTTACACATCGTATTCTGACTCCCATCACCACCAACCCCTTTTTTCCCACCCCCTATCACCCTCTCTCCCCCTTTGCTGTTTCTTGCCCTTCCAGCCCTGCGTCAGCTGTCTGAAACCAATTCTGTTGATTCTAATCATCTCTCACTCGGGGTCTGTAGTCCCTGTTGGTCCTTCCCTATGCCCTCCCTTCCCCCAATGGCCTCTCACCCAATTCATTTTCCTCCTGGCACCCACTGAGATTTTCCACCATCCGTCCCTGGACTGGGTCCCACCCATCTCCCCAAGGAATCTTCACCCTCCACTTCATCTGTCTCTTTCATTCTCCTCCTGCTGTAACTGGATTTCCCAGCTTTATTTCTGGATTCTTTCCACCACTCTTTTGGTTTGCTTGGTTATTACCCATGCCCATGTCTTTTATCCATCTGGTCTCTGATGGAAGGGCCAAATCTCTGAAATACTCTGATTTTGCATCAGGAGAGATTGAAGGCCTTCCCTGGGAGCTGAAGCCTATGGCTATGTTCTCAGTCTCCCAGCTGCTGTTGTTTTAGTGTTCCCCCCGCCAAAGCATGGATTGGTGATAAAACAGGAGGGGTAAAGTCAAATCCTCCATCTTGACCTCTATATTCAACTCATTTCCCACCTTTCCCTTCCTTTCTATTTCTCAGGCAATTTATCAGCCTTCACTTCTCTAAGCCAGTGAGTTCAACTTTGATTCCTGGAAAAATTAAAGAATGTAACATTAGAGGAATGATTTGTAAACATGTGGTGAAGGAAGCAATGATCCCTGATAGCTAACATGACTTCATCAAGAATGAGCCACATTGTTAAAAAAATTTATGCTGATTAAACCAGTAAGTAGAACACCTTAAATTACCTAGACATCAGCAAAGCATTTAATAAAGTCTCTCTTGCTATCTTTGTGGACAAGATAGAGAGTTATAGGCTACAAAATAGTATATTTAAATAGATTCAGAACCAGTTGAATGATTGGATCCAACACCCAAATAGTCATTAGTGGCTCAGTGTCAACTGGGAAGAAGGTCTCCAGTAGAGTGCTACAAAGATCTGAACTTGGCCCTGTGCTATTTAACATTTATATCAATTACTTGGATGAAGGCACAAATTGTATGCCTATCAAGTTTGCAGATGACACCAAGCTGAGAGGGATAACTAATTCATTGGATAACAGTTAGGACCCCCAAATTTCAAGATGCTAGACTGTTGGGCCAAATGTAGTAATAAAAAATATAATTATGTATACATATAACACATCCAAATTATGTAGATATCTAATATATTTACCTTATGTATGTATATATAAGTATATCTATATCTATATATCTATGTGTTGATATAAATATAGGCCTAAAGTTGAAATCAGAAAACTGACTCCATAATGACAAAATGGAAGAAATGTGGCAAGAGAATAGTTTACCTCAAAAAGGTCTCAGGTTTTAGGAAATTACAAATTTGGTGTAAGCCAACAGCAAGATACAGCAGCTTTAAAAAGCTAAGGCAGTATGAAGCTGAGTTGAGAGGTCTAGTGATAATCACACTGAGCTATGATGTATTCAGAGACAGATGGAGTATAGAAGGTTGATGAGAGGAGACAAATCAACTTAATGAACATATAAGGAAGGGAGACTTTGTTTGGGATTTTTATTTTATCTCCCTATGGAAGGAGGTCTAACCGATTCCAGGAATACTTCATTAAGAGGGCTGAGGGCATTTACAGGGTATGGGTTTTTCATTAGAGCCTCCCAATTGGATTTTTCCATTGGATAACTCAGTGAGCAAACTTCAGCAGAATGGAGAGGGGGAAAAATGTATTCATCCACACAGCCTCTTTTTTCAGACACTCTAATCACAGCCTTGGAGAGGGAAGGGAAGAGGTGCATTTCAAGTGTACATGTTCACGCTCGCAAGACCTGATAGGTGTCATCAAAGACTAATAAGAAATCTTCCTAACCATTTGAGTCCACAACGGAGCCCCAACTTGATAAATGAGCAGAAAAGTTCCTTGACTACAAGTTTCTGGATTAACTATGGAGAAACAGTGGCATAAGGTCTCAGTCTGAGAGGTAGTGACAATGGAAGGGACCAAGTTGTGGGAGTTATGGAAACCTCAACCTTCTGGATAAGTATGGGAAATTCTTGGAAACCTTGCACAACCATCAAGAATTCCTGAAATGAGGATGAAGCATGTGATTTTCAAAGCTAGAGCAGCAGCAACAGAGCTTGAGTCACAATACATGGGATCAAAAAATCTAGATTTTTCCTCTGATGCTACTATAATGAGTTATGCAGAAAATGAGGATGGGAAGGGAGTCATCTATTTAGAAACCCTAAATTCATTTCCTTTCCAAGAAAAATCCAAGACCTTCAGGTATTCTGATGAGGTTAGAGGCCTATTTAGGTTCTTAGGGGTAAAAGTGAGACTCAATGAAATTGAGGAGTTATTTCTCTTATAATCTGAAGTTTGTTTCCTCTCCATGAAAAGCCCAAAAGATTTAGGGTAATACTAAAAGTCTGGAGCCATCATATGTTCCTAGAGTAGAAAGTGGTAACTGCCAACAAGGGGAGGAGAATTGTATTGGAAATTTGTGGACTACTTTAGGTCCTTTATGAGGGTTTTCATCTTTGTAGTGAAATAAAGGCCATCCTTTGATGTATTTAATATACATTATTGCCTTGAGTGCTTAAAAAGGGGCTGGGAACAAATTTTACACACATCTTTGGAGGAAGAAAAGGAGAGAGAAAGAAAAGGAGAAGGAAGAGGAAAAGGAGGAGAAAGATGAAGAAGAGGATGAAAAAGAGAAAGAAGAAGAAGAAGGAGGAAGAGAGGGAGGAGAAGGGGAAGGAGGAGGAAGAGAAGAAGAAGAAGGACAAGGAGGAGGAAGAGGAGGAAGAGGAGAGGAAGGAGAAGAAGAAGGAGGAGGAGGAGGAGAAGAAGAAGAAGGAGAAGCAGAAGAAACAGCAGCAGCAGCAGCAGCAGCAGCAGCAGCAGCAGCAGCAGAAGAAGAAGAAGAAGAAGAAGAAGAAGAAGAAGAAGAAGGAGAAGGAGGAGAAGGAAAAAAAGGAGGAGAAGAAAAAGGAGAAGGAGGAGGAAGAGGAGAACAAGGAGAAGAATTTTCCTTTAACACTTAGGAATATTGCAACAAATGGCCAAAAAAGTTCCCCTGCTGTAGCCATTTTTAAGATCAAATAATGTTTCTCCCTCATCTTTGCCCCCTCCCTCCTTCCATACAGTGTGAGCTGTTCTGAGAGAAACCTGCCTGTAGGCAGGGTCTAAAATGAGATGACCTCTTGCCTCCTGAAGATACCTTGATTTGCCATAGTCCAAACAATGGGGGCCTTGACTAGAACCCAGGCAGCCCCCAACCCCCTTGGGAGGGGCCTGATTCACTCCCAACAGTTGGTTCCAGTTTAGGGTATAAGGGCTCATGTCAAGTTTGATATTTCACAGCAGCTGCTGACACTACCTGATGCTTGAGGGGAAACAGCCAGTTTCCCCCCTCCTCCCCCACCCCAAATGGCAGAAGAAAATATAAATAAAAAAGATACTTGCACCTGGCAAAATCTACAACCCAGAGGGAAATTTTCCTTCCCAGGCCAGCTGGTGTTTCCCCACCCACCCCCAGGCCTGGCCCCTGGCAGCAGGCAGGAGCTCTGGACTGATTGTTATCCTTGGGAGGATTTCTGCAGATGTATTTTGATAAAACTCTAATCCTCCCTCTCCTCCTCCTACCCAACCTTCCTACCACTGCCCTCAACTGTGTGCCTCTGTGTGTGTGTGTCTATCTTTTAGGGGAACAGGAGGGTGGGGACAGAGATAGGGGGCTGCTTTCCTATTAGCAAAAACATGGCTCTGATTTAACTGGGTGGATTTGCAAAGTGAAGGAGCTGCTGGAGGACAGGTAGAGGCCATCATAGAGAGGCTCACTTGTCTAGCCTCTAGACCTTTTGAAACATGAACTGTGAGAGGTCAGAGAATTGTTTGTGGCAAGGGTGAGTTTAGAGTTTATTTATATAATTTTTTAGGTCTCCAAATAACTTTTTTTTCCACTAGGTGTTAATAGAAGATAGGTTTCCTTTCTGTTCCTCTATTCCCTCTTTTCAGTAGGCAACATGGTATAATGGAAAGAGTACTGGCTGTAGAGACAGAGGACTTGAGTACTAATCCTGCCTCCAATGCTTATTACATGTGTGACCTTAGACAAATCTTCCTGGGCCTCAGTTTCCTCATCTGCAAAATGGGATTGAACTAGATGCCTACTAAGGTCCCTTAAAATTACACTACTATGAGTCTCCCATCTGCTCTCTCCCTCTGCCATCTTGGGAAATATTACATTCAATTGCTACATTTCACCAGAGATAAAAGTTCTTTGAAGCTCACTATGGTCACATGAGCCCTCTAAGCTCCCTCAGATGGACCTCCACCATCCTTCTTGCTCCAGCTGGATCCCTTCCTCTCCTCCCCCTCCGCAGCCACACAAAGATGATCAGTCATGGATGGGGATTGAGAAGATTCCCCTCTGTGGAGATGGGAACTTTTCAAAGCTGGTTGCAGCTGCTTAAAGGGGAGGTCCTCCTTCTCTTACAAATTCCACTCATTCATTCTTAGAGCTTTCTAAAGCCCAGGTGCTGGTGCTCAATGGAGAGAGAAGAAAAACAAAATGCAGAGGCAAAAGTAAAGTTCACTGCGTCTTGGCATTCAGCTTTAGAAAACATGGAATTAAAAGGACATTTTCTCCTTGCTCCATAAGGGGAGGGAGGGTACTTAAAATAGGGCTGGCAGTTGAAAACTACACAAGAAAGAGTGTCACAAAGACCAAGAAAATTAGAGTTGGAAACTTGGGTTGAAGTTATAGCCACAAATGCAGATGTTGCTGCTGTGTTTTAAGAGTGAGAATAGGGTATAGGTTTAGCCTGATTCCCCACTATGGTTTGGATACATATTACTGAGCTGGGCCTTAGCCCCTACCTGGAACAGATCTGAAGTCTATCTCTAAGCCCTGCTCCAGAATGGCTAGCCTAGCACCATGAACAGAACAGAACAGCCAGAACCCCTCTCTGGAAGAGAGGTTCCTATCAGGGCCAAGAAAAAATCAGAATGTGAGATCTAAAAGAGACTTTAGAGACAAATGATTCAGCCTTTCATTTTACAGATGAGGAAACTGAGGCCCAGAGAGATGAAGTGATTTACCTAAAGTCATACAAAATCAATTGAAGGGGACCTTATGTGCCAAAGCAAGCAGTTCGTGATTACAGAATATAAAGTGCTGAAAACTCAATGGCCCATGGGCACATTATTCATGTCTTTGTTCAACAGATAACTATCCTATGAATAATCCTGCGCTAGAAATCATGACAGATACCAAAGAAGGAAGAAAAAAACAACACCATGATCCTTGTCTTTGAGGAAACTGGACAGTCCAATTGGGGAGAAAGAATCCGTATCCAGTAAACACACAGGGAACTGTTGTGAGGCATCATGTGAGTTAAGTATGAAATAGTATGGTATGGACTGCATGTGTCAGTGACTGTGGGACCAAAACTAAGAAAAGAAACAATATGGAATCTGGACAGTAAAAAAAAAGAGAGATTCATGGATCAAAGAAGTCTCAACTTAGGTCTCTTTGGAGATACAGGCAGAGTATGGGGAAAAGGGCTAGTTTGATAAGGTAAGGCAGGAGTGCTTTACCTGGGACCCATGAACATAGTTTTCCTGTCTCTGTCTCTGTCTCTGTCTCTCTGTCTCTCTCTCTCTCTGTCTCTCTGTCTCTCTCTCTCTCTGTCTCTCTCTCTCTCTCTCTCTCTCTCTCTCTCTCTTTCTCTCTCTCTCTCTCTCTCTCTCTCTCCAAAAGAAGCCAATTTTATTGGAAGTTATCTTTCTCTAAATATGTGTGTGTGTATGTGTTGATAGATAGATAAATGTAGATAGATATACCTAGAGATACATGATTAAAAGATAGATAGGTATATAGATAGAATATAACTATTTCAATATAATTGATTTCTAATTCTATGAGTTTATTTCATGCACTGAAAAATATTGTCCTGAGAAAGATTCTGAGTCACCAGACTGCCAAAGGGATCCAGGGCATTTAAAAAATGATTAAAAACTCCTGAGCTATAAGGGATGAATCTATATAATAAAAATGCCATATAGGAAATCCAGGGCAAAATGTATGCTAACAATTTGACATAGAAATAACATTATTTTTTGTTTTATTAGAAATGCAAAAAAAACTGCTGGGATAGCTGGAATGTAAGAAAAACTTTCACAAGATGTGAAGTTGTAGAATTCTTGGTCAAAATGAGTATAGAAAAAGTCCTGCTGGACTGAAAGTTGGGGAACCTGGGGCTTAGTATGGGCACTGTGATTAATTTGTTCCATAATCTGTGGCAAAAATTATTTCTTCCCAGTCCTCAGGTTTTTTTTTTCACTCAGAAAATGAAGGAGTCAGACTAGGGGGTGTCTAAGATCTCCCCTTGTTCTAAAATGATTGTATAAAAATGCTTGCTGTGATGGAAATTTTCCTAACAATCTGCAACATCCCAGAATGGAACAAGCTGCCTGCCCCATGAGGTGCTGGGACCCCTTGACTGAAGGTCTGGAAGCAAAGGCTGGATTCTTGCTTGTTGAGACTCTGTAGAAAGGACTCTTATTCAAAGACAGGTTGAACTAGATGGTCTCTGATGCCCTTGTGAACTTTGACATTCTGAGAGCCTAACAAGCAGGCATTGTACTGAAAGCACTAATGAATTACAAATGTGACCCTCATCTCTAAGGAGATATAGGCCAGACTGGAGAGAACTGACATGACTAGTAAGTCGTGCTGCTACTACCTCTACGAAAGGATAGATAATCAGGACGCGCTGCAAAACTACCCATTGGAGGAATGACAGTATGGCTTCTGGCATGATGAGTTCCGAGCTAACAGTTGTGACCTAGGAAAGAAATAATGGCTTCATTGCTCCCTGTTCATTTAAGACATTGGCCCAGTGAATTGCTTTGGACAAAAAAAAAAAAGTCCAAGGCAAGGAGCATCCTCAGGGATAGAGTTATCAGCGGGCCAGGATTTGACTGGCTGGGCTGATATTTCATAATTTCATAGCTTTAGAATCAGAAGGGACCTTAGAGGTCACCTAGTAAGGTAGGGAAACAGACCTAGAAAGGTTAAGGGATTTGTCCAAGGTCATATATATTGTCAGGTGTAGAGATTTGAACATAGGTCCTCTGATTACAAAAATCCAATGCTTTTCCTACTGTGTCATACCATAATTCAACAAGCAACAACTGACATCTTAAAATTTACAAAGCTCTTTACATGCATTAGCTTATTTCTATTTATATATCACATTATATTATAGAGCATGTTCCAGAAGTCTCAGTGCAGGTTTAGGCAACCAAAGCTTAAAACTGCTCTAAGACTTTTGTTATACCCTGCATAATGCTTTCATTTTAGTAACTCTATTCAGAGAGGGTGTTGTAAATAAAATAGCAAAAAGTGTCTTCTCTTTGTACAAAACCAGAGCTCACCCTCAGCTAGACTATTTCATATAGCTCTATTAAATAAATGTTTGTTGAATTGAATCAAATCAAGTTGAATAAATTATTATTTTAACCAGAAAACATCCTTTAAAACTGGGGGGGAAACCTTAAAAATTGGGAAAATATTCAGTAATGTGTCCTCAAGAGGAGCACAATATATTTTTCCATGGGCATCAGGATTGATGAGGTAAAAACCTTGTAGCTTCCCACACGCAGAGTCATGACATGATCCAGTCTGTATAACTTAGAAGAATGGATTTTACTTAGAAATACCTCAGTCCTGGTTCCTTCTGGTGGCTTCCTGACTCAGATCCATCTTTACCAACTGATTAGGAAGTCTATGGCATCTCCTTAGTTCCCTTTTACTTCTTCCCTTGATCTAAAAATGAGCATACCTTGGTTATTCATGTACGTTCTAGAAAATGCCTCACTTTCTCCTTACCAATCCCATCCTCCATCTTTAGGAAGAATGGTGCATTCTCTTGAGACTCCTGGCTTTGTGATCCATTCTGGGTTTTGCATTTCACAGAAACCTACTTTACTAACTCTTCTTTTCATCACCATTATACTCTCCCAGCCAGAGCCCTTTAGCATATTCCAATCTAACCACTCTGCGTTCAGTCCCAACTCAGTCTCTTACCCAACTTTCTATTTTCTCCCAAGTCTTCTCAAGGCTGGGCAATAGTAGTTCCTCCTATGATCTTGGTGAAGTACAGTGTCCTTACCATCTTAGTAGTTCCGTTCTTTAAATCTAATCATATAATGCAGAGAGAGCTGTGATGAAGACATCAAAATCTGGTGCGGGCCATCACCAATTGTCCTGACCTATGTCTTGCCATTGGACTCTGATGACCCTGGAGGAGAGAATGAGGCTGGTGACTTTGCATGGCCCTGCCTCACTTAAATCCAATTCACTTGGAAGTCAAGACATCACTAGCTGTGTGACCCTGTACAAGTCACTTAACCACAATTGCCTAAAAACAAACAAACAAACAAACAAACGAAAGAAATGCTGATGATTTGTGTGGGTTTATTTCATATCCTGAAACTTTGCTAACAATTGTTTCAATTAGTTTTTAGTTGATTTTCTAGGGTTCTCTATGTATACTATCATATCACCTACAAAGACTGAGAATTTTGCTTCCTCATTGCCTATTCTAATTCCTTCAATTTCTTTTTCTTGTCTTATTGAGCTGAGTTATAAAGAACAGAAGTGATGCAGTATGGCAGATTTTGTTACCATGAGCTAAGATTATGGGACTTCTCAGGACTGAGGATGCAGCAAGTGGTTTTCTTTTGAGAGGGGGAGGGAGTAAAGAACTATGTTTGATTCCTGATTGTAGCAGGATCAACTGCTCTTCATTTTCCCTCTCCCCCTCCCCAAATGAGCTGTACTGGGGTTTTCCAGTAGAAGATCAAAGGTCAGTCTCAATCCATGTTCATCTGACCTTAGTGGTCAGTATCTGAGAAAATGCTTCTGAGCAGGGTGAAGGTCTGGCTGGTACCATCTGGGGTCTTTGCATCTGACAGGGTGGCTAGAAGAGGAGAGATCCTACCAGCTGCACTCACTCCTGCCTTCCCTGGCTGCCCACAGCTCCTTGGCCAGCAGCCCACCCTCCATGAGCCTGTTGTCAGCACCTGCCTCTCCTCCATGCCTGGCTGGCCCATTCATCCTGCAGGAGCCCAGTTTCATTCCCATGACCTCTCTGTGCTTCATTGTTCCCTCCTGACCAGATGCCTGTGACTTGGAGGGCATGTTTTTAGGCCAGGCCTCTGGCAGCTGATGGAGGTGGGAGAAAAGTCAGAAAAGTCAGAAGGAAAAGGGATGGAGAAAGGGGAGGGAATGGGAAAGAGGGGACTAGACAAGAGGGAGTAAAGGGGGAGCCTGGGAGAAATCTCTCCAATCAGCCCACAGTCCTCTGAGACTTCCTATTCAGTCAAAACAGGAGCACAGTTCCCAGAGAGCTTAGGAAATTTGTGGTTGTCAAAACAAAATAAATAAAATAAATTTTAAAAGAATAATGAGTTTCCCATCCCCCCTCTTTTTATTTTGCTTCCTTGACCCTAATGGGTAAAATATCATTCTAAGCACTTCCCACTATGAATCCCAGGGGTGACCAAATTAATATCTGCTGCTTCCAAAGGAAACTCTCAGCTTCTATGAAGCTATTGACCTCAAGCGACAAGGTCACTCTTCTTTGAACCAGGGAAGACCTTGACACAGCTCCTGCTCCTCCCCACACCTGGTGCTGGAAAGCCAAACAGAGCCAAAGAGCTATCCTCACATGTATATTCCCAACTGTACTCCAATGAAGGTTGACTGTTTTACATGCCTATTACATGAGAGACATCAGTGGAGGCCCTGCAACAGATAGGATCTGAGATAATCACCAGAAAGCAGTTTCCTGGACAGACACTGCAAAGCCCTGGAGTTCTGGGGGGCTCATCTTTGCAAATCAGCCTTATACCTAGAGCCTTCTCCCTGGCCCGCAGTGAGTCAAGCCAATTCTCATCCACTCCCAACAGCCACTGAAACCTCCAGGAAGTTTTCTCATATTAACAAAACCAGAAACGAGGTATCTCCTGAGCCAAACACCATAGATCCAGGGTTCTCAACCTGGGGTCCACAAACTTAGTTTTTAAAAAATACATTTTGAAAAAAAAGCATTTCTGAGAAGGTATCTTTAGGCTTTACCAGACCACCAAAGAGGTCCATCACTCACACACACACACACACACACATACACACACACACACAAGATTAAGAATGCCTGCCAATTGATTAATCAATTAATAAGTATTTTTAAGTGCCTACTATGTGTCAGACACTATGCTAAACACTGGAGGTACAAAGCCAAAAAAAACCCCAACAAAACCGTCCCTGCCTTTGAGGAGCCTGTGTTCTGTCAGGGGAGAGACACATCCCAGTGACACATCTAAATCTCCTCCATTGCTCAGTACATACCTCCCTGAAACAGAAACATAAGGTAAATATTTTGGCTCTCAATTAGTGTAGCTATCCCATAGTTTCAGCCTGCAGTCTGCATGTTCCCTGAATGGTTTTTTTTTTTCAGCATAGCTCTCTTTGCATTGAGTAGAAGACTCTAAAAGACAAAGGCTGTTAGTATGGTTCTATATGCTCTATAGTGTTCTATATGTCCTATATGGTGCCCAGAATAGTGCTATGTGCAGAGGGGCACTGTTAGCATAGTGGATAGAAGCTAAGAAGGCCTGGTTTCAAGCCTCACTCCTGACACCCACTAGCCATGTGATGCTAAGTGAGTCATTTATTATCTCAGTGGTATTATCAGTTCTCTAAGACCATAAGTTGCAGAGAAGATGCCAATGTGCATTAGTAGGAGCAGTTTTCCATACCACTGAGGTCATAGGTACTTAATTTGCCTTTCCCCATTCCTCTGTATTATCCCTACATATACCCATACCTGTTTTTATCTTCTTGATGTTTATAATGATGATGTTCTGATATGGAGTGCTTGGAGAGGACTAGTACCTCTGGTATGAGGGCTGCTGCCCTCTTTTCGGGGCTGCTTATCCACCTTTGATATCCACCTGGCACTCAATTCTCCCCTGTGGCTCTAAGAAGCTGTAGCGTGCACAGTGACCACATCTCAGCAAACCGTCACAGCAGATGGACTGAACCAGGTTGAGGGTAATCGACAGACCTCAGACTTGTAGATGAGTTAGGTGGATGTCTACATCGAACATGTGAAGACTTTTCCCTGGCAGAATGGGCAGATGAGAACAATTTGTTCCAATGGCCATGAAGGCAGCTGAAGCAAATGCTATGAAGAGCTTCGAGCTTGGTCAGACATTGAAGATGCCAAGGTCATCCACTGCATCCCAGACCATCACTAGTGATCTCGACTTTTGTCTTGGCACTGGAATTTGATGACTCAGGATGAGAGAGTGAGAATGATGACTTTGCACAACTCTACCTCACTTAAACTTAATTCATGTGCAAGTCAAGACATCATCCATGATGTCAGTGGTCCCTTTTGAAAAAGAAAGATAAACAACTCCTCTTAAGTATTTATTCTACTCTAATCTGTCTTATATTTATCTGAGTCCATGTCCTGCCTTCCCTTACTAGATTGTGGATTGGAAGCAAGGATCGTATCTTCATTATTTTTGTATTTCCTTCAGAACCCAGAACAGTGTTTTCCATACAGTATATGTTTGATACATGTTTGTTGAATTCATGAAGCCATACCAGTGGATACTGGGTGGTCAAGAGTCAACAAGCATTTGTTAAGCACCTACCAGGCATGAGGCACTGTGCTAATTATGGAGGATACAAATAAGGGGGGAAAGATAAGCCCTTCCCTCATAGAACTTATAATAAGATGGAGAGGCCAAAAGAGTCCAAAAGAGGGACAATCTCTGGGAAGTGAGGAGATGTCTGACCATGGGGATGGGAGGGGATAGGGAAATGCATCAATCAGATTTCAGACTGCTTTGATAAAACTTTGGTAATCTTGGTCTAAGATTACTTTTTTTAAAATCTTCTTAAATTTAGTTTTCTGTCATACAATCCTAAAAAAAGACTGGGAGGAAAAGAGAATGAAACTTTGGAAGTTTTTTTGAAGTGTTAACATTTTCTGTTCGTGTCAATAATCCAGAATTTCTGCCTCTTTGCCTTTAGGAACTACTCTAAATAAGGTCAATGAGGTTGCCAGAGGCACATGCAAGCTAAGTGACTTACTCAGAGTTACATGGCTTGTAAGTGTGAGAGAGAGGATTTGAAATTGGGTCTTCCTGACCTCACACCAACCACTATCCCTACTGTAGCATGTTGCATACCACATCTTAAGGGAAGGACATGAAGAGACATGAGGGAAACTTGGTCTATGTTAGGAGGTTGGAGAGTGGGAGGAAGGAAGAATTCTTGAGGGTTAAAAAAATTAGTCTGGATGGTCTGAGGAAGAAGTAGCTGGTTGTCCTCCAAGGAATGATAAAGTAGATCCAAGCTGTTGTCAGGAAAGAGATCATCCAATAATAGTCAGAAGAAGAGAAGAACAGTGCCAACTTCTTGCTCAGGGCAGGGAGACAGCTATTTGTCAACCTAATAACAACAATAGAGAGATCTGTCATTCTCCTAAGGCAAGAATCCAAGGGATGACAAGAACCTCCCAAGATTTGTCAGAATGGGATGACTGTTAATCATTTCCCTGGAGCTCTCCATTACCTCTGGGATCAAATATAAATTCCCCTGTCTGGACTTTAAACCTCTTCTCAACCTGGTCCAGTCTTTCCACACATTGCAAATATAAATACCAAAACAGAAGAAGAAAGATAGTCCCTGTCCTCATGGAGGGCATCCCCATCACTTACAGTCCGGCCATACTGGCCTATTTGTTATTCTTTACATACAATACTCTATCTCCCATCTACGTGTTTTTTTAAATTTCTGTTGGCAGTCCCCTATGTCTGGAATACACATTCTCTTTTTACCTCCAATTCTTAGAAAACCTGGTTTCCTTCAGAATTCAGCTCTAATACCACCTTCTTCCAAAAGAAGCCTCTCCTAGTCCTACCAACTTGCTAGTGTCTTCACTCCCAAAACAACCTTGTATTTATTTTGTGCATTTTCTGAATATGCTTATATATTTACATGTCTCTGCTATGAGAATGTAAGCAATTTTTTTTTGTCTTTTCATCCACAGCACATAAGAGTCACTTAACAAATTCTTGTTGGTTGATTGATTAATGAGTTGAGCCCGGTGATTCACATGAGCATAAGTGATGCTACCAGAAGGAACACAGAAAGCTTTGCCCAGATTATGAAGTATTAGAAAAGAAATTGAAGACCATAAGGGTGACATTTTCATCATTGTGGAAAATTGAAGATGGGTGATTGCAAAAGGTAAAAGTTGATTTGGACAGCGAACAACAGATGTCTAAGAAATGAAGTTAGAGAATGAGATTTGGACGTAGAGAACATAGGCTCCTGGCCAGGGATAAAGTATACCTAACAGAGGCTGGTATGTATGCCTTTGCCTGATCTTTTGTGAATCTGACTGAAGAGGCTTTAAACTAAAGAAAGATGAGGTAAGGAAAGAACTGCCTATATACATTCACCAAGCTAGACAGTGTAGTAAGTAGCTGTTGTTTGTCCTTCTCCCATAAGGGCCAATGACATCATGGGGTGATGTCTTGACTTGCATATGAATTGGATTTAAGTGAATTTTGGATTTCAGTTGCACAGTCATCAGTTTCACTCTCTTCTAGAGTCATCAATGTCCAGTAGCAAGACAAAGTCAAGACCACTAGTGATAGCGCAGGCTGTAGTGGATGACCTTGGCATCTTTGATGTCTGACCAAGGTCTAAGTACTCCACAGTGCCTGCTTCAGTCGCCTCCATGGCCATTAGAACATATTGTCATCATCTGCCAGGGAAAGTCTTCACATATCCCCTAACTCACTGACAAGTTTGACGCCTGTCACTCACCCTCAACCTAAGTTAGCCTGGCTGCTGAGCAGTTTTACTAGGGTACGGCCACTGCACAGCTTCATGGAGCCACAGGTGAGAGTAGAGTGCCAGGTGGACACCAAAGGTGGATGGGCAGCCTTGAAAAGAGCTCAGTAGCCCTCATACCAGAGGTGCTGGTCCTCCTTGAACACCCTATACACACCAGTAAGTAATTACAAGGTAGGAAGAAGAAAAGTGATATTAGAACCAGCCATCATCACAGAGAAAAATTTTGTCCTGTGTATCAGTAGTGTCAAATTCAAATATAAACATCCCTGCAGTCACATATTAACTTAGAAAACCACAAATTAACATTAATTTATATTGTATTGTATCTTCATTTATTTTTTGAAATAGCTTAATATGGTCTGGGCCCACTTAGGAGTTTTACAGGATAGTCATGAATTTGATACCTTTGCTTTATGTAATTACCTGGATATAAGATGGCTGCCTAATTTTTTTTAATGTTTTTAATAGCTATTGCCATACCAATATTCATTGTCTCTAAGCAACATGGGATGAAAAACTAGCCAATGAAATCAAAGACATGTAAAAAGAAGATGAGGTTCTTATCATTCTGGCCATTCTGTCTGCTACTGGATTTATCATGAAGATACTTCCTGGGAACGTAAAAGGAAAGAAGTGAATTTCTATCCTAATGCCTTTGTTCAACTATGAAAAGCAGTTGTTTGACTTGATTGCATAAAGTCCACCAAATGTCAAAAATAAAAGAATGATGACAGTATAGTTGCTTGTCCCATGCCTGTTTCTATCTGAACTTCATTGAACAAGGTAAGAAGAATGATATTTTTTTTAATTTTAGCAATAGCAACAATACAGAGGCAGTGCAATACAATAAGGAGAACATTGGTCACAGAATCAGAAGACCAGAGTTCAAGTTTCACTTCTGACATATTACTGTTTGTAACCCTGGCCAGGTCATTTAACCTCCTTGTTCTCCAGTTAATTATCTAAGTAAGTCGCAGAGAAGTTATTGATTGATGTTGGTAGCAGGAATTTTTTTTCCTGGGGATCACAGATTAAGTACAATCTGGTGATAATAGCTGACATTTTTAAGATATGTTAAAGTTTATGCGAGCTCTTCACAGACATCTCACAACAATCCAGTGGGCTAGTGAAGGGAGCCCTTCTTTACTTTAACGGAAGGATGAGATATGCACAAATAACTACCATCCAAGGTGGAAAGTTCCAGAAAAGAGACCCAGACAAAGACTGGCGAAAGTCATTGCTGACAAAGGAAGTCCTCTGTGGAAGCCTTCAGAGACTTGTATGGAGCCATGGAAACCCTCTCAATGCCATTCCAAAATACCTAAGGACACACCAAGGTATCATATTCTTCTGGAAGAATATTGGCAGAGCTAAATTTCTTCAGTGTATAAACCTTATCAAATCACATGGGTTGAAAAACTGTTAACTGGCTAATGGTAATTCACTCTTCCCTTCAGCTACACAATATAGACAATGACCGTATCTGGCCCCCCCAATGGATTTAGTAATTTAGCAAGAGTTCTGAACTAGTCCAGGGTGTATCATAAGGCTTATGCAAAGGAAGACAATGGGTGGACTGGAAGGGTCTCCCTTAAATTAAAATGGGTGAATGAAGGGAGGTCGCCTCTGGAATTCTTTCCCCATGGGCCAATGGCAGCAGAGAGACGGACAAGGTGTCTTCTTGAGACTATATTATCGCTATAGTAATAATAATAATAGTATTTTTTTCCTTTTAAAATAGACAAAAGACAATGTGCTTATGGTTACTTTGAAGCTTCACTAGGAAGATAAGCATAGGAAACAAGTTTTAGCAGGACCTTTACCTGCTTGATATTATGCTTGTCCAAGATCAAATCCTTGAATCCTCCTTTCCTGAGGGGAAAACTTTTTCCAGGCAAAGAATACATAGAATCATAGATTTAGAGCTAAAATTGACCTTCGAGATCATCAGGTCCAATGCTCTCATTTTACAGATGGAGAAATCAAGGCCCAGAGAGGAGAGAGATGTCCAGGACCAAGCAACCAGAAAGTATCTAAGGTGGGATTTGACCCTGGCTCTTCCTGACCCCAAGTCCAGTACTCTGTCCACTCTATCCACTACAACAAGCTGCCTCCCAGAAAGCCAACCATTCTAACACCTCTTATATTTCGGCATTTAGGGGAGTAAATGCTAATCTGCAAATGCTAGAGAGACATGGGAGCAATTGGGTGAAGTGCTGGAAACAGTGGGCCTGGCCAGGACCCTTGCTTCGAACAGCCAGCTCACCCTGTGGATGCAGAGTCATTTCAGACTGCCCCTTCTGTCATGCAGCCCCAGCCTTGGCCAGAGACACCTACTCAGGCCAAACAGGCTGAGAAGGAAGCCAAGTAGGATCCGAGCCACTGACCTCAACCTTACTGGGTTTCAGGGAAGACTTCCCTTCTGGCTCCGTCTCACCCGACAGGGCCTGAGGTCAAAGTCTGTAATTGTGGGTTCCAGCTAGCAAAATAGAGAGAGAGCAGAAGGAACGAGGTGAACGTGAGAATGAGGGTCCCGTGGGAGGTGGGAGGGTTGGGTGCCTGGGAGGAAGTTGGTGTGTTGGGAGGGGAATTGGGGGAAGTTATTCTTCACTAGGTCATGCTCTTAAGATTTGGCAGCCGAGAAAAAGGTTTGGTGGTTAGGGACAGGAGAAGCTGCGGGCTGGAGTGATTGCTTATTTACCCGCATCTGAAAGGCCCCTGTTGATCCAAGGGTGAGAGGAGCTGAGGACCTGTATGAGTCCTTGAAGCACCAGGAGGAATAGGTGACAGGGACAGTCATATGCCCTCTGAGCACCTGGCTTTACCTGGGCTGCTGTTGGATTGTCACAAAGGATCTGATATTTTAGACTGGGCTAGGAAGGGACCAGTTCAGTGCCCAGAGGGGGAAAAAGGTAATGGGGGAAGAGGAATACATGGGCAAAGCCAAACAGAATTGATGGGCTTCAGGATCACTCTAACACCTGTACATCGGGGAGCAAATGTACCCACTGAGATCCTGAGGGAAGCAAAGACGTGTCTCTTCTCACCCACGCCTGTTCCTTACCCCAGTGCCCAGGCAATGGCGTCACTGCAGACAGACAGATGTCCTCATGTCTGGAACCCTGGGACTTTCCTAATTGGAAAGAGAAATTCTATTTGGGGAACTTAAAACAGTCTTTGTTTTGGGTGTCTCCCCAGACCCGTACTCAGTGCTGGGACCACAAAGCAGTTGGATTCTTAAGTCTTGGGCAAAACCCTTCATCTCTCCCTCCATTTTCTCATATGTCAAATGAGCAGATTGGGTTTGGTGATCCCTAAGTTTCCTCCAAAGTTTAGTGACCTGTGACCTTTTTTTTTTTTTGGACTGAATGTCAGGCTTTCCTGGAGACGGGGAAACGGACGACATGGTATCTTCCAACATAGTGACTCAGAGTGGGCCTGAAGAAAGACAAGGGAGGGAAGAGGCAACAGGCTAGAGATGCTAGTAAGTCCATAGGGAGACACTGAAAAGAATAGTCATAGGATCTATGCATCATCAAGCTTAGAGTTGGAAATGTTCTTAGTAATAATAACAGTAACAGCTGACATTTACACTGAGCTTTAAGGTTTTCAAAACACTTTGGATGGGATATCTCATTTGAAGCTCACAACAGCTCTATGAGGGGGATATTATACATGCATTACAATTTTACAGGGAAGGACATGGAGGCTCTCTTTGGTTAAGTGACTTGCCTGCAGGTGCACAGCTAGTACATGTTGGAGGTGGGATTCAAATCCACTGGACAATACCACATCACCTTTTAGATCACATAATCCAACTCCCCTCATTTTACAGAGGTTCAGAGAAACAGAGTGACTTGCTCAAGGTCACACAACAAGAATGACTTCCATCACAGTGCCTTCCCCTCCAGGTCACTGTGGTCCAATCCTGAGGAGCTGACTAAGGATGCTGCTGGTCACATTGTGCTCTCCCATGCTCAGACAACATTTAGAGAAGTGGGATCCATTCGACTTGCTGCTAATTAGTAGGGACGATTCCAGGGAAAAGAATGAGCATTTTCAGATTGAAAGTGGTAGCATTTTGATCATGAGACAGCCTTTATGAGGCCTTTATTTGCATGAGATATTTAGCTGAGCTGGTTCCCTGATATTACAGGGTTGCAGTCTCAGACAGATAACACAGATGTCTAAGAAACTGCAAAGAATACAAAATGCACAAACTGGTAATAGTTTGGAATGCTTCATATTTGAAGGGAGTTTATGGTTACAAAGCACTTTATAATATACAGTTTCTCTGCAAAAACCTTTGCACTAGATAAACTAGGTATGATTAATCTCATTTCATGTTTCTTATTTATGAATAGGATATCATGTCAAGTCAAGGTTAAAATTTATTAAGAGCCTACTCTGTGTCAGGGACTGTGATAAGTTCTGGGGATACAAAGAGAGGCAAAAAAAAAACAATTCTCACTCTCAAGGACCTCATGGTTTAATGAGGAGAGATAACATGCAAACTACGTATAAATAAGAAATAGACGGGATCATTAAGAGATAGTCTCAGAGGGAAGACATTGTAGGAGACAGGACTCTAGCCGAGACTTGAAGGAAGCCAGAGAAGCTTAGAGGCACAGATGAGAGGGGAGAATGTTCCATGCATGACGAACAACCAGTGAGAATGCGTGGAGTTGGGTGATGGAAAACAGTGTCTGAGGAACAGCGAAGAGTCTGGTGTCACTAGATCATAGAGTACTTGGAGGAGGGTAAGGTGTAAGAAGATTGGAAAGGTAAGAATAAGGTAGGGTAGAAAACTTTTTATATTTAATCATGGGGGTAATAGGGAGCCACTACATTTTATTGAATAAGGGGGTGACACAAATAATAGAAAAACAACAGCAGCATCAGCAAGTTGATGACCTTCAAGTAAAAATCCTAAGCTGAAGTCCTGGCTCTGACACTTCCTAGTTGTGTGACCTTAGCCAAATCATTTGATGTCTGTGGGCCTCAGTTTCCTCATATGTAAAATAAGGCTGAACCAGTTCTCTCCTCTTGTTCGTTTTGTTGTTGAATTGTTTCAGTTGTATCTAATTCTCTGTGACCCAATTTAGAGTTTTCTTGGCAGAGATACTGGCATGGTTTGCTATTTCTTTCTCCAGCCCATGTTACAAATGAGGAAACTGAGGTAAACAGGGCAAAGTGATTTGCCCAGGGTCACACAGTTAGTAAGTGTGTGAGGCTGGATTTGAAGTCAGGAGGATGAGTCTTGTCGATTCCAAGCCTCATACCCTATCTACTAAGCTACCTAGCTGCCCACATGTCCCCTCTAGCTTTAATATTTTGCGACTCTGAGTATCAGAGAGGTCAAGGGACTTGTCCCAGATTACAGAGTGTGTAAGTAACAGAAACTGAGGCCTTCTCACCCCAAGTCTATGGCTCTCAAGTTGGAGAATACCAAAGGTCCGTGTAAGTTTTGGCATATATATGTGTGTGTGTGTGTGTGTGTGTGTGTGTGTGTGTGTGTGTGTGTATGGATTCAGTCTTCCATTTGGGGGGTTGAGGATAACAAAGGTACCATGTAATACCATGCATCCCCTCAAATTTCATCTGTAATGCTTCAGTCTCTGCATCATTTAAGGAAAATATTTATCAGGGTCATTTTACAAATTTTGCAAGCAATTTAAAGAAGAAATAACTAACCCATTTCATTCAAAAAAATAGCACCCAATCTCAATTAGTTTTTCTTCCAAATGGAAAAGGCCAGACATTTATCCATGTAGGGAAACATTTGGTGGAAATTCCCTTCACTGATGCAGATCAGCGACTCATCTCTCATTTACAGTATTAGAGTTAACTGGAACACCGAGGAGATAAGTGGTATGTCCCTAATCACAGCTTTAGCATCTATCAGAGATAGGACCTATAAACCAAGATCTTCTTGACCTCATGGTCAGTCTTCTATGTTCCGGGGTGCCTAGATAATTATTCTCTGAAAAAAAATTGTGGCAAATTTATGTAAATTATAATAGCAATGCCAAAGAATCTGGGGACTGAGAAAGACCTTAAAAGAACATTTGATTTAGATCCCTGTTTCTGCAGTTCAGGGTTCTATCCCCTAACTCATTCTGGGTGTATGGGAATTTGTGGAGAGAGAGAAGAGAAATAAAGTAAAGACATGATGGAGCAAGAGGTACAATGGCATCCTTAGTGATCCAAACCTTCTCTAAGATCTTTTCCAACTCCAAACCGTTTGATACTCTGATCTCTGAAGAAAAAAAGTTCTCCATTGGCCTTCAATATCATCCAACTCCCCACACACGGCACTGTGTTACCTGTAGGCAGACGTATGAAACAGACAAAGTTTGGTTTCAGAAGCCCCAGCACCTTTTCTTCATCTTTCTCCTTCATGCAAGTATCCACGTCCCAGCTACCTGGCCTCACACTTCAGTCCCCTACCAGTCCTCTGTGGCAGAACTCAAAACTCAAGAATTGTCCTAACCTACATCGTAACTGATTCAATCTGTGTCTCTCTCTTTCAGGACCCCACTCTCTTCTTAGTGATGATGGTAGCTCATTCTCAAGAAGAAGAAAAGGAATCCCTGTTCGTACGTTTATGAGTGTTAAATGTGCTGCCCTTTTCAGGGAATATATAAGAACTCCAATGAGGGCCTTTCTGGAAGCAATGCTTATTTTTTGTTGTTCTTGTTTAGTCATTTCAGTTGTGTCCAACTCTATGTGACCCCATTTGGGGTTTTCTTGGCAAAGGTACTGGAGTGGTTTTCCATTTCCTTCTTCAGTTTGTTTTACAGATGACGAAACTGAAACAAACAGGGTTTAAGTGACTTTCCCATGGTCACACAAGCTAGTAAGTGCCTGAGGCTGGATCTGAACTCAGGCATTTCTGATTCCAGGCCCAGTGCTCTATTCACTGCACCATCAAGCTGTCCCTACCCTTACTCAAATGAGTCACTCTATTTTGGGAATTTCAGATACTGTGGTAGACTGGTAGTGGGGGCAGCAGGTTTTCAGAGCTATTCTGGGTACTGTGGCACCTTTGAAGTAATATAACACAAGCTGTCTACCAGGAAAGTCACCCCTGGGGCTGATTAAATGAGACAGAAAATGTTATTTGGTAAAATGTGGGAAATGTGGCTGTTGTCACCAGGCATTCAGGTAGTCTAGGGCTGGTGGACTTTGAAACAGAGCTGAAATGGTCAAGGAGAAGCCAGCTAGATATATAAAAAACACGTTTCCTAAAGAGAAGTTTGTTAAATCCATAGCTCCAAGAATCCTCCTGGGAACACCATGTGGTCTCAAAACAACAGGTGTCAGAGGCATTGATGGAAGAGTGAGAAGTCATGGACTCAGACAATAGACATAGGAATGAGAACTGGTAGTGGGAAGAAGCAGTGGCTGGAACTGGGGAAGCATCGATGAATAAGTAGAAAAATTATGTCCCCAAGGTTTTAGGACACAGAGGAGGACTCCCTAGACAATGTTGAGTTCCTGGACCAAGCACTAGTTTTAACCAAAGAACAACAAGGATCAGAGCTGCCATGTGGAGGAGCAAATATAGACATTTCCCTTCACTGATCATGTAAGCAGTCATCTGTTTTATGATTCCAAAGGTTTTCCCTTTGTGGGCTAGGAGCCATAACTCTAGGACAGTACTATGCTGGAGGACCATCTAAGTTCTTGAGTAAAGTGGATTGGGAAGGGAGGGTCACCACAGCAAGAAGGTTGCTTCATTCTCTTGCAACCCCAAATATTTCCTTTGCAAGAGAGGAAGGATAACCCAGGGTACTACAAGGTCCATTGGAAAAAGAAGATAATCCTTCCTTCTATGGGTTCAGTTATGATTCTTCTTTGCCTTCTGGTTTCTATCTGGTTAAATAGCCTGTCATATTCTACGTGTTGTTAGACTGAATACTTTTGTGGTAACTGAATGAGCTTTGATTTTAATAACTATGATTAATTAATTAAAATAAAACAATTTCTTAATATTATTAATAAAATCACCTTTTATTTATTATAGGTAGAGACTCAGATATAAGTCAAATTCTAATGTTTGCAGGGAAAACTCTGGATAGGGGAATCAGCCTAACAGTCTGATTTAGAAGACATAACCAAGAGCCACAGGCTATTCTGTTCAGGTCAAGACACCACATCTCAGGAAGGGCATTGAAAAGTTAGAGACAGAGGAAGGCAACCAGAATAGCGAAGGGCCTTGAGTCCATGCCATGTGAAGATCAGATGAAGTAACTATGTTTAGCTTGAAGAAGAAAAGATGCAAAGGGAACATTGATAGCTATTGCTAAGTACTTGACAGGTTGTCATAAGTTAAGAGAGATGAGACTTGTTTTGCTTGGCCCCAGAAGGCAGAATTGGAGCAATGTGTGGAAATAGCAAAGAGGCACATTTAGACTTGATATAGGGGAAAGCTTCCTCATAGTTTGAGTTGCACCAAATTGAAATGGACTGCCCCAACAAACAGTGGTTTGCCTCTCACTGGGGGCCTTCAAGCAGAGGCTGAATGATCATTTGTCAAGATATGTCATGATGGGAATTCATTTTTGTGTGGTTTAGAGTCGATGGTTGGCGAGACCTCTTACCACTATGAAATTCTGTGATTTTGTTACATAGCTTGTCTTCCAGGACCTACTAGATCAAAAAAGATTTCTTTCCATCATTAGTCGAATTTCTTCTTATCTTTGGGTATAATATACAAAATGAGCTCCATTTTTCAAAAATTCTGACTTAGATGCATTGAGATGTTTATATTGATAAAGTATTGTCAGCCAGACATCAAGCTAGAAAAACTGAGGGGAAGCAAGGTTTGGGAAAAAGCAGAGAGGAATTAACTGAAGGGTAGGGTATGTAGGAAGTTATTCTAGAAAGCTATTTTAGACAATGGCTTGGGCACCCCTGCTGAATAGACAGATGCTTTGTTCCTCAGGACACTGAAAGTCCCACTGGGTGGTGGACTGGAGAAACTGTGATGGGGACTAAAGCTGAAATAACTCCAGGAACATGTGAGACCAAGTGAGCTCTAGCCCACTTAGAATCTTAAGACTAAGTATATTCTTGGTAGAAGAGAATGAAAAGGCTTCTGTCTTGTACTCATTTTCTCCTGCCCTCCCCCTTATTCAAGCATTTTATATATGGGCAAGCTTTGAGTGAAGCTCTCTTGGTTTTCAAAATAGTAGTACCAATAGCACTTTATTTTTTAGAAAAAAAAATTATTTTTCAATTACATGTAAAAACAATTTTAATTTTCTTTTTTACAGTTTTGAGTCTCAAATTCTCTCTCATCTTCCCTCTTCACCCCCCTCATTGAAAAGTCAAGCACTTTGATAAAGGTTATACATGTGCCATTATGCAAAACCTATTTCCATATTAGTCATGTCAATAGCACTTTATAAAAGCAATGATAATGCTGATCATTGTGATTAATAATAATAACAGTGATGATCAAAATGGCGGGATATCTCATTTCCATGACTCTTTAAGGATGACAAAGAACTTACCTTAGTCAGTCAATGTACATTTATAAACAGGCATTGTGTTAAACTCTGGGGATAAAAATATGGTGGGAAAGGCTGTTCATACCCTCAAGGAACCTATCAGCTAATGGGAGATAGCAACAGAACACAAAAGGAAATTTAAAAGTTGGGGATAATGGAAGGGAAAAAGGTACCTAGTGAGAGGGCATGATGTAAAAGTCAAAGAAATACAGTTGGGGACATGATAAAGAAGTCAATGGAATGCAGTGTGTAGAAAATGAAGAGGTGGCTGTCCTGGCCTTCTTCCTTCAAATGAGATTGGGGAGCTCATCATTCCACCCTCTAATCAAGAGAGACAGCAGATATGCTGAGGTGTGAATATCAAGACTGATTTGGTCTTTCAGAATAGCAAGGGACCTCATGACATTCTCATGTCAAATATTTATTATTCCCATTTTACAGATGAGGAAACTGAGGTTCATAGAGGAGAAGAGCCAGGATTTCTACCTGAGTTATCCAACTCCAAAGTCAGTGTTCTTGTCACTACATGGGCTATTACAAAGAGCAGCTACCCAACAAATGGGTTGAGTTAATAAATAAATGATTAAAGAGACCAAAACTTCACTACATTAAAATGAGCTCATAAGATGATTCATTCCAAAAGAGAGTTAAGTGTAAGGATGGTCCACCTTGATCCACATCTAAGAGAGTTTGGTTTGTAAAGTAACAAAAGAGCCCACTAAAAGGAGGTTTCAATGATAAGGCAATCCAGTGGCACAGACTGGGGGCACAGCTTTGTAACAAAGCTCCCATGTATTGTGTTAAATAACAAACAGCTCATATTTATATAACACCATAATACTTGGAGGCAGTATCATCCTACATCTGAAGTCCGAGGTCCACGGATCAAATCTCATTTCTGTGACTTACTACCTCTGTAACCATGGGCAAATGGCTTAATCTCTCGTGGTATGAGTTTTCTCCTCTGTGAACTTTAGGGTGTTGGTCTAAATGACCTCTAAATCTATATAGTCTTCCAATCCTGCCAGACATTGGAGACTGGCCTCCGAGCCCTCCTTTTGGTGGCACCATTCTCAAGTAGCTCTGCTTAAGTTACCCATCCTTTCAAAGAATGAAGGGAAATGAAATACTTCCCTCTTCAAGAGCTAACATCGCCTGTAGTTGGCTCATGACAAAATAACAGTAGATGTTGGTACAACGGAAAGAATCCTAGTTTGGTAGAGAGGATGTGAATTCAAATCCCACCTTTAATGCTAACTGTGAAATATTGAACAAGTCATTTAACCCCCCTGGACCTCAGTTTTCTCAACTGCAAAATGAAGGAATTGTGTTTGGTGGCCTCAGAGGGCCCCAATTATTCTACATCTATGGTGCTAAGACCTTACCTTGCCCCCCCACCAAGAAACTTACATACTAAATGGAGAGATGGACACACATAAAAATAAAGACATGCATGCTAGACACATGTCGTAAAGGCCTTAAAGTGTTCTATTCTTAGAACTAAGAGGACTGTGTAATTATGGGAGCAGCAAGAATCAGGTAGAGTCATTCTAAGAAGATTGTCTAAAGGAATTAAGTTTTAAGTATTTTTTAAGGAAGGGAGGGAAAGGGTTTAGTGGAGAAATATTTTAGGTTCCATAAAATCCAATCCAAGAAACATGAATTGTATCCAGTCCATCCAAACATGGCTGAGCCATACAGTGAAGGGAAATAATGTGAAATAAATTTGAAAGGTAGGCCTGAGCCAGATTGTAAAGGGCTTTTAAATGCCAAGTGCCCAAGTGCTCTATCGATTTTTCCAAACGGTGATAAGGAGGTAAGAAAGAAAAAAAAATCCTCAAATTCAAGGCCGTCCACCTTTCTGCATGGTGGAACGCATGTTTTCCCTTTGTTAGACCAGAAAAGAAAGCCCTCTGGAGGATAGCTTTGGCACTATTGCTCCAGGACTGACTGGCCCCATAACCAAATGCTTTTAGCAATGGATTTCACAGGCCCAGCAGAAAGATGTTCCTGTCATATTCCCTAGCTGGGAAGCTCAAAAACTCAAGAGACTTGAACTCTCTGCTTGGCACTCACTAGAGAGCTCGCAGATGCTGTATGAATGTCTCTGTCCCAAGGGTGGCCAAGAGGGCTCTGAAAAGTTGGGTTTTGCCCAATCTGTAGAAAACAAGAAAGAAGGGGGGGAAAGAGTGAAGGGGAAGGGCAGGGAATCAGAAGCTTGGTTTCCACCAAACATAGAACTAAAGGTCCCTGAGTTTGAAAATCTTACTTTATGTACCTCTAGCTAACATTTCCCCTTACCATCCTCCACCCATCTGCTCTGGCAATGTGCCTTTGATAGCAGCTGGTCAATGAGATCTGTCCTAATGTAATCTAATGAATGTTTTTCTTCCTCCCTAGGCCCCAGCAAGTGACCAGTTCCCTTCTTCCCCTTACTTTTCCTCATTTTTCTTCCCCCACCCAGTTGCTTGCCATTTAATTGTGTCTCTCAGATGATGGGCAAAAACAGATTCTATGTAGGTCAGACACCTCTGCTCAGGAATAGACTTTCTCAGGCACATTCAAAAAGTAGGGGTGTATTCTTCCTGAATCTTTCCCAGTGAATCTTTGAACTCTGCTCTGGGGACAGTGGCTAAGTTGGGAAGTTTGATGTTTTGGGGGGTCAAACACAGAATTTCAGACCATTAAACCTAGAAGGAATTCTGAGAAGTTACCTGGTTAGCATCTCTGCTCACAGGCCAGAATACACCCAACTCCCCAGTTAGGTTTTCTTTTTTGTTCAAGACTCCCAAAAGGTTACTAGAGTGTCCTCCCCCACATTAGTCACCTGTTCCTGTATCTAACAACCTTCACTGTCAAGACTTTCTTATACCTAATTGAAATTCCTCTATGATTTTTTCTTGCATCACTAGTCACTCTCCTCATATAATAAATCCCACCAGTAACCTGACCCTCAGTCTTCTCTTCAGCAGTATAAATTACTCTAGTCACATTTCACTAGTAACTGTAGTCTTCAAACCCAAAACTGGGTGGGGTGGGCAGCTATATAGCCTTGTATCAGTTTTCAAAATTTCATTTATGTAACTTCAAACATTTTGATAATTAGACAAATGAATCTGTAGTGGGTGGGTAGGGTTGATCAGCATAACAATGATTGACTGATTCCTTACCCTCCTTTGATCCCCAGTTGATCAAGTCACAGAAGAGGCAAGTAACAGAGACAATGAGGGGTCATTAATTTAATGCTCTCCATTCTGTACCCCTTTAGTAGAAGTGAAGAGACTATTTAATCATAATTGATGGAATCAGAAATCAGCCAGCTATTGGATAGCCAAGGATTAGCCATGTACCAGATAGTTCTTTAAAAAATAAAATAAACTCTCTAAGGAGACAGACAAGAAAGAAGATTGCTCCAAGGATTATGACCCAGCTCTTGAGAGAGGATTACTATCTGTCTTTTTCTTTGTTCCTCTCTACTAGAGAGAAGAGCAGAATGGAAAGGCCAAAGATGGGGAAGTTACTTGAGTGAGGGCACATTTGACATGTGTTTGCCATAGGCAGATATTGTATGTCCCTAAACCGAGGGAGATGGGAAAAGGAATCAGGAAGTGTCTAGAAGAAGGTAACATGAGAGGAAGGAAAGGGAGGAAGAAGAAAGAAAAGGGATAGAGGGCAAAAAATGAAAGAGAAGAGAGGCACACCCTCTCTTGTCTTCACATCAGCCATGGTGTGCTATTCAGCCAAGAGGAGAAATTGGACCCAGTAGGGAGCAACTGAGAGTCAAAGCAGGAAACAGTTTTGAGCAGTGTGACTTCTGTGCATTGAGAAGGGCTGGCCTTGGACACTAGAAGTTAAGCTGTGGAGTGGAACAGGTCAAAGAAGCCCAGCTGAGCAACCTTCCCAGCAGAGATGATACTGTTGTTATTATCAGTCCTACTATGCTATTGCCACAACAGCAAGCATTATTAAGCTCTTGCTTTGTTCTTAATACTGTGCTAAGCACTGAGGATACAAAGAAAGACAAAACTACGGTCCCTGCCCTGAAGGAGCTCATATTATAAGGGGAGAGACAACATATAAACAACTCTGTACAAAATATACATGAATTTGGTGTAAGATAATCTCAAAGGGAAGACATAAGCAATGTGGGGGGTGGGAGAAGACTGAGAAAGATGTGATTTGTAGACTATAGAAGGTGAGATTTGAGGTGAGTTTTGAAGATGGCCAAGCAAGCCAGTACATGGAGATGAGAAGGGAAGGAGAATATTCCAAGAATGGGAGACATCTAATGAAAAGATACAGTATCAAGAGATGAAGTGGTATGTTGTTACTAAGCTAATTCTGTCAACTGACCGACTAACACAGATGAGCATGCTGATGGGGGCTTGTGAGTTCTAGCACAGACTCATAGATTACCTTAGGCCTCAAGGCAATTGCTCTGCTGGGGATCCAACCCACAAGTGAGACTTGGAGGGGTTAGTCCAGAATGGGTATTAAAAGATCTTAAAATGTTCTTCTTTTCTCTTTCATTCTCATTCATTCATCCCTCTATCCATTTCCTTTCCTTTTCCTCCCTTTCCTTTCCCTTCACTAATGTTACTTCCTGTAGATACTTCCTAATTCTTTTTCCCATCCCCCTAGGTTTAGTGACACATAATATCTGCCTATGGCAAATGCATATCAATGTGCCCTTGGTCAAGTAACTTCCCCATTGGTGGCCTCTTTTTCCCATCAGTGTGGGGGAAATAGAGGTGAAGAGAGGTAATGGAAGGAGGGCACATGATCTCTTTCCCTTCACCTCTCTTTCTCTTCCAAGGCTGTTGTAAGGATAAAATCACAGATGGGAAAGCACTTTGGATATTTATATTTTCATGTATTCATTACTGTAGCCAGGTAGTAGAAAGAGTGCTAGATTTAAAGTCAAAAGACGGAAGTTTGGATCCCAGTTTTGCTAGCTATTTTCCCCTATTGAGCAAATCATCTCCCATTCCACCCTTCACCTCAGTTTCTTTCTCTGAAGAATAAAATGAAAAAGAGAGATGGAGGAGATGGAATTAGATGGTGCTTGTCAGCTTTCAAGCTGATTACTACAGCAAGGCATGAACACCCCAAAAGCAAGCAAATATCGTGGACAGAAACTGCCAGCAATCTCACTCCATCAATTGTCTCCAAGCCTAAGAGGAAAAAAAATTGGCCAGAGAATTCACAGGCTTTTGAGAACTACAGAGACAACAGGCATTGGCCATTGAAAAAAATGCCCCTCAATTTCCAGAGAAAGTCCACATTTCTGTGGTTCTGCCTGAATGGTGCCAAACTTCCTCTGACAAACAAAAAGATACAAACAAATGAAGCTAAACCATTTGCCATTCTAGAAGGATGGAAAGAGTAGGGCAGGCTGGATAGCCCAAAGAGGCACATACTTTTACCTCCCAACACATGTACACACACACACACACACACACACACACACACACACATACACACTGCATTATAGTCCCCATGGGTTTACCTCCACTAAAATGCCTCCAATTCCTATTCTCGAAAAGACTCAGAGGATTATACTCACTGCTTTCACTTCTAAGGGCCATTCTGTTTCCTCCCAACAACACTAAGAAGTTGTATTATAATCTCCATTTTACAGACAAGAAAACTAAAATTTGGAGAGATTAAATAAATTGCCTAGGAGTCACAGAGCTAGTAAGTATGAGAGCTGAGACTTGAAGTCAGGGCTTCTTGTTCTTATACCAGTGTCTGCCTCTCCTTCCCAAGGCTTATTTGATTTGTCTGCAAAGAAAATTAGTTTAGTGGAGAATGTGCAAGGCAGAGAAGAGCTGGAAGCAAAGGGTGGCAGGTGTGTGGGTGAGGGGGACCGAAAGGCTTCAGAAAATTCTAATCAGAAGAAGGAAGCAATAGAGATCTAATTTTCACATTCATGGAAATGAATATAGGCTCAGTAAATATCTCTTGGCTGCAATGAAATTCAAGAAACAAGGATGGGCAAGGGTGTTCTGTTCCGGGTGCCATGATTCTCACTGTCAAGGAGTTTAAAGTCTAGCACTGGAGACAGGTCTAAGGTGTAGACATGAGGCTATATAATACCAAGCCTAACGTCTTCAGTATAGGAAGATGAATACAAATGAAGCACCCCGGAAGGAGAGATCCTTGGCCAGCCAAGCTAGCTGGCTAGCTGATCTAGAAGAAAGCATGGAGGTTGTGATACTAGAGCTGGGCCTTGATCTTGAGCTTTCTGGTCCTACCAACTACTACTGCCCTCAAGCCCTAGCCACACCACTGTTGTTATTGCTGTTGCTCAGTCATTTCAGTCGTATCTGGCTCTCCAATGCCCCATTTAGCATTTTCTTGGCAGAGATACTGGAGTGGTTTGCCATTTCCTTCTCCAGCTCATTTTATAGATGAGGAAACTGAGGCAAACAGGGTTAAGTGACTTGCCCAGGGTCACACAGCTAGTCAGTGTCTGAGGCTGGATTTGAACTCAGGAAAATGAGTCTTCCTGACTCCATACCTGGCATTCTATCCACCGTGCCACCTAGCTACCCAACATCATATTTAACACCTTGTATATAGGGGGCAGCTAGGTGATACAAGGGATAGAACACCAGGTCTGGAATCGAGACGACCTGAATTCACATCCAGCCTTAGATACTTACTAGCTGTGTGATCCTGGGCTAGTCACTTAACCTCTATCTACCTGCCTCATCCGTAAAATAGGAATGACAATAGCACTTTCTTCCCATGGTAGTTATAAGGATCAAACAAGATATTTGTGAAATGCTTAGCATAGCACCTGGCACATAGTAAGAGTTATATAAATGTTAACTATTTACTTATTTGTATTTATTCTTAATTGTCTCATATAGGCATATGTTTCTTCCCCTAGTAGAAAGTAGAACAGACAATATTTCGTTTTTTTGCCTGTATTCCCAGTATCTGGCATATAGTAGGAGTTTAATCAATGTAGATTGGTTGATTGATTGATTCTCACCATTCCTCATACACAGCCTCCATTAGGGTCATGGCCCCAGCTTCCCTCCTCAAGTTGCAGATGGATGGAGTTGCTTAAAGTGATAGACATACATGCAGTCAACTCACAAAGTGCCCACTTGCCATAGAAAATATCCTCTCGTGAGGTGCCCTTTTATGACTCTTCAAAATCTAATTTCACTGGATATAAATAAATTTTAAGAGAAAAGGGACCTACAATGTGGCTTCCATCACCACCACCACCACCACCACCCTGGGGACAACTCTTCCTTCACCCTGAAATTATCAGACAAGGTGGTGTAATAGATAGATTTCCAGTCATAGAGTCAGGAAGAGCAAAGTTTTAATCCTGCCTCCAGATGCTTACTGGCTGTGTAATTCTGAGCAAGCAAGCTGCTAAATTTCTCTGAGCCTCAGTTTTCTCTTCTGTAAAATGGGTATAATAACAGCACCCAAAACATGAGATTGTTTTAAGGCTTTGCGACTGTAATGTGTTTTGCTAACTTTAAAGACCTATGCCAATGCTAACTGTAATTATTATTCCACCTGCTTGGTTCCTTGCTAGCTGGTTTAGAGGCTCTATAAATATCTCTCACCTTGGAAGTTAAAGGCCATGACCAGGATACTGCTATACAGATGTGGATGTCATATTGTAATAACCTCTGCTAGAAGGTGACCACATGCTGCCATATATTGCCAGCTCCTTCTGTCCATAGAGAAAAGGAAACAGAAGCCTAGATAGACAAGGGAAGATTCCCAGCATCACACAGTGGCATCAGACTGGGCAGCAAAACCTTGCCTTGTATACGGTGCTTCAATAACTTTAAAGAATTATTTGGAGATGTTTAGTGCCTATGTCTTAGAAATTATCATCTCCACTACTAGACTGTAAAGTCCTTGAGGGTTAAGAACACTCTTATCCATAGTAAACGCTCAATACCAGTTGGTTGAATTTCTTTGCAGTCGAAAGATATTTGCTGAGTTTATACCCTAGTTCTATGAAAATGTGAAAATTCAAATCCAGCCAAAATGTAGGACTTGGTGTCCAGGGAGGGTCAAATCTTGGTGGTGCACCCCTCAATTACATGTGAGCCCAGAATAAAATACTCATATTCCCTTCCTACCCCTCAAAAGATACACAACTTTGTTAAACTGTGGTCTTACTCCCCCAACTCATTTCACAGCCCCCCATGCCATAGCTAGTGGTCTTTGCAAATAGGTGTAGTCAAAAAAAATTTCCATTTCCTATGACTGACCTTCGAATGACTAACTTGTTTTGGTCATACCAATTGACCTCACAGTCTCTCCAAGCTTAGGCTGGTCCTCAGGTGAAAACCACAGAATCCACCCCAAGCCCATTTTTAAACTTTTTCAGAGCTCTAGAATATGCAAGAGATTGTACTCCTCTGGCATAGAGTTTGAGAACGTGGATATGTTGCAGGAAGAACTTTTTGAACCATTCTATAAAAGTAGTTAAATTGTTCATTCCTTTTGACCACTACTTTAATTGAACTGGGTCAGAAACAATCAATCATTAAACATTTATTAAGCACCTGCTATGTTCCAGGCACTATGCTAAGTGTTGGGAATGCATAAAGAGACAAAATACACTCCCTGCCTCAAGGAAATTATAATCTGATGCAGAACATTAAATTCAGGGGACAAGGTATCCTATTTACCAAATTATTCATAGCAACATTTATTTTAGTAACAAAATCAAAATATAAGAATAGTCGCAGGATAATGACTTCTTTTGGCCACATTAATTCATGAATACTATTAACTGGGGTATGGATGGGGTTGCAAAATGAGTTGGGAGAATGTAAGCCAAGGTCCATGAAGTTCTATATGAGCTCTTTACCCTGGGCTCACATGTAATAAAAAGGTATGCCACTGAAGCCTTCCCTGTGACACTAAGTGACTTTCCCTGGACATTAAGAAATCCCTGCCCTCAAGGAGCTTATAATCTAATGTAGAACTTTAGATTCAGAGGGGAAAGTATCCTATTTACCAAAAATTCCTGGCAATACTTTTTGTAGTAGCAAAACAATAGAATAAAACAAAGGCAAACAAAACAAAAGACTGGCATACCCATGGCTTGGGGAGTGGCTGCACAAATGATGATCCCTGAATATACTGGATTATCATTGGGCTGTAAGACATAACATGAAAAAAATCCAGAGAAACTTGTGAAGACTTGTACAAACTGATGCAGAGTAAGCAAAATCAAGACAGCAATATAAATGAATGTGGAAAGGAAATTAACATTAAAATAAATCAGAATTCAGATCAATGTAGTGACCAAGCTTAACTCCAAAAGGCTACAAATGAAATCAACTTCCTTCACCTCACTTGAAAGGTCGTGGGCTAAGAGACTATTGGATGTGGTCAGTGTGTCTGTTTGTTTTGCTTGACTCTACATTATAGCTAAGGAATATTCTATTCATTCAAGGATCGTTAGGAAGTGATACCAATGTTTAAAAAGGACCAGTAATAAAATATTTTGGGGCAACAGATGACTCAGAAAGAGTATTGGACCTGGAGTCAGGAAGACTCATCTTCCTGAGCTCAACTCTGGCCTCAGACACTTACTAACTGTGTGACCTTAGGCAAGTCACTTAACTCTCACTGCCTTGGTTTCTTCATCTGTAAAATGAGCTGGAGAACTGGCAAACCATTCTAGTATCTTTGCCAAGAAGATTCCAAATGGGGTCATGAAGAGTTGGATGCAACTGAAAATGACTCAACAACAATAATTTCTTTAATAAAATAAAGCTTTAGAGTTGAACTTTGGTGGAATATATACATAGTAATCTTTCAATAAATACTTGTTAGAAAATTAATGAATGAACTTTCACCTTTGTAGTGTGAAATTATATTGTCATATTGCATTGGTAACTTGCCTTCCAGGGGCCTTTGGAAGATCATTTAGAATCGTTTTCGTTGTGTCTTACTATTTTGATCTCTGTGGCCTCTGACATTTGAAGAGGAGCAAGAGAGTGGTGTTTTCTTTGATCCTATACTCAGCTCCCTCAAGGGTGTGTAGATTTGTGGATTTTCCTCATCTGAAACCAGCTATGGAAAACCTAATGGCAAACCCTGCCTTCTTTTTGAACTGGATAACTTACAGGGAGCCACATTTGTGTGACCTTGGCATTCTGGAGTCAACTCTGCCCAGAACTGACAGCAGTGTTTGAATATCATAGGCAGAGTTTACCCCTAGCATAGTTACAATAAAAACAATAAACAACACATAATAAAACATTTCCTAAACAAACAGCTGTGTCTGTGTAGTTTCTTCAAGAAGTCTCAGGTAGTATATAAACTGATTAGAATCCAGGAGTTCTAAGAAGGGAACAGTTTCAGCTGTTTAGCTTCCATGTTAATGTCTCTCCCCCTGTGAGTGGACAGAGGAGTGCAGACAACACACTTCTTAATGATGTCTGACTTGTTTCCAGCAGGACCAGATGAAGATGCATGACCTCTGGACTTGAGGTCTTACCTCAGATCAAGGCTTAGAACTGTGGATTCACTACGAATTAGAACTGTTGTTGTTGTTATTATTGTGGATTCCCTCACCCCACTCCTACCCTGCCAAGTCTTGGCTGTCCTGTCCCTGCTAAGCTGCTCCGGCTGATTCTGGTCTCAGCTAGTCCACCTCAGACCAGAGTGGGTGGATCCAGCAGCTGGACCTGGCAAGGAGCAGCACTGGCATTCCATCACAACCTAATGGATGGAACAATTCTTCTATAGCCACATTTCTTGTCACTTCCTTTTGTCACTTCCTCCCTTACTCCCCCGCTGGGCTAAAACATCAACACTTCATGCTGCGAAGAAAGTAGTAGGCTATACTAGAGGTGTGCTATATCTTAAGTAAGTTTTCTATTGGCAAGAGAAATATGTTGGAGGGCAGAATGATTTAGTAGAGAGAGCATTAGAGTTAAAGTTAAATGGTCTAATTTCCGATCCTGATTTTGCCACTTAAACTACCTGTCTGACCTTGGGCAAGTAATTTTTTGTTTGCTTGTATGTTTTTTCCTGAATAGTATTTTTTCCAATTACATGTAAACATAGTTTTCAACATTCATTTTTGTAAAATTTTGAGTGTCAATTTTTTTCTCCCTACCTTCCTTCCCTCCTCCCTCCCCAAGATGGCATGCAATCTGATATAAGTTATACATTACAATCACGTTAAACATATTTCCACATTAGCCATTTTGTGAAAGAAGAATCAGAGCAAAAGAGAAAAACCAAAAGAAAGAAAAAATAAGAAACAAAAAGAAAAGGTGAAAATAGCATGCTTCAGCCTGCATTCAGACTTCATAGGTCTTTCTGTGGATGTGGACAGTATTTTCTATCATGAGTCTTTTGGAATTGTCATGGATCATTGTATTGCTGAGAAGCACTAAGTCTATCATAGTTAATCATTGTACAGTGTTGCTGTTGCTATGTACAATGTTCTCCAGGTTCTTCTCACTTCACTCAGCATCAGTCCATACAAGTCTTTCCAGGTTTTTCTGAAATCCACCTGCTCATCATGTCTTATAGCACAATAGTATTCCATTACATTCATATACCACAACTTGTTTAGCCATAACCCAATTGATGGGCAACCCCTCAATTTCCAATTCTTTGGAAAAATAATTTTAATCTCTCAGTGCTTCAGTTTCCTAATCTGTAAAATGTGAGAGTTAAATTAGATTGGAGGTTGTTAAGCTGGAGTCCAAGAACTTGTTTTAAGATTTTGACAACTGTATTTGAATATAATTGAATTTAATTCCTTGTATATCATAGTATAACATTATAAATATGAATATCATGATCCTTTATGTTTTATTTTATGCATTTAAAGACATTATTCTGTGAAGATGTCTATAGGCTTTACCAAAGGCTGTCAAAGGGGTCCATGAAGCAAAAAAAGACTGATGGTGCCTGGATTAAATTGTGTTTAAGATTCCTATTAGGTCAAGATCTTTAATTAAAGTTCAAAGTAAAGGTATATTTGGCACTTCAATTCTAAAATAACTCTTAAGGAAGAATGTTCTATTGATTTAAGTGCTGGATAAATGAAGGCTAACTATTTTTCCTTTAAAATTTTATTTTTTTTAAGTCTAAGGAGTGAGAAGGGAGCCTGGTTCTTTAGGTTTACCCGAGTTTGAGAAGTTCAAATGACTATGACCCCAGCCAATTGGGTCCTTCCCATGAAATGCCCTCACCTTTAACCTTTGGCCTTCCTTTCCTCAGACTAAATTTCTCTAAGACATACAATGTTGACTCACACTGCATCTTCCCCAAACATGTTCAGAAAACTTGCAGAGACTTCTCTCTCCCACAGAGGAGAAAAGGAAAGGAAGATGGAGAATAAAAGAAGGGAAGGGAAGGGAAGGGAAGGGAAGGGAAGGGAAGGGAAGGGAAGGCAAGGCAAGGCAAGGCAAGGGAAGGGAAGGGAAGGGAAGGGCAAGGCAAGGGAAGGGAAGGGAAGGGAAGGGAAGGGAAGGGAAGGGAAGGGAAGGGAAGTCAAGGGAAGGCAAGGCAAGGCAAGGCAAGGCAAGGCAAGGGAAGGAAAATATAGGAATGAACAATAAGATCTCGAAGAATACGTTTGATACATCTTCTCTGGTCAGAAAGCAAAAAGAAACTGTCTGACTTGTTGCCAACCATGATGAAAAGGAACAGTCACCACCCAATGGTTTCACAAAAGGAGAGCAATTAAATGTCACCACTTACTTGGGAAACGTCTGCATCTGGCAAGAAAGAATGCAGAGTAGTGAAGGAAAAAAAAATATTTTTAAACTACCAACATATTGTTTATAATAATGATAGCTCTCATATATGTCATGATTTGAGGTTTATAGAGCATTTTCCTCATAACTGCACTGTGAAGTAAGTAGTGCAAGTATGATAATTAGAGTTTTAAAGATGAGGTTCTGAGATTCAGAGATGCTTCTGAAAAGTCCTTTTTTTGTTGGCCTGCAGGTCAACATGTGAGACCTTTCCAGCTTGGTAGAGCCTGCCAGAGCTTGATATAACCATCAGGAATCCAGGGTCATCTCCATCCACAAAGAGGTAGTAGAGTAGGACTTTAATATTAAAATGTACATAATGTGCATTTGTCAAATTAAATTGAACTTGCACAAAAACTTCAAGATGAGAACCAGTAAAAGAGGGAAGGAGAATGGGGCCTATCATTGTTTCTACACCTATGCTTTCTGAAAAAGGACATAGGAAGGCAGCCTACAGATGGCATTGGAGAAAGTCATGGCATAGGCTATGGAGAAGGATGCTGACAGTGTGCTAGAGAAATTAGGAAGAATGGTGATGGGATCAAGATTTGGTCTGGAGAAGACAAATTTGGGGAGCTAAAGAGGAGGACACAAAAGTCTTTGAAGGCTTTTCTGATTTTGTTTTTTAATGACAAACTACTTTTGTCACCCTCTGCTGAGGACTTACCAAAAAATGATGACCCAGAACTACGGCAAGAGACAAAAATTAGGCCAGTGGGCTCCCAGTGTTGTTAAAGCTCCATTTCAAAAATGGGGTTTAAAGAAATACCCTAATCATGAACCAAGCCACCGTGTGACCTATGGACTCTAGTATAAAAAGAAGGCATTGCAGTGTAACGTAAAGAGACCTAGGTTTGGGGATTGGTTCCAAATCCCACCTCTGAAATTGACTACCTGTGTGACTCTAGACAATCAGGGTAGTTTCCTTCCTGTCCTTGGTCCTCATTTCTCTACTCTGTAAAATTAAGGGGGTGGGCTAAAGAGATCTCTAAGGTCCCTTCCACCTCTGATATTTTGTGATTCTGCATAATTCACATAGCATGCAATTATTTTATTAGGATCTTCCAAATATTTTGTAACATGGTCATTTCTTAAAGAATTGCATGGGAGATAAGTCAAGGCCATAGGAATATGCAAAGAATATCAAAAACTGATGTTATTGTTTAGGGGAAAACACCCAGAGACCTATAATGTTACATGTTTGTCCTGAGGTACAAGAAGGGATGAAAATAGAGGGAAGTTTCACATCGATGTGAGAAAACCAGAAGATCAGACACTAATGGTTCTAGAATTGGAAGACATTCCAGTTCATTTCCCCTCATTTTACAGAGAGTCAAACTGAGGCTCAGAGAGTTAGCCAAGATAACACAAGTCAGTCTTCTAAATACTCATATGTTCTCTTGCTATATTCTGTCTTCCTCTCATTTTCAATTCCTTTCCAATGTATTCCTACTCTCTCTCCTCCATATAACTGGAGAACAGAATGTCAGAACCATGGCAGTTCAGTCAGCTCGGTCAGGGAAATAAAAACAGTCTAACACAACATCTGGTTGGTAGGCGATATAGGTCAAAATGTCTTTCTCCTTTCTGTCAATCTGCTCCTCTTTCTATCTCTCACCCTCTTTCTGTGTGGCCATGACTATGTATGTCAGCATGACCCCTTACAGAGCCATTCCATGAGAAGCTTTCAAGACTGAGCCGCTGCAGTCCATCTATGGAGCCATGAAAGGGGCAGAGACCAGGACTGTTGTTTAAGTAAACCTTGTCACTAAATAAACAAACCTCAGTCAATCAGGGCAGACATAAGTTAGCCTGAATCACCTTATCTTGGTATAGCTGGTTCGGCTGTCATGTGGTAGTCATACAATTTCTGTGTTGTGCGTGTGTGTGTGTGTGTGTCTCTGTCTGTCTCTGTCTCTCTGTCTCTCTGTCTGTCTGACTCTTTGTCACACACACACACACACACACACACATACATGCACATTTTACAGCAGCATGGTGTGATGGAAAGAACACAGACTAATTCAACAATCCTTAGTCATCATTTCTCTCACACTCCCACTCTTTCTCACATACGCTGTCCCCTCACGAGCATTCCATCTCTACTTGTCTGTCTGTCTTCTGTCCATCTTCCTCTTTTCTATTTCTACTATAGAAGTGCACACACACATACTCATTCACCAAAGACCTCCTTTCTACCCTACTTCATCTCCTGAGGTCACCTGCTCTGTCACTCGACAGAGTTATTAATTATGAACATTACAGTCTGCATTTTGCTCCTTTTATTCCTTTAGCCTCAGGCTGAAGCATCTGGAAACCAGTTTAATAGGGTGGTAGATAGCCAACCTGTTCCTGGAGCTGGTCTGACAAAGCTCCAGGGAGCCATTGAGCTGTGGAAAGCAGGAAGCTGGTGTTGCTGATGTATGGCTTGCCTTAAAACAAATCTCATCAGCTGCCCTAAGAAAAGAAAGCAAATAGCCCAGAATTCCCCACTCTTGAAGCACAGGAGGGACTTATATCCTCCTGTAGGCCAAAGCAGACCAAAGAGAAGGGGATGACAGGGAGGAAGTAGCATGGTGTGTTAGAAGAAGGCCTGAACTGGAGAATTGAAAGACCTGGGCTCTAGGTCCAAGACTTTCATCAGACAGGTTGTGTGACCTCAGACAAGTCATTGTTCTTCTCTGGGCTTCAGTCTCCTTAACTATGAAGTGACAGGTGATCTCTCAAGTCCCTTCTTAAAATTTTATGATTCAGGTACCTAGAATCAACTGGGAAGAGCAGTCAAAGTCAACCAGTGAGCAGAGTGCCTGTCATGTTCTGGGAATGCCAGGGACCCATTGATGAAAATGTCGTTCCTGCCCTTGTGGGGCTTCCACCTTAGTGAAGCAGAGAAGAACCTGATTCAGATAACACTATGAGAGAAAACAGAAATGGCAAATTAATGACACTAACCACAGGTACCATAGGAAGACGCTAAGACCAAAGTGCTCAGGAATACAACAGTGATGCCCAGGCAGGGCACAGCCCTCTAGACACCACTGTTTCCATCTTCCTTTCTCTGGGCAGGACTGTCTGTCTTTGGTAACCTAGCCTACTTAAATATGTGG
This sequence comes from Phascolarctos cinereus, assembly GCF_003287225.1. Classification (NCBI taxonomy): domain Eukaryota; kingdom Metazoa; phylum Chordata; class Mammalia; order Diprotodontia; family Phascolarctidae; genus Phascolarctos; species Phascolarctos cinereus. The sequence continues at coordinate 69,178,298 of NW_027556180.1, forward strand.
GGGGGAAATGGGGTTTATATGATGAGAGAATTGCTCTCCAACCATAAGGTTAAACATTTATTTTATTTTATATTATATTATATTATATTATATTATTATATTATATTATATCGTATCGTATCGTATCGTATCGTATCGTATCGTATCGTATCGTATCGTATCGTATCGTATCGTATCGTATCGTATCGTATCGTATCGTATCATATTATATTATATTATATTATATTATATTATATTATATTATATTATATTATATTATATTATATTATATTATATTATATTATATTATAATATATTGTGTTATGTTATGTTATATTGATGTATTATATTGTTTTATAATATTATATTATATTATACTATAATTATTATATACTATATCATACCATATTACATTATAAAAGTATACTGCATTATATTATTATATGCTATATTATATTATTATATACTATATTATACTATATCATATTATATTATTATATACTATATTACATTACATTATATTACATTACATTACATTACATTACATTACATTACATTACATTATAAAAATCCCCTGTGAACAATGTCAAAGAAACCAGGCAGCAAACCTGAAAGGAATCCTATGTGTTTGGTCTCTAAGAACCTTAAGCTATGATAACACTTGACTTTCCCATAGCATGCCCCTCACATCAACACTAAGAAATAGGTAGGGCAATCATTATTATCGTGCCCACTTTACAGATGAGAAAACTAAGGCTTATAGAAATAAACTGACTTGCCTGTGACTCTACTCCTGGTTTTCTGACCCTAAGACTCTGATTTTTGTCTACCATAACAAGGTGGCCCAAGGGCTCCCAATGTAGGGAGGATCTTTGATCCTCTGGCTGTACAGTCAAGACTAGAAGTCACAGCTTAGGCACACAGTGTCCCAACTATCACACCATCCAGCTTCCCTTTGCTCTACAATAGCAAGTGATCCATGAATCTTGCCCAGGACTACCTCAACTTTCTTCTCTAAGGGTCTCTGTTGTGAGCCCGGCAGCTGCAGTTTTTCCATTATCTTCTGTCAGGGTGCACACTGTTCTGCCCTCTGCCCTGATGCTGTTAGACTGCCATTTAGCCTTCAGACATCTCTCAGCCTCAGCCCGTAACTCCTGGTCCCGCCATTCTTCTGAGTCCCCCAATGCTTCCCTCCTCCCCCCATGGATTACGCAGCCTGGAAGGTATTTATGGGGTGTAACCCCCACCCCACAGTCTCTTCCTTCTTCCTCTCACTTTCTGCTCCCTCCCTCTGTGGACAGCTCCTCCTCTCCCATCTATCCATCTTCTGATTCTCCTGGCCCCTTCCTTAGTATCAAGTGATCAACGCAGCTCACTTATCATTCCTCATTGCCTATCTCCATGAAAGGGTGCGTGCATGTGAATGTGTATGTGTATGAAATTGTGGTGGTTATTCATGAGAGCCCAGGATGGATATACTTATACTACTATTCTCCCACCCCTGTTACCCCTTTGTCCCAGCCACAGAGAAGGTCCCAGAAAAGCAGCATGCACAAAGCTTGTAGATGTCACCCCGGAATTTAACAATGAATAGGAAGGGGAGTCATGAATGTTCAGCCCATTGCACAGATGAGATGGCTTCTACTGATGTCTCTATAGGCTTCTATGTTGGCTTTCATAGGCCAATTTGTCCATTCCCCTGTCTCCATGATACCCTCCCCCCAAAACCTGGGCAGATGGAAATATTTCCTTTTTTTAAATATCTATAGGGAAAGAGAATCAGCAGCTCCTTGTCATTCTCTTTCTCCAATAGCCCACAATCTTAACTGTCAGCAAAGGCATCAAAAGATGCCCCTGCTGCTAAAGTTCTGAGAAGAGTTGGTGAGTTAATACTCAAGGAAAAGTCCCTATGTACCTGACAGGAAAAAAGGCAGGACTAATAGTAGCTGAACCTCATTCATTCATTTATCCATTCATTCAACAAACCATGTTAGATTAAGTCCAGGAGAGAGACAATATTTAGCTAAGGCATTGTCCATGTCTCACAGAAGGTGATAAAATACAAAAGTAGGTAACTATTATACATGTAATTTATAATATGATTAAAATACATAACAATATTTTATAACATATCAGAACTAAGGGTTTTAATTCCCTTGATTTGGACTCATCATACATATATTACTACTCCTTCCCTTTCTTTGTGAAATTCTCATTTGCAGTCTTCAAATTGATGATGGGTTCAACAGATATTGGTGAACTGCAATTATGTCTTTCTAGAGAGGATACAGTAAGAGGAAATTTGATGAAAAAGCAGCAGAGGTATAGGGGATAAGCACTAGAAAGAACTTACTCAAAATGAGAGGTGACAGTCATGGATGACAGTGATACACCCTCCCTTCTAGGTTTTTAAGAAGATGAGAAGCTCACACCCATCTGGCCTAGGAGAGGGGATGCCCCATGCAAAGATATCAGGAATAGATTCACTTCCAGGGTAGAAATTCAGTGATTCTCTAGTAAGGCTTGAAAGAGAAACCCACACTTTTGGCTTCTGTGTTAGTCTTTATGTACTTGTATTTTTGGTATAGAAATTTACCAGCCATAGCATGTGTGGTAAATGAAGAAAAACATACTGGGAGAGCCAATATGGTTTCTCGATGTGGTATATACACAGAAGAGGTGAACCATATGTTTTTAAAATGATTTATGAATATCTCTCTTGGAATAGTTTAGACATTGACCAACTTGAAAGGGTTTGGAGGAGGGGAAGGAGAAGGTGACATGGAGCATACCTTAAACTCTGAGGTTTAAAGGCCTAAAATTATGAGCATTTGACCCTACTATTTGTCTCCAAATATTCTCTCATATGAAATCCATTATCATGATCATCATGGTCACCAATCAACCACACCAGCAATCATCTATAATCTACCTGTACACAGTGGGCTAGCTTATCTTGGAGCTACACAGGGAACCTAGACTATGTATAGAACAGGAAACACTTTGGGTCACTGTAACTGGGTGGAGTAAATAAAAGCATGCAAAAAGAGCCTGATTCCTTTACTTCGGGGTCAGACTCCCTCAGAACTGAGCCTAGTCCATTTAAATCCAGAGCTGGGGCTCCTTAATAAGGGAGGATATCCCAGCCCCCTAAACCTCAGGACTTTATAAACATTTTTATCAATGATTTGGATAAGTAATTGGTGCTATTCTTAATAATATCATAAGTGATGCAGTGCTAAGGGGGTTAGCTAACATACTAGGTAACAGGGTTAGTATTCAAAAAGATTTTGACAGGTTATAGCACTGAGCCAAGTTGAACAAGATTAAAATTAATTGAGATAAATGTAAAATCTTATACTTGAGTTCAAAAATCAACTTCCTAAATACAAGATGGTAGAAACATGGCTAAACAGCAGTTCCTCTGAAAAATATCTCAGAGTTTAGTGGACTTCAAACTCAAGCTGAGTTCACCTTGAGTCAATATGTATGTATGTATGTATATATATATATATATACACATATATACATATATATATGTATGTATATATATATATGTATGTATACATATATATATATACATATATATATGTATGTATACACACACACACACACACATAAATTTGAATTACTATATTTATTAATACTCCATGTAGGAACCCTTTTAATATTTGAAGATACTTGTCCTTCTTTAATCTTCTCTTCTCCAAAATGGCATGAACAAGGCCTTTCACCATCCTGATGGCCTGACTCTGGAAGCTATCCAGATTATCAACATTCTTCCCAATGAACAGGAAGTTTTCAGAAGAAGAAATCAAAGCTATCTATGAAAGAAAAAAATTGCTCTAAATCACTATCGATTAGAGAAATGCAAATTAAAGCAACTCTGAGGTACCACCTCACACATATCCAAGTGGATAATATGACAGAAAAGAAGAACGACAAATGTGGATGGAGCTATGGAAAATTTGGGACACTAATGCATTATTGGTAGAGTTGTGAACTCATCCAACCACTCTGGAGAGCAATTCATTAGTATGCCCAAAAGGCGATCAAACTGTGCATACCCTTTGAACCAGCAATATCACTACTAGGTCTGTATCTAAAGAGATTCTAAGAAGAGAAAAGGGCTTATTTGTACAAAAATATTTATAGCAGCTCTTTTTGTATCGGCAAAGAATTGGAAACCAAAGGGCTGCCCATCAACTGGGAAATCAACTGAACAAGTTGTAGTATATTATTGGGATGGAATACTATAAACCTTATATGAATTAATGCAAAGTGAAGTGAACAGAACCAGGAGAATACACAGTAGCAGCAATATTCAATGATCATCTGTGAATGACTTAGCTATCCTCAGCAATACAACAATCCAAGACAATTCCAAAAAGACTTATAATGAAAAATGCTATCTACCTCCAGAGAAAGAACTGATGGAGTCTGAATGCAGATTGAAGCGTATTTTTCACTTTCTTTTCTTTTTTTTTTTTGCAACATAGCTAATATGGAAATGTTCTGCATGATTTCACATGTATAATTGATAGCACATTCCTTTGCCATCACAATTGGTGAGAGAGGGATGAAAGAGAGGGAGAGAATTCAGAACTCAATTTTTAAAAAATGAATGTTAAAATAAATTTAAATTAATTTAAATAAATAATTAAATGATTTATGATCAGTTAACTAACTAAAAATTAAAATAATACTTTTGAAAATAAATTCTTCTGAAAATGTGGCATCCAGGTATAAACACAATACTTCATTGTAATCTGAACAGGAACACAGTAGCACTATTAGCTTTCTTTGTTCTAGGTATTGCTCCTAGTCTAACATATTCTTAGATTGCTCCTTGGTAGCTTTAAACTAACTCTCTTAGCTTCCATTTAATACTATTGACTCATACTGAGGCAATTTGAGGCTTGAGAAATAATGGTTCTGACACTTCCTAGTTGTTTGATCCTGAGAAGGGCACTTCATCCTCTCTGAGTTAAGATGACAACAATAATACATGCATTAGCTTGAAGAGATGAGCTCTTCTGGCTTCCTTACTCCCTGCCTGTCTTCTTTATGTCATATGAGGACCAGTTCAAGTGAATGAGAACTTTTTTTTTTCCAGGAGAATATGAGGCGTAGAAGGGACATAATGCCTGTCTTCAGGCATTTGAAGCTCTGTTGTTTAGAAGGCTTCCAGGTTCACCTAATCCAGCCCAGTGGGAAACAGACTTTCAGAGAAGAGAGAAATTGACTTAGAAGTATAGACCCAGGGATATGTATCTCAGCTGGAAAGAGACTTAGACATCACTGATTCAATCCTTTCCTCTTCTCACACTATGGCATAAGCACTCTTTCTGCCAGTTAGGAGAGACTCATGCAAAATGCATCAGGCTTAGCTAGGAAGCCATGTTATGTACAAATGAGGAAGCTAAATAGAGTCACTGTGTTAGCTTTAAAAAGTGAGATGGGGGTGGGGTGGGGGAGGAGACCTGGGCTTTCAGTCAAAAGACCTGGGTCTTGAGTCCTGGCTCTACCACTTACTGTTCTTGTGACTTCCTCAGTTTCCTTAGCTTCAAAAATGAAGGGATTGGACTAAATCATCTCTAGATACCCCTTCCAACAGCAGTTGATTGAAATGCTGACACTAAGAGGTGAATGCCTTGCTTAAATGACACAGCAAGTTAGTGGCTGATCTGGGAAGAAAACCCAAGCAGCTATCAAATCACAACAGAATTCATAAGAGAAAAAGTTTGGAGGAAGTCAGGTGCATCCCACTTCACTGCCACAGCCATCCAGGCTATAGAAATGTTAATATAATATTAATGTGTCTCTGACTTTTCAACAACACACACACACACACACACACACACACACACACACACACACCCATCTGCATTTACTTTGGCCCTCCCTATCTTATTTCATATAGAAAGGAAGGCTTGACTCTGGTTTTCTGGGACAGGTTCCATTCCTCATCTTACCCCACTGTTCTCTTCCCCTATATTTTAAAGCCTAATCCAGGCAGAGTAGAGCAAAGGTCACATAAACCTTCCATCCTGCCATCCCAGATGGCTGGGACAATTCCCACACTGTTCTTAAAGGCTTTTTGGCACAAAATGACAGTGCAAGGGATCAGATGTGTCATTGTCCATCACCTTCCTCGGTCTAAAGGAAGAACCACACTGAGGAGACATGCAGAGTGGCCAGACCCTGAGGGATATGTGCAGGGAGGGGTTAATGCTGGGGTGTGGGGGCTTTAAAATTGTACAAGGACTTCTTCCAAGTTCTTCATTCATTCATCAAAAATTCATTAATTTTTTGTTTGTTTGTTTGCTTGTTCTTGTTTTTGAGTTCTGAGCCCCTAGAATCTCCCAGAGACCTCTGAGTCTTTAGTGGAAGCTGACTCAGTGCTTGCTGCTTAACTCCCTGAATCCCTACCTGCCTTCTCTCCTGGCTCCTCACTTCCCTGCCTTCTCTTCTGGCACCCTGACCTCTTATCTGTCCGTTCTACCGGCTTCCTACCTGTCTATTTGTCTGCCTGCTGTCCTGACTCCTTGCCTGCCTGCTTGGCCCCTTCTCCCCTGCCTGGAGAGCTGCCTGCCTAACCTAGCTCAGTGAGGATGATAGCTTGCCACTTTTTCCTGCTCATTCTTAGCTGCAATGTCTCTTTCCATCCTTTCCTCCAGATGCTGGGCATTCCTCCAGGCCTCTGCACAGTGCCCTGGCTTTTCTCCACCACCAGTCTTGCCTTTGCCGCTGCACAAGTTTCTGTAATTCTCATCATCATTATCATCGCTGTTGCCATCACCCCCAACAGCCTTTATTAAAGTGTTTCCCTCCTTCTTCCCCACAACCCCTGCTGAGCTGGATGGGATACAAAGGGTGTTATATGGACCCGGTCCCTGCCCTCGGAGAGCTTGTGCCGATGTCAGGGGGTAGAAAAGCTTCACAGCTGAATAAACGTGGACGAGCCTGCCAGGCTGTATGAGAATCAGCCCTTGCCTTGGCACTGAGAGGGAGCAAAGAAGTAAGCACCCACTTCGGTGAGTGGAGTCGGGGGCAGTCACAGGACTGGTCTGTGAAGAAGCATGAACAAGGCAGCCTCACTGATTTCTCCTAACAGCAGCCAGTGTGGTGCCTCTCACCTCTCAGGCCTCTCCCTGTCCCTCTCCAGTCTCTGCCAGTACATTCCCCTTCCACCTCCAGCAAGACCCTCCTTTCCCTCACCTCCTGCACATACCTCCCCCCTGTCAACTGACTCAGTAGCCAGCACAAGGCTGCCATTTGTATGGGGATTCCAAGTTTGCAAAGTATTTGACTTCCATTAATTGATCTGAACCTCACATCAACCTTGTAAGGCTGGTAGATAAGGTTTTATTGTCTTATCATTACAAGGGAGGCAGCTGGTGCTCAGAGGGGTAAGTGACACACAAAATCACGTAGCTGGTGTCAGAGGCAGCATTTGAACCCAGGTCTCACACTCTCTATGACTCCATGCTGCTTCACCATGTAAGTTGTCCCTGTCATCTGAACCCCGACTTTCTGCATCCTTGGGAGGAAGGGGCTTGGGCTAGTGAAAAAAGATTCCCTTTGAAAAAAAGGAATCTCATATCCCACCCCCAAGCTGCCAGCCCCAGGGGATTGCGTCTGGGCAGAGAAGACTGCCTACAGCGTTAACTGTCTGCAAGCAGCCAACAGAAAGGGGAAGAGAGGTGGCCATCTTGTCCTGCTCTGAGTTCTTGAAGTGTGACCCCTGCAGAGTAGCTGTGACCTCTGGCAGAAGGGCTGCTATCTGTCACCATTGAAAACTCTTGAATTTCAAAGCTTCAGGCTTCCTGGGCCCCAAGTTAAATGAATGAAATGGTGAAGGAAACAAGGGAAGGCAGGAGCTGATCCTTTAATACAGAAGCACCCCCTTCTGTTCTTTCCTTCCTTCCTTCCTACCTACTTGCCCTCCTTCCTTCCTTTTTTCCTTCCTTTCTTTTTCCCTCTCTCACTTTCTCCCTCCCTGCCTTCCTCCCTTTCTTCTTTCCTTCCCTCCTTCCTTTCTTCCTTCCCTCCTTCTTCACTTATGAACAGATTCTCACTCTGTTCCATATGCCCACAGCTAGTGGTCTGCTTTTCATCTCCTCACTATACATTTCCAAACCCCAGGCTAGCCCACTCTCAAACTTATTTAGTGAGAATGATGCCAGAGGAGTGCGAGTCATAAAGTTAACACACCATCTTCCCTGAGCTCCCATCATGTAAACAATTGTCCAGGGCTCCCTCATCTGCTTCACATTCCAATTGAAGAGTGTCTATAGTGGGTTTAACTAGAGAGTCAATGATAAATCCCAGGTTTAAAAAAAAGTCAGAATTTAAAAAGGAATGCAAGAAGTATGGGAAATAAGAAAGTTGGGTGATGATGAGAATAAAAGCAAAGTGGATGCACCACCTCACCTTCACATGCACACACTCACACACACACACACACACACACACACGTGCAAAGAGTCACAGATGCACAGACAGAAGAATGGGAATCAGGACAGATGATGGGGACAGTGAGAGGATCTGGCTAAAATTGTCAGAGAGGGTGAGAAAAAAGAAAGACTGGAGGGAGGGTTGAGATGGACACAGTTGGACATCTTGGGAAACAACAAGTAGAGCCGCTAAGGAAGGCAGGAAGAGATACAGGCTCATCAGGGAGTTTAAGAGTCCATGTAGGGAGGATGTGGGTGAGGGGCAGTTGGGTGGGGACATGAGGATAAAAGAGAAAGCTGGAAGGAAACAGGCACAAAGTTGTGGTGGTCAAAGGGCCACGTCCATGGAGGTTTGGGATCATGGGAGGGCCGTGTGCGCTTGCATCCTGTCCAAAGGCTGAGAAGGGAGTGACGGCCTCAGGGGATGGGTGTGAGGAGGTCCCAGTTCCTGAAGAAGGCATCTGTCAGCTTGCATCTGTTCCCAATGACGTTGAGGCAGGAAAGGTTTTGGAAGATCAAGAGAAGAGGGAGCGGAGATGGGAAGTGATGAAGGCATGAATCATTTGGGAAGGAGAGGGAATAGAAGAAGACAAAGGCGTGAATTTTCCCTCTTCAGTCCTCCATAATTTCATTCCTTCCTTCCCCACCTCCATACATTTTCCCAGCCAGTCCCATGTGCCCTTAGCCAGTTTGTGCTTTGCATCTGACAGTGCTCTTTACTGGGTGTTTTCCATCTTCTCTACTGATACACTGTCCACCAACTCTTTCATTTCCTGTGCCTTCCTCCCACTATGACCCTCCAGGAAAGCAGGTAAGTCCAGACATCAGAGAATAGAGTATGAGTTAATTTCTCATTGGGTAGTGTCTGCTCACCTAAAGTTCTATGGTTCTTGATTCTATGCAGTTTAGAAATAATATGGCACAGTGGATAGAGTGCTGGACTTGGAATCAGGAAAACCTACGTTACAATTGCATTTCCGACACTTTTTAGCTGTGGGACCACTGGCAAGTCATTTAAACTCTCTGAGACTCAGTTTCCTTATCTATATTACGAAGATATTGATACCAGAACAATGTACCTCTAGGGCATAGGTTCTTAACCTGGGATGAGAAACTATTAAAAAAGTTGTTAACTATTTCAATAGAATTGGCTTCTTTTATAATACTGTATTTTATGTACTTAAATACATTATTCCAAGAAGGAGGTCACACCAATTGCCAAAGGTGTTCATAACACAAAGACCCCCTTGTTCAAGAGTTGCTTTGAGGGTCAAATAAGATTGTGCATACATATATATATGTGTGTATGCATGTATATATAAAATGTATATATAGTTACATATATTATATACATAGCTAATGTAAATATATCATATGCTATATAAGTATCAGTTATTATCATATAATGACAATGAACCTAGGCTGTAGAAGTAAAGATGTGGGAGCAAAGAGATCTGAATGACACTAGGCAATCACAAAGAGGTTAACAGCGAATTCGGAGATTTTAGACATGCCAACAGTCACCATGAACTTGCTCCAAACTTTTAATGGACACCTGGACTCCATCCTTTATATACCCTCTTATCTCCTGATCTGGAGAACCAAGACGGAGAGCTTTCCCAAGATGTCAGAAGGTCATAGAATGCTATGATCAAAGGTTTACAAAGAGTCCTCCAGATTTCACCAAATCTTCCTGTTGCCTATAGGTATCCAAATAACCAAGTATATGTTTTATTGAAGGACCTGTTCCAGGGAGAAGGTCCATTCTGTTCCTCTATCACCAAATACCTTTGCTCAGACTTACCCCTTGGGAAACTGGCTCAGTTCCTTTTCAGATCAATCCTAGTGAATGGGTACAGAACCCCATGGGGGGAGCAGAGAGACTAATCTCCTTTTAGGTAATCCAGAATTGTGTGTGTGGGTGTGTGTGGGTGTGTGTGTGTATTTGTCATGACTCCTGTGCCTTTGGCCCAACCCTTAACCTCAGCTCTATAACAACCAGTTATTGTCCTCTGCATAATAATTATCCCTTCAGAGATAGGGAGGACAGTGTTCAGTCTTCCACCAACCCATCCCCCACCACTTCTATTCCTCAGAGCCCCCATTTTTATGTCTTCCTCCTCCCATCCCTCTCCAACTGGAGAAAGTCTCCTGACTTGTGTATTCAGGGGAGATGAAGAAGGGAAGGGAGATTATAATACAGGTAGTGATGGGGAGGGGAAAAGGAGAAAATTATTAAAATCCAAAGTCACCATTACTCTGCCGGCTCTGGGACATAGAGAGCCAAGAGCAGGTGTGACAACCCAGCAAGTCAAGAATGTGGGTCAGGGCTGACTCTGAACCTCGACTCTTCCAAAAGTGTTTTTCTTCATCTGAAAAATGACAGAATTGGACCTTGATGTCTTCTGAGGTCCCTCCAGCCTCCAGAGTAACAATCCAATCTAACAAAAGATTTTAAATGCTGAAGGCTGACAATTGGGAGCAGCCTGGCAACCTAGAAAATACCAAATATTGGTATATACCAAATAAGAGAACTCTGTACAGCTTGGGGAGAGGGGAAAACATCTGCCATTTTCTAAGAAGGACAAACCTAAAGCCAGCCCCTCCACACATTTGGTCCATCAGCAGGTAGAATGAGTGGTGGTCCCCTTTGGAGTCCCCATGTATCTGTTCATATCCTCTTTTCTTTCTTTTCCCCAATGACTAATGGCTCTCACCTCTCTAGCATTTCATCCCTTAAAGCTCCCTCAGAATCCAAGCCACAAGGGAGGAAAGAGTCAAGGGGAAGCTACTCACTTTTTGGCTACCTTCCAGCCTCCAAACCAAAGCAGGTCCAGGACAATAGTAAGATCCTGACACCCAGGCCATGAGCAAGCCCGGGGGTTCTCCTTGATTTGAAAACCGGTGCGGATTTCCAGAGAAATTTCGTCCATATGTTTCTGATTCATTTACACTTAACTCATCAAAATGTTATTTGGTGAGGTCCATTTGAAGTCCAAGAGGCCTATTATGAGTCTATTTCATATGAGCCCTGAGGAATTATTTTCCTCTCTGTTTTTTTTTTGCAGGTTTTTTTGTTCTGTTTTATTTTCAAGGGTGTATTCTTTCTTTCTTCATTATTATTTCTTTTTAAGTTTTCCCTTTATTTCTCCAGAAAAGCAAGTCACATTCTGAATTGGAACCAGACCTGTGAATTCATATCTGATTGGAAAGAACATTGGGCTGAAAGACAGAAAACTTGTGCTCTAGTTCCATCAATAACCCACTTTAAGTCTATGGGCAAATCATTCTCTGAGGGTCCTCGGTTTCCCCATTTGTACAATGGAGGGGCTGAACTAGCTGATCTCTAAGGGTCCTTTTCTTCTGTAGCACTTTATGATTTAATGACCTTCCCAGTTGTTTCATTCTACAGTCTAATTTTCCTTCAAGCTCTAACATTCTCTGTTCTAGGTCACTTCCAGGTTAAGCATCCAATGTCTTATATGTTCCAACATTCTGTGCTCTAACGATTCTGCCAGCTCTCACATTCAGTGCTTTGTGGTTCCCAACCTTCACCCCCTGCTATCCCCTTCATTTCATTTACCACCTTAGTTAGATGTGAAGAGGTTTTACATTCATGGAAGGGTAAACATGGGAGACTGAAAAGTGGGTACAAGGAGGACAAATTGGGGTGGGTGAGGGAGCAGAAAGGCAATATAATGCTGTAATAGACAAAAATACAACTAGCTAACATTGATATAGTGCTGTAAGGTTTGCAAGGCACTGTAAATATATACACTTATATATTATATATGTACGTATGTATTATAATCTATACTCCAGCTCAATTAAGGACAGAACAATAAGGGACTAAGTGCAAGAAGAAAGAAACAAACATTTATTAGGCACCATGATAAGTGTTTTACAAATATTATCTTATTTGATCCTCAAAACAACCCTAAGAGGTAGGTTCTGTTAAATCCCCTTTTTACCACTGGGGAGATTGAGGCAAACTGAGATCAAGTGACTTACCCAAGGTCACATTGCTAGTAAGTATCTGAGACCAGATTTTAACTCAAGTCTTGCTGAATCTAGATCCAACACTCTAGCCATTGCACTACCCAGCTGAAGTTAGGCACCAGGCAGAATTTCTGTTCTAATAGGAACATGAGATCTCACCTAGGACATCATGAGAAGCTATGGAATCTGTCTTTCTAGAAAGTGCTTAAGGACAAAAGTGATAAAATCCCACTCCCAGTATGGACTGGAAGAGGTGCTATTCTACCAACCAATTAGGTGATGGACTAATTGACCTCCAAAGCATCCTAGCCTAGGCTGGGGGATTTTATGGTACTGCAGTCAAATGAGCCTCACACAGCTGAGTCTGCCAACAACAGAGAGCAGTTATATCACTCTTCCTCTAAGACTGTAGACTCCCACAGGGCAAAAGGGTCAAATGCCTCCAGGGCCCCAGAGTTTGACCCTCAGCTGTTCAGCCGCTGTCACTCCAGGGTGAGGACAGAGCAGAATAACTATAGGTTTTCCCAGCTGGTAAGTTCAGCCCCTGAACCATTCTCATTCATTTGTCACAGGCAGACCCACTGAAGGGTTGCTAGGTCTTGATGGCTCTGGCTCCTGAGCTGAAAATACAGCAGTAGCAGCAGCAGCAAGAGGCCTCTGGTTTAGTTTCTGGGGTCTTCCCTAGAGTCATGGGGAAGGGAGCAAGAGCAGGACCTGCATCCAGGTATGAGGTAAGGAGATAACCAATAAATCCCAGGTCCCCAGATCAGCAAAGTCCCAGTTTATATTTTGTACGAGCTCTGATGGCAATCCATCAATCAACAAAGAGGGATGCCTTAGAATACCCTGTCATCTCTATACAGAGTGAGATACTGAAGAAGTAAAAGACCATTGCTTTTGAGGAGCCCATGGTTCAACTGTGAAGACACAAATGAGAATAATATAACATGTAAAAAGTATCCAGTGGTGATGAATATAAGCAATGTTACTATCACAGACAACCTGACTAAAAGAATCACAAAATACTCCACCCTGATCTACCCCACATCTCTAGACTATCTATCTTGGGCAGATGGATCAGTGTAGAATTTTCTTAGTCCTACTTTTTGTCATTGTTGTGGGAAATGGACTGGTGAAGACATCTGATCTTCTGAAGTTTGAGTGTTCCCTCAGGGAAGGTATGGGAGAAAATTCTAGAAGGGCACGTTACAGATAATTGGGTTTTCAGGTGTGTGGATCACAGCATCATCTATTTAGAACCAGTAGGGACTTCAGAAGCCATGTCTTTGATCTCATTCATTTAACAGCTGGGGAACTGAGATCCCTGAATTTTAGCTAGGGAAATTGCACCTGTAGGTAGCTGTATAGGAAGGCAACACAGAATGCTTCTTGAAATCTTAGAGCAAAGTCAAGCTGTGAAGTTGAAACAAAAGCAAAAATGTGCCTATTATCTCTACTTTCCTCTGCCTTTTATTTAAGAAACAATAATGTTAGAGCACTGAAGAATGGAAAGGGTCAGAGTGGAGAGGGAATTTAGGAATTATCAAGTCCAACCCTCTCCAACCTTGAGCAGAGGAATGACTTCCCTAGAATCACATATGAGTTTGCAGCCAGGTCAGGACTAGAACCAAGGCCTCTTGACTCCCAGCCAAGAGCTCTGAGCTGTCTTTGTGGTGGTGCTTGTTTCTCTTTACTGTTGCTTTCTGCCTCCCATCTGTGCTTTGGACCTTCAGGACCCACGCATGACACCACAGTAAAGACCCTTGGGTTTTCTGATGGAGCACGCTTTATATTTCATCCTAGTTCCATTTTTTCAGCTGCAAAGGGGCTGTTGTTTTTTTTTCCCTTAGTTCCTACTATGGGGAGCAAGCTTGTCATCATCTCTCTCTACTTCCTAGAAAGCAATGTGGAAGGTTTGGGAAGACAAGAAAAAGGGAAGAAAACTTAGAAAGTACCCCAAGAGTGGTAAGTCCACCTACCTAACCTGCTGAATGGTAGAAGTTCCAACTCAGTTGTGGAGGTCTTAGGACACTGCTGAGAAGAGAAAATGGCCAGAAACTAGGGGACAATTTTCTGTAATCATGCAGGCCTTGAAATCATAGAGGCAGCTAGGTAGTATGACATATAGAGTGCAAGACTTGGAGTCAGGAAGACCTGAGTTTGAATTCTACTTCAGACATTTCCTAGCTGAGTGAAATTGGGTAAGTCAATTCACCTCTCTGTAAAATGGGCATCTATCCCATAGGGTTGTTGTAAGGTTCAAATGAAGTATTATGTAAAGTTCTATATGAATGCTAGCTTTTCTTCTTCTTAGGATGTAACTACAAGTTAGGCCAAAACGAAAGTAGAAATCGACCTGCATGCCAACTTTCTCTTTTCTTGGTATAATGTGTGTGTGTATGTGTGTGTGTGTGTGTGTGTGTATACACATATATACATATGTATGCATATATACATATGTATTGTGTGTATATGTGTATGTGTGTATATATATATATGTGTGTATGTGTATATGTGTGTGTGTGTGTGTGTGTGTGTATGGGAATTGCAGCATCACAGTTTCCAAGGCCCCTTGGAGTTCATCTACTCCAACCCAGAACCCCTAGGACTTTACAGAGAGCATGAAACAAAAGAAAGACAGAGGGAAGGGAAGGGAAGGGAAGGGAAGGGAAGGGAAGGGAAGGGAAGGGAAGGGAAGGGAAGGGAAGGGAAGGGAAGGGAAGGGAAGGGAAGGGAAGGGAAGGGAAGGGAAGGGAAGGGAAGGGAAGGAAGGGAAGGGAAGGAAGGGAAGGGAAGGGAAGGGAAGGGAAGGCAAGGCAAGGGAAGGCAAGGCAAGGGAAGGGAAGGGAAGGGAAGGGAAGGGAAGGGAAGGGAAGGGAAGGGAAGGGAAGGGAAGGGAAGGGAAGGGAAGGGAAGGGAAGGGAAGGGAAGGGAAGGGAAGGGAAGGGAAGGCAAGGGAAGGGAAGGCAAGGGAAGGGAAGGGAAGGGAAGGGAAGGGAAGGGAAGGGAAGGGAAGGGAAGGCAAGGCAAGGGAAGGGAAGGGAAGGGAAGGGAAGGGAAGGGAAGGGAAGGGAAGGGAAGGGAAGGGAAGGGAAGGGAAGGGAAAGGGAAGGGAAGGGAAGGGAAGGGAAGGGAAGGAAGGGAAGGGAAGGGAAGGAAGGAAGGGAAGGGAAGGGAAGGGAAGGGAAGGGAAGGGAAGGGAAGGGAAGGGAAGGGAAGGGAAGGAAGGGAAGGGAAGGGAAGGGAAGGGAAGGGAAGGGAAGGGAAGGGAAGGGAAGGAAAAGGAGAAGGAGAAGGAGAAGGAGAAGGAGAAGGAGAAGGAGAAGGAGAAGGAGAAGGAGAAGGAGAAGGAGAAGGAGAAGGAGAAGGAGAAGGAGAAGGAGAAGGAGAAGGAGAAGGAGAAGGAGAAGGAGAAGGAGAAGGAGAAGGAAAAGGAGAAGGAAAAGGAAAAGGAAAAGGAAAAGGAAAAGGAAAAGGAAAAGGAAAAGGGAAGGAAAGAAGGAAAAAAGAAAAAAACTCCAGAACAGTTCAAGAGAGAAATAAAATCCATAAAATAAGAAGCTAAGAATAATTATACATCTGAAATTAGAACTCTCCATGCAGAATTGAAGAACACAATTAATGGATTAGGAAAATTGAATTCATGGAAGGAGAATCTCTCAAAAGCAATGACAAAGAGGCTAACAAATTTGGAACACAAAAAAGCTGAAAAATTTAGCAGAAAAGACCCAATAAAGCAACAATATTTGAAATAAACCATGAATTCTATGTAAGCCAAAGCAACTGGTCTCAAAGACAAAATGTGGAAAGTCTTCCAGTAGGCCATGATGAATTTTTTTAAATGAGTATTTCAGTGTAGGAACTTCTGAAGAGAGACAACAAAACATTGATCAAGAGAATCTGCAGATGACTACCAGAAAAGACAAGTGAAAGACTCCTCAAGTACTTAAGGAAGGATATACAGATACATGCTTCCTACCTGCTAATGAAGAGTATCCTCCCCAGCCTAGACAGGTGGGGCTCCCTTCCATTCTGATATATGTACAGAAAATATCATCTTATTCCTCATTTACCACTTCAATGTCTCATCCCTCTGTCTTCCATTCTATCTTTACCTGCTCCAGCACTTAGCTGCATCCCACTCCAGTCAGCAATCATCCACTAGCAATTTTTTTTCTGATCCTGTCTTTAGAAAACCTGGAAAATAACTGGTTCAACCTCTTTTTTTTTTGTCTAGGTGATGGAGTTAAGTGACTTGCCCAGGGTCACACAGTGTTATGTGTCTGAGGCTGAATTTGAACTCAAGTCTGGTGCTCTATCCACTGCACCACCTAGCTACCCCCTAACCTCTTCTATATAATAACTCTCAGACACTTTAGAACCCTAAATCTAGGTCAGAAAGATCTAGTTTGTTTCCTTCCCTTTGTTACTTCCTAACTACAAAAGTCCTTAGAGGTCATGCAGCCTAAACAGGAATCCCCTTTGTAGCCTCTCCCAAAGGATTATCTAGCCTGCCTTTTGAACCCCTACACTGATGGGAGGAATTCAGCACATACTCTTCCCCCCAAGTCAGCCTATTCCATTTGAATAAGTCAACTCTAATTGTTAGGAATAATTATTTTATTATATCAAGTCAAAATCAGCCTCCCTGTAACTTCCACCCATTAACTTTAGTTGTAATGTCTGAGGCTAAAAAGGAGGCCTTTCAAATCCCTAAGTTTTCTCTTTTGTAAGCTAAACACCACAATTTTCTTCAAGGAATCCTTCTACCACTATGACCTAGAGAACCTTTGCCATCCTGATTTCCCCTCCTCTGCATGTACTCTGGCTTTCCATAGATCCTTAAGAGCTCAGAATCCATCTTGTCAGATCACTGCCTATTTTTCCCTCTTAAAAACCAGCTTTTTAAATTTTTTTATTTATTTAATTTTTAATGAGAGTAACACCTCCTTTCCACTACAGAGCATGAGTAGGTAAGCACAAGTCCGGCCACATCATTTCCCTGATCAATAACATGTTACCTTTAAGTCTAAGGGAAAATAAACACCCTGACTTGGCATTTAAATCATTCCCAACTCCAGCCTGCCTTTCCAGGCTTACCTCATATTAATCCCTTTTGCACACTCTGCATTCCAGACAAACCAGCTTTACTTGCTGTTTCCCAAATTCAGTCTTCCATTTCTCACCTCCAAGCCTTTGTATAGCCTGTCTCCAAAATCTGGTGTGTATTCCCTCTTGAATGAATGAAAAGGTATTAGTTAAGTACTTAATATGCACCAAGCACTGTACTAAGGACTAAGGATACAAATAAAAAAGCAAATCATTCCCTCTTCACCTCTTCCTTCTTACTTCCCTTCTTTCCCCTGACTTTTCTCAAGTCTCAGCTCATGAGACCACTTCCTGTGGGATGGCTTTTCCCATCCCAATGGTTTTTAGTGGGCTTTTTCTCTTCAAATGATCATGTAGATACAGTTAGGACCCAACTAACACAAATAACAAATCTTACAAAGTAGTCCCATTATTTGAATCTACACTTCATATTTCTTTTGGGTTGGAACTAATCACCATATTTTACATAATTATGCTTTATTTGATTATAGCTTGAAATAGTATGGATTAAAATATATTTACACCTTTGTTTTATACAATTATAGTTTCAAATAGTTCAAGTGTTAGAATACATGTGACTATTTCATGAAATTAGTTATTCATGGTCTAATTGGGACTGCTCTACACTTATGCCCTTTCCTGTTATATCCTATTCCTCAGCAAAATATAAATTCCTTGACATCAATGATTGTTTCAATTTTGTCCTTTATATCTTTACATCCTTTTTTGTCCTTTGTATCTTTAGTACCTACAACAGCACCTTGCACAGAGTAGGTATTTAATAAGTGTTTAATGGATAAGATCAAGTTTCCTACTCCTAATAAAAGCATCCCCTCCCTTCTTTCTATTAATGATCTTTATTTTAATTTGTACCACAGTTATTTGAGGTTCTGTGTTACCTCTCTTATTAAACCATTAACTCCTAGAGGTCAGAAAACTAGTCTTTCTATCCTTAGCGCTGTGCATACTTGTATATAATAGATACTTAATATGATTGTTAAATTTGATTAAGCTGGAAGGAAGAACCCTATCTCGAATACACTTTCGTTCATGGTAAAACTCTCCTTCCCTGAGTTAGGATAAAGGAAGAATCATTGCTTTCTATAGACAGAAAGTCTTGTGCTGCTTGGAAGGGCTCATCAGTAGCCTCATCTCATCTACCACTTTAGTTCTGTCCACACTTAACCCTAATTCAATCTAGACCCAAAAAGGAAAATCTTTGGTCTAGTATTTCACAAAGAAGGACATGACGAGAACTAGAGTTTGCTCCTAGGTTTCAGCATTGACAAATGGAAAGGGCCCTAAACTGAACCTCCCCAGCTAACCTAAAGATACCCATATAACACAATCTGAGATAAGCAAAATTGGGACTGACCACCTTGGACAGATATTTAGAATCTCTGCATATTAACTCCTGATCTATCAAGTGGGAATAATAAAACTTATACTACCTACCTCACAGGAATGTTATGAGGAGAGTGTTTTGTTAACCTTTAAGTGCTATAGAAACATGATTTTTTTTAAGGCACTCGGGAAAAAAAAGTCATTTCCTGGTGACCAACCCTCTTGAGATGAGTCTTTCTTCACTTAATTGGGCTGGGCCTCAGATACCAGACACAATCCATCAAGGGGCCCATATGTGTAACCTTTTCTGTTATATGAACTGCTGTGGGATTTTGCTTTGCTTAACAGAGCCTCCCAAAGTTCCACACCAGAAAGGACTCGAGATGAGAAGGTTTTATTCATTATTTTTATGTTGTACTACAGTCCTTTTTTAATCAATGAATCAATAAACATTTTTAAGTACCTACTAAGTGCTCAGAATCCAAAAAGAGGCAAAAGAGAGTCCTTGCCCTCAGAGAGCTTACAATCCAATGGAGGAGACAACGTGTAAATAAATATATACAAAGCAAGCTATATACAAGACAAATAGGATATAATTAACCAAGAGAAGATGCTGGAATTAAGAGGGCATTGGGAAGGCATTCTGTAGAAGGTGGGACTTTAGTTGGGAATTTAAGGTAACCAGGGAAGTTGGAAGTCAGAGCAAATCCACAGAAATTCTAGGAAAATATCTGCTAATTCAGAGGAGCTACAATCTGTGTTGTTGGAGGGTAAAGCCAAAATAACTCAAACACAGATCCTTGAAGGACCAGAGTAAGTATTTTATGTATCCTATCTATCCTCTCATAAGACTGTAAGTTCCATGAGGGTAGCATCTATACCTTAAACAAATTTTGTACCACCACCACCACCACTCCCCGGAACCTAGCACAGTACTCTGCATGTGGTAGCTACTTAATTAATGTTTATTTGATTGAACTGATCAACTCTCAATCAGCAGTATTGGTATGTTCACCATTGCTCTGCACCAAAGACACAGGTTACCAGGAAATGAAGAAGTTAATTTGTTGTTTTATACCAAGAACAGAGGGAGATGGTAAGCAAGTAGGGTGAAGGTCAACATTACTCCAAATCCAGAGCCTGGGGTTAATTCTTCTTTTCATTCATTCTTTCTTTGTCTTCCTCAAGGAGCCATGATAAGTCTGGGAAAGAAAAGAGGCTTTGCTTTTGCCGACTTCTTCCTGGACCACATACAGCATGGCTAAAAGAGACCAGCTGTGGGAGATTGGGTGGCAAGTCTCATAAAGACCTATGAATTTTATTTATTCCCATAAATAATTAGAATAATAAATGCTTGGTAGCCTTCTCCCACCACCCAGTCTCTCCAGTTCTGTTAGTCTTGGTGTCAGGGCAAGTTGTGAACTTCCTGACAATGCCAAGCTCACTTGGGGCTCCAGCATACACTCCCTCATCAAACTCCAAGGCTTCCCATAGTCTATTATAAGCATGACTCATTATTGAGATCGACAACTTTATGGCTGTCTACGGAGATCACTCTTCATCCACCCACGACACCCCTCAGTGCCGGCTCCTGCCTGCTGAGACCCACATGGTGGATTAGACCAATCCAGCAGTAAGGTCTTATGAATCACAGAAAAGCCATGGCAATTTTGTCACAGAAAGGGAGCTAAGTAGTCATCAGCTTTAGTTTCCACTTATATATTCATCTTCACCTAAATATTTTTAAAGCTTTTTAACATGGTCACTACTTATACTGTGCAGATCATTGATCTTCTAAAGTGAGTTATCAGGGCCAAAAAGTTTATCACCTGATAGACAACTTTCTTTCCAAACTTAGCCCCAATGGTCCTTGGATAGGCAACACACAATGCATTACCAATAATTTAGGTGAGGACTCAGTGTCGTTCTGTGATACAATGAGGCACATGTAAGTAGGACTTTTGACAAGGCTTATATGTGTGTTCATGCATATATAGACATATTATATGTATACACATAAATATAAATACACATGCATGTATGTGCACATAGGTATGTGTGCACACATGCATAAGCATATACATGTATATATGCACACATATTTCACACATTTATGCAATGCATATAAAGAGATTGTAGCACTAGGACATGTCATTATAATTTCTTCTCTGGGCTGGTCCACTCCTCCCCAAATTGCACCTACTCCAGCAAGTCTAGAAAGTTTTGTGAGGTTGGGGGGACAGATGAGTGACTATGCGCTACAATTCACTATCAGGACCTTAGAAGTAACCATGGTAGGCAGAAATTACATATAAACACTCATGACTGTAGTTCCTGAGTTCCCACTGGTGTTCTTGCCATTTATACAAATCAGACATAACGACATCATAAACTCTTAAACATGAAACATTTACGAAATGAGAAGGCAACAGCAAGAATCATCATAACATGACATTTACTCAATAGAAGGCAAAAGCAGGAATAACTGAGATGTCACTGGCCACCTGTAAACTTGGACCACACTTTCTCATTAATGCACACTGCATTCATGTTGAATTAGGATAGATAGTGGACACAAACTTACAGAAACCTAAAGTAATAAACATGATTGGGAAGAACATATGTCTGGAGTGATTCAGGACTCCAAACTGTAAGTCTTGACGTCCCTAGTCTTTTTAGGGAACAGTATGTACCATATGTTACTCGCTGGAAAAGAACATTTCTCTTCTGAGATTCTCCAGTCCCCTGCCAGATGAAGTCACTTCTCTTGCTACTCTTGGACCATGGAAGCAGTTTTAAGCTCTTTCAGTATTAAGAGCACCATTACACCCTTTCAGTGACAGTTTTCTTAAACGTGATATATGCAGAGCTATGCATTTCTACCCTGTTGGCTGTGAAGAGTTTCTCTCTGTGTCCTGAGAAAGTAGTAGAGGTCCATGCAGTCAAATCTCTAAGGGATTTCCCTTCTCATAAGCTATAGATGACACTAAAAAGCAAGGCAGATAAGCCTAGCTCTTCATCCACCACAATTGATTCTCCTTTTGTCCAAACAGTTATTCCATGCAATTTCCCAAAAATAAATTCAAAAACCTTAAAAAAAAGTTATATTCAAATTAGCTGTTGAAAAACAAGGCTCTGCAGCTTTCTCTAACATCAGTCAGCACTTTTGCTTCTGAGTTACTTTTGATCATGTGGAGGGACTGTTATTTTCTCAGGTCCTCAGCATGTTTTTGCAACCCTAAATACACCACATTAAACCCAAGGTGACAAGGGCTTCAGAGTTGAGTAGGACACTGGTTCTATGTTCATCCATTCATTAAACAAGTACTTATTACTAAGAACTGACATTTATAGTGATTTAAAGTTTTGCAAAGTGCTTTATATAGATCCCAATTTATCCAAAGTACACAGAGGTATGCTGGAGACCTAGGGGGATGCAAAAGAGATGTATTAATCAGCCCTTGTCCTCTGGGTATGAGTATGAAGTAATGAGACCGATTTTGAAACCAACAGACTACAACTTACACATCAAAATAAACACTATCCTCTTCAAAGTAGTCCCCTTGGGAAGTATTCATTCCAAAAATGTCATCTTTGTTCTAAGGCTTATGGGACTCCTCTTAGGAACTGCCTTCAGAGCCTGGGGCACATTCTTCTTACAATCCTCGGTCTTGACAAATTGTCATTCTTTGAGTAAAGACTTGATATTTTGGAGCAGTCATAAGTTATTCTGAGCCAAGTCTGGTGAATAAGGTGAGTGATCTCTCTGAGTAATAGCCTTAGGCTCAAAAACTAGGTGTGATTATATTAGTCAGGGCACTGGTTTTCTTCTCTACTTCCTAAACTGTCTCCAGAGGCAATTCAGGCTAACTCTACAAACATTTATTAAGTTCCTACAATATTAACTGGGCTAGGTATTTTCAGAGATATAAAATTAAAATAAAGCATAGTCCCTGCCCTCACAAAGCTTATAGTCTAGGGGAATGAAATGATGCTTACATAAATAGCCAAAGCACAAACTAATACATGATAAGTGTTTGAAAACAGATACAAACAAAGTGCTATGAGCTTTCAGGGATGGAAAATGTGGAGTCAGGGATAAGATAAGGGAAGACTACATGGAGGAAATGGTGTTTGAGTTTAAAAGAATTATAGGAATTCAACAGGCAGAGGCAGGGAGAGCATTCTAGGCAAAAGAGAGTGAACAGAGGGGCCTCTCCTTCAAAGGCCTTATGTTCTACTGGAAGACACAGTATGTAAACCAACAAGGAAAAAAAAATAATTTAAGGAGGGTGCTAGGATCAACAACAGGAAACTCAGGAAAAACCATAGGAACTGAAGAAAGAGAAGGATTCTAAGAGACAGAGGTTAGAAGGGACCATGTTGAGGGGGCTGGGAGGTGGGGAACAGCCTTTTAAAAGTAAGGAGACAGGAGTCCAAATGCTGAGTTTAGGGAAATATTTGGAAAGCAGTGAGTGAAGGGAAGTAATATGAAGTAAGCCACCCTGTTGAGGACTTTAAATGACAAGGTAAGTGACTTCTATTTTATGCTCAATACAAGCAATAGACAATAGTCAATATTAACTAAATTATTATTTAACTTTATCAGAAATTAAAATGATCATATTTTATTATAATTTGATTATTAAGTTATTAGTTACAATAGCAATTGGAAGCTACTACCCCTTTGAGAACAAAGAGTTTTACTTGAGGAATATCCATTTGGCATGTGTGTATGGAAGACAGATGGGAAGGGGCAGAGAGTGGAAGCAAGAAGCCCAATTAGAAAGCAACTGCAAATAGTTCAAGTGAGAAGTGATGAGGAAGTGAATTAGGATGGATACTACAGTGAGTAATAATAATAATAATAATAATATCTACTATTTATATAGTGCTTGAAATTTTGCAAAATACTGCATTGTCTCATTTGATATCTACAACAACCCAAGAAAAATAGCTATTGTGTTCATTGTACAGTTGGGGTAATTAAGGCTGAGAAGTTGTGATTTGACTTACAGCTAGTGTCTAAAACAGTATACAACACTTTTTTTTGGCCAAAGGGGATTGTTTTTATTTTTTTAAAAATTTTATTAATTTATTTTGATTTATCAACAATCACTTCCATATGCTTTTGAGTTGAAAATTTTTCTCCCCCTTCCTCCCCACCACCCTCCCCAAGATGGCACATGCTCTCATATAGGCTATACATGTACATTCACACTAAACATATTTTCACATTAGTGAAGTTGTAAGTAAAAACTAAAACCAATAGGAGGAACCATCAGAAAGATGAAACAAAACTTAACAGAAGGTAAAAATAAGTGAGAGCGATTCGACTTCCATAGTTCTTTCTTTGGATGTGGACAGCATTTTCCATCCCGAGGCCTCTGGAGATGTCTTAGATCTTCGTAATGCTGAGAAGGGTTCAGTTTAACATCTTAGTCATGGCATAACATGGCTGGTATTGTGTACAAAGTCCTCTTGGTTTTGCTCACTTCACTCAGCATCAGACCATATAAGTCTTTCCAGGTTCTTCTGAAGTCAGCCTGTTCATCATTTCTTATAGCACAATAATATTCCATTACATTCATTTACCACAACTTGCTCAGCCATTCCCCAGTTGATGGGCATCCTCTCAATTTCCAATTCTTTGCCACCACAAAAAAAGATGGTATGAATATTTTTGTGTGTGTGGGTCCTTTTCCCATTTGTTTGATCTCTTTGAGATATAGCCCTAGAAGTGCTATTGCTGGATCAAAGGGTATGCACATTTTTGTAGCCCTTTGGGCATAGTTCCAAATTGTTCTCCAAAATGGTTGGATCATTTCACAACTCCACCAACAATGTATTAGTGTTCCAATTTTCCCACATCTCTCCAACATTTATCATTTTCCTGTTTTGTCATGTTGGCCAATCTGATAGGTGTGATGTGGTACCTCAGAGTTGTTTTGATTTGCATTTCTCTAATCAATAACGATTTAGAGCATTTTTTCATATGACTATAGATGGCTTTAATTTCTTCATCTGAGAACTGTCTGTTCATATCCTTTGACCATTTATCAATTGGGGAATGGCTTGTGTTCTTATAAATTTGTCTTAATTCTCTATATATTTTAGAAATGAGGCCTTTATCAGAGAGACTGGTTGTAAAAATTCTTTCCCAATTTTCTACCTTCCTTCTAATCTTAGTTGCATTGGCTTTGTTTGTGCAAAAACTTTTCAATTTAATGTAATCAAAATTATCCATTTTGCTTTTCATAATGTTCTCTATCTCCTGTTTGGTCATGAATTCTTCTGTTCTCCATAGATCTGATAGGTAAACTATTCCTTGTTCTCCCAGTTTACTTATGGTATCAGCCTTTATATCTAAGTCATGAACCCATTTTGACTTTATTTTGGTATATGGTGTGAGATTTGGGTGTATGCCTAGTTTCTGCCATACTCTTTTCCAGTTTTCCCAGCAGTTTTTTTCAAAGAGTGGGTTCTTATTCCAGAAGCTGGGGTCTTTGGGTTTATCAAATAATAGATTACTATAGTCATTGACTACTGTGTCTTGCATATTTAACCTATTCCACTGATCCACCTCCCTATTTCTTAGCCAGTACCAAGCAGTTTTGATGATTGCTGCTTTATAATACAATTTAAGATCTGGAATTGCTAGGCCACCTTCCCCTGCATTTCTTTTCATTAGTTCCTTTGATATTCTGGACCTTTTGTTTTTCCAAATGAATCTTGTTATTATTTTTTCTAACTCTATAAAATAATTTTTGGTAGTTTGATTGGTATGGCACTGAATAAGTAAATTAGCTTAGGTAGGATTGTCATTTTTATTATATTAGCTTGGCCTACCCATGAGCAACTGATATTTTCCCAATTATTTAGATCTGATTTTATTTGTGTGAAAAGTGCTTTGTAATTGTGTTCATAGAGTTCCTGGGTTTGTTTTGGTAGGTAGACTCCTAAATATTTTATAATGTCTACAGTAAGTTTAAATGGGATTTCTCTTTCTATCTCTTGCTGTTGGGCTTTGTTGGTAATATATAGAAATGCTGATGATTTATGTGGGTTTATTTTATAGCCTGCAACTTTGCTAAAGTTGTTTATTATTTCAAGTAGTTTTTTACTTGATTCTCTAGGACTCTCTAAGTATATCATCATGTCATCTGCAAAGAGTGATAGCTTTGTTTCTTTTTTGCCTATTCTGATGCCTTCAATTTCTTTTTCTTCTCTTATTGCTAAAGCTAAGGTTTCCAGTACAATATTGAATAACAGTGGTGATAATGGACATCCTTGTTTCACCCCCGATCTTATTGGAAATGTTTCTAGCCTGTTCCCATTACGTATAATGCTTGCTGAAGGTTTTAGATAAATGCTATGTATTATTTTAAGACCCCATTTATACCTATGCTTTCTAGTATACAACACTTTTTACAATGCCATGCCAGACTGCCTCTCAACTAATATAGAGAAAAAAGGTCAAACTTGAAAGTACTTAAAGAAGTAGGGCTAGAAAAGAGTTGGATACTAATTGCATAAGAAGAAAGAATGAGAAAGAAAAATCAGGGAAGTTGTGAACCTGGGAAGCTGGACAGATTATGGAAGGGGAAGAAGGAAAGGGAACAACCATTTATTAAGCACCTACTATGTGCCAGGCACCCTACTAAGTGCTATACAAATATTATCTTATTTGATCCTCACAACAACCCTGGGAGGTGTTATTATCATTCCCATTTTACAGCTGAAAAAACTGAGGCAAGCAGAGGGTAAGTGATTTGCCCAATCTCAATGAACAATATCTGAGGCCAAATTTGAACTCAGGTCTTCCTGACTGTAGACTCAAATCACCTAATTGCCACCTACCTAGTGGAAGAAATAGGGAAATTTGGAGATGAGGTATGTTGGGAATGTGGGAGATAATGAGTTCCAGCTCTATGGGGTGATGGTATGATTGGGAAGTGCTTTGTTGAAGAGGTAAGGTTTTAACTGGGTTCTAAAGGATAGAGCCAGCTAGGTGGCACAATGGATAGAGTGCCAGGCCAGGAGTCAGGAAGACCTGACCTCATACATTCATCTGTATGATCCTTAGCCAGCCATTTAACCCTATTTGTCTCCGTTTCCTCATCTGTAAAATGAGCTGGAGAAGGAATTGGTAACCCATTCTGGTGTATTTGCCAAGAAAACCCCAAAATGGCATCATGAAGAGTTGGACATAACTAAAAAATGACTGACCAACAACAAAGGATAGGTAGGGGTGTGTATAGGTGGAGGAGACATGGGAGGTAATTCAAGGGTAAGAAAGAATTGCTGGGCTCTGGTGTTTGTTTGGGGTGTGAGAGAGTGGAGCTATTAGGGAAGATTACAGATTGGGAACAGAATTGATGCATATTTTAGACATCAAAAAGAATGTCTGCAGCATGGCAACTTTTGAAAACTATTTGAGAGGGTAGATTAAGTCCCTAATTAATTCCCTTACTGGCCTCTTAGGTCTATGTGTTGATTCCATTGACTTTATCCAAGCTACCTCATAGCTATACCATAAAATGATGGGTTAGTAGGCCTGCAGGTGATCCTTGGTTCCCAGGACTGGGTAAGAAGCAATCTGGAAAGATGAGGTGATGCTGAGTCCTTGTGGTCCTCTGAAGTTGACAGCAAGAGGCATGAAATAATTGAGACCTCTGGCTGAGGGGTAAAGTGTAGCACAACTCTCTTCCCCACCCTTTCTGCCAAAGGCATTCACCAGCAGACCACATGGACTGGCTTGTTCAGTCCCCATCCAACCTTCCAAGATATCCCTTCCTCCCTCTCACAACTCTCCATGCCTTTCTTGTTTGGCTTAACACATGCTTTTTAACTGCCTGCCTAGTTGTTGACTACCTGTCTGCCTGCCGGCCTGCCTGCTTGCCTGCCTGCCTGTATGATGTGGAAAGGCAAACCAGGAAAGAAAAAGAAAAAAATGCAGGCACAAGAGCATGTGTGCACATGACAGATACACACACACACACACACACACACACACATACACACACACACACTCCTGAATCAAAATGAATGTTCAAAACCACAACCTTCAAACAACTATAAAACATACAGCAAGAATCTCTTGGCATCAAATCCAGTCTTTCCATCAAACC
Organism: Phascolarctos cinereus; assembly: GCF_003287225.1. Lineage (NCBI taxonomy): Eukaryota > Metazoa > Chordata > Mammalia > Diprotodontia > Phascolarctidae > Phascolarctos > Phascolarctos cinereus. Next base: position 69,206,319 of record NW_027556180.1, read on the forward strand.
ACCTGGTCCTGTTTAACCCAAGCCACAAATAAGATTTCCATGTGGAGGGACTTAGTAGAGGGTGTACAACTTTGGCAGGGGCCAGGGTGATTTGGGGCAGAGAAATACCCAAAGTTTCCCCCACATACACTCTTTCCAAAGTGACAGGATTCTCCCTGGGCCAGCCAGTTTCTGCCAAAGAAAAAGATCTCTTCTAGCAAACAGCCTTCCCTGCTTTGCTACTCTTTGGATGCTCCCTTTACCCCCCACTCTACCCCCACCTCCCTGTGAGCTGGCAGATGGGGATACAGAAGGGAGATGAGAAGCAACCAGAGCCTACAAGCCAAGGGAGACCTCAGCCTAATAGAAGTTGTCATGTGTCAGCTTAGAAGCATTAGCAACCCCAGCCTGGGATGCAGCTGCTCCCAGAGGCCCACAGCCAAAACGTGAGGATGTGAGATAGCATAAATGATGCAGGTCTGGGAAATCATGCCTTCCCAGAAGCCAAGCAAAGGAACACAGGGCATGAAAGAAACTCGGTAGAAGGCAAATGACGAATAGAGTAAAAATGCAAAATCTGCTCCTTGTCCTGCCCTGGATTCTGGACTACCAGTGTTCCCAGTCCTCAGGTGTAACATCATCACTAGGTAAAGAGAGAAAGAGCAGAAGAATTAAAGGGCTTTAGAATTGGAGAATCATAGAGATGCCAGAGCTGGAAAAGACCTCAGAAATCATTTTGTCCCTAGCCCTCATTTTACAGATGCCTTTGGCTGGATCATCAATTTGAAAAAGCTGCAGTAACTAATACTGGTGTTAAACATAACCAAATTGAAGGACCCAAAGGGTTTGTTAGCTTAGTGGAGAAATTTTTAAAAGGAGGAACTTATAATAGATTTCATGTTTGTATACAGTTTATCTTTGGGCAATGGAAAATTCTCTTTCTGCAAGGAAAGATATGAAATTGCATGAGTTTCTACTAGAGTGAGATGGACCATGGTTGGACACCAAAAAGAAAGTCATGGCAGTAAGGCTTTAAGGCTACATTGTGGGATACAAGAAAGGACCTAAGCCCTATAGCTTTGCTGGGGAAGCTGAGTCAGGAGGAAGTGCCCTATACCTAACAAGGCGGGGACTGAAAGCAACCACCATAAGGGACCAAAGTCATGCAAACAGTCATCCCACTAGCACTCGCTGTTTCTTGCCTCAATGTAGGAGTGACCTTGAAATCTGAATCTTCACTCTTGCAATGAGTTTCTTGGATATCGCAGCCCTTGGATTTTGACACTCTTAAGAAACAGTGGTCTTGACCAATTCTAACGTGTTGGTTTATGATGGTGTGCCTCCTGATTTGAACTCCAGTTCTCTTCCAGGAGAGCATATGCCTCCTTCTACTTTCATATCTTATCATCAGTACATATCAGTTGTCCCAGCTATCATCACTGTTAGTTAAGATATAACAGAATCTCTTTCCATGAAGACTTTTCCAAGTCTTAGAAACCCCTTAAGAAGTCTGGTTAAATAGACACTCTCTTTCAGGGGCAGAAGGCAGTGGGAAGGACAGAAAATACTTAGAAGTGGATAGAAAATGTTGATCAATTTATAAGTAAAACTACTGAACACCAAAAGAATCTTTATTAACTTTTAGGTGTATACTTAGTTTACAAAAATTGAACAAATTAAAGAACTATGCTAGGTGTATGGAATACAAAGACAAAAATGAAAATCAGCTCCCACCCTCAAGGAATTTAAATTCTACTAAGAGATACAACATATGAGAACTACATTCCTTAGAAGCCTTTGTGCAACCTTAGAAAGCAATTGACCCCACATAGACCCTAACTGGACAGGCTCACTTTAAGTATACCAAGTTTTAAAACTATAATAAAGTTCTCACATGAGATGAGACACGGAGTGGAGGTCAGGGTGGTGAATTCAAAGAAATGGAAAAGAAAATTGGAGCTGTATCTAAACTATCCTGGTAGAAGTGGTGGCAGAAGTCTTTTTCCCCATCCCTAGGCTGATAGAAAGTAAGGGCTTTTTACAATGTTCGTCAGTTCCTCTGTCACTGAGGACACTGCGATTTCAGCACACCTATGCTGAAAAACAGTGCCTTGGAGACAATGGGACTTCAGAATTCAGGTAGTTGGCTAGTCTTGAATGCTCCTTTCATTCTTTAACCTGAACTGTCATAGATATGAACCAATAAGACAAGGGAGAGTGAGAGGAAGTGATCCAAGAGTACCATTTGTGGACACTAACCTCTGTAACAGAGTCATTCATGGTAAAACTGTCTATTCTCTTTTTAATTTTTTTTGAAAATATGGGGATGGGGTTGAGGGAGAGTAGATTCACAAATTTTCATTCATGCTTCTTGGGTGTAATGAATATTGTATTCTTTTTAAGAACTATATCACCTCCCAAACCTGTTTATGAAGCTATTAACCTAATATGAATTCATTAGATAGGCATGGTTTCTGAATGCCTGATTTTAAAACTGAAATGGAAATTTTACTTAGGATGAGGTGCAGACTGAACACCAGACATGTGTCTAGACAATGACAATGCTTGTCCTCCCCCTTAAAAGAATCTGCAAGAAGCTTTCTCCCACTAACTCCCAGTTTTTGAGAGAAAGTATCAGGGCTTCCCATTATACTCCGTAATTTCTATTCTCCTATTCTGCATCCTAGTGCCTTCAATAAATACATTGTAGTTATTTAACAGAAAGTTTCTAGCAACATTTCTTTTCCCTATCCTGCAGTGACATATGATGGAGACAGACAGAAACACACAGAGACAAGTATTCAATAGATCTCCCCATGGACAGTAACTTTCCCATGAGTGAAACTGCCTGTGGCCCTCTCCCATTGGGTTGAAGATACAAGGGGAGGGGCCTCCAGAATGTTGTGAATGAATATACCACAAAATAGTACATGTCCACTACAGTTTTTATTTGGATATAACTAAATTGTATATAAGTAAGTTTCCTATTTGCATGAGCCATGTCTCTTTCTTAGATTCAAATGGACCATTACACCCTCATTTGTCTGTGGGTGATAAGGGAGTCTATACAGAAATCTAATTATGTTAGCCTGATTTACCTATTACAGTCTAAGAATTCAAATATTTTAACTGTTTAGTGAACACTATAATTTTTAGAAATATTTTTACAACTTTTAATTGTGTCACTTTAGTTGAAAACTGATTTAATCTATGTAGCTACACCCCATGCTCTGCTCTGCTCTGCTCCAATGGGGGAGACAGGGAGAAATGGATAGGAGTGTTACTGACCGCAGTGTTTACTGGTATACATAGGCTTCCTGACACTAGTGGAATTGACCATGTAGAGATCCCATGAGTCTGCAGGCCAAGCTGTGGGTACTGAAGCTGCTGGAATGCTCATGCCTGGCAGAGAAGTTAAGAGTATTTCCAAGAGTGGATGCTGGTGGGCACTTTGTAATTTCATGGAGCCCTCCACTGGGGACTTCAGAATGTTCTCTGTCAGCATAGTTATCAGCACCATTGGTTATGACAATACCCTGTTGGATCCAGGCAAGGCCTTCTCCATTTTCTTCACTTTGCTAGGGTTACCATTTACCATGCTGGTGTTGACAGACACACCCCACTGCCTAGCCTCATTGTTGATTTGCACCCCAATGGGCAAAAGAATTGGGAACTCTCCAAGGTACCTGTCCATGGACCCTTGTCATGGTCCTAGACCCCAAACCTTCCAGAGTGTGGATGATCTCCAGGGCCTGACTGAGCTCTTTCTATTGCCTGAAAAGTTCCTGGCTGAGGATGATAAAATGATTATTCACATATCCTGGATCTTAGAGTTCAGCCCACTCACAATAAGCTCAACTCATAGACTATGCTACCAACATCCCCCTACTCACCTTCCTTCAACCCTACCTTGGGGGTTGGTATAGGCTTAGAGCAGGATTGGGCCCCCTTTGATCCCTGACATAACTGTCCCCTGAATCCAACCCTTGAATCTTGCTGCCCCTTGAATCTAGATAATATTACATGTATTTCTTTTTGTGTACTTCAAAGTAATTTTTTGACTCATGTAAGCTGTAACGTCATTAATACTCCCTGTTTCTTGCTTCTAAGTTATAGCTAATTAACTCCAAATCTAAGCTTTAGGAAAAGGATACATTCATTTCTGGCCCCTGGGGAGTTATGATTTACTCAATTTTTAGGGGAATTGCAATTTTTTAAATTAATCTTTACCAAAGTTTTAACTGCTTTACTGATGGCATTTTTCCCATTTTTATTTTGAGCCATTTTTTAGCAGCTTCTATTTCTCTATGTCTTCTCATAGAGCATAACATTCATTATTTATATGATGCCCTGTATAAGACATCATATGTAAAAACTGATGAAGATAAATACAAGGGCAAAGAAGGCATTTGTCCTCAAAGAGTTTGTGGCCTAAAGAGGGACACATGTCCCTTCCTCTGAACACACACACACACACACACACACACACACACACATACACAATATGCATAAGAATACAAGTGCCAAAAAGCATAAACAAAGACATAACTTTTAATCCAAACTTAAAAATAATCCCTGACATATGTGTAGTGTTTATATTTCCCATGCATTTTCACATACTTCATCTTATTTGATCTCCATAAAATACTTGCTAAAACGTTTATTAATGTGTGAGGTAGATACAAGCAATGTAAAAATACTTGCCATTATTCTCTCTTATCTATCCAGTGTAGGATACTGTAGTTGATAAAGGCCCCAAAAGACATGCTACAGAAAGGAATAGTTTTCTTCTTTGACAGCATAAAGGTCATATAGAAACCATCTTCTCATTAATTTTGACACTTATTTTTAATCCATTCACATTTTCTGCTAATACTACCTCGTATTAAAAAGAATCAGAAATTTAGAGTGGAAAGAGATCTTAGAATGGCCACCTAATCACGCTCTTTCATTTTAAAGATCGTGAAACTGAAGGTCAGAAAAATAAAATAACTTGCCTATGATTACTCAGCTAGCAGGTGTTAAAGACAGCATCTGAACCCAAGTCTTTCTGATTCCAAGTCCAGCACTCTATACATTATGCCTTTCAACCTTAAAACTGAGGATGGGAGAAGAGAGAGAGAGAGAGAGAGAGAGAGAGAGAGAGAGAGAGAGAGAGAGAGAGAGAGGAGAGGGAGGGAGGGAGGGAGGGAGAGAATCATGAGGATAATAAAAACACTGAAGGAAATCAAGGAATAGCTAACTATATTAAAGAAGGAACAAGATAAGATGATATTACAACTCAATCACTTAGATACATTTATGGAAAATATAAATAAAACAATGGATTCACTAAGGAATAGAATTGTTTAATAAAAGGGACAGAACAAATTGCAAAATATTTTTAAAACCTATATAACCAGAAGAATGCTTGAAAACTTTAAAATAAATTGTGATGTAACTAGAAAGCAGAGCTTGTAGAAATAACCTAATAATTACTTCCCTCACTAAAGAAAATAAGCTGGGCAGCTAGGTGGCACAGTGGATAGAGCACCAGCCTTGAAGTCAGGAGTACCTGAGTTCAAATCTGACCTCAGATCAAACACTTAACACTTACTAGGTGTGTGACTCTGGGCAAGTTACTTAACCCTAATTGCCTAAAAATTAATTTTAAAAAATTTTTAAAAAAAGAAAATAAGAAATAAGCAACCTGACCACCATATTTCAGTTAATGGTATAAGAAAATTTTCCAGAATTATGGAAACTAATGAGCAGATGGCAGCTCAAAAAGTTCCACAGAATACCAACAGAGATAAATTCCAAATTTAACTCACTCAGATTCACTGTCATCATACTCTAACGCTATAATGGCAAGAAACGTATTTTAGAAATAAGTAAGACAAGAAGAAAAATATCACATATTGAATAACATTCATTCAAATATCCACCCAAGATAGCAAACAGAAAAGGCTAGAATTCACTATTGAAAATAAAAGACAATTAGGATTCACTCCAAAATCTGCTTCCCAGCTCAACTGAATATAGTTTTCAAACTTAAAATATACTTATTTAGTATGCCACAAAGTTCCAAGAATTTCAAGTCTTTGTAGTACCATTGATTTAAAAACAAACAAAAAGTAAAACTAAGATAAATTGCTAAGGTAAAGCTTGAGGAAATTTTGTAACTATGAATTACTAATTAATTATTGCCTCAGCTTAAATTCAAAATAGAAATCTCAATGCACAGTACTGTTAGCAGCTACCTATATGTAATAAATATGAGGCACATCAAAATAACAGTAGTTTTTATTATTTAATTGACAGTAATTTTACTATTTTTATTATTTAATAGTAGGTTGTTTGTTTTTTTTTTTAATTTTAAGCCCATGGAGAAGAAAACAAGGTATGTTCTCATGAATAACAGCTGGTGGACAAAAGTGGAATAGGAGAGAGAATGAATAAATAATGTAAAGAGGAATCATTTGAGTATGAACATGACAGATGAAGATTAAAGTAGGAAGAGAGAGAAAAGAGCATGGGTAATTTCAAAACAACATTCTTATCCAAGACAGAGGAAGTATGGGTAAATATTGTTTCTCAAAAAGTATTAATCATTAGAGGGAAAAGGACTCACATGTACAAAAATATTTATAGCAGCTCTTTTTGTGGTGGCAAAGAATTGGAAATTGAGAGATGTCCATCAATTGAGGAATGGCTGAACAAGTTGTGGTATATGAATGTAATGGAATACTATTGTTCCATAAGAAATGGTGAGCAGCTGGGCTTCAGAAAAACCTGGAAAGACTTGCATGAACTGATGCTGAGTGAAGTGAGTAGAACCAGGAGAACACTGTACACAGTAACAGCAATATTTTATAATGATCAACTCTAAATGACTTAGCTACTCTCAGTAATACATTGATCTAAGACAATTCCAAAGGACTCATGTAGAAAAAAATGCTATACACCTCCAGAGAAAGAATTGATGGAGTCTGAATGCAGATAGAAGCATGCTTTTTTTTACTTTATTTTTCTTGTGTTTTTTTTTAATCTGTATTTTCTTTCATAACATGACTAATATGGAAATGTTTTTCATAACACATATTTATAACTTCTATCAAATTGCTTGCCTTCTCAATGAGGAAGGTAGGGAGAGAGGGAGGGAGAGAATTTGGAATTCAATTTTTTTTAAAGAAATAAATGTTTTTTTAAAATTTATATGTAATTGCAAAAAAATTAAATATTTGAAAAAAATTTTAAAAGATAATATATAATTAAACTACCCAAAAGTAAAGATTTAAAAAAATTGTAAAACCCTTACTATGTGCCAAGACTGTGTTTAGGCATTGGAGATACAAATAAAAACAGAAAGAATAAAAAATAATAATAAAACTAGTCCCTGTTCTCAAAGGAGTTTACATTCTCATAGATGTAGATAACACATGGTAGTGTCTAGGAAGAATATCTTGGTTTAGGAAGTTAAAGGGATGGTGAGTGGAAACATAGTAGAGTAGATTGATATGCCCTTTGCAACATTAGAAAGCAGTATTGATTTGATTCCAAAGCTGAAAAGCAAGGGAGGGAATGGACTGGTATGGAAGGTATACATACAGTACCAAGATAGTTGATGGTAAAATGGTGGAGGAGTAAAATGAACAATGTCTGGAGCAGCCAGCCTGATATAATGGGCCACATGTGAAGTATTCACTGCTATTGGGCTCCCAGGCATAATAGTAGAAATTTTATATGGTCTTTAGTGTCAGTGTGTACACATGAAAAGATTAGGATTATGTTGGTATGAGTGAAACAAGGTATAGCATACTCTTTTTTGACAAACCGAAGAGTATAATAATGATAGAGGAAAAATGAAATGCAATTATTTTTAAGAAAATAAACAGATGGGATTTTCAGATTTTAAAAAAGATATACAGAATGTATTTTTAAGAAAAACATAACAACAAAAAAGAGAAAGACATATACAAATTTAAAATGAGAGAATGTGTTAAAATTTACTATATTCCAGATGGATCCAGAAAATCAATTTATAATCATAAAAATAAAAGTTCAATTCAAATAATAAAGCAACAATAGAAATAAATATGGGTACAGTATCATGCTTAATTGTGATTATGAGTAAGCCACTTAAAATTGTAATACCACCCAAATTAATTTATAATTTCATTGCAGCATAAAATGAAATGTCAAATGGATCATATAAATTGGTCTATAAGGGATGTAAGAAGCTATCTAGTCCAATTCTTCATTTTACAGATTAGTAAGTGGATGCCCATGTAGGTTTGGTGGCTTGCCCAAGGCCATATAGGTACTATGCTTCACGGGTGAAATTTAAAGCGAATTTCTCTTATATCTTTGAATCCAGGTAACTCTCACATCTTATGTTATGAGTTGTTCTTTTCACTACACTAGGAATACTTTACAAAAATTACATAAAATAATGATCAAATAAACATAGAAAAAAATGAAGATTACCAAGAAAAACCCTTGGGAATAGAGACAGAAGGATGACTTGTACTTCTTGATCTAAAATAATACTCTAAACAAAGCAATCACCAAAACTATCTTACGATGGATTTTTTTAAAATAGAAAAACAGATCAGTGGAATAGATTAGATAATTTGATCTAAGACAAAATATCTGTTCAGTAAACAAAAGGACACCAATCATTTGAGTAAGGAATCACTACTTGACAAAATCTGCTGGGAAAACTGAAACATTGTCCAGGAGAAACTAAGCTTAGACCAAGGTCACATACCATATATTATGAGCTCCAATTTGTTATATGACATAAATATAAAAGATCATATCATAAAAATTAGGTAAGGGAAGGAGATGCCTTTCACAATTGTGCATTTAAAGGAGTTTGGGGCTAAGTAAGGGATAAAAAGGACCACAGGAGATAAAAAGGACAATTTTTTATTACAAACTTAAAATGCTTTTGCACAAACAAGATCAATGAAGTCAGACTTAAAAAAAACTGTTACTTGAGAAAAATCTTTGCAGCAAATATCTTTGATAAATGTCTGATATCCAAGATATATAAGGAATTGATATAATTACACAAGAAGAGCCATTCCCCAATAGGCAAGTGGTCAAAGGATATGAATGGACCATATTCAAAAGAAGAAATGCAAACCATCAACAATTAAATGATTTTTAAAATTCCAGATTACCAATAATAAAGGAAATGTAAATTAAACCAACTTTTCATCTCATTCCAATTAGATTTCCAAAGAGGAAAAAAAATACATATTAGAGGGGCTATGAGGACAAGCACATGAGTGTACTACTATTGTTGGACCTGTACAATACTTCAACTATTCTGGGAAGTAATTTGGAATTATATTCAAAAAGTCATTAACTGTATCTACCTATTACACAACAATGCCCCTACTAAGCTTCTGGCCCCAAAAGATCAAAGACAAAGAAAGAAAGTATATTACAAAAAAAGTTTATAGCAACACTTTTTATTATAACAATGGAAAACAGAGTGGGTACCCATCAATTGAGGAAGAGCTGAACAAATTATGGTATATGAATATATGGAATATAATGGAATATTGTTGACAAAAGGCCAGGTAAAAATTCATTACCCTTTAACCAACCTTCAGGTGATAAAAAGAATTGTTCAAAAATTGCTTTCCTCACATCCACCCTCTGAGGCAATAGTGCAAATATTATTTTAGCCATTTTACATAATGAGTATAATAATATAAAAGACATCTGTGTAGGTCTTTAATTTCCCATAATGCATGATTGCCCATGAGCCCATAGCTTGGTGAAATCATTAGAAAAAGCCTCTGATTGGTAAGTAGTTTCTAGAAGAAGAAACTGTTAAAAAAAAAAAGATACTTCAGGACTTCAGGGGTGAGTAAATAGGAATGGCAAAATGGCAAACTATGGTCAGAAGAGAAAGAGGATAATTACATGGAGAGGTGGTCATGACCTTCTGAACCTTGGGATTCTATCAGGACCATGATGACGATAACTCCAGAGCCGAGGAAATCTTCCAGTTATTTTTCAGCCTGACCCAAGGGAAACCTAGGGAGGAAAAAAAAAACTCCCATAAACCACATTATACTCTAAGTGTCCATTTCCAGACTGTGCTGAAAGGAGACTATGCTAAGGAGTTAGAGCAACTGAAAGGAAATTGTGTTATAATTCCCCCAGAGATATAGATAATTATCACCCCTTTTGTATTTGGGAATAATGAGTGTTCTACCATTTGATTCACTTCCTTGTTATTTTGGTTGTTTCATGTCTTAATTAAATGTTGTTGCTATTGGATTTATTTGTCTCTGGAATGCCTATCAAAAAAAAGTGACATGGGTGGTTGCTTGGACCATGGCTTGGGAATCCTGCCAAGAGGGTGCAGCTGAATGAACCTGGAGATCACTGAGGTAAGGCAGCTAGAGCATCTGCTACATACAGGTGAGGAGATTCTTTGAAGTCAAACAACTAATTTGTAATAAGACTAAGGTTAGGACCTCATTCTTCCTACTCTAGGCTAGAGCCATCTCTGTTTCAGTTCAGTTCAATTCAATAAGAATTACATAAATGCCTACTGTTTGTAAAGCTTGCCACCAGACGAGCATTGGCAAATACCAGGCACCAGCTAAACTAACCCAAGTTCTCCAACTCCAAAGACAGTGCTTCTCCACTGTACCAGGAGATCTTTATTCATACAATACATATGACTGCAGAACACAGTTTAGAACCACATGTACTCTCAGGTTCCTTTCAGCCCCAACTTTCTATAGTTCTAGGGTATACAGATGCGTGGAGAGAATGCTTATTTACCACGAAGGCTCAAACCAAGCTAACCAATGATGAAAAAGGTGACATCTCTGAGAACATTCTTAGTAGTACCATAGGAGATGATCCTTGGAAAGCCAAGGAGATGCCTTAGAAGGCAAAAGACCTAGCTTTCTTATTTTGGCTCTTCCTCCATCTTACAAACAGAATTGATGCCTCTTTATAGATCTCCACCCTCTCCTTTCTTCCTGGCTCCTCTGGGGAGCTTTCCAATCTTATCTGCTCCATCCCCCAGGCAGCACACTCAGCAAGTGGAGAAACTGGTTCTTCCTGTTACTTCTTGTGGCACCCAGGGCTTTGTTCTTGGCCCCTCACAATATTCCCTAGCAAAGAGGGGTAGCAATTATCTCACTTACCACTTTCTATTAAAAGAAACCAGCCCCACAGAAAGGTTAAGGGAGAAGGTGAAAGTCAGGATTAAAGGAGTGACAAAGAACGAATCAAAAACTCTGGGCCAGAGGACTGAACACAGCTTCCTACGCCACTGTTCAGTCAGTCAACAAACATTTATTCAATGTTTACTCTGGGCCAGGCACTGTGCTAAGCACTGTGAACATGAAAAAAGTTAAAAACCACTGGGATGATCAGAAACAGAGACTTCTGAGACTGAAAGGGATTTTTGAAGATCATTTCAGCCATCCCCCAGCCCTCAGAGCCAGAACAGTCAACACATCAGGCTGAAAGTCTATTCTGTTTTTGAAGTCATATACAAAGGAAAATCTACCACTTCTTTCAGCAAAATGTTTGAGCTTTCAGTACCGAATATCTACAGTATTATCACTGAATGGGGGGGGGAAGTGTATTCTGGGAGAATAGTTTTTAAAAGGACCCCATTTTACATAGAAAAGGAGGGAAAGTTCTACATCCTTCCAGATCAAGGCAGCAAGGCTGCAGTTTGGGCAAGGCTTTACCCAATTATTCCCATCTCAGTGGCATTAGGATTAGAAGGAAAATCTTCTAAAAGTTCAAAAGTACATTTTCCTGCTCCCAGATAAAATTACGTTAAACCTCTTTTGCTTTGGGAAAAGCAGTTCTCACACTCCACTCTCAATATCAGGGTAACTGATTTTCAGAGACCTTGAAACAGGATGAGCCTTGGCTGGTAAGGTTGGATGGTTTCTGGGGTAAAAGGTGCTTATAACTGGGTTTCAATTAACCCCTTGCAGAAATAATGATAATTTCCACTTTAAGAATTTTCAAAGCTCTTTCTTCACAACAGCCCTGTGAAGGAAGCAGCAAAGTACTCCCATTTCTCAGATGAAGAAACTGAAGTTCTCAGAGGTTAAATGATGTGCCCATATGGTGTTACAGAGCCAGTCAGTGTCTAAAGCAGGATCTAAACCTGTGACTCAAGTGACTCTTCGGGAATTCTTAACCTGTGGTCCCTGAACTTGGGTGTGTATTTGTTTTTTTGTTGTTGCTGTTTGTTTTTTAAATAATTCAATAATTGCATTTTTTGGTGAGGCATTCAGAGTTAAGTGACTTGCCCAGGGTCACACAGCTAGTAAGTGTCAAGTGTCTAAGGCTGAATTTGAACTCAGGTCCTCCTGACTCCAGGGTCAGTGCTCTATCCACTGTGCCACCTAGCTGCCCCTTAATAGTTCAATAATTCCATTTACTATAATTGATTTCCTTTATAATCTTACATATTTTATTTTCTGCATTTTAAAAGCCTTATTCCGAGAAGGCTTCTAGATGGATAAAGTAGTCTATGATACAAGATGGGTTATGAGACTTTGTGTTCATAAATAGTCTCTCTCCACTGCACAGCAGCTGATAGCATAGTGGATAAACAACTGGGCCTGAAGTCAGAAAAACCTGAATTCAAATCCATCCTCAGATGATTACTGCGTCACCTTGGGCAAGTCACTCAATCTGTATTTGCCACAGCTTCCTAAAATGTAAAACGGGGATAAGAACAGTATCTACCTTGTTAAGGGGGTGTAAGGATCAGCTAAGACAACTTTTGTAAAAGCACTTAGCACAGTGTCTGGCAAACAGTAGGTGTTATATAAATACTTGTCCCCTTCCTTTGCCTGCCATAGGCTGTTTTACTGAGAACTTTGTGCCACACTCCTGGGGTTCTATGATTTGAGGGACAAAAGTCACACTATGCTTGCAGGCACAACCATACCTTCCTCTAGTACATACCTACATATACACATACATACATACATACATACATACACATTTTAAAATAGTCAGCTAGTGTGGCTGGCTGGGTGGATGTGTCCTTCCCTTCACTCTACCCCCTTCCCTAAAGTAAGCAAGTTGGAAATTTTCCTTCCTGGTTCCTGTCTCTCTTAAGAAGGAGGTGTGGAACTGTGGTACCCAAAGGGTGTTGGTGCTAGGGTTAAGTGCTGGTGTGACCTGTGCACCTGGAGATGCCTACCTTTGACCTTCAGACTGCTGAGGCCCCTTGACAAGAGCTGCTAGAGGTCACAGACAAGAAGAGTGGACAAGACAGGCAGCTGCTGATTCTGCTACTACTCCTGGTTGGATTTTGTTATTTAGGAAGTCCTTGGACCACACTTCGAGAACCACTGGGGCAGAGAACAGCAGGATAGTCCTGTAGTCAGGGAAATCTACATGGTAGACTGGACTCTCACCTCCAATGCTAATTAGCTGTGTGTCTAGCACATCTTCCTGGCAAATGGTAGGCACTGGATTGGACAAGTCATTTGACATCTCTGAGTCTCACTTTCCTCATCCATAAAAGGGGAATAATGATGCTTTCACTGACCTACTCATAGGATTGTAAGGAAAAAACTTTGTAAGCTTTAACACGCTATGGAAAGGTGATTATTATGACTATTTGTAGGACTTTTGTGCCTCAGCCTAATTAGCTTTGTGTATAGAACTTTGCCAAGTTACTTATTCAAAATCTGCCTTGGAGCCTTTGAGAACAGAAAAGGGGCCCCTCTTTCATCTTTTGTCATTTGTGGTTAGAAAGTGGAAACCTGCACCCAGGGGACCCAGACAGAAAATCCAGCATATCAATTTCTTATTGCTAGAAGTGTTATAAGAGGTCAACATATCCAGTCCTTTGCCTCCCAGCACCACTCTCCCTAAAACATTGCAGACATACAGGAATCCATTCCATTTCTGAAGACCTCTTGACCTCTAGTCACCAAGTCTAGGAACTCACTTCCTTGATCTTTATAGAGTTTTCAAGTGAGAGGCTACTTTAGGGATCAGTTAGTCCAAACCCTCACTTTACAGATTTGGAAACTGTAGCCCAAAGAGAAGTGACTTCCCAAGGTCACCCAGCTCATCGGGAGCAAAGCCAGGACAAAACCTCAAGACTCCCAGTCCAGTAATTTCTTTTACTCTTGAGTAAGTCACAACCTCTCTGGGTCTCAATTTCTTTACCTAAAAAATGAAAAGGCTGAACGAGATGGCCCTTCACATCCTTCCAACTCTAAATCTGTTACTCTACAACTTTCTCATGCTGTTGTGATGGCTACTCTAAGCCCATTCTACTATCATGCCATTCTACACCTAGAGATTTGATCTCTCCTTAAAATTTTGTGGTAAGAATTGAACTGGATTCTTAGGCTACAAGGGACCTGTAAACAGTATATTCCCCTCAAGGCATCCCAGAAAGAGAGAGATGGAGGATTTCTTTAAGATCCTCAAAGCAAGTATCTTTATTTAAAAATATTCTCCAACATAAGAGAAGGCCCACGCTAGTCAGTCTAAGTCTAGCGGTAAGATCTAAAAGATCCTGAGAGACCCACTTCCCCCAATAGCCACTGGCCTCTGGCCATGGTGTCTGAAGTTACACCACTCCCGATCCATTCCTTTGAGTCAAAGCTTAATATCTAGGAGGCTCTATTGACATTCCTATTTGATGTGGGAGAGAGAAACACATTAACCCACCATCTCTTGTTAACATTTTGGCATAAATTATTTTATCAGATGGGCTAGCCCTAACTCTGAGGGGAATAGGATACCTGCTGAGATATGGCCCTTGAAGATCCTCTTTGATGGCAAATGCATAAGTAGGAAGAAAAGTTCTAAAGTTCTGCAGACTGGCTTAGAAGGGCAGCATGCTGGTGGGAGACGAGGGGCAGCCAAGGGGCTCCAGGAAGGTACTGGCTCCCCAGGCACAGAAAGGAGAGATAGAGAAGTACTTGAGGTGAACTTTACCTTCCTCATAATTTTTTCTAGGTTCTGTTTGATCTCACTAATAGCAGTATCTACTGCCCCAAGAGCTGTTCATTCCCACCCCTGCCCTCAACAGATTTGGAAATGTTTGCTTTGTCAGTAAAGTCTATTTTTATAGTTTGCCACCCTTGTCCTATCCAGGCATAAATATGCCCCACTATGCAAGTAAGGAGAACCTCAGTGTACTCTGTCCTTAAATGTTTTGGAAGGGTAGTGGGAGGTGGGGTAGGGGCAGACAGCCAAGGTAAATGTAGGAGGCAATAAGTTCAGCACCTTGCTTTCTGAATCAGCCCAGTTCCTGGGTTATGAGGTAATCCTGCATAATCACCCTTGCTTCATCCAGGAGTAGGGCTTACTTGGGGGCTCCTTACTTCCTTCTGGAAGACCCTGTATCCTGCTGGGTCCAAGGTTTCCCATGCCTGTCTGATAAACAGCAAATGGTAGATCTCAAGACATGGATTCTAAAGTAATAAAGCTATTTTGTGCATGTGACTTGTGGAATCCACCTCATCCCTTTAAAAGCAGATCATGTCATAAATGATCTCTGCCCTACCTAGGATTAGGAATTCACAGTCTTGACATCCTACCACTACTTTTGCTAATTCTATGACCTCTTGGGTTCTGGATCCTGCTTTTACTAAACTGCAATATCTGCCTGCATTTCAATGTTTTAGCTGCTTTCTCTGGATCTGACCCATTTTCCAGTCTACAGCTTGGACATCTACTCAACGCTGCCTGCCAACCTGGACTCCCATACCGGCCTCTCTTGGACAGCCATGTCCTTTCATCACCCCTATCCCAACATCACAACAGAACTCCTGAATAAAGGATCTTATCTACACAGTAGGGAGTAGTGGTATGGTGTCCCCTGAGGCTAAGATAAAGAGGAATTGATTGAAATTGCAGCTAGAAGAATTTGGGGTAGATGGCAAAAGAAATCCCTAATTGTGGGACAGTCAAAAAAAGTTGGGAGTCTCCACAATATGTGATCTAGAAAGCAGGCGAGGGCTTTTTTTCTTGGGTGAGATAAAGAAATATGGTGAATCAAGATCTCAGAATCTCTAAGGAAGAAATTTGAATGAAATTGCCTCAGGAAAGTTTGAAAACCACTTGGCAAATAGAGTTCATATCTTATGTATAGTTTGACTCAGATGATTCCTGAGGGCCCTTCCATCTTTGGGATGGTCATTCTGAGATTGTAATGGAAAAGGAAAGGAAATGAATGAGATAATTCAAGGATTCATTTTTCTGCGTCATATTCAATCACAATCACCCCCAAAACCAAGGTAAAAAGGGGCAGAAAGTAGAGGGTGCTCTTAAGATTGATCCACTGAGTTTAGATATAAGCTACTTAAGGGCAGAAACTGCTTTTTCTTTTTTTCTTGTGTGTGTGTGTGTGTGTGTGTGTGTGTGTGTGTGTGTGTAGCACCAGTTCTTAACTCAGTGTATGCAATAAGCTCTTCATAAATGCTTATTGATTGCTTACCTGTATGAATGAGGAGAAACCTTCATCTTATAATAAGATTACCTAGCAAAGAAGTGGAAGCAAAGTAGACAGCTATCATTTGGGAAATGGCTAAATAAATCGTGGTACAGGAATGCAATGGAATATTACTGTATTAAAAGAAACAGTAAATATAAAGAATATCGACAAGCATGGAGAGACAAATGAACTGATACAAAATGTTGTGAGCAAAACCAGGGAAATTATATCCAATGACTGAAACAATAAAAATGGAAAGAAAACTGCTCAAGATGAAATTGATCATTTTATAATGATCAAGCTTTGGCTTTAGCAAACTTAGTTTTGACCAAGCCAAAGAAGACATAAGAAAATCAACCTCTTTTACTTTGTTGCCAAGGTGGGTATAGAACATTACATATACTGTCAAGGTCAGTTGATATGATGGATACTTTTGCCTTTTCCCTTTCTTTAAAAAAATGTTGCAAAGGAGAGAGATCTATGAAATGTTACAAAAACCATAGATACAAAATAAAATTCAAGTTAAAAAATAGCAAGGCCTCCATACCCAGAGATACAACAAAGACTTCTGCTATAAAGTTGGTCAAGTCAATCTGCTTCTCTCTCTTTGTTTCCCCTCATGTATAAAAATTAAGTAGTGAGGAGGGCTTGCCCTGATGACCTCTGAAGCTCTAGTCTTTTTTATAGAGTGAATCAGAAATCCAAGTGTGGATCTTAGATAGGCCTCAAATTCCCCTAGCCAGGCCACAAGAGAGCCAAGATTAGATCCCAGACATTCTGACTCCCACACACTGTCCATAAGTCCACATTGCCCCTCACTCCACAAAAAAAAAAGAAAGAAAAACACTTGGCCTGATTCCTCTCAGTGAAGTTAGATGTAGAAAGGAGGAGAGAAGTCTATTGAATGGCCTCACTTCACCTCTCCCTCTATTTGCAATAAAATCTATCTGGGACTTGAATCAACTGAGATAGTGGTAGAAAGAGAGGGACCATGACAGGAAGTGTTGGAAAAGACAGTGCCACTTATACAGCACTTGCCTCCACAGTCTCCTTTCACACCATTGTGTTTGAAGTCGATGTAATTAAAAGATGTTGAAGCGGAGAACTTGGGTTTAAATTCCCTTTCTATTACTCACTATTTCTATAATCTTGGACAAAACACTTCTTTTTTTAGACCTTAGTTTCCTCATTGGTAAAATGAGGGATTTGAACTATATCACTTCTAAGGTCCCTTCCAATACTAAAATCAATGATCCTAAGGAGTCCTGCCTGGCTCCCACGGAAAGCAATATTTCTCCATCCCTCCAACCTAGATCTGGTTTCCCTGAACTTGGACAATCCACAAGTCTCATCCCGCTTTGACGCTGATTTATTTGGAAGCATCTGTTGGAGCGTGACTGAAGGGTGTCTCGCCAGTCAAGAGCCCAGCTGTGGCAGATGTTGCTTCGGAATGCCCTCTGTGGTTCACACGCACCTTTCCCTTGCCCCAGTCCCCCCCCGACCTCCTCCCTTCCCTGTCTTGGGAAAGATATCATGACAGCCCAGGCACATCTGTGCAATCCATCAGAATGAGAGTAGAACAAGGTTCCCTGTTCTGGAGCTGGAGGTTGGGGGAGGTCTAGGAAGCAGGAGAAAGTGAAGGAAGCTGACATGGTGAAAGAACACCAGTTGGGAAGACCTGGGTTCTGGTGCTGACTAGGCCATTAGCCTTATGATCCTGGACAAATCACTTGCACTTTCTGGGACCCATTTATCAGAGGATACTATTGTCCACTCAAAAGTTCTCACCTATCCTATCAGAGTCTCATTTTCCTCATCTGTAAAATGGAGATCAATACCATTAGCACATATTTCACAGGGTTGTTGTGAGGAGCTAGTGGGTTAACAGATGCTATGCAAACCTTGAAAAAAATCTTTATAAACACAATAATAATGATAATAATAATAGCTAACATTTCTATAGCACCTACTATAAGCCAGGCCCTATGTTAAATGCTTTACAAATATTATCTCATTTGATCCTCACAAC
Source organism: Phascolarctos cinereus (assembly GCF_003287225.1). NCBI lineage: Eukaryota > Metazoa > Chordata > Mammalia > Diprotodontia > Phascolarctidae > Phascolarctos > Phascolarctos cinereus. Next base: position 69,224,792 of record NW_027556180.1, read on the forward strand.
AACCCTAGGAGATAGGTATTATTATTGTCTTTGTCTTATAGCTGAAGAAACTGAGGCAAGCAGAGGTTAAGGGACTTGCCCAGAGTCATACTGCTAGTAAGTATATGAGGCTGGATTTTAATTCCAGTCTTCTTAATTCCAGGCCCAGTGCTCTATCCACTGCATCACCAAGCAGTCTTATCATTAAGAACATCAATTCTTAATTTTGCATGCATGTGTATGTATGCTGGACTGGGACAGGTACCAAAGAGGAGAAAAGGAGATGGCTCCTAGCACCAAGGATTGAGAAGAACTTGGCCTCAGCTAGACAGGACAAAATAAGCTTCTTAGGACCTGGACTTTTTTCATTCTGTCTGTCTTCTCTGCTCCTAGGAGAGTGCCTTGCATACCTGAGGTGCTTAATAAATGACTATTGGACACACCAAAGAACTCTAAGAAGCCATACCGAAATAGGAAAGCAGACTTTTCCAGTCTCTGTCCAGAGTCCCAGCACTTAATGTCTTGTTGGGATTACAAAATTGTGCAATCAGAATTGAAAATTACTTTAGAGTTGATAAATTCCACAACCATTAAGCACCTTCTATTCTATATGCAATGATATGTGCTAGGTATACAAACACATGCACAATGAAATAGCTCCTGTTCTCAAGAGGTTTGCATTCTACAAGATATTCCCAAATAAGTAAACACATGATGATGATAATGACAGAGAGAGGCAGAGACAGAGAGAGAGAGGCAGAGAAAAAGAGAGAGACAGAAAGAGCAGAGAGAGAGAGAGAGAGAGAGAGAGAGAGAGAGAGAGAGAGAGAGAGAGAGAGATTCTATCAAGTAAAGAAATCAGTGAAGGCATCACAGCAGAGGCAGTCCCTGAGATGAGCCTTGGCAGAAGACAGGTTTTCTTCTGGGGGCAGAGATGAGAAGCTGTGCTTTCTAGGCATGGGGAATAGCTTGCACCAAAGCAAAGAATGAAGATAAGCTATCATCTTCAGGGAACTACTTATAAGACCATTTGTCTGGGAAGCAAAGTAGGTGAGGGACTATAGAAGAAAGGGAGAAATATAACTAAGAATTCAAATGTGGAGGGAGAGCTTTAGAGCCAAAGCTGTGGCATTTGTGTTTTAACCTAGAAGAAATGGAAAATCAGTACAATTTTCAGAACAGCAGAGTAACGTGACCACATCTATGCTTTAGGAAAACTGTATATGATAGATGGATTGGAGAAGGGAAAGAATGCAAGTGGGGGAAACAAGTTAGGAGCCTAGAGCTGGCCTTAAAGCCAGGAAGACATGAGTTCAAGTCTTGACTTTGATACATACTAATTGTGTAACTCTGGGCAAGTCACTTAATTTCTTAGTACTCAAACCAACTGGTCCCAAACTTTTTTGACCTCAGGACCCCCTTACACTTCTAAAATTATTGAGGACCTCAAGGAACTTTTATGTGGGTTACATCCACTGATATTTGTCATCTTAGAAATCAAAATGGAAAAATGTTAAAATATTCATTTTAATACCAATAATATACCTATTATGTATGAAGTGAAAAATATATTTAAATGCAAATAACTATTTGCCAAAAAATTAGTGAGAATAGTATAAAATATTATTTTATGTATTTTTCTAAATTTCTTTAATGTCTGGCTTAATAGGAGATAGACTAATTTTCATATCTGCTTTCTGCATCCAATTTTGTTTCGGTTGAACTATATAATGAAAATCCATTCTCACATAGATATACAGTTGGAAAATGAGGAATATTTTAATAGGCAAATAATTTCTCTATTTTACTATGAAAATAGTTTTGACTTTGTGACCTCATGAAAAGATTTTGTGAGCCTCCAGGGGTCCATGGATTATGCTTTGAGAACTGTAGCTCTAGGCTATTCTCAAAGACTATACATTGCAGACACCAGCTGTGTGACCCTGGGCAAATCATTTAATGCTGTTTGCCTCAGTGTCCTTAATTGTAAAGTGAGCTGGAGAAGAAAATGGCAAACCACTCCAGTATCTCTGCCAAGAAAACCCCAAATGGGGTTTGAAGAGGCAGACATGACTGAACAACAACAACAAACTTTGCAGGGAAGGTGCCCACCTGTATTGATAGAGTTTCTTCATGTGAGAACTCCCAGCACCAATAAAACCATAGGCCCAAGCCCTATCTTCTAACCAAATCCAATAGTGAAGGTGATGAGGGCCTAAAATAGTTTAGCAGCTAAACGAATTTTAAAAAAAGGTTCATGAAATACTGTTCATGTAAAATTATCAAGACCTGGCAATTGATTAGATACAGGGGGAGGAGAGGGAGGAGAAAGAATCAAGGCTGTCTCTGAAATTCAATCTTGCATTATTGGGGGGGGTGCATTATTGTGCCCTCAACATAAAACTAGGAGCCAGGTACTTCCATTCTGCTATTTCAAATGGTCCTGGCTGATATGAGAGACATCGTGAAGACTGTCTTCCCTTTTGCTTCCCACACTGTCCCTGCATTCTCCTTCCAGCAGATTTGTACTCAAGGCAATTATCCTCTCATTCTTCTAGTGCTTTCTAATTATGTCCCTGCTTGAAGAGGAATCACAGGGCTGAACTGAATTTGATTCAGCTGGCACTTATTAAATACCTACTATGTGCTAAGGGTTAAGTATATGAAATCAAAAACAAAATGGCCTCCTACCTCAAGAAGCTGATATTCTCCTGTGGAAAAATGACATGTACACAGATGATGATGATGATGATGATGATGATGATGATAATAATAATAATAATAATAATAATAATAATAATAATAATAATAGCTAGCATCTACATAACATCTTAAGATTTATGAAGTGATTTAAAAATTTTATCTCATTTTATTTTCATAATAACCCAGGAAGTAGGTATTATTGGCATTCATTTTACAGGTAAGAAAACTGATGCAGGCAAAAGTTAAGTGACTTGCCCAGAGTCACACAGTCAGATCTTCCTGACTCTAAGCCTGATAAATACAAAATATAGACAAGTTAATTGGGGATGGGGGTGGGAGGGACAACTCATGGGATCAGAACAAGTTTCCTGTAGGAAGTGGTACCTCAGCTGAGTCTTAAAGAGGGCTAAGGATTTTTATAACGATGGGGGACAGACTGTAAAGACACAGAGACAAAAGACAGAATGTTGCATTCAGGAAACAGCAAGTAAGTCATCTTGGCTGGCAATGCAAAGTGTGTGTTATGGAGTAATGTAAAATTAGTTTGGAAAAATGGATTGGAGCCAGGCTCTGTGATGAGTTTTATACGACAAAAAGAATGTCTATTTTATCCTGGAAGCAATCGATAGCTTCCTTGACTTCTTGAGCCAGAGAATGGTATGGTCAGACTTTAAGAAATATAAATTTGGTATCTATGGGGGAGATAGATTGCAGGAGAATGGGATTTAGGGGGACCAAATTGGAGAGCATGACCATCATTCAGAGGCACCATGAGGAAAGCCTGAACCAAAATAAAATGACTGTGAATGGAGAAAAAGGGACCAGAAATAAGTGATGTGGGTGGGAGTAGAATCCACAATCTACCAATCTGCTCAGCAACTGATTGATTATAGAGAGTCAGGGAGATTGCAAAGGAGGGTGTGATCTGGGTGATTGAAAGGATGGTGGTGTCTTCAACAGAAATAAGGAAGGGAAGAAGACAGCTGGGCTTATAGGGGAAGATAATGAGTTCTGTTTGGGGAATGTCACCTTTAATGTGTTTATGGCATTTGGGGCCTTATTTTTCAAAAGGGAAACTCATTCCCTGTGAAGTGAAGGAACATAGGAGTATTGGATTGAGAAATAGAAGGAATCCTAGCGCTAATCCAGCCCCAAACTTCCATTTTACAGATGGGAAAACTGAGGTTCAGAGAGGTTCTGACTTGCCCTGTTACGTACTTAGTAAGTAGTAGAATCAGGAGTCAGGTGTCAAGTCTCCAAATCTAGTGGTCTCTCCATTAGACCATATTGCCTCTCGGCCTCCTCAACCTGAGACAGAGAAGTATCACACTGACCTGAGAATATGTGTAGTAACAGCTTCAGAAAGGGTCAGAGTGTCCCTGAAAGGGAATGAGTGGCGTGCCTCCATGGCCTTCCCTGAACGTGGGATGCCCACACAGGAAGAGATGGATGCCATGTTGCTTGCATTGGCAATGTGCCTGCTAGGAAGCACCCCAACTTGACCTGGGTGACAAAAGTGTATTGAGAAAGATGGATAAGTGAGTGTACATTGTGACAACCTTATCCGGCCTTGCAGCATTGCCCAAGCATTGCCTCTTACCCTTTCCTCCCTCCCTCTGCCATCCTACTTCCTGAGGATAGCAATGGGATTGGAGCAGGGTTGTCCTGACACTTTGGCTCCAGAATTGGAATTGGAACACCAGGCAGGTCATTACAGTAAGTGCCAGGATTTCATTCATGAACCTCAACTTGCCTCACCAGGGAGACCAAGCAAGAGTTAGAATGGATGGGTCTACATGCATCAATTAAGGCAGCAATTATCTGCAAATTGGATGGAATACATATGCCAATGACATACTGCTACTTGAAATTAACAGCTTGGGCATCATTTTTTGTAATGCCCAAATGGACACATTGTACACCTGCCAGCCTCAGCTAGGGGCTGTGGCCCATAGGGAGCCCATCTGTTCTAGGATGAAGTCCAGAAAGCCAGTAAAGTCATTATCCCATAGGACTGCAGCAACTCCTTTATCCCAGCATCCTAGGATTCTTGTAAGAAAAATCACAAAGGCTTATATTGATATAGTTCTTTCCCAACAATGACCAGCTTTAAATCTCTGCTCTCACAAACTCTGAAAGGTACACTGAGCAAGTAGCATTGGCCCCATTTTTCTGGTGGAGGAAATAGAGGCACAAAGAGGAGCAATGTTTCACCTACAGTCACAGTAAATAGTGGAGCTTAGATTCAAAAATGAAAACAATTCAGCTCTTAAGGACCTTGCATTGACTTGAGGCAGGGGGTTGGAGGTGGGGATACTCTATATACACAAGAAAGTCCTTATAAAATGGCACAAGGAGGAAGAGAGTATTGATGATAAGAGACTTAGAAAGGCCTTCCCATAGAAGGAGAGAGCTAAGCTGAGGCTTGATGAAAGTTAAAGATTCCAAGAAGTGTTTGCTGAGAAGGCTGTGCATTCCAAGCACAGGGGACAGGCAGCTTAGAGAAGGCAGGGATATGGTTGGGGGGGGAGTTGGAATCCTGAGTATAGGGAACATCAGGTGGAGTGGGCTACTGTAGAGTATATGAAAGGTAGCACTGTGAAACATCCCAATTCTGACACATCGATTTAGGGCAATTAGGTGGCACAGTGGATAAAGTATCAGGCCTGAAGTCTGGAAAACTAATCTTTGAGAGTTCAAATTTGGCCTCAGGCATAAATTAGCTGTATGACTCTAGACAAATCACTTCACCATGTTTGCCTTAGTTTCTTCATCTGTAGAATGAACTGGAGAAGGAAATGAACCCCAGTATACTTCCCAAATGATGCCACAGAGAGTCAGACATGTCTGAAAAAGACAGAAATCTGTGAAATAAGCCTGGAAAGGCAGACTAGAGCCAGAGGGGCTGTTGCCTAGATCTGAGAAAGTTCCACCAAATCACTTTCAAAAACGCATTTGCTTGGAAAATTCAAGTACTATACTGGGTACTGAGCACTGTGCTATGGGATGGGAGAGATACTGGATTTAGCTTAAAATACAATTGCAGAACAAATTGCTATGTGAGATCCAAAAGGGATGCTCTAATAGGTACCCACTAGAGGGATGGGGAAGACTCTGGAACTGGGCATTTGAGTTGGGCTTTAAAAAGAAATGGTTAGGAATTAAACAGATGAAGAGGAAGAGGGAGGGCAAACCAGATAGAGAGAAAGGGGTGAGTTAAGAAAAAACTTGATATGTTAAGGGGACAGAATTATACTCATATACATGCATATTATCTCCCCTATTAAAATATATGCTCCTTGAAAGTAAGGACTGCTGCACACACTTTTTAAAAAAATTTCCAATTCTTGGCACAGTGCCTAACATATAGTAGATGCGTAATAAATACTGACTGGTTGATGGATTGGCTTAGGGGAAATTCTCCAAATAATCCAAGCAGACCAACACCCAATTCACTTTCAAAGATAAGAAAAGGCACCCTCTTCCTCATTTCATCCTGAGCTTCTTTTGTTATTTCCCATCTCCCTGTGCCCCCCACCATGCCCCCTGCACTTTGATTCTGCTCTACAACATAGTGAAAGTTTACCACATAGACACATAGTCCCATTCAAATCTCTCACAGAGAGAGCACTAAAGACAAGGGGAAGAGAATCCTTTTTTTTTTAGAGACTGATTCTCGATTTCTCTCATGTCAGCAAAAGCCAGTTGTCACGTCTGAGCTAAGTAATGACCAGTTCCCAAGGAAGAAAAAGAAAATGCTTAGCTTATCTCTTGTCTCACATAGCACTGAGCCCAGAAAGAATACCTGGCAGGCACATCTGGCCCCCTACACCAATAGCCTTCTCAAATAGTCATGGTACAACATACTGTACTGGCTTTATGAATCTTAATTCCTACTCAATATGAAGACTCACTGGGTCCACTTGGGAAAATCAGTTAATTCTTTTGACCCTCAATTTCTCCTTCAACACAATGGGAAGGCTCTTCTCTGCCATCCCACACACACACTGAACAACAAAGGGTCCCTGTGAAAACACAAAACTGTAGTCTTCAAAAAATGATTTCAAAAAAATCCAAGGAAAAGGTATCTATAATAAGATAAGGTAACTTTACTTTTATGATTACTATTGACAAATACAAAGACATATTGTTTTAGGGTGCCTCTGCTGATTCGGATCCAATTTTGTCCCTTCCCTGCATAGCTACCAAGGAAGCTTTGTGACCTTGATATAGACACACTTAACCATTCTGGTTTTCCCAGAAGGCTTAGAAATTCTCCCCTTATCTCTTTGCTAGGATAAAGAAACTGGGGGCTGAGGAGGAAGGAGAAAATGATTTTCAGGTTTTTTTTTTCTTTGCAGGAGAGGAGCTACTGAAAAGATATGGGTAGAGATGGGAGCCAGGAGAAGAGGGACAGCCATGTGAGTTGGCACCATGGGCAGACCTCCTTGGAGCCCACTAGTCCTGTCTAGCTCATTACACCAATTAATTTGCTATCTGTTCAGGGACAGATAACACTGGGAGGCTGAGAAGGGTAATTATAGAATGCATGGTGGCAGGGAGGAGGGGGGGGGAATGTTGGTGCAACTGGGAACTGAATGAAAGGCCTAGACCAATGACTAAAACACATAAGTATTTTTTAAAAAAAAAATATGTATTAGTTAATAGGGTTTCAGATAGTGCCCAGGAAGGGAGGGAAAGTCACCCCTCAGAACCACCCCCATACACTTACGTGGATCCATCTAGAATGTGGATCCCCTTACCCTTATTTTTCTTAGTCAGTTTCATAGACTCTAGAATGTCAGAGTTTGAAGGATACAGAACACAGACTGTTATAGCTGGAAAGGCCCTTAGAATTTAAAATATTAGACCTTGCCAATTCCCATTTCTTCCTTCTCTAATCCTTATGATTAAGAGTTAAGCCTGCCAGGGGATAAAGCCCCTTTCCCCTTTACTTCCTGCTGTCTCATCACTAGCAGTTTAAGCCCCCTCCCTCCCCAGGTTCTAACCTCCTTTGCCTTCCTTGAACTTTGCACTTTTCCTCTCCAACCCCACCATGTTCTATTGTTAAACTCTCCTTATCTACTCATACACTCTTTCCACCTTGTTGAGCTCACAGAAACCTGGATTTCTCTAGAAGCCAATAAAACCCTGGCCATTTTCTTGTGCAGGGTTTCTCCTTTTCTCATATCCACCAATTCCTTGGGCCAGGTGGAGCAGTTGGCCCACTTCTTTCTCCCCAATGCCACTTCCAGAACCTTCCCCTGCCATTCTCACCTTGAAGCTTCTCCTCCCTAGAGGTTCACTCCATTTTTCTGTTTCACCTAGTCTACTGGCCTCCAGTTCTCTTTCCCTCCTTTCTCAAGGGGTCTAGCATGCCTGACTCACAGGCTTTCTATCTACCCCAGAACCTGATCTTATATTTAAGAACATCAAGATAGACACTGCTGTCCCCCCAAACATCCTGGCTAATCAACATTCTCAACTTCCATGACCTCCATATTCAGTGCGTCTTGGCCACTGAGAGAGATGGTCATGTCTTAGATTTCCCCATCACTCATAACTGTTACCTCCATGATCTAACGTTTCTGACCCTAACCTGTTCTTATACCATCACTTCACCCTAATCTTCCTACCCACTACATCACCCCTGATCTGGCCTCACTTTCCACCCTTCACATAGTTGCTTACTTCAACAATACACTGTCCTCTCCCCTTGAAATCCATGCCCCATGAGAGGCATTCCTTATGCCTTTCTAAACCTCTATCCCACCCTTCTGCTTCTGCAGGATTTCATCCATATCCTGGATTCTACATATGTCAGCTAAATCTGCTACAAATTTATATTAGATAATCTCTATTAGACCCTCACTGCAGTGTGACAACCTATTTTTAATGTTTTTTTTTTCTGATTGACTCTCTATCACACTTCTTGCTATAAGAATTCTTAACCCTGTCCTCAAAGTCCACCATGAAAACCATTTCTCTCAGCAGAGGACACTGCCTTATATTTTAATGAGAAAATCAAAGCCATCCCTAATGAGTTCTCTGTTTTTCCCCTACTCCAAACCTTAAAACTTCTCTACATTGTTCCTCCATTCTCTCACTCTTTTTCTCCAGTCTCTGAGAAAGAAATGTCTCTTCTCCTTGTAAGGCCAACATCTCTTCCTGTACCCTGGACCACATCCCCTCCTCTGGGATCTTTCTTCTTTGTCCTCTCCTTATCTCTTTCTCATTTTCAATTGTTCACTATCTACTGGTTCCTTCCCCCACTCCTAGACAAATTCATCTACAATGGCTGCCTCCATGTACTTCCTCACCACCCACTCAAATCTCAATCCCTTGCAATCTACTTGACAACCCTTTACTTTATTGAACAGCTGCCTTTAGTCAGACAACAGTCTATTAATGCTAAATCAAGTGTTCTCCTCCCAAACCACATTATATTTGTTCTCCGCAGTTTTTGACATAGTCAATAGTTAATTGACTCCTCCTGGAAACTCTGCTCCCTTGACTTCTATGCAGGTACACTTTCCTTCTTCTCTTCCTACTTATCTGATCACTCATTCCTGGTCTTTCTTGTTGGATTATTATCTATCTCTCACACCTTTAATGTGTGTGAGTGTGTTCCCTTCCACTACTCTGTACCCCAAGGCACTGGACTTTATTTTATTCTTTCTCTACATTTTCTTCCTTGGTGACAGAATCCATTCACATAGATCCAATTATCATATCTAGGCAGATAGCCTCCAAATCTGTATATCCAGCCCCAGATGTCTTTCCTATGACAATTCCATATAGCCAAGGGATTGCTAAATATCTCCACCTGAATGTCCTGCCTGCATGTCAACTTATCACATCCACAATACAATGTTCCCCCTTATCTATGACCCCCAATACCAAATTTTCCTATTTTTGTTGAGAGTACCACCTTTATCTTTGTTACTAGGTTCAAACCTTGGCATCATCCTTGACCTTCCCCTCCCCACTTCATCTCTTCCGTATCTTATCAGGAGCTATGTTTTGTTTGTTCTACTTCCACAACTCTCACTCTCATCTATGTACTTCTCTCTGCTCACATGGTCACCACCCCAGTTCAACTCATCATCACCTCTAACCTCATCTATTGCAAAAGCTTCCAAGTTGGCTGTTTCCAATTCCTTCCCTCTTCAATCCATCTCCCATATAGCTGCCAAAATAATTGTACTAAAGGCACTGCTTGTTCATGTCACTCCCCTTCTAAAAATTTTCAGTTCCCTCTAGGATAAAATACAAACTCCTCAGCCTGGTATTTAAAATCAGCCACAAATTTAGGGTTAGACTCCAATCTACCTTACCAAATGTCTTTCACAGTACTCCACTGATCACTTGCATTCTGTGTTCCAGATTACTATCTATTACTATCTATTTCCAAGTATCCCATTCCACTCCAACCATTCTTGCACCTTCCTATAGACTGTCCATCATGCTTGGTATAACTTCTCTACTTATCTTCTCCATCTTAAAAGTCTTACCTCCCTTCAAAACTCAGTTCAGATATCAGCTGCTCCTATGCCTTTTCAGATCTCTCCCACTCCAGCTATTAGTGATTCCGTCCTCCAGAAATTATCTCTCAGGTACTTAATTTGGGGGGAGAGAGAGAGAGAGAGAGAGAGAGAGAGAGAGAGAGAGAGAGAGAGGCTTCTTGAGGGTGGAAATTATAATTTCTTGCCTCTATATCCCAGGACTTATTAAAGTGCCCTCCACATATCAGGTGCTCAGTAGATTACTGCTATTATTAGGGTTGGGAAGATAGCCTATTATTAGATGAGGCTTACAGGAAAACTGCACAGAATTTGGAACAAGAAGAGCTGAGTTTGAATTCAAGCTTTGTCACTTATTAGCTCTGATACCTTGAGCAAATAACTTAGCTTCTTGAAGGCTTTGTTTCCTCATCTGTAAACACATAGATAATAATAACATCTGAATTACCTACCTAGTAGAAGTGCATTAGATTGTGGTGGAACTTGTGGCAGGCAGATCCATGACCAGGTTATTCCAACAATCCAGGTATGAGATGATGATAGAGTATATCCAAGAGATGTTGCAAAGGTGAAATTGACAGCAGCAGATTAGAAAAGAGGGTGGGGCGGGGAGAGATTAGTGAGGAGTTGAGGATGACGGCTGGGTTGTAACCAGGGAGACTGAGAGGATGGTAGTACCCTCAACAGTAATAGGGAAGTTAGGAGAGGAAGAAAGTTTAGGGGGAAAGATAATGAGTTTAGTTTTGGATATGTTGATTTTAAGATGTCTACTGGATAGGAAGTTTGAGATATCTGAAAGGTAGTTAGAGATGAGAAACTGGAGGTCAACAGAGTAGGTAGGTCTGGATAAATAGATTCTATAGTTATCAGCATAGAGATAATAATTAAATCCATGATCAGACATCATGTAGAGAGAGAAAAGAAGAGGGCCCAGGACAGCACCCTGTGGGACCTCTCTAGTTAGAGAGCTGACTTGGATGAGGATCCAGCAAAAAGAGATTAAGAATGAGCAGTCAGAGAGGTAAGAGGAGAACCAGAAGACAGTAGTACCTAGAGAAGAGAGTATTAAAAGATAGATGATTGACGGCTTCAAAAGTTGCAGAGAGATCAAGAAGAATGAGGATCAAGAAAAGGCTGTTGGATTTGGTGATCGGAAGATCATTGGTAACTTTGGAGAGAGCAGGTTTAGGTGAATGATGAGGACAGAAGCTAGATGGTAAGGAAGTAAGAAGAGAGTGAGAGGGAAGAAAGTGGAGGAAGAAAGATGGAAGAAATAGGAGGCCATAAACTCAAGAAGTTTAGCCACAAAGGACAGAAGAGATTTACGATGGGAATGGGAATGGAAGGAACTAGTGAGAGTTTTTGAGGATGAGAGAGACATAGATGTGTTTACAGGTAATAGGGAAGTAGCAATAGAAAGAAGTTGAGGTAGAGATTTGGTTCTGGAGAAGATAAGGTGAAGTCTCACATATCAAAGCCTAGAGTGGTTCCCAAAGTAGAATTCAAGTTACCAGTAGGGAGGATGGCTGGAACAGAGGTACATGATTTAGCACCGATGGCCAGGAAGTAGTAGGCACTTACTAAGATTTGTTGAATTGAATTGTTGAAACCCCTCATTTTACAGAAAAGGAAGCTGAGGTCCCGTTAGGGAAAGTAGCTTGCCAAAGATCACAAAACTAGCAAATGACAGAGACTGGATCCAAAACCAGGGCCCTGCAGTCAAATTGACTGTCCTGCATATCATAACACACCACTTACTGAATGTTGTATTGTATTGTGTGGTTTTGTTTTGTTTTCAAGAAATCTTTGCTATCACTTTATTTTCTTATCATTTGCTTCTTTACTATAAAAGCAAAAGGTAATTTTAAAAATCCAGTTACTGAAGATTCCAGGTACTTGGGTTCTGATTAATTGAGGTCTTCCTGCATTTCCCCCAGTATGTATAGTACAAGGGTCATGACCTTAAGCAAGTCACAACCTCTAAGGCCACAGTTCCTCATTGGTGAAACCCTAAGACTCGAGACTGAAAATCAGGTATTCTAAGTATTTGTCCCAACATCTGGGATGTTTCTTGACTCCTTTTGTGTCATTGGACTTCTTTGTCAGTCTGGTAAAGTCAATGGAATACTCAGGATAATGACATTAAATGCATAAATGCATAGGATTATGGAGGAACAGTTATCAAAATATTTAGAATATGTTCACAGACCCTAGAGGACCCTTGCACTTTAAGGGGCCTCCCAGAACTGTAATTCTATGGTCCTATGGATCTTTAAACAATAGTTCCTTGATCAGGTAAAGCCACAGACTATCAGACCATGATTGCATTGGTCAGACATTCTCCAGGAGGATGGTGCTGGCACTGTGGAGGTGTTCCTGCTCTTCAATCTCTTTGAAGTATACCTGTTCACTGAGTGACCAAGAAAGAGGATGCTGAAGGGTTATTCATTGATGAGATAGCCCCACCCTGGGCCACTCACTCTGAAGACAGGACAAGAGGAGGTTCTTCTAGAATCTTACTCAGCTGGCCCCTGGAGCTCAGCCTCTCTAAATAGGAACCTAAAAGCTACTCCTCTAGACTCATCATTGGTGTAAGGAGGCAAATAGTATAAGAAAGATTTCCTGGGGGCAATATTGACCTAGAGCCTTAACTAGGATGTGGTGATTGAAGGTCTTTTTCCCCCTAGGGTGCTAAATTTTAAGGCTGCTGACAGTATTTGCAACTATTTGGCAAATAGAAACAACAGAGTTTATAGCACCTGGTTAGCAAGAATGATTAGTTAAATTAGGGAGATATGTAAAGGCGGAGAGGCCTGGATGAATTCTTCTCCAGTCTCCTTCTTTCTCCTCCTCCCCACTACTGGTATCCTTTTCCTCCTCCATCCTCCTACACCCACACATCTCAGGGTGCTCTTACTGGTGCTTGCCCTGGGATCATGGTTTAGGATACTTTCCTCAAGAACAAAAATTCTTAGTTAAAGATCTGTCCTGTGCTACTAGTATCCTGGGGGCTGTCTGCCTGGAAAGGGTCATAGGGGCCTTAGAGGCTACTGAGTTTAATGCCTTCATTTGACATATCAGGCCCAGTGAGGTTAAATGATTTGTCCCAGGCCACAGCATTACAGCTTTAGAGCTAAAAGGGACCTTAGAGTCTAAACCCTCTCATTCAACAGATGAGAAAACTGAGGCTGAGATAAGTGACTTACTCAAGGCCACACAGCTAATAAACATCTGAGATAGGATTTAAACCCCAGCCTTTCTGATTCCAAGTCCAGTGCCTTGCCCACTACACCATGCTACTTCGTATGGTTTGTCCAACATTGTAAGCGGCCCAAGCTCCAGGAGAGACAGACTTTGGCATGGATGAGCTAGAGGACAGGAAACTGGTCTTGAAACCTAGAAGACCTAGGTTCCATTCCTGCTCCTGACATCTTCTGGCTGTGAGAACCTGGACAGCTTATTTGGCCTCCTGTTTTCTCTAGCAACTCTAAGTTTCCAAGTTGGATAGGGTGTATTGGTCTGCTTTGGAGAAAAGACGTTCCTCCCCAAGAGTTCCCTACACATCAATATAATAATAAATCTAATCCCAAACTACATGAGCCAAGGACATGACCAGAAAGAGACCTAAACTTAATGAGGAGGCTGGCCTGCATGTTGTTTGTTTTTCAGAGAGGTCCCTGGCAGAATTGAATGCCCTTTAAAAATGTTTGAAAGCAATAAAGTTTAGAATTCAAAGTTTAGAAGAGAATTGATTGTGTTAGGCAGGGCAATAAAGAGGCAGAAGTACTAGATTAGGAATCAAAAACCCTAAGGGTGAATCCCAGGTTCTCCATTGATTTTCCCTGTGGCCTTGGACAAATTACTTCATGTTGTCCAAGGTCCTTGGACTTCTTTACGTGCAAAATAAGGGATGGGAATGGATGATCCAATCTCTAAAGTTCCCTCCCCTCAGACTCTCTCTGGACTCAACATCCCCATATGTTTTCTTTCCCCATTAGCAGAAGGAGCCTTTGGAAGTTCCTTGAGGGTATTTGCATTTGTATTCCCAATGCTTAGCATAATACCTGGCTATCTATTTATCTAGCTATCATCTATTTATCCATTTCTGTAGGAAAATACAAGATCCTGACAGAGCATCTGGTTCTTCTCCCCAAGAGCACCTAAAGTACACTGTATGACTAGTGGGAAGGGGTTTAACAATTGAAGAACAAACAAGTGTAAGCTTCAGTAGTTCTCTGAGTCAGAAAGCAAAAAGAAATTCCCTGGAAGGATGAGAACACAAATAAATGAGACCTTCTTTGTTGTTGTTACTCGGTCATTTCAGTCATATCTGACTCTTCACAGCCCCATTTGGGTTTTTCTTGGAAAAGAAGCTGGAGTAGTTTTGCCATTGTCTTCTCCAGCTCATTTTACTGATAAGGAAACTGAGGCAAACAGGGTTAAGTGACTTTCCTAGGGCCACTAGGTAGCAAGTGTCTGACAGCGTATTTGAGCTCAGGAAAATGAGTCTTCTTCAGTCAAGGTCTAGCACTCTAACCAGTGTGCCACCTAGCTGCCTTCCTGGCACATAGTAGGCATTTAATAAATGAATGCTTGTTCCCTCCTTTCCCTCCTATGGAATAGGCCACCCAAAAATAGTGTTCCATTCCCTTCCCTGGAGATACTTCAGCAACAGGCAGATGTAGCCATACCTGGGATAAGAGAACGAACATGATTATCTCACAGTCTCCTTAGTGACAATTTGAAGATTCTAATTTGGTCTGGAAAGCACTTAAGCAGCCCTCTTCTGCCCAGCCCAGCCCAGAAACAACAGAGTTTGTGAGACCAGGGTCACTTGGGGGTGTAAGCTGGGATGGGGAGGGGAGCCTGTAGAAGCGAGAATTCCCCTTTTGAGATTGAGGACAACGAGGGGAGGGCAGGCAAATTGCTTGCCAAGGTACAGAGGTCACATCCGTGTGTCCCATGGCAGGCCAGGCCAGGTCACGTTCCAGAGTAACTAAACCCAGCCTGTCAAGGACACCATGAAGAGGGGAGGGGGAAGAAATAAACTATATACAACCAGGATTCCAAGGGGATTTGGTTTCAAAGTTGCACCAGCCATTTCCTGGAATCCAATGGGAGCAAGTTCTGAGAATTGGGGGTGGGGGAGGGGAGGGGAGGAATGGAGAGGAAAAAAAAGGAAAGAGAAAAAAAAAGAGTGACATGTGGGTGTGTGTGCTGGGAAGGAGAGAAGAACCCAGCTCACATGGGACAGAAGTCATATTGGCAGGACAAGGCTCCCAGAGGTAAGAAGGAGGTCCAGCTAGGGGCAGCTCCTGCACTACTCATCAGTTTCCCCCTGCCACCACCACCCCTCAAGGGAGAGAGGGGGTAGGAAGAGAAAGGAATAATAAAATCTGCTGGGCTTGCAGAATCTGGCCAATAAGAATACTGACTGCCCCCCTTTCCAACATATACACACCACACACACACACATCAAGTCTACCAGATAAGATTGAAGGGGAAGACAAATGAATCCCCAAATCTCCCTCAGCCCTTTTCTCCCTATCATTTGGAGTTTTCCCACCTGTAAAATGGGGCCTGAATATAAATGATTTGGGTCTCTTGCAGCTCTTGATCCTATGAGTTCATCTTCCCTCTCTCCTCTCTTCCCAACCCCTTTCTTTTTTGCCTCTGTCCCCACCCATTCCAGCTCTGGTCCATAGACCAACAGATACTCACCCAACTCCTTTGTTTTACACAAGCGAGAACTGAGGCCCAGAGAAATGAAGTAACCTCTTCAAGTTGGCACAACTAGTTATAAGGGCAAAGCCAAGTATAGAACCTAGGTCTCATAAGACTGCCAGCTCAGTGCTATTTCCACTGTAATCACCAAGCAACCAACAAGGATTTACTGAGTGCCAGGAATGGCTCTAGGCTCTAGCCCCACTCCATTTTCCTCTCATTTTATCATTTTTTTTCACCATAGTTTCTTCCCTTTTCTTTCTCTTCCAACTCTATGGTTCTAAAACTAAACAGTTTGGGGGTAGCCAAAGCAAACTTCCACTAGGACCCTAGCTGTTGTCCACTCAAGAATTCAGACCTTGAAAGAGTAGAAAGGCTTTTTGTATTTTTTCAGCTCTCTACTTTCCAATGAGGACAAAATGGACTTTGTATCTTTCTTCATTGTCTCCCCAAGTTGTTGGGTAGATGAGGGTAGTGTAATGCATGAAAAAAGTCAGAGAGGAAGAACAGTTGGGGAGTCATTGATAGAAACAAGACTAGCCTTCACGCCTCTCATAAGACTACTTCACATGCACTTCTCATTGAATCTATTTCTTGTCCTATACTTTCCAACATCACTGAGTTCATAAAGGAATGATTTATGACCATTTAGACAGGGAAACAGTTATCAACCCAAAGCCATCAATAGTTACATCAAGGACATATAACCCTAGACTAACTTTGTTTGTTTCTCTGATGGGGTCAATGGACTGGTAGGCCAATAAATGCTAGAGATATACCTGAATTTCAGCAAAGCATTTGACAGTCTATCATTATCCTTGGACAAGATTGGGAGATAGGGACCACATGATCATGTGGTTAGATAAGTTCATAACTAGATAACTTCAGATAAAAATTAGATTACTTTAGATAGATTCAGAACTAGATGAATGACTGACCACAGTGAGTGAACTCATTAATGGATTGATGTCAGTTTGCAGGCATGTCTCTGATAGAGTGCCCCAAGGATCTTTTAGTTGGCCCAAGGCTGATCAACATTTTTACCAATGACTTGATTGAGAGACTAGATCCGTATGCTTATCAAATTTGCTAATGACATGAAGCTGGAAGAGAAAGCTGAAATGCTGGATGATAGAATTAGAATCCAAAAGAATTGCTAAAGGCTAAACAGATGGACTGAATCTAATAAAATGAAACAATGTGTATAAATGTAAAGTCTCTACACTAGAGTTGTGCTTTTTTTTTAACATTGCACAAGTACAGAATGGAGAAGAAATGGCCAGACAGCCAGTTTGTGTGAAAAAAAAAAAGATCTGTGGGTTTCAGTGGAATGCAAGCTCAATGTGAGTCACCAACCTGACATAGCAGCCAAAGAACTAATTCAATCTCGGGCTGTGTTAATAGAAATAGAGTATCCAGAACTTTTCCTCAAAAGCCCTAGAATGTCCAGCACCAGGCAGGTGATAGTTTTACTGCAATCCTGCCCTGTTCACACCCCATCTAGGGTATTTCGTGCATCTCTGGGCACATTATTTGACATCAGCAAACACAGTCAGCGCTTAATAAATGTATATTTGTTGATAGACAGGAAGAAAGCTGTCTGATACTGAGAAGACTGGAGTCCATGATGTTGTAGTAGAACATGTTAAAGAACAGGGATAGATAACCTGAAGAAGGGGGGAAAAATTAGGAAGATATGATAGCCATCCCAAAGTATTTGAAAGGCTGTCACATGAAACAGAGATTAGATTTCTTCTGTTTGACTCTATACACTAGAACTTGGAACATTAAGGCAGATTCTGGCTAAATGTAAGGGGACATTTCCCAACAATCAGAGATTCTGAAAGTAGAATGCATTGCTTTGGGAGGGAATTGGTTTCCTATGATCAGAGTCTTTCAGGAAAAGGGTAGATGATCATTTGTTGGGGATGTTACAGAAGAAATTCTTGTTTAGATACAGGTGGCCTACATGATGCACCTCCCAACTGTAGCATTCTGGGATGCTTTGAGCTAAGGCTTGGCACTCCTCTGGTAAAGTGCCATTCTGGTATTTTTTTTTTAGCAGAGTGTCCATTTCATTTTCTTGAGCCCTAGCACTTCTCTATGCCCATCTTTCCTCTAACACGTGCCAAGTAATAAGCAAGGACAACTTGAATAGGCACCCAGGAATCTAGAAAATAAAAGCTGGAAAAAAAAATGAAGGATCAGGAAAGTCAAAAGTTTGTCCTCCCTGTCACATACACAAGCCTCCTGCTGTGGTTTGGTCTCTTCTCATCAGCCTGGAGATAATCTGGTACTAGGCTATATTGATAAAATAAATATGTTCCCAGTTCTCTCTCCTGTGCCTCCTAACGTCTCCTGAGAAGAATTTACTATAAGAGGTTCCTTTTGGTGCCTCCTGAATATCAGTATCAGGAGGAAATTCATCCTCCAACCAATGAAATCTTTTATTACTTTATTATTAAGCTCCTATAAGACAAAAGCAGTGTTTTCCATAAGGATTTTCAGTCCGGTATTGACATGTATCATATACCTATGGTCTGTATAAACCCATGTTGTCTTTATGTAGAAGATATTTCCACAATATTTCCACACCAAGCAAATTGGACAAAACCCTAAGCCTAATACTTGAGTAATGCTCAGGTCACATGGTATAACATCATCGCATAGTGTGGAATAATGATCTATCCTTTATCTTATTGCACTAGAAATCAGTTGATGTGGGAATCTTCCTATACAGATACAAGGAATCATGGGTACACTTAAGTATTTTGATGGATGGATGCATAAACTCATCTATATTGGTATTCCTACTAACTATTCTGATTATGACCCACCCAAACCTTCTTACCTTGTGTGGTTTGTGTCTATGTCTTTCTATAAATTTTTCAAAAGTCCTACCCCTCCACCCAATATGCTAAAGGCTACCAACACAATTAGAGGTAACAATCTGTTTATCCCTCATTCTCACCACTCCAGTCGATCTCATTTTCTGGTCATGTGTGGCCTTCATGGTGTCTTTTATACCACTTCACCCACACAAATCAATCTATCAACCAACTACTGATGGCACTATAGCCCATTTATATCTATCACACATCTTTCCGTTTGAGTTTTGAATCACTTGCCATTTTGATTCTTCTGAGATCACATTTCATTGTCCATCAGCAGGGACTGTCCAAAATATTTGTACGATACACTAACCTAGAATCAGAGTATTGTAGAATTTGAAAGTTTGAAGGGACCTTAGCATCCATCTAGGCCAACCAATACGCAAAAGGAAACACCACAATGTACCCATCATACAACTTCCGCCCTCTACTTGAGAACCTCCAGAAAGGGGAGCCCACCACCTCTCCTGGCATTCTGTTACGTTTTGTGACAGCTCCAATTATTACAAAGGTTTTCCTGACACCAAGCCAAAACTGGACTCTTGGCAACTTGTACTAGCCACCTGGGACATAATGGAACAAACTGAATCCCTCTTTTTCTACTTGAAGATAGCTATCATATTTCACCTTAGTCTTCTCTTCTCCCAGGTGAAGACATCTAGTTCTTTGAACTGATTCCCATATGACACGAATTCCAGGCCCTTTACCATTCTAGTTGCCCTTCTCTAAACACTTTTCAGCTAATCAAGGCTTTTCATAAACTGTGGGGCCCAAAACTGAACATACTCTAGAATAGGTCTGATGAGAACAAAGCACAAAGGCACACCTCCCTATTCCTGGGACCTAAGCCTCCAGCAATGTAGGCCAAAATGGCACTAGATCTTTTTTTTTTTTTTTTGCTGACTCACATTGAGCTTACAGTACAATAAAACCCCTGGCCTTTTTTTTTTAGAACTCCTGCCTATTCCTCCACCATCTTATACTTATAAAGTTGATTTTTTTTTTTGGTACTTACATGCAATACTTTCCATTTATCTCAATGGACTGTCCCTCCATCAATATTGGTAATGACTTTCTCCTCTTTCAATTAGCCATGAAAATTAACAAAATTTTCTGTGCTTGAGACAAAAAAAAAAACAGGTATTATATCTAAATGAAATAAACTGTGTTTCTCTTTCTTATTCCCTCTTTGTTGGTCTTTCCTAGGATTCTGGGTTGATTAGAGGGTGAGGCAAAGGAATTCATTTTTGCTAGTGACAGATAGGGTTTTTCCCTGAGCTTAACAAAATACAGAGGACAAGGAGAAAGAGGAAGGGACGGCTAGGAAAGAAAGCATTGGGAAATGTCAGTAGGAAAAAGTTTTGTGGTGTGGTAAAAATGTTGTCAGTTCCAGAAATGTTTGGAACCCAGCTGAAAAGAGGACATGGAGCCAAACAAGGCCTTCTGGATAATCCTCAATTATTTCAGGGCTAAACTAGTGTATGGATCATCCAGACCCTTCTCCTCCCTCTCCCTCCCTCCTCATTGGCTATTGTCCTGATTACTAGCACCTCTCTGGAGAAATAAGGGGTGAGGGCGGGTAGAGACGAGGATGAGGATAGGAAGGGAAATCCACTTCTTTCTCAATTCTGCCCCACCAACTATTCTGGTGAACGTCAGGCTGATGTCAGAAGAGGATTAAGCTATTGGCTAAAGTGAAGTTTTTGGATTCTCTGTGAATTTCAACTCCCTCAGCTATCCCTTTGCCCCTTAGCCATGGAAAATCAAAAGATGAACACATGGCAACAAATGCATTAGGCTGTTCCCCTGAATGAGAGCCAAGTTGGAATCAGAGCCTGGTAATAGAGCCTTCTGCATTTAGAGACTCAAATGGCCAAGAACTGACTCTTCCCCCTAGGAAGCCAGAAAGTTAGGGACAGGGTTGGGTGGAAAGGGGGTCTCAATGTGCATGCCTCTGTGTGTGTGTGTGTCCACATGTGTGTATGTTTCTACAAAGTCCATTTCATCCATTCCTCTGATTTGAAGCCAATTATCTCTCTAATCTCTGCCAAATAGAAAAGTAGATTTCAATCAGGGCTGTGCTGGAGGAAGCTCCTATCAGCTCTAGAAAGAGATTGTTAAATTTTTAGTGTGACATTTATATCTCAGAAATGAGCAAATGCTATAAATCAGGATTTGATTTATTCTTTTGTTGATTATATAGACTTAAGCAAGTGATGGAGAAAATGTGAATAACTCAGATTAAACTTAAAAGTGTGTCCTATGTACATTTCCCCCTCAAAGATCCAGTTGTTAACTATTTACCAGCACACTGGCTGATTTTGGCTCAATAGACTGAAAAGCATCCTAATGATTAGAGCTACTCCAAAGTGAAGCATCAGGGAAATCCTCAATAGAAGTAAGTACTCAGTGTGATTCCACATTGTTTTTACCTCGTGCTCTGTATTCCAATTTTATGTTGCCCATACCCAACATTCCACCTCCTGCCTCCCCAGCTAGGCTCTCTCCCATGCCTGGAATGTTCCCTCTCCTTACCTCTGCTTCTCTTTACCTCCCTTCCAAGCTCAGTTCAAAGACTATCTTCTTCCCACAAAAGGCCTTCACTGATTCCTCAAGTAGTTATTGCTCTGTCCTCTCTTATCCCCAAATTATTTTGCATTTATGCATGAGTCACCCCTCTTCAAGTCAACATCACCACCCCTAGAAGAACGTAAGCAGAGATACCTAACAAGTGGCCCTCATTTTGAAGACTTCCAATAATAGACTGCCTTCTCTTAGAAAGCTCTTTTGATTTCTGCACACCTCTAGTTGCCACCAAGTTTTTCTATGTTGTAAGCCAAAATATGCGTCCTGGGGACTGTTGGTCCTAGTCCCAGCCCCTGGGGCTAGGTAAAATAAAACTAAGCCCTCTACAACATGGTAGCCTTAAAATACTTGAAGACAACCATCCTAGGAGGTGCTATGAAAACAGCAGTAAACTTAGAACCAATGGAGTTGGTTTAAAATATAGGCACTACCTATGTAACCATGGGCAAGTCCCTTCCAACTCAAAATCTGAGTCTTTTTCCCTTAACTCTTTCTCTTCTCTGAGCTATCCCTCATTTCACTTCCACTTCCGGGAGCCAAGATGGCGGAGTAAAAAGGTAGTTGCTCTCACCCTGTCCTATCAACCTATGAAAACCCAGAAAATATCACCCCAGAAAAAAAAAAAACCTGGAACAGCTAAACTAGAAGAAAGACAGGGAACAGCAGTGCAGCAGCCGGTCAAATGGGTCTCCCAGTGCCTCAGCAAAAATAAGGGAAGCAGCACTACAAAGGGCCCCAGGCAGATAAGCACCCTGCAGCATTCATCTGAAAGGAGCTGAAGAAAGCAACCTAGAGTCTTCCTAAAGTCCCAGCCTTGCTGATTCCAACCCAATACCAGGTAAGCTGTCAGAACCCTATAGCCTCCAACCATTAACCAGGAGGAGATCCTGAAGCCCAGGTGTTAGAGCAGGCAAACACCAACACCTGGACCTCCAAGTGCCTCAGGAAGGGTGGGGGAACTGGTGGAAACCAGCTTAGAAAACCACCAGGTGCCTCAGCACTCTACCACAAAGGAATCTCCCAGTGCATTAGCAGAAATGAGGGAGGCAGCATTGCAAGGGGCCCCAGGCAGATAAACACCCTGCAGCACCCATCTAAAAGGAGCTGAAGAAAGCTAAAGGAAAGGAAAAGCAGGCAACCTAGAATTGCCTGAAAGTTCCAGCCTTGCTGATTCCAGCCCAACATGAGGTAAGCTGCCAAAACCCTACAGCCTCCAATTGCCAACATAAGAGGCCCCAGCACACAAAGCCAGTGACCAAGACCTAGGCTCCCAGCACAAGAAGCTTGGGTCAGTGCCCTCTGTTCCCAGCAGGAGAGCTCAATCTCTTTAAAGGCCAGGGAATAAAGAAACCATGAGTAAAAAGAAACGTACCATAGATTCATATTATGAGAAGAGTGAAGATCAAGACAGAAATTCTGAAGAGGACAACATTGTCAACAAACCCACATCTGCAACATCAAAAGGGAATATGAACTGGTCTGAAGCCCAAAAAGCCTTCTTAGAAGAGCTCAAGAAGGATTTTAAAAGTCTAATGAGAGAGGTAGAAGAGTCCTTAAAAAATGCAATTGGCCAATTGGAAAAAAGTACACTGAAGAAAACAAGTCCCTAAAAAACACAATTGGCAAACTGGAAAAAAAGTACACTGAAGAAAACAAATCCCTTAAAAATACAATTGGCCAATTGAAGAAGGAAGTACAAAAACTAACAGAAGAAAACAATCTGTTAAAAACTAGAATTGGACAAATGGAAACTAATGACTCTATGAGAGAGCAAGAATCAGTCAAACAGAAACAAAAAAATGAAAAAATAGATGAAAACATAAAATACCTCATGGTAAAACAACTGACCTGGAAAATCATCCAGGAGAGACAATTTAAAAATCATTGGACTACCTGAAAATCATGATGAAAAAAAGAGCCTGGACAGTATCTTTCAGGAAATTATAAAGGAAAACTGCCCAGAAGTCCTAGAACCAGAAGGTAAAATAACCATAGAAAGAATACACTCACCACCTGAAAGAGATCCCAAATTGACAATGCCAAGGAATATAATAGCAAAATTCCAAAATTACCAGATGAAAGAGAAGGTGCTGCAAGCAGCCAGAAAGAAACAATTTAAATATCATGGAACCATGGTCAGGATTACACAGGACCTTGCAGCTTCTACAGTAAAAGACAGGGTGTGATATTCAAAGGCAAAGCTTGGATTGCAGCCAGCAAAAATGAGCATGATTTTTCAAGGGAGGAGATGGATATTCAATGAAATAGGGGACTTCCAAACCTTCCTGATAAAAAGACCAGAGCTCAACAAAAAATTTGATCTTCAAGTACAAGATTCAAGAAAGACATAAAAAGGTAAATGGGACAGAAAGATACAAAATGTTGTTAATAAGGGCTGTTTACATCCCTACAAGGGAAGATGACACTTGCAACTCTTGAGAACTGTATTGTTATTACACCATGTTAAAGGAGTATACATAAAGGGGTGGATATTAGTTGACTTTGGTGTAATGATAAAAAAAAAATCTAATCAAGTGGGTTAAATGGATCCAAGGAAGTGGATTTTAGAAAATGTACTGAGAAAGGAGGAGGCAGACAAGGGTAAATTGCATTACAGGAAAAGACAGAAAATCCTATTACAGCAGAGGGAAAGAAGGGGGGGTGAGCATTGTTTGAACCTTACTCTCATCAGATTTGGCTCAAGAAGGGAATAACATAATCAGTTAGGTATAGAAATCTAACTTGCCCTATAGGCAGTAGGAGGGAAAACAGGAAAGAAAAGGGAGGGGGGATAGAAGGGAAGGAAGAAGCAGTAAGGGCAAAGGGGAAGAAAAGGGAAAGGGATAATTGAAGGGAGGAGAGACTGAAGGAGGCGGTGGTCAAAAGCAAAACACTAGTGAGGTGGGGAAAGAAGAAAGGAGAAAGAAAAGCATAAATGGGAAAAAAGGATGGAGAAAAAGACACACATAGTAATCAGAACCGTGAAAGTTGAATCGCTATCTTTTTTTTTCTCTTCTGTTGAGTTTTGTTTCCTCTTTATGATGGTTCTTCCTATTGGTTTTAAGTTTTACTTACAACTTCACTAATGTGAAAATATGTTTAATAGGAATGTAAATGTATAGCCTATATCAGATTGTCCACTATCTTGGGAAGGGTGGTGGGGAGGAAGGGGGAGAAAAATTTTAAACTCAAAAGCATATGGAAGTGATTGTTGATAAATCAAAATAAATTAATAAAATTTAAAAAAATAAAAAGTAAAAACAAAATCCCTAATTCCTTGGATCATTCCACATGTAGTGTGGTTTAAGTCCTTTGCCATCCTGATTTTCTTCCTCTGAACTATAGATCATCCGCATCACTCCTCAAGCAAGGCTCCTAGAGGCAGACATATCGCAGTAGATATTGTCTAACCATCAGCAAATATAGTAGGATTCTTTCCTTTCTCATTCTGGACAACATTGTTATCAGCCTCCCTTCCCACTGCTCACCTCTGTCCTATTCACTATATTGAATAATTCAGAATAACTCACATTTCTATAGCCCTTTAGGTGGATATGCTTTCCAAACAACATCAACAACCCTGTGAGGTAATAGTTATGTTCCCATTTTGCAGATGAAGAAAATGAGATTCCTAAAAGTTATGATTTATCCATGGTCACACAGCTAGAATTATCAGACCAAGAATTCAAACCTGGAATTTCTGATTCCCAGTTTATCACTCTTTCTATTCCAAACCTTCTCTTTTCTTCTCAAGCCTCTCACACTATTGTTTCCCCCTTACTCTTACAACATGATTCTTTACTGAGAAAATTGAGGCCACTCACCATGAGCACCCTCTTCTCCCCTTCTCCAGATCTCTAAATTCATTGATATAAGCCCCCCTCCCATTCTCCTATCCTTTATACCCATCTATGATAAAGAGGTTCATCTCCTCATCAAGGCCCGTTCTTCCACACTGGTTTGGAACTCTTTCTTTAATCTTTGATAGAAAGTGTTCTAAATATTCACTGATGAACTCCTGTCACATGAAAATCATACCCAGATTTTCAAATTATATGTGTCCAGTAGGATCCTGGCAAGCCCCCCCTAAATCCCTTTAAAATGGAGCTCTTCATATTTTCTGTATCATGGCCCACTTTGCAATTGGTAAAGCCTACTGGTGCTTTCTCAGAGTAATGCATTTATATATAACACATAAAATACATAGGATTACATAAAGAAAACCAATTCTACTGATACATATTTACTGAAATATTTTTCCTTATCCAAGTTCATTGGTCCCAGGTTAAGAACGTTCCCTTCATATTCAGTTCAACATGCAGTTCCACAAATTTTTACTGAGTACCTACCCAATATGGAGCATGAATACTACGCTAAGGTCCCATTTCTCTTTAGCTTCCTCCTAACCTGTCAGGCCCCCACCATTTTCATAACTGAACTCCTGCAGTAGTTCAGGTGGGAACCAAATTGTCCCTAATGAAACTCTATTTCATTATAGTAGAACTATATCCTTTCCTTTCTTCCTTTACTGGTTCATTGAACAAATTGTGATTACATTCCCTAGGGGTGCCCAGCCCTATTTCAGGCACTGTTGGGGGCAGAGAGGGCAGAGAAGAAACCATGGTTTCTGTTTTCAGGGGACCCACATTCTGGCTGAGGATATTTTCCTGAAAATGATTTCATTTGTGATGGAAGAAATTGTGGCTACCAGGGGGCAGATATTTCCTGAATTATATGGCCAAGAGCACTAGGGTGCAGTTGACATGAAGGAAGTTCTTAAGAACACACACACACACACACACACCCCTAAAACTAAAAAGTTTTGCACTTGAGGCAAACATCACAACTGAGAAGGGTTCAGAAGACAAGAGAGGGGAGGAACTCATCTCTAAATACTCTTACTAATTAGGTCATAAGCTCTGTTGTTTCTATACTGCTGAGGAGTTGCACAGTTCTATCACCTTTCAATTAAGTACTTCAGGATAAGACCTTGTCCTCCCTTCCCAAGCTTTGTCTCTGCACATACATGGAGACACAAGTTTCAGAACAGGCAGGTATATCCTTAATCAAACTAAAAGTCATGTTGCCAACTCTATCCTAGGAGCAAAAAGGTATGCCTCAGATATCAAACCTGAGTATTCACTATCAGAATTGGCATCAATTGGCACCAGTATAGACATGTGCAAAACAAAAAGGCCACACAGCCTAAGACACTGACTATAGTACCCTAGCATC
Organism: Phascolarctos cinereus; assembly: GCF_003287225.1. Lineage (NCBI taxonomy): Eukaryota > Metazoa > Chordata > Mammalia > Diprotodontia > Phascolarctidae > Phascolarctos > Phascolarctos cinereus. The sequence continues at coordinate 69,251,433 of NW_027556180.1, forward strand.
ATGAAGGAGGCAGAGCAGATGAGTACCATTTGCCGCTAAGGATCCCTTTAAAGAGATTATCCTACAGAATAAGGAAAAGTCTATTCCCCCAATGTCAGAGCCAGAGGGGACCTTAATAGCTATCTAGAACAATGCTCTCTTTTTACACATGAGGATTGTGGAGACCCAAAAGAGGGAAGCGACTTGCTGAGCCATGCCTATCAAGCCATGCAGGTTATTAGCAGCATAACTACTGGGTCTCAAACCCAGGTCTCCTGACTCACAGTCCAGGGTTCTGTGCACTGTTTCTAGGATCCTTGGGCTCCTAAGAGGCAGTCAGTTCCCTAAAGAATGAGTGAGCAGGACAGAGGAGTAACTAGCTGCTCACATCTCTGAAAGGGGTTTTGTTCCATTCCCTAGATCAGGGCTAGTTTTTATATAGAAAGAAAACTGCTACCTTAGAAATGTGATTACAGAGGTCTCTAGGTATACCTCACCCCTAGCAACCAAAAAAGCCCTAGTAGAATTTGAATCATTTAACCTAAAATGTTGGTCTCTTTCTAGCTGCAAATGTTTAAGCCATTACCAAGTATTTATACTGTAGAATGAATAAGGAGCCTAAAGAGTAGGTGGTCTATGAATTATACACACACAGACACACATAATGTATTTATATATGTAGTTATAAATTGTTATTCATATACATATCATATATATATGAACATGTAAAATATGTGTATATCTATAAATATCTCTATACATAAATATGACATTTCATATATTTATATGTGTGTGTGTATATATATATATATATATATATATGTGACAAATATGGCAGTTGTTTCAGATGTGTACAATTCAGAACCCCATTTGGGGTTTTCTTGGTTAAGATACTGGAGTAGTTTGCTATTTCCTTAACTCCAGCTCATCTTACAGATGAGAAAACTGAGTCAAACTGGGTTAAGTGACTTGCCCAGGGCCACACAGTTCATGGTTTTCATCTTCTGTAGTGGAAAGACCACTGGATCTGCAGAGAACTTGGGTTCAAAGCCTTACTCTGCTACTTCCCATCTGTATGACTTTGAGTAAGGCATTCAATCTCTCTAGACCTCAGTTTCCTCATTTGTAAAGTGAAGGGGATATCCTAGATGATCTCTTAGATCTCTTCTATCTCTAAATCAGTGATTTTATGATTGTATAACCCAGAGTGGCCACTATTTCAAAGTAGAAAGGATATTGGACTTGGAGTCATAAAGAGCTGGGTTCAAATTCCATCTTTTTTTAAAATTAAATTTTATTTTATTTTCAAAGGTCATCACATCTTTGTCAGGAGGTGGGAAGTATGTTTCATCATGAATCACCAGGAATTGTGATTGGTCATTGCATTGATGATAGTTCCCAAATTTTCTTTTTTTAAAAAATAGATTCTTTTGCTCAGCCAAGATCTGCCTTCTAACCGTCTCACCACAACCCCCTTCTCTCTATTGAGAACACAAAAATAACAAAATCCATTAAACACATGTATAGTCCATCAAAAGAAAATTCCACATTGACCATGGCTGATAAGAAATTTGTGGCATTCTGAGCTCTGAGTTTTTCACCTGCTTATCAAGAGGCAGGTAACATGTTCCATCATTGGTCCTCTGTAATTCTTGTTGCCATATTGATGTTCAGCATAATAGTATTCCACTGAAACCCAAGAGTTAAGCCTAAGAGTATCTTATCACAATCATATATAGATTTATAGGTGAGTTCGTGCCCAAGCTGTGTTATTCTCTGGAGTCATTTTCTTCTGCATTTGGGTCTTGCACATCTTTGCCACCATCATAGCTCACTATGGGAAAGTTCTTTTTTTTATATAACCTTTCTTCCAGGGACCTGATGTTAGGGTAGAACTCTATAGCACTTCTGGAGAGAAGGTTGAGGTTAGTCTACTGCTGCTTATTGAGTGTTGTATTATTCTGGGACCTTAAGAACAGGCTGAGTACGTACTTGCAAGCTTTCAGGGCAAAGTAGTCTGATCCAGAACAAAATCTAATTGCTGCCTCCCCACCCGCCGAGTCTGACCTTTACAAGTTCCTGACCTGGGTTGGAGCCTGAGTAAGAGACTGATGTTAGACCCCACCCTATAAGTCAGCTAAAAAGTTCTGATTATTCAGAATTGCTGACTCCCCTTTAGCCTGGGATTCTAGCTTAAAGTCTGGGCTAGATACTGGGAGTGAGACACTGCTTTGTGCTTGAGGTCCGAGCCATGGCACTGCTGCTGTTGCTCTTTTCTTCATCCACTGCTCAGGGGCTCCCTACCCAAGAATACCACTGCTATATACAATTTCCCTTCTCACTGTGCCCTGTATCTGTGACCCAAGAGTGGACAGTGAGTGACAAAGCTGTCAATCCCATTGCAGTACTCTAGTGTGGGCCTGGAAGGTGCCCCAGTATGAGCCTGAAACCTCCTCTTGCCCCAAAGCAGAGCCATTTCCTGGGTGTTGGAGTGCTGCTTCTCTGACTGTATCATGCTCCTGTCTCTAGTGTCCAAAGGCTTCCCCTGGCTATCTCTCTGTATCTCTCTGGGTCTCAAAGGACCTATGACTTTTTTCTGGATTTCTCTATCAGAATTCAATCTAAGGTATCTATTTCTGTTAGGAGGTAGTTATGGAAGGTAGCTTGACTATGTTGCTTCCTAACACTCCACTATCTTCTCACATCCCACCTCTGATACCTCTGTGTGACCCTGAGGACAAGTCCTTAACTTCTCTGTGCATTAGTTTCTTCGACTATGACATGAGAGATTGAACTGAATAGCATCTAAAGTTCCTTCCAACTCTATAACTATGAACTTATGATCCAATCAGTTATTCAATAAATATTTATTAAGCACCTACTATGTGCCAGGCACTGTGTTAAGTGCTGGGGATACTAGGGAATATACTCCAAGGAGGTTAATGAAAACAAGAAAAGATGTGCAAAGATGCTCATAGAAGCATTATCCATGACAACAGGGATCATGGACATCCTTGAAAAACAAACATGTGCCCAATGATTGCAAAATGAACAAATTATAGAGCATATAAACATAATGGACCATAATTGGACTGGATGAAATGATGAATATGAAGAATTCAGAGAAATATGGGAAGTGATGCAATCTGAGGAAAGTAGAGCCAAGGAAATAATATACACAAAGACTACAGCAATGTAAATAAAGTCAACATGAAGAGGCAACATGACTCTAGGTAATTACAATAGCCAATCAATTTTCGTACCATACTGCCAAAGTTAAAGGACACAAAACTCTCTGTTTATCAACAATAGTCAAGCTATTTTCTCTTTGCAAAAACAGCTTATCTGAGTGTTTGTTCAGAAGGATTTATTGTGTCAAAAACAAAGTGTATTGATAAATTTAAAGTAAGAAAAAAGATCGTCAATCAAAAAGTATGTGTGAAGCACCACATGCCAGGGTTTGAGACAAAGATGGAAACAGAGACAGAAACAGAAATAGAGACAGAGAAACAAAAACAGACAGGGAGATACATGAGATACGGAGAGGATGATAGATGTAGAGCTGGAAGGGACCTTTGATGCCATTTAGTATCTCATTTTTACAGGTCTTATAATCCTCTAGGTTGACATCTTGGTTCTACCACTAATATTTGCTGTGTGATCATAATCACTTCACTTGTTTAAGCCTCAGCTTCTGTACAACCTACCTCATAGATTTATTGTGAGTGTCAAGTAAGATAATGAATGTGAAAGCCCTATGTAAGCCACAAAATGAAATGAAAATTGAAATAGTGATTATTTATATCATTATTATTAATGACATGTTATTAATGAGCTTACAAGATCTCCAAAGCAATTTAAAACTCCATCTCATAGCATATGAATATTTCCCTAGAGGGTTAGGTGGGAGGACGGCGGGAAAATTTGAGATTCAGGACAATGGAGGATGTACCATAACAACCTAACCATCAGTGGCAGGGCAATGATTTTGCCCTATAAATAGCTAGAGAGTGACCTCCCTGATTCACTGACTCAATAACGTCAGGGTTAGTACCCCAGTAGGCCTGGTTCCCCCTTTTCCCTAAGAAAATGCATCTACTGCTGGTCCAATAAGTCAAACAATCAAGCACACAAGAACATGGCACGATGCCCAAGGGCATGCATAATAAAGCAAAGGAAGTGCCCTTGAATGAGGAATATCAGCAGAAGGCACTGTAACCAGTTTAAGAAGAGGAGGGGTAAGTTTGCAAGGTCAAGGGAAACAATGGTCTCTCTAAGGAATAACCATCTCTCCAAGTTCCTCGAAATCAAAGCACACTTTGACCAGGTATATTTGGAAAATAAAATGAGGTTGGATTAGATAGGGGTTAGATTAACACATTTTAAAATATGGAAATTAGAGGGTAGGCCATATAATAAGGCACTCCCCTTGCCCTCATCCTCTATATTACAAATGATTCTGGTTCAGTATGTTCAGTCGAGGAATGAATATGAAAGGATCAGGTCTTGTAAGGACTATCTCTCTTGTGAGTCATTGCTGTACTAACTTATATAAGTTACAGGAAGCTCAGATCTACATTAGTAGAGAGTTTTATGTGAGGAGGTTGCCCACACTGATGGATCACAAGACCAGAAAAAAAATGCATAAGGCATGGCCTCACCTATCCTTCTCTTCCTTCCTGGAAGGTCTCTTCTATCTAAAAAGGTAAATTGAGTGACATGATGGACAAACTATGCTCCATGTTTCTCTATCCAGTCTCTGTCCATATTTGTACCACCTACTATTATCACAGTAGAAAAAAAGTTTCCACCTGCCCCAGCTGTTCTTGGGCCCAGCAGTTTTTGAATGTCTCCTTCACTTACCACCACAAACACCATGAAAATAGAGCTCAACTCCCCAATTCCCACCATGTGGAAAGATCATCCACTTTGAAGACCAAATGCCATCAAGAAACTCAAGTTCCACCAGAAGCAAGATAAAAGAAGCCAACCAACATGATGGTGACAGGGAAAAAAAAAAAAGACCCTGCAGCCTGCCCACATTAGAGTTCAGTCAGCTTAATTAGCAATAAATACACAAAATGAAGGGTATCTCATCCTCTTGTCTTTCTGATTCCTCCCAATCTAACAAGCTTCCCAAAAAAAGAAAAAAGAAAAGAAAAGGAGGGTATTCTAGATTAAGACCTTTCTTCTCTACAAGATCACTCAGCCAGAGTGTAAGTGCTTCCACATAAAGAAATTGTCCCATAACTAGAAATCAACATGCCTAAAGAATCTCCCAACCTCTTTGGTTTTTAATAAGCTTCTAGAACCTCAAGGGGGTGCAAAAATGGTTTCTGAGTTTAGTCTCACCAAGAATATTAAGGTACTCACACTTCCCTTATAGGCTTCTTCTCAGTCATGGATATCATCCTTCCCTGTTCACCAGTATTAATATCCATGTAAGCATCTACATCCATTTGGCACAATGCGGCCCAAAGTCTGATTTGAGTCATTCTTGTGGACTCTGAAGAGCCCACTTGACTGCTCCAATGACTTCATCATATTGAAAGGTTTAATTCAATTCAATAAACATGTAGTAAATGCCTACTATGTACAGTGCAAGGCACTGTGCTAAGCATTGAGAAAGCAAAGAGGCAAAAAGACTGTCCTTGCCCTCAAGAAGCTTACAATCTAATGGAGGGAGACAACATGCAAGTAAATATATATAAAGCAAGCTATTTAAGGACAAATAGTAAATATTTTTGTTTAAAAAAATTAACCAAACAGCATAGTAAAATGACAAAAGATTCTTCTTCCCTCACTCCCTCCCAACCCTATGGACAAAATGGGGAATAAATATCACACTGCAGACAAGGAGAAGGCGGAACATATATGCATAGAACATAAGTTGAGTGGCAGCAGCAGGGTTAAACAACCCTGTAGTCTGGGTAACTCACATCCTCACAATCAGTGCTAAAAGACCTAATATTTCAAGTGATACCATCGATATCACATGGCTCTCTATTGCTACTGTGAACAAACAGGATTATAGACTTTTTAAAGCAGATATCACACAATAGTCTATTTCCCACCCCCTATTTTACAGATGAGGACAATTGAGTCCTACTACCCTTTTGTCATACCTCTGATATTTCCTACCTCATAAGCATTGACTATTCTGACTCTTTTATGGGAGCCCAGGTTTTAGAAGCACCCTGAAGGAGGACACAACCACCTTCCTTAACAAGGGCAGGCTGTGACAGCTCTTTATTTAGTCCTATAGCAAGAGACATGAGTCAACACAGCTAACTACCAAGAAAGAGCCAATTTAAAACTGGCCAGAATGCCCCCAAGCTATGTTAATTAAGTGTTTTATTCTTTTGACTGCCTGCCTTTGGTGCTAATTCGAAGTCTGTTGGTCCCAGATATGATCTGACTTAGGGTTCTAAAATTTCTTGTAACTCTCATTAACACTTGATGGTATCCTGTGCTCCAGAAAACTCACAGGAGCATATTTTGTGTGGAGGTTAGAGTTTACAAAACCTGCCTCCTTCCCTATTCCCAAAAATCCCTCTCAAGCTGCAAAGTAAAGTTGAGAATAAACTCAGTGGAGTTCACAGAATCACAAAGAATCCCTCTCTTGATAGACATTTCTGAGTGTAAATACATACACATATATATATATATATATACATATATATGTATATATATGTATATATATGTATATATGTGTATATATATGTATATATATGTATATATGTATACATGTATGTACTTGTATATGCACATATACATGTGTGTGTGCATATACCCATCTACATAAATATATAAGTATACATATTGTATCATGTGTTAGCAACAGCAATAACAAAACAGTATTTGTGTCTTGCACTGGATTTGGCCAGCATAAAATTTCCTTGTCTACCCACACCTCTAAAAAGCAATTCTATCATATTTGGCCAAACAAGTGACATGATATTGATGGGAGAAGAAGATGATGATGAAAGAATGTCACGCTGAGGAAAAGTTTTTTCCTTCAAAGGTTATGAGCAATGGGATGCTTTACTAGACTATATACCTCAAAAGGTATGCATGTCTATATGACTACTAGACATATACACCTCAAAATAGTCAAAGAGTGAAAGAACATAAACATACAAAAAGTATTTAAAATAGTATTTTATAGTAAAAAGCTAGAACGAAATGGGTGTCATCAGCTGGGGAAATGGCTGATCAAATTATGGTATATAGTAGGCAGCTATTTTATTTATTTGTTTGTTTGTTTGTTTGTTTGTTTGTTTTTTTAAGCTAGGCAATGGGTTTCAGTGACTTGCCCAGGGTCACACAGCTAGTAAGTGATATGTGTCTCAGGTCAGATTTGAACTCAGGTTCTCCTGAATACGGGGCCAGTACTCTATCCACTGCATCACCTCGCTGCCCCAGGTATGCAGTTATTGTACAATAAGAAATGATGAAAAGGACAGATTTGGAGAAACTCAGGAAGACTTGTACAAATAGGCAGAATGGAGTGACAGAAGCAGGGAGAACAATTTTTCTTTCATGCAGTAACAAGAATGTAAATGAAAATAACTTTTAACAATTTAAGAACTTGATCGATGCAATTGACTTCATTGTTATTGTTCAGCCATTTCAGTCAGGTCTTACTCTTCATGACTGCATTTGGTGTTTTCTTGGCAAAGATACTGGAGTGGTTTGCCATTTCCTTTTCCGGCTCAGTTTACAGATGAGAAAACTGAGGCAAACAGGGTAAAGTGACTTGCCCAGAGTCACACACCTGGTAAGTGTCTGAGCCCAGATTTGAACTCAGGAAGATGAGTCTTCCTGACTCCCGGCCTGGCACTGTGCCTTATGGCGCCACCTAGCTGTCCTGCAGTTGACGTCATGACCTCCTAGGAGATGTCTCCTTTCTTAGCGAAGGTGAATGAAAAGGATAAACACAAGATTTGCATTTACAGCACAGCAAGAGTAGATGATGATTATGATGACAATTTTGCTTAACTACACATATATCCTAAAAGGGAATACTTTTATTTGGAAGGGGGAGTTGTTGGAGGGGGAGGGATAATAGCAGGTAGTGATAATAATGCAAAAGAAAAAGAAAAAATGCGTTAATAAAACAATTAATATATAGAATAAAGAACATTAAAAAGCACTTGTTTAGGTACCCAAGCACAATACTAAGCATTGAGGATACAAAAGAGGGCCAAAAAAAAAAATGACCTGCCTTCAAGGAACTCACGTTCCAATTAGGAAAATAACATGTGAATATACATATGTACAAACAAATATATATATAGATGTTATGTGTGTATATATCTATGTATTTGTATACATGGATATATACATGTGTAAGTTTGCATATATGTGTGTATGTGTGTATATATATGTATATATGCAGGTATGTCTATATAGCATGTATGTGTGTGCATATATATGTGTGGGTCTATGTATTCATATGTGTGTATACAGGATAAATTGGAGATCATCTCAGAGGGAGGGGGAGAAGCTTCAAGAAACAGAAGGTGAGATGTTAGCTGAGACTTAAGTCAAGTGGTAGAGGCAAGGAGAGAGGGATAGAAGGAGAGATTTTCAGGCACTGAGGGAAAGAGGGGCAGCAGGACAGCCACTGAAAATTCATGGAATCTTGAAATATGGAGTGTCTTGTGCCAGGAAGAACAAAAAACAAAAATCAAAATAAAGCCCAGAGTCACTAGATTGGACAAGTGTGTGGGTGGAAGGAAGGAAGGAAGGAAGGAAGGAAGGAAGGAAGGAAGGAAGGAAGGAAGGAAGGAAGAAAGGAGGGAAAGTGTAGATAGATACAAAAAGACTGGAAAGATAGGAATGGGCTAGGTTATGAAGCAGCTTTAAAAGCCAAAAAGAGGATTTATATATTTGATCCTGGAAGCAACAAAGAGTGACTGGAGTGTATTGAATGGGGGTGGGGGAGTGGGAGGGGACAGGTGTCAATAGTCAAGCTTAGAAAATCACTTTGGCAGTTTAGTGGAAGATGAATTTGAGTTGGGAAGGGACCTGAAGTAGGGAAGGGGGGAAGGGAATAAGCATTTGTATGGCATCTATGTGCCAGGCATTGTACGCAAAGTCCTTACAGATATTACCTCATTTGAACCTTACAATAACCCTGAGAGTCAGGTGGTGCTATTACCTTCATTTTACAGTTGAGATAACTGAGACAAACAGAGGCTGACATAAATGCCCAGGGTTGCACAGCTAGCTAGTGTCTGAGGTCACATTTGAACTCAGGTCCTCTTAACTCCAGGCCTAGTACCCACTGCACAGCCTAATGGCTTGACCAATAAGGCTAGGCATAAGGTGATGAGGACCTACACCAAGGTAACGTCAGTGTCAGAGAGAAGGTGGCATATCAGATAGAAAATTGACAATACTTGGCAACAATTGATTAGATAACACTGAGTTAGAGAGAGTGGAAAGCAGTAAGTCAGGTATGACACCTAGCGAAAAAGGTGGTGAATAGGCAGGTGGGGTAGTATCCTATGTTAAATTTAATATAGATTTTTAAAAAATAAGCTGTATTTAATAGAAATCCATAGCATATATTATAATATATTGTATTTTATTATGTTATGTTATGTTAGACTATATTCACACAGGAATATACATATATTCCTTTTTTTCTTTTTTGGAAACATGGAAAAATGGAAAGCAAATATGGAAACATGTTTTCTTGAAGTTTGTGATCAAAATTTTTTTTTAATTATAGCCATGGTGTGTTTTGAGGGTTTTATCACATAATCATAGAATTCCAGAGTCAAAAGTAAACTTCAGAGGCCACCATCTAAGACAACTATTACATGAAAGGGAATCCCCATGCCTCAGTCATCTAGTTTCTGCTTAAAGATCTCTAAGTTTAGGAAACCCACCTTTAAAATAGCCCATTATCCTTTTAGACATCTAATTTGCTAGAATGATTTTATTTTTAAACACTGGACCTAAAGTCAGAGTTATATTCATTATTTTACAAGACAGTTTTGAAAGGCATCCACTAAAACAGGTGCATTTTCTTAGGAATTTACCAGGTAGCATTGATTTCCCATTAATTCTAAGTAGTCCATACATCTCCAATTCATCAGCTTCTGTGAGACTGCTCAGAAAGGCAATATGCATAGCAGGAATAGTCTAAACTATGTCACCTTCACTAGTTTTCTTACAGGGAAATCTGGCAGGGTCTTAGAAGACATGATATTTTTGGTCATCTGTTGCCTTTCAGTTTTTCCAAACAGCAGAGAGTTGTTGGTTAAATTTGCATAGAACAGAGAGGCTGATGGGAAGCGGTTAATAAGCAATTTCTTTACTCATGGTTGTCACTGAACTTCTTTTCCAGTTGAGGAAATAAGAGTTGTGGAGGATAAACTAAGAAATAAAATGTATTTCTGAACATGTGAAAGTGACAGTTGAACTGAGAACTCAAGATAGATACCAGCAGATGTAAAAGAAAATTTCAGTTGAATTCAGAATTTAGCAGTTAATAGAGAAATTCTAAGAGTTTGAAGGATTGTCTCTCAGCAGACTGCCCCAATCCTGGTTCAGCAGCTGGATTAAGAAAGGACTATCTATCACAGTTATTGGATGAAAAGAAGGACTGAGAAGAACTGAAGAGACCTTTCCTAGTCAATGTTGAAAAGCCTGGCTTAAAAGAGCTTAAGGCAGCTAGGTGGCACAATGGATAGAGCTACCAGGGCCTTGGAGTCAGGAAGACCTGCATTCAAATTTTGCCTCAGACACTAGCTGTGTGACCCTGAGCAAGTCACTTAACCCTGTTTGCCTCAGTTCCTCCTCTGTAAAATGAGTTGGAGAAGGAAATGGCAAAGCACTCCAGTATCTCTGCCAAGAAAACTCTTGCTGAGTCTGAAACAACTCAATAACAGGTTCTTGTTAGCTGAGAATGTTTAAATCAATAAGCATTCATTTATTATGTGCTTATTTACTAATGTGCCGAGTATACTGATACCAAGTGCTGGGACAAAGAAAAACAAAAATGGCGCCTGCCTTTCGGGAACTCCCGTTTTAACGGAGGAGACAACACGTAATTAAGTAGGTACATCCAAGATATACACAGAGGAGATGAAAGGTAGTTTAAGGGGAAGTCACTAGCACCCAGATGATAACTTGACTGTAGGGTTATGGATGTGATTTTACTCTAGTAGATGGAGGCAAAGATTCAGATGGCCCTGAAGATAACAACTCAACAGAGAATTAAAAATGAGGCACAGTGAAATTGGATACAAGCCCTTGATAAACATTATCTATAACAATCTTGAATGGATGATTTTTATTGTTGAGTCATTTTAATTGTGTACAACTAGGTAGACATGGCTGAAAGTGCTGGAGAAATAGCATTTCACACTATTCATGTAAATCATGCAGTTTGTGACCTGAATTCAAAAAGCTAGAACTTCTGAAGACTCTCACATATCTTGACAACTGGTATGGAATAGCATAAGTGTCAAGAAAAAGGAGCTGAGAAGCACCAAGAGACCCAAGAATCAGCAGAGAGAGCAAATTTATATCACCCCAGCAAGATACAGCAGAGCAGCATAAAAATGATATCAGGAGACATTGGCAACTTTGCATCACATCAGAGATGTCAGTTGGCTTTCCATGCATCTATCTTGGTCATCCTGTTCCCTTCATGAAGGTGACCTATTTACATTGTGTATGTGTGTGTGTTTGTGTGTGTGTGTGTGTATTTATGGAAAAGAGTAAACTCAAGTTTTATGGCGGGTGAGAGAATCAGGAACACAGGAATGTTTTTGGGGGGGTGTTACATTTAGATTGTTATTTTAATTGAAATGCCTTTGTTGTGAACTAAATGTATCATAACTATCTGGTAAATATCTAAACACATTGGTAGGGGCTCATGAGCTATGGTTTACATTCTGACTCACAAAATGAGTAGTACTTACTAGCTGTGTGACCCTGTCGGTAATTCTTTCAACTTGTCTTTCTCAGTTTTCTTCATCTATAAAATGAAGAGAATAACAATAACTAATTCTAAGGTTGTTATGAAGATAAGATGATGTAATACATGAAGGGCTTTGCAAATCTAAAATTATATAAATTCCAGCTATTGTTATTATTATTTCTTATGGTCAGAATTGGTTTTCTAGCTATTTTTTCTTTTCTTTTTATTAATTAATTTATTTATTTTTAGTTTTCCACATTCATTTCCATAAGATTTTGAGTTCCAAATTTTCTCCTCATCTCTCCTTCACCCTACCCCAAGATGGCATGTAATTTGATATAGGCTCTACATATATATTCATATTGAACCTATTTTCACATTAGTCGTGATGTAAAGAAGAATTAGAACCAATGGGATAAACCATGAGAAAGAAGGAAAAAAAAAAGGAAAAAAGAGAGAGAGGGCAAATAATATGCTTTGATCTGCATTTAGTCTCCATAGATATTTTTCTGGATATGGACAGTATTTTCCATCAGGAGCCCTTTGGAGTTGTCTTAGATCCTGGCATTGCAAAGAATAGATGAGTCTATCAAAGTTAGTCATCGCACATTGTGGCTGTTACCGTATACAATGTTCTCCTGGTTCTGTTCACTTCACTCAGCATCAGTTCATGTAAGTCTTTCCAGGTTTTTCTGAAGTCTGCCTGCTCATCATTTCCTCTAGCTATTTTTTCTATTGGCTCATGAAAATCAATTGTAGTGCTTGTAGTGCTTTGTACCATATGCACAATAAATTTTTGTTGTTAAATTGATTATACTAAGGGAAAAAAGAGAACTTCAGGTCTTCTAATATCTACTAGAGGATTTATATTTCATTAATTGAGAAACGGTTGAAAAAAAATGAAGCATATCTATATGTAGATATGCAATGGAATATTATTGCACTATAAGAAATAATGGATATGTAGAATTTAGAGAAAGTTGGGAAGACTTACATGAACTGATGAAGAGACATAGACAGAACCTAGAAATAAAATATTCACAATAGCTACAATAACATAAAGGAAAAGAACACTGAAATGAAACCAAGTACTATGTAATTGCAATGATCGATCTTGGTCTCAGAGATGTAGAAATGAACTGTAAAAATAAAGTGCCTGAAATGTTTCTCTATTACCTTTGATTCAAAAATTCTACTAGTAAGCTTATACCCAAAAGAGGTCACTGATAAGAAAAAAGTCTCATAAACACACCAAAAATATTTATAGGAGAACTTTTGTAGTAGCAAAGATTTGGAAACAAAACAGATGCCCATCAAATGGAGAATGGCTAAACACATTGTGCATATAAACATGAGGGGAAATCACTGTGCTACATGAAATAATAAATCTGATGATTTCAGAGGAGCATGGAAAGACATTAGAATGATCTGATACATAGTGAAGTAAGCTTTGATGAGAAAACAATATTCATGATGACCTGCAACAATGTAAAGGTGTGAATGTTGGAAAAAATGCAAAGAACAAGCATGGCCCCAAGAAAGGAAATGAGAAGACTCCTCGACCCTCAGTCCTTAGTAGATGTGGGAGGGGAGGACCATGGGTTTACAGGATATTGCATGCATTTTCAAACCTTTTCAATGTTATCAGTTTGGCTGCTTTTTTTGCTTTTTTTTTCATTTAAAAATATTGCTTGTTATATGAGAGAGCTCTCCGGGGATGAAAGGGAAGGAATACTAGGAGAAATTCTGGTGATGTAAACAAAACAAAAGATATCAATAAAAATTCTTTTAAAAAGAAAATGTAACAATAGTCACACTATATTTCCATGGGAAGATTGGGGGGAATGATGGCATGTAGGTGGCGAATGTTTCATATACTATCAAATATACACTAGACCTACTGATTTTGTTTAACCTGTTTTTCTTTGTTGTAAGAGAGATTGTTCACTAATGTCCGTTCTGGGAGAGTTGAGATAGTAACATTAGGAAATGAATGTGGTGTAAAAACAAAAGATATGGATAAGCCTTTAAAAAAGAAAATAGATGTCATTTACCAAAAATGTTCAATAATGAACTATAATCAAAATGAAATCTCTTAGTGAGGCAGGTTTATGTAATAGGGTAATTCATACAAATTAGCTAATTATTCTAAAATTCAATATTGCCATGGTAGGCTTTGAGTCAAATGGCATGTGTAACCAAGACTACAGTCAAATAACATATGTAGCAGTGACTATAAGAATAGGAAGGAGCAGAGCCTATCAGTGAGACTAAAGTCAGAGGAACGGAGCAATGTCCATCACTAGAAAAGCGATCAGCAACATCCTGAAGCATCTTCAAAAGTATGTGTTTATGTATGTGTGCGTGTGTTGTTGTTGTTATTCAGTCATACACAAGCATGTACATACTACATACATGTGTGTATATGTGTATTGTGTGTGCACATGTATATAATGTCCTGTGTGTTCATACATATATGTGCTTTGGATATGTCTCCCTACATGTGTATGCCTCTCTACCCACATTCTCCAGGTTTGCGCTCTATCCTACTGCTAATATACCATTATTTATGAGAGTACATCTCAGGTTCATTTGAGAAACATCTCATTGTGATTTTTCTTACTGTTCCATTTTATTAAAATTTGCTTTGAATTCTGTCCTATGCTTAAAGGTACATTTTGGCAGGGGTTTATGACTTCCCAGCCACTGTACTAATAAATGTTGATAACCCTGAAGTCCTGTCATTTCCTATCCTCACCCTCTTTGCAAAAATCTTTGATGCCACCACATTGTTTAAGTCCAAATTCCTTACAGAGCACGTTGAAGTGAGGCTTCTATCATCTTGTCCCAACAGAACCCTTTCTTTTATCTTCCCATTTTCCACGAGCCTGTAAAGTTCCATTCAGGCAGGTAATGTCCTGTTCATTATTCATCTTTAGATTAATTTCCCCAAAAAGCCACTAACTACTACATAGGAGGCTAAGTAATTGCTTTAGTTAAGATTATCTTTACTCTTGACTTAAAGTAGTTGTAGGAGTGCACAACAATTATGAGGCTGTTGTGATGTGGTATATAGTGAGAGTGGCCCCTGGACTCATGTTGACCTAGGTTCAAATCCTGCTTCTGACTCTCAAAAACAACCTCTTCGTGGGCACAACTAACAATAGTTGAAATAAGGACGGATTGGAATAGCCAGTGTTTTCAAACCCTACTTTGACATCACTTTGCTAGATATGTGATCTTGTATGTCATTTTCATATTCAATTAAATGGGAATAAGAACAAATTTGCACCATCTGTTCTCAAGAGGCTAATCTCTAGGACCAAATGAGATTAATGACTATATTCATTGGCTTTGAAAATTCCTCATTATGATGCATGTGAAGTATGATCTTTTTTGTATATGACATGGAAGGTGTATGAGGTGTCTCCTTTCTACTTCTCAGTTAAACTGAGGATGAAAAGGTCATTCCAATGACTGAGTTGCCTAAAAAAACCCATTGGTCCAAACCAACTCCCCAAAATAACACACAAGTTGACATGCAAAGACAGGGATGAGAAAGCAAGTTTATTCAGAGACACTTGTGGGGTAGAAAGCTGCAGATGATCATGGTGGTTTGTGGTTCTTTGTAGACACTTGAGGAAAACAACATGTGCAGAAGAGCAGATTCTAACAGGTTGTTAGCACGGGACTTCTTAGAGATTCTGAAGTTCACACTGAGGATGCAAAAAAAGAGAAAAGAGACTCTAAGAAAACATGTGAGGGGCCTAATAGATGAACCTGTCCAACCTATGAGCTTCTAAGTCAGCCCAGTCAGTAATCAGGACATCCCAACACACTCATGCTTCCCAGAAATGGGATCTAAGTCTTTGTCACCATCAGCCATAACACTGCCATTCCATACAGGAACTCTAAAATAGGCTTCACTATTAAGTTAGCTGTCATAGTCTTTAGCCTAAAATTGAGTGGAGGAAGGACACAAACCTCTTTCCAAGTAATCTGATCAAAGTTCACAATGTTTCAGATAGCCATTTGCAAACTTTTTTATATGCATTATATCATTTAGTCCTAGAAGCCCTATAAAGCCTATAAACACCTACAAAGGTGAATTAATATTTTTATCTTCATTTTACATTTAGAGGTAGAATGACTCTGGACAAAGTTTTCTTGTAATCAGGGAAAATAGAAATTTTATTCATTTCTAATATAATTGATAAAACATTAAGCAAAGTTTATATGTGAGCCTATAGTTTGGTAGCAGGGGTGGGGAGGTAGAGAAGGAAGGCTTGTGAAATTGGAAAAGAAGAGCTGAGTGAAAGGAAAGTGAGTCCCTTTCCAAGAAGCAGTGAGAGGAAGTAGGGGTGGGGAGGGTATCTTTCAATAAACATTGAATGCTGCCAGGTGGGGCCAAATATTGGCAAGCCAGTTAATTTTGCCAAACAAAGGGCTGGGCTAGGACAGACCCTGTCTTTCCTGAGATCCTCTCTTCAGTCAAAAATTATAGTCAATACCTTGCCTTCCTATTTTTCTCTTCCGATGTCTTCTAACTTTTTCCCCACACATAGGTAACTGTCTTTGCTGAGTGGCACTTTCACTGTTAAAGGGCCAGCCGCGTAGGAAGTCTCTGACTGTTGCCATCTTTATTTCGTTCTCTTGTGGCGGGGTCCTTGTTGAAGGAGAGGCTTCCTTGGCTGTCCCAGTTTTCCCCGCCACCCCCCCACAAACTTGTTGGCTTAAAGCAGTCCAATCTGGCTTGCTGTCCCTTTATATATGTCTGGTTACTATGATATAGGAGCTCCTTTAACTCTGTCATAATGACTCCAGGGACATGACAGCTGAGGTGGTAAGAGACAGCTGTTCATAGGAGAGAGAGAGCATTGAGGGGCAAGAGACATTTAGAAATGATATGCACATTTGAAAATTCTCTTGTTAGGACTCTCTGTAGCTAAGAAGCTACCCTTCCCAAGGTTGCAAAATAGAAGCATGTGTGAACTGAGTATACAAGCCATGAGCCCCAGGAGAGTTTAAAAACAAAGCTGTATTTCCCACAGTTCAGTGGGCAAAGCCTTCAGAACCTTTTCTTCCTGGGTCCGTAGTCTTCCCACTTGAGGCATGAAGGAAGACAGTGTTCTATAGTAGAAGTGGCTTTAAAGTCAGAAGGACCAGATTCAAATTCCACCTCTATCACTTCTTTTCTGTGGGACTTTTTTACTCTTCTGGGCCTCAGTGTCTTACTATGTAAAAAATAAAATTGGGTTGATGGTCTGAGGTCCTTTCCAGTTCTAGAGGATCTTAGAAACTACCTACTCCAAAGCCCTCATTTTACAGAGGAAGAAGCTGAAGCCAGGAAAGGGAAAGGGAAAGCATTATGAAGCTCAGGATGCCTTAGATGAGCAGAAATGCATTGTTTTAACTTCCAGGAAACAGCATGATCATGCAAAGAAATTTCACCTGTCTAGAATTATTAAGGACTACTTTAATCTAAAGCAAGGGGACACTGCCAAGCTCCCTTCCAGCTCTATCATTCTGATTCCCTAGCTCCCTTCTCAGCACAGCTGTGGTTCTAGCTTCTACACTGGACCTTTCATGATCCTTCCTCCTCACTAGGGGTTTACACTCTCTCACTCCCAAATTACCATATATTGTATGCTCCCCTCTTTGTATTCCCAGTACCTAATGTATTGTGTGTGTGACTGAGAGACACCGAGAGAGAGAGAAAGAGACAGAGAGAGAGAGAGAGAGAGAGAGAGAGAGAGAGAGAGAGAGAGAGAGAGAGAGAGAGAGAGAGAGAGAGAGAGAGAGAGAGAGAACCTGCATGTCATTGTAATAAGGAATTACTGATAAGAAAACATTCTACCACTGCAGATCATGACCTGCTTTTATAACTTACAGGCTCAGAGATATAGTGTTGGAAGAGTTAAGTTCCTTATGTAAGAGGAAACTGAGACCCAAGAAGGTTAACTGATAGTAAACCAAGTCTTAGAGAGTTATCTGGGGCAGTGATAAAGTTAGTGACTGGCCCAGTACTGTGTCAGGCACTTAAGCCTTCTTGCCTCCAGGGCAGACTGTGTGTCTATCAACCATTCCATGCTGTCTTATAAATAGTAGAAAGTCAACAAATTGTTGTTGAATTGAATTGAATTGAATTGAATTGCACTATAGATTCTGAGTATAGATCATAGGTTGTATGAAAATGAGAAATGTTGGGTAAGGGAGGAAACAGCACAGAAAGCTTAGGAACTAAGAGGAAATAAAGAGGAAGAAAAGCATTCTTGAAAAATGATCTCCCCAGGGCAGCTAGGTGGTGCAGTGGATAGAGCACTGGCCCTGAAGTCAAGAGGACCTGAGTTCAAATCTGGCCTCACACCACAAACACTTGACACTTACTAGCTGTGTGACCCTGGGCAAGTCACTTAACCCCAACTGCCTAAAAAAAAGAAAAGAAAAATGATCTCCCCATCAGTCAGTCAACTAGTATTTATTAAGTACCTATTGTGTGCCAAGATCTATTCCCAGAGCTGGGCATGCAAAGAAAGACCAAAAAAAAAAAAGGTCTCTGATTTCAAGGAATTCATAGTCTAACTGTGTGTGTGTGTGTGTGTGTGTGTGTGTGTGTGTGTGTGTGTGTGTGTTGGGGGGGAGGGCAGGGAGAGACAATGTATAAGCAAACAACTTTGTACAAACAAGATGTAGGCAGATAAATTAGCAGCAGCCTCAGAGACAAGGCCTTAAAGCTAACGGGGACTAGGAAAGGCGTCTGCAAGGAGCCTGCTGCCGAGACTCGAAGGGAGCCGGGAGAGGTAGAAGGCGGAGATGAGGAGAGAGACGTTCCAGGCACAGGGGACAGCCAGAGAAAATGTCCAAGGACGAGAAACAGGCTGGCATATGTGAGGAACGGCAAAATGCCATTGCTAAAGGCTTCCAAAAAGAAGCTGGATGACCCCTTGTTAGGAGTCCGGTTGACATAGACGACCCTCTGAGGTCCCCTTCTGGCCCTCCCTCCCCCCTCAACTTTTAACACCTGGCTCTAAACTGATCTCTAACATGAAAAGTAGTAGGATAGCAATACATAGCATTCATTTGCCCTGCACTCTGCGGCAGGGCAGGTTGCTACTTTCAGAGTGTGATTTCAGTCCTGAGAAATACTGGCCTTGCCTGGATCCTTCTGCTTAGAGGGACCTAAAACTCCCCGATGTTAGTCAATTCCTTTAGCTTAAGGAGTTAATTATCTCTTTTTCAATTCAGACATCCTGGGAGAGACCACACTTTCAGACTTACCACACTTAGTAACAGCTCAGTGTGAATGACCTCATGCAGAATTTTTCCTAAGAGTCAGTTTTCATGGGGAGGAATAAAGAGAACTCATCAGGGCATTGGGTGTGGGAGGGCTGGAGCAATGTTGGGGTAAAGGAAAGGAATGAGAAGACTAGACTGGCCGCCATTTTGCCTGAAGCACCTGTAACTCTCTCCATTCCTCTCTTTGACCTAGACATCTGCTGGCTTGGTTTTTTTGTTGCTCAGTCATTTCAGTTGTGTCCAGCTCTTCATAGACCTATTGGCTTTTCTTAGCAAAGGTACTAGAGTGGTTTGCCATTTCTTCTCCATCTCGTTTTACAGTTGACAGAACTGAGGCAAACAGGGTGAAGAGACTTGCCCAGGGCCACACAACTAGTATCAGAGGACAGATTTGAATTCAGGTCTTTCTGACTCAAGGCCTGGCTCCCTGTCCACCGCACTACCTAGTTAACCATTGGCTTGGTACATGAAGATTCCTACCGGCACATGTTGACTTAGAAAACCACATACTAATATTATCTATGCTTTATTTTTATTTATTTGGTTAAATATTTCTCAATTATATTTTAATCTGGTTCTCTGCATTTGGGAACAGGCAGCTTATTTGGCGTCTCTAACTCAGACAATAAACATTTGCATCTCTAGAGCCTTGAGGAATGATTGACTAGCAAATGTTCTTCCAATGATTTGCCTGTAAGAGCCACAGGATCCTCATGGATTCTATCATTCCTATGGCCTGTATCCTTGATGGGGGTAGGACACATAACAGATTTGGAATAGCGGCTCCAAGGGCCAAAGACTACCTATTTAAAAGTCCTGGTCCTTAATCCTCATGGACACTAAGATATGGAGAAAGAATCATAATCCTCACACCCCATAGTGCTTTTAATGTTTCAAATAATTTCAGAGTTATTGTCTCATTTTAATGGGAGTCAGAAGATCTAGACTAGAATCACAGCACATTTGGGCTACTCATTTAATCCTTCTAGTCATCGGTTTTCTCATCTGTCAAATGAAAGGGTTGACTAGAATTACTTTTAATATCCATTACAGCTCTAGGTCTTTGATTCTGTGAAATTCATAGTAATCCTGTGGGGTAGGTAGTACAAATACTATTCCCCCATTTTCTAGGTGAGAAAACTAAGGCTTGGGGAGCTTGGTGATTGGTCCTAAGTCATACAAAACTCAGAACTAGCCCTCAACCCTTGCTGTATCTGAGTCTTGGCCCCATGCTCTTTTTTGCTACATTATGTCAACTGTTCTCTCTCCCTTCATCCCCCACCCTACCCCTCTTTTTGATTTTTTCCAGGGGTCCCTGAAGATGAATTCCATATTAGACATGTTGAACTGAATTGCTGTAGCTACCAAGGTCTATCAACACAACTCTCTATGGCGACATCCCCTCCCCACTATCCCAGACTCGTTTCTCAGCCACGTCAGTATGAGTGTTGACTCACACACAGCTTGCTTCTTCTTTCCTCTGTGCCTTTGGAGAAGCCATCCCCTCCCCAACTTAGAATCCAGTTCAAAACTCGGATCCTTCAACAAGCAGCAGATGGGTCCCTGCAAGCTCTGGTCACTCATCCCCTTAGAATGTATAAATTCAGTGTAAATGATTTGCATTTGCATTCCTTTGGAAGTTATTTGATGTAGATTTTCAAAGTTTTGTTTCATTCATGTTCACTTATGTGTTCCCCATCAGACTACAACGATCCAGTTCACATAGAGACTGCCTTCTCCTTGTTTGACATTCTCCACCACTCCCTTAACACCCTAAAGAACCTAATCCAGTGATCAGGACATAGTGGGTACTTAATTTATATTGGTTGATTCAATTCACTGTGTCAGTGGACTCAGAATGTAAATAGCAAAAGTATTGGATTTGAATTTCAGTGTCTACCTCTATAATCCTGTTTTCTCATCTGTCAAATGAGGGGGCCAGTAGATAATTTCTCACATCTTCTCTAGCTCTTAATTTTATGATTCAAATAAATCCTCCCCTCACTGATTGAGTGAATTTCCTACTCTATTTGCCCATCTTTCAGCCTATGTCCTGTGCCCTATGATTGGTCCTGAGGCTGCTGACCTCATGGGGTCATTGTGAGGGAGGACAAAGGTCATCCTGGGTCATAATGTACTGAGACTCTTTATAGGGAGAGCTCTCTGTCTCCAAGCTCAGGTTAACATCTTCAGCTAGGCTGCTCTAGGATTCAGGTGTTGGGCTCTTGGACAACATCTACCATGGCTCAGTGCAGATGGCACCAGTGTAAATACCGACTCCCTGAGAAGAGAAGGAGGAAGCAGTGTCCACAGTGGAGAGAAAGCCAAAGAAGGAGTGGTAAATGACATGGGTTTGGGAGTCTTAGGGAACAAGATGAAGAGAAACCATAAAAGTGGAAGCAGGATGGTAAAAGGAGGGTTACTATTGTTGTGTCCAACTCTTTGTAACCCTGTGGACCCTGGTACACCAATAACATCCAGGATTTTTTGGCAAGAATCCTAGAGAGGTTTTCCATTTCTTTCTCCACTTGATTAAGTCAGAAGTTAAGTGACTTGTCCAGGGTCACACAGCTAGTAAATATCTGAAGCTGGATTTGAACTAAGGTCTTCTTGGCTCCAGGCCCACTGCTTTATCCACTGTGCCATCTAGCTGCCTCCAGAAAGGAGGCTAGTGAAGTGGCTTTGGGTAGGAGTACAGAAAACCATGATTAGAGGAAGCTGGAAAAATAGGTTCCATGTTAGAGTTAAAAGGTTTTACCTTTGGTAAGGCAAAAAAAAAAAAACAACCCTTCCCTCCCTCTTATTTATTATATCTTGGAACCATGATGGGGAATCCCAGTCACTACCTCTAGAGATAGAGATAGCAATTTCATTTTATTTACTCTTCTTCCGTACTTTCTATATTAAGTTTTCTCTTCAACTGATTTCATTTTTCCCTATGTGAAATAAAGCTTTTTACCTTTGCCAAGGCACAATTCTCATGCCCTTCCTCCTATCTTATAATCTTGAATCTTGATGGGGATCCCAATTTCCACCTTTAGAAACAATCCATTCCATTTCCACGACTCTTCTTCTCTGCCTTCACCAACCCTTCTCACTTTCCCACTTTGGGAAACAACATCCAGAAATATGTTATGACCTGAAATCCTATGGCAAATAGCAAAGGGTTTATAGGGAAATAAAGCTAAACCTTCTTGAAGTGCCTCCAGACCCCCTTTAACCTTGACTTTGCCTCTGTTTCCTCACAGTGAATTGCTATTATTACTACCACAAGAGTGTGTGATTTGCTGAGGAAGCCCATGTTTCTCTATGGTACCACTGCCCTCTGCTTTCCACCTGCACCTCTGAAGGGACAGGACCAACCAGAACATCTCTGCAACTTTACATCTCATGAGCCCCCCAAGCCCACCCAGTATCAGCAACCTATGATCAATAAAATCTGATCACTGCAGCACACAAGCAAAGGCTCTGGGAGTTTGTTTCTTTCTTTATATCCGGAGTAGAAGAGAGTACAAAAAATAAGATACATTTCTTTGAAAAAAAAACCCATATCAGATACTAGGGACATATATTGAGAGTGATGAGTTCTCCAAATGTAAAAGGAGAGTCTGCTAAACTAACCTCTCTATGCCAAGGTTCTTAACCTAGAGTCCATGGAGATACCCAAAAGGTACAAAGATAGACATCAAGCTGATACACGAACTTGGGGGGAAATCACATTTCCAAATAACTGGCTTCCTCTACTACTGCATTTATAAAACATTATTTGGAGGAGTTCCTCAGACTGTCAAAGGGATCCATGACACAAAAAAAGGTTGAAAACCCCCGTACTATGTTTATAAAGTTAGGATCTCCTTTTAGCTTTTGATATTCTTTGAGGAAAAAACATCATTTCAAATTAATTGGTTTTCTCTATAATCCAATTGGTATTTTATTCATTTATAAAACATTATTTGGAGAAGAACCCCTGAGGTACTATGCTTACAAAGTTAGGGTCTCATTTTAGCTCTGACATTCTCTGAGTTTGTATGAGTTTCAAAGCCATTCCATAGAAACCCAGAGCTAGAAGGGGACCTCCTTAATGACCCAGCCACAGGTGCTTCTAATGTTAAGCAAGCCAATATTTACCTAATTTAAAGATTTTTAGAGGTGGAAATTTTCTTCAACAAAAGATAGCAAGATTGCATGGAAATTTTTGAACATTATTTTACCATTCTACGTAATGCAAATTGCATCCCTCCCACCTTTCTCCTATTTCAGGAGGAGAGACAGTTGCAAATCTGTATTTATTGACAACTTATTAGTTTGAGGAATGAGTTTTAGTGATATTTTAGATAATAAAAATATACATATATGTATATATATACATATGTATGTGCATATGTATATATACATATACATATACATATATATTTCATACTATAATCTTCCTTTTCTGACCCTATGGGAATCATACCTTCTAGAAGTCAAGACCTTCTCAAGAAATTAGATGGAAGAAGTTTTGATCACTAATTTAGAGCTGAAAGGGAGCTTAGCAAAACCCTCTAGGAATACAACTCTTTTCCATTCATGTACATACCTGGGGCTTCATACATATGCAACATAGGAAGATGGGAGGTGAAATTTATTTCAACTTCAATTTTGGGAGGGTATACAGACATGTGATTGATTTCCTTGGTGTGTGGAGCTGTCTCACTGAGAGGAAAATTCCTCTACCAAATATAAGCCAGCACCATATTGTATGAACTAATTTATGTAGTTTTAGAGAGTTATCTAGAAATATTGAAGTGATTTGTTGCCCTACACTAGCCTGTCCAGTAGGTATCAGTGGTTAAGCTTCACTTTCCAGAGGCTAGTTTTCTAGAGAGTTGAATCTGATCTCCTTAACTTACAGTTAAGGAAACTGAGACTCATACTGATTTAAGTGGATTTGTCCAATGAGGTCCATCGCTCTAATGGGAAGGGAGAGGGGAGGAATTCAATTGCTTTCTTAGGTCCTCTGCCCTAAAGGAATTCAATAAATAGCCAAATTTACGTATAGATAGGCTTGCTGCTATGAACAAGATATGTAGCAATCACCTACTTAGGTCAAGACACACTTCGGGTTCAAATCCCACCTCTGACACATATGGGTGGTGGGGCCTTGTGCTTATTTGTTAACAGAGTCGTTCTGCATTAATAGTTATCAGCATTTGGCTGAGGAAGAGGGAGGACAGGTCTGCGGTTTTTATCCATTTGCTTAATGTAGAGCTCTGAAAATAGGAAAGATAAAATACCCTTTGTTTTCCGAAGTCATCCCTCTTGGGCCAGAAATTTAATTTGGTGCTAATACATCCCCACACAAAGGCAAGCAGAGAATTGAAAAAAAAAATTATAGTATCATAAACTGAGGTGGGGAGGGGGAGCAAAACAATTTTCCCTGAATTTCCTAAAAATCTCAGGCAAAAAGTATTTACTTGGTTTAGGTTTGTTTGTTTCTTTCTTTACAATCTCTCTATAGGCCCCTGAACTATAAGGGTTTGAAGGCACAGTCACATCTATAGGAATCTCGAAAGTATGTATCTCGATCAGATAGCAAGCACCTCCAGAGATGACCCACGCTCCCTACCTCCAGGCAGAACTCCTCCTAAACTATCCCATCTTTCACAGCTGTCCTCAAAGATCTATAAGAACAGAATGAAGGTGCCACAATGCCCCCTCCCCTTCTGATTCTAAAGTTGATAGGAGTCGAGTTAAACTGGCTCTCTCACAGCTTTGGTTAGGTGGTCTATGTCACCTCACCTCTCTTGGTCTCGGTCTCTCCTCATGTGAATAGGTCGATTATTATGAAGATCAACTCTTAACTCAAAATTTCTATTTCAATAATCTCCTAACTGATTTTCTTGCTCTAAGCCACTCCTCTCCACACAGCTGCCAAAATAAGCTTCCTAAGGATAATGTCTAATCATCTTTCCTGCTCCAAAGCCTTAAAATGAGATTCCAATCACCTCTAGGATAACTCAAAAATTGTCTTAAGTTGAATGTTTAAAGCCCTACGTAATCTGGCTCCAACTTAACATTTCAATTTTCCTGTTTTCAATTTTGGAGACTTCACTGTTGTTGCTGTTGGTGTTGTTTGGTTTGATATTTTTGGACTTGGGATTCCCTATCTTGTCCAGTCTGGAAGGGCAGCAGCTGCTCAAAAGTCCAATACCACTAATGATTAGCATGGAGGTTTTGATCTGGTCCATTACTGACCTGACCTGACCTGACCTGACCTGGACATCCTTTGTTTCTGCCTCCTGCCTCCCCCTAACCCCCACCCCTCTTGCTTTCCAAGGCTTAACATAAATAGACCTAACACATTTTAGCCCACTGCAGCTCAAAATTCCCAGGCTCAAGGCACAACTGTTGTTAGATCCTCAGTCTTCCCAGGTACTGTGTGTGTCTTTTTAACACACCTGACTTTAACAAAGTTCCAGTTTTCTTTCACCTAGCTTACATCATGCATCCTGACCACCATGTAGCCAAACATAGAAAATTATGTATACTACTCCTTGACCTTAGAATTTCAACTCTTATCTCACTACATTCATATAAATTATCCCCTATCTATGAAATGCTCACCTCTTAGAATCCTTATTTCAAAGCTCAAAGCTCCATCTCCTCCATGATTCCTTTCCACAATCCCCTCTAGCATTAATGTCTTTTCCATCATCAATATATCAGTATTTTTCTTCTGTACATATTTCTAATATTAATATAAAGCCAGCACTGTTTTGGTTTTCGTCTTTATAACCCCAACAACCTAGGACACTGCCTTCTGTGCACATAGTGGATACAACAAGTGTTTGACAAATTGGATTTTTATTACCCTAAAAGATATCTTCAAATCTATGAAATATCTCCATGCTCTTCACTCTACAGCCTCTATCATCAGATTCTTCTGAGTTGCTCCTGAGGGACCACAGGGAGAAAACTCGGGGAATGGATTCAGGAGAGGTGTGAGCAAACCGACTAACAAAGAAAGAGAAGTTTCTAAAATGGATTTGTTAGCTTCCAAGGAGATCAACCTCAGGAGCTTTTAAGGGACTGATGTTACCGTAGCAGCCCTCTCTAGTCTCCCCAGATGTGTTGGACTGAGCATAACCTTTTCCCCTTATCTTTCCAAACCTGGTCTCTGTTGTCACTTTAGAATTTAGAACTGGTTTGACCTCAGAAACTACCTCCTATCAATCACCAAATCCTCCTGGCATAGAACTCTCCAACATCAACCCCATCCCATCCTGGTCCCTTCAAGGTCTCTGTACCTCTTCCCTCCCAGCCAGAAGCAGAGAAACAGCAGCACAGTAGACAGGCATAGTGAGCAGGGAGAACACAATGAAAGGGGGCCTTTCTTCATTGCTGAGGTCAACATCTGGAGAGACTTAAGTTTCAGAGAGGGAGTTATACTGAGTCATCAACATATGTAAGGACTGTCAGCAGCTTCACGATGCTCCATCTTAATGAGCCCCAATCCCTATCCTGCTGGGAGGATCCAGCACAGTGAAGACAAGGGCTGGGCTCCCCAGGAAAATTAATAGAGTAAGCATGAAATAAAGAAGTGAGAGGGAACCCAAGATAGAGGAGGTCTCCAATACAATATAGTACATATACCCTGTCCCCTGCTGCCTTCCTCACCTAAACTAGTCCATGGAAGATTCAGTCAAAAGAGTCATCTGATAAAAAAGAACATACTATTTTCAGATTCATAAATGCCCGAAGTAGGAAGTAGGTCATCCCTCTGTCCCCAAGAAAGACGAAACCAAACCCAATCCAGGGAGATGGTAGAAAAAAAGGAAGTTTGCTTTCTGGTCTTCTTCAAGTTCTTCAAAAACCAGCCACTTTTTTTCCCTATCTCAACAGCTATTGGGAAATGGGGAACTCAGGGCTGTGTTAGAGCCATGTGGGCTTCATGACAACAGTTGAGATAAGAGATAAAAAGGGGATTTCATGTTATCTCTGATGCTAGTACACTTTGGGCAGCTTAAGTACCCATTCCATGTACATCACAATTTCTTCAACTGAAAAAAATGAGAAGAGAAAGTTTTTGGTTGGTGGGGTAGTAACTTGACCTCAAAAAAGGCTAATGAACTCAGAGTTGGCCATACTCCCTGGACATAGATACCTCCAGGCCCTCTCAGGATCACATGTGGCCTTCCTAAGCTGTGCCTTACTTATCACTGGCTTTCTCTATACCATGGTAGAGTTAGTTGAAGAAAGGAACAGGTCTGATCATTGGGCATTTGATCCTTCCCAAACCCATGAGTCCAGACACTTTGTCCAACCTAAACACCCCTATTGACCACACCCTTTGATTCTGACTCACACACACCCCCATTGGGCTTTCTGTCTACTCAAGTTTCTTGTTTTAGGGTTGAGGAGGGGTTATGCTCCCAGACTATGCAAAGGGACTTTTCTTTTTCTTTGTTTTTTTTTTCCTCAACCGGTTTCCTGGGCCTGGCTTTTTTCCCTCAGATGATCTCAGCTTCTCCTTGGCAAGACCAATCCATTGGGGGTGGGAGGGGTCATCATGGGGGAAAGAAATATCATCCTGCCTCTGTGGCCATCAGAACAAATGAATGCCTTTTAATCCTTCAAAATGAGTTCCTTTGAGGGTTCTTAGGAAGGAAAGCCATTGGGAAGAAGAAAGTATATTACTCCAAGTTAGGGTGCCCTTCTCCATTAGAAAGAATGTCACCTAATTCCCAACATATCTAAAATTACTCCTCCCACTCCAACTCTTCATTCTCAATTATGACTTCAAGAAGAGGGTGCGACCCAGAATCTTACTCCAATATCTATGACCAGGAATGCTTAGTCAAAAGGCTAATCAATTCTAATGACAGCCAAAGCTTTTATTTTTTTCCTTTCACAATCCTGTTTCCAGCTATGACTGCACAAAGACAGAACAGGGGATTGAAAGGGGAAAATGACAGTTGTTTGTCATGTTTTCACATCGCCTATATGTGTGACTGACTTGGAGGAACCAAACTGGTTAATTCTCTGACAAAACATGAATGGTTCTATCAATATCATAAAGATAGAACCCTGGTCTTGAGGAGAGCCATCTTTTTGTGAACAAAACAATTGAGGAAAACATGACATACTTCTAAATGGCTTGAGAGAAACCTAATATTGAATACAAAAATCTCTCTGCTTTCACACATCTGTGGACAGAACGATCAATGGATTCTTTTTCCCTGAGAGGTGCTAATATGTTTAGCAAAGTACCACAGTACTAGGATGAAACAATAGAAGTCATCAATTTTCCCCATAAGAAATTGTATTTCAGAAATGCTATCCACATGCAAGAAAGAACTATGGAGTTTGAATGCAGATCGAAGCATATTATTTGCTCCTTTTTTTCTTTTGTTTTGTTTTATCTTTCTTGTGGTTCCTTCTATGGGTTCTAATTCTTTCTTACAACACGATTAACGTGAAAATATGTTTAATAGGAATGTATACATACAGTCTATATCGGATTGCGTGCTGTTTGGGGGAGGGAAGTGAGGAGGGAGGAGGAGAAAAAGTTAAAACTCAAAAGCTCATGGAGGGGGCAGCTAGGTGGCACCGTGATAGAGTCAAGTCAAGAGGACCTGAGTTCAAATCTGGCCTCAGACACATAACACTTACTAGCGATGTGACCCTGGGCAAGTCACTTAACCCCATTGCCAAGGGAAAAAAAGCTTATGGAAGTGCTTGTTGATAACTCAAAATAAATTAATTAGAAATTAATTAATTAGAAAAGAAGAAATTGTATTCCAGACTGATGCCAAACACCAGTCTAGAATGCTTTCTTGTATCATCACCAGGAGAGGGCCTTGGAGCAACCTGGAGATCCTTGGAGGATTGCCCTAGGAAATCTTGTTTTCAAGCCTGGAAAATCACTTGTTGGGAGATGTTTTAGGGACAGGCTGAGAATGCCTAGTTACAGATTGGACTAGATGACTTCTAAGATTACTTCTAAGGAGAAGCCTTTCTAAAGTTCGAAGGCCTCCTGGGGCTTTAGGCTGGTTTTTCTAGGCTTCTTTATTTAGAAATCATCTGCTATTTTATTGGTATCAGGAACTCCTAGTGAGGAGATTATCTCCTCCAAAGCATTGTTATCTTCTCTCCCAAGACTATGTGGTCTTGGAAAGCTGTCTGGGAGCCAAGAAAGGTAAGTGTCTTTCCTAGAACAGCAGAACCTGGATCTATTTGATTCTCAGACCAGTTCTTGAGCCACTCCATCTTACTGTCCTCTGACTTCTTAGTTATAAAATAGCAAAGAAGAAAAATGGAGGAGATGAGGAATGGGGGTTCAATACTGTTAAATCCAGATCTCCCTATCTAGCCTTCAAGGCTTTTTATATCTGCTGGATCAATTTTACTCTATCATCAACATCATCATCATCATCATCATCATCATCATCATTTCCATCAGTTCCCCCTTTTGTGCCTGTCATCCTCCTCTCTTAATGTTATTATTCAGAAGCCTTCATTTGATTCCAACGACCTAGTAAATAAAGACCTGGCATTGAGGGCCCTCTATAATCTGGTTCCAATCTACTTTTCTGGTTTAAAGTCACATAACCCACCCATAACACAGCCCAACTACACTACTCAAATTCAAGAGCCACCTTGATCATGTTTTTTCTCAGATTATTGCAGTCTAAGTTGATCTCTCTCATCTCTGAACTTTTAATACTAATTAAAATGGGTACATCTTTAAGGCATGAATTCCCTCATCTAGCACTTGGCTTATTCATTCAGTGTTAGCTACTACGAAGTGCAAGGCACCATACCCTAGTCCCGGAGTACTAGAAATATCTTTGTATTTAAAAAAATGATGTTTCCTGCCCTCAAAAAGCATTTACATTCTACAGTGGAATGGGATACAGAATACAGAAAAATAGATATCTATATATTATATAACATATATGTATGTATTTCGGTGTGTGTGTGTGTGTGTGTGTGTGTATACACACACATATATATCACAGAAAGCATTGATAGAAATAAAGACAATATCCAAAAATGTCTTTAGGAAAATTTGAAGAAGGAATAGGAATTTTAATTTTGTATTGAAAACAACCAGTAAGCTTAGCATTCATCAACAAGGTATGCATTGGGGACACCCTATGGGTTTAACACTATGGGGGACACAGAATAAACACATCTCTTCTGGGGAGAGAAAGACAGTATAACAGACCGGGCAAGAATGAAAGACATTGGAAAGAGACCCAAATATCAGTCTCAGTTCTGTCAGTAGTAGTATCTTTGTGACCTTCGGTGAATTCCTTCACTTCTAGAGGCTTCAACTTCCTCC
Source organism: Phascolarctos cinereus (assembly GCF_003287225.1). NCBI lineage: Eukaryota > Metazoa > Chordata > Mammalia > Diprotodontia > Phascolarctidae > Phascolarctos > Phascolarctos cinereus. The sequence continues at coordinate 69,281,981 of NW_027556180.1, forward strand.
TTTGTGAAATGAGAACATCGTATTTCATAACCTTTAAGATCCCTTCAAACTTTAATACTTTGTGGTTCTATGAGATGAGAATAGCCTACATGAAACATATAGTGAACCAGGGACTTTCTAAAATCAAATGTAGGATTGTGTATTATCCTTGAGGAAATTGAGAAGGACTTTGAATGCTCATACCAAAGTCTGTGAAAGCGATGTTTGAGAAGATCAATTTCTGTTGCATCTAAAGGAAAGAGTTTGAAGGCAATAGTCAATGAAGGACCCGATTCTCCACTAGGACCAAGGAGAAAAAGAAGTTTTCAAAATCAGAGGAGTTTGAGAGTAATAACGCAGATGGCATAGCTTTATCCTTGAGGCAGTGGAGACCCATTGATGTTTATGCTATGATGAAAGCAACATTTTAGATTAATCTGGCAGAACAATACAGGTCAGATTAGAGAGAAGGCACACCTGGACAAGACCTGGTTAAGGAAGGCAACCAGGAAGCAGCAATCTTGGCATGAGGTGAAACCATGAGTCTGGACTAGGGTGGTGATAACAGGAATTAGCTAGAGAAGGAAATGGCAAACCACTCCAGTATCTTCGCCAAAAACAAAATGAAAAATAAAACAAATGGGATCAATGAAGAGTCAGACATGACTGAAATGATTGAACAACAACAACAGCAAAGTGGGAATTAGGAAGAATAAGAACCTCTACTAAAGGAGACAGTTTGAAGGCAATAACCAATAGAATTTGATTCCTGATTAGGAATAAGGAGAAAGAAGAAAAGATTTCAGATTCAGAGGAGTAGAAGAATGGAAAGCCTGGGGTGGTGTGGCAGATCCAATAACAAGAAAGATCTGTTCATTTTAGGGCCTGTTAAATTAAAAAGGAAAAGGAAACATTAAAGTGGAAATGCTTTATAAGGAGGTAGAGATCATTTTTTCACATGTATGTGACCTGACCTTTTATGATGAACTTTTTTATTTATTGTTTTCATAACCGTATTACAAAATAATTTGCTTCCTTTGTAATTCTATATATTTTATTTTGTGTGTTTAAAAACATGATTTTGATAGGAGGTTCATTCATAGGCTCCACTAGACTGTTAAATATGTCATGATTCGCAAAAAAAAAAGTGAAGAACCCTTGTTTTTAGGGTTATAGAAAGGCCTTTCTAGGCTCCATTTGGCCCACATTCTACATGTACATCCCTCTAGTCAAAATGTAAATAATTTCTCTTGTGTCTCCTGGGAAATTGGGGACCTGCTAAATGATAAATAGTTGATTTAAGTTCATCTCTTATATAAAAATAACTTCATTACCTGGAGACCCTCAGCCATGATAATGAAAAAAAGTCCCACTCTTTTTCCCATATATGGTCCAAAGCCCATAAAGGTAGGGTCTCACAATGGGGCCACACCTACTTGCTAAGTCCTACTCCTTCCACCTCATAATGGCCAAAGGCTTAAATAGACAAGCCCCGGGCCTTGGGGCTTTTCAAAGCCCCCAGACTCCGGCAGCCAGCAACATGTCTACCAACAGGAAAATGAAAAGCCAAGGCAGGAGGAGAAACAAGAGCAGATCTCCTCACAAGGGGGTCAAAAGAGCTGGCACTAAAAGGAAATATCGGAAGGCTGGGCTAAAGAGCAGAAAGAGAAGTGAGGAAGGTGAGTATGGGGATGAAGGAGAATGAGGAGTTCCTAGAGCCCCCAGATCTTGAGTTGAACAAAAAGGGCCTTCAGAGGCCACTTCTGTAAAGTCCCCCCCTTTAACCAATGCAGGAAAATCCCTCCTACATACTTGGAGGCAGGGTGGTGTAATAGGAAGAGCCCTGGACCCACGGGGGGGGGGTCAGGAGAACACCCCCCCCCCAAGTCTGAGTCCTGGCTCTGCCACTTACCAAGATGTGTATGATCATGGGAAAGATAAGGCTTTCTACTTCTGTGCCTCAGTTTCCTCATCTGTAAATTTGAGGGTATTCAAAACTTTAATTAAATTTTCTCATGTCTCCCAGAATTTGACTCTTGAGAGCTTTGTGATGTGTCTAGTTCCACAAAAAAAAAAAATCCCCACAGCTGACAGGATCAATAGTTGGAAGGTGTATAATTAGGGTGCAGCAGGCTTCAGGTAGGAACAAAAACCCACCCCTATCTCTGTCCTTCCTCACAGTTCCCAGGACTTACCGTTCCAACTTGTGATCCCTCCAAGAGCTCAGAGCTGCTGGACTTCTTAGCAACATCAGTCCACAGTGAAAAAGAAGGACAGGGGGTCTGCCAGGGCAACCAGAGGTTCGATCAGAGAAGGAAAAAAGGAAACATTGAATTTGGGGAAAATCCAGGCTTGAGGAAGTGAGGAATGTGTATATGATGGTGTTTTCTTCCCCCCTAACATCTCAATAAAATTTAGAAACCTGGTGTAAAAAAAAAAAACAATTTTTCTTTGCTCTGATGAACCTCCCTATGGGTTGGGGAAGGGACTAATCTTACTTAGTTTTATAGTTACTGCCTTTCCAACCATCAGGTGCCCCCTCCTCGCTCCAGTCCAGCCAGGTAGTGATCTATAAGAGACTAGGAATATAGAAATTCCAGTAGAGTCAGGAACTGAAGCCACTCCTAAAAAGTCCCCCCTGTTCAATTTTGGTCAATATCTCACATGTGTGCCCCTGTGTGGCATCCTCCCCGCTAAAGAAGAAAGTTTGAGAAAGTGATAAGATAAGCCTTTTGCCATTGGACATACATGCAAAATGCACAAATTTTACACATGACCCAGCAGTTTTCGAATGCAACCTCATTCCTTTATATAATGTCATGTAAATCTCCAAGGTTCTAGAAACTTTTTCATGCATGAGAACCTTTAGTCAAGAAACTTAATTCTCCCCTATGTTGTGTTCAACACTCCCTCAGTAGAGCCTCTCTTTTTGCACCAAAATATCCAGTGGGGTTAAGGGGGTGGCATGCCAAGAGTGGCCATTTCACCCAATTGATGATAATCCACCAGACTGGTTTCTTCTTCTCAGAGCAAAGCACTTGTGTTCATGTTCTTTAGAAAAATGTCCTCTGTAAATTACATCTGGAGAAACTGAGGCACCACTTTCCCCATAGCATAGTATAGCATTTATATTACCTGAAAGCTGAAAGTTCCATTTTTATGGAACCAGGCTTTTCTTCCTACACAAAGATTTGTATCAAGCTTAAGCATAAAAGGGAATTTCATCAGGCAGTGGGAAAAGGTTAAAAACAGATAGATGTACTTGTTCTCAGATAATACTTTTCTAATTCTCTAAATTTTTTTTTTATTTTATTCCCCCCTCAGGAGCTGTTCAAACAGCAAGCCAAGGGAAAAAACAAGTATTGACTGATTTAAATAGTCCAGCAACCCTTGGACAAAAAACTTAATCACCAAAAAAAATTCTCTTGAATTTGGAGTTTGTTGTATTTTTTTTTACTATTTTATTTATATACAGTGTTTCATCACCATATTTGGAAACAGAAGTTGATATAAATAGCTACTAGTTTAAATGTCATAAATAACCTTGCATACAGGTGAGATCATTCCATTCCTTGCGGCTAGTCTTCCTAATAACTGGCCAGGTTGCTTCCCCCCCAATCCATGCATGGTCTTACTTCGAAGTTCAAATACTCTATTACTTTAAAGTAGCACGTTAAGGTTCCCTCCTTCTTCCTCTCTTCCCTGGAGCTTCCTTTTCTCAGTCACCATGGACCACTACCAAACCCTTCGGCTATTTTTTAAAGATACGTGGGCTATGTTTAGGGAATAAAAGTTTTTTCTTTTCTACTTATTTGGTTGAATTTGAGGATTCACTCCAGCTAAAATAACTTTGATTTTGTCAATGAAATAACTAACTTGTTTTTGACTCATTCACAAGGTAGATCTGATCTTATAGAGACATCTACATTCTGTAAACACATCCAATATTTGAGTATTCCAAACACAAGGGCATTGAACTGAAAAAAGAATGAGAGATGTTACTGAATTAGGCTCAAATCCCATTTCACTTGCATCTAGCTCTGGCTTTGAGGATCTAGTTGGACTTTTCTAGACTCTGACTCCCTTCCTTATCTCTGAGAGATTTGAAAAAAAAGTTCTCAGCTTTCCTCCTCTGTAAAATGTTTTAGGGCCTTCTCTAGCTCTAAAGTTCTAATATAATTACAGTGATTAAATAGGCTATACATACATGTATATGTTGTATATTCATATAAATGCATATATGTATATATGTAACATATACATATGTGTATATGTGTATATCCATTGTTTTTACTCCCATCCTTGTGTTAGCCTAGCTACAGGTGGACTGTCCTCAAAGCAGCTTTTACAGACTTATTTTTCATATATGTGTATATGTGTTTATATATATATATATATATATATATATACATATATATATATACACATATAGACATATATTATGTACACATATGCATGTAAAAGAGAAGGGGGAGTGGAGGGGGAAGAGGTAAAAGAGGAGGAGAGATAAGGGAGAGAGGGGAGGGGAGAAGGGAAAAAGAGAAGAGAGGGAAGGAGGAGAAGAGAGAGGAGAAGAGAGAAAGGAGGAGGAGAGGGGGGAGGGAAGGGGCAGTGTCTTAGTATCCTATCAGGCAAAAACTACTTTTTGCTTTTTAATATAGATACGATAAATAATGCTTAAGGTAGACGGGATAAACCTCCACCTTGGAAGTTGGGGGGAGGGGATCAGGTCCCTTTTGACACCCTTTCAGAATAAATAGGAACAAGTAACAGTGTGGCTCATCCTTCGGATATATCACAGACCCAACCACCACCACCCCCCACTCATTTCACAGATGAAATCAAAGGCTTAGAGAAGGATGTTCATGTACGAGGAGGAATTTGAACTCAAACCCTCTGAATGAGGGGAATGAAGGCTCCAAAGGGCCCAAGTTGCCCCCTTTTTTAGATTTCCCCTAGCTGGCTTTAACTAAGGGCTTTATTTCCAACCTGCATTTTTTCTGATGCTATGGTATGTTCTGAAGTCTCATTTGGTCTCTTTTCAGAGTGAATTTTTTTAGTAAAAAGAAAAGATGATAATCTTGGCCACATGCTGTATATTCTAGGTCACCTTGACCTCCTTGCTAAGATTTGGGACTTCCATTCCATTTCCAGGGCCAAACAAGAATACTGATAAAGGTTTAGTGAATCCAGCTGGAGAATGAATCCATGTGTGAAAGTGTTTGGCACACAGTAGGCACTTGATAAAATACTAGTCGATTGATTTTTGTGGAGTTAATGTGTGGGCATGTCTTCTTGATTCACACACACACACACACACACACACACACACACACACACACACACACATTTCCCATCTTCTGCTAGGCAAGGTAACCAAAGGTGAAAAAATTTTCTGGGTAGTCAGTCCAGAAAACCCAGTAAGTAAACAAGGGGTAATCTGGAATAATGCCTAGAGATCAATACAAAGGGAAGAAACACACACGCACACACACACACACACACACACACACACACACACACACACACACACATACACACACATAAACAACCAGGAGGGGAGCTCTGTGACCCTAGGGCTTGGTAGCATCTTGCTTTTCCTACATCTGGACAATGATCTATGTAGCAATAGCCTAGTCAGTTGTTCCTTCCTTTTCCAAACATCTGGGTCCAGACATCAAGATCTCTAAACTTTTACATCATTTAATCAAACATTTGGACAGCTGATTTATATGAACTGCTTCAATGATAGTGTTATCTATCAAATAAACCAGAGACTGTAAAAATGGAAGAAAAAACCCTAGTAGCCTATAGGGAGCTCTGAGGTTAGAGATCTGAATTTTTCTATAAATAAAACGTACAATTCAAGTAAAATCAGAGGAATGGCTTCCATGATTTCCTCTTGGTTTAGTTTATTACAGTGTTTCTTACTAGAATTGCAAAACTGCATTTCTTGTAGAGCCAAATTGCACTCAATATTGCCACATAAAACTAACGAAAGTCTCTATTAATGAATTAACTTGAGGCCTTATCAACTGAAAAGATAACTGGTAGTCAAGAAGATCTCAGCCATCTGAGTGGCCAACATACTTTTAAACCTGCTACTTAAGGCAAGTCATTTTGTCTCTAGGCCCGGGTTGCTGCTATAAAATCATTTGGGTTCTTTCCACTAGAATGGAAACATAGAAGGGGATATATCCAACCTGGGGAGAGATTTTGGACTTTTCTAGTACCCCTTGAAATAATGGAAAATTAGATAAATCTAGTCCAACATCTCCAGACTGGGCTTTTCTAGTACCCCTTAAATGTGATCATTGAACAGATGAGGCAACTAAGATCCCTTTCAGGTATGATTCAGTATCTCCCCAGTCAGTCAGCCCTGTCCTCTCTACCATGGAAAGACAAAACTGGGACAGGACACATGGCTGAGCAACTATTATATAAACATAATGGCAATGCTTATTGGGCTGTTAGAAATAATGAAAAAGAGATGGTTTCATAGAAACCTAGAAAGAATTGTAAGAACTGATGCAGAGTAAAAATTATACAACAAAGAAAAAAATATACGACAACACTATAAAAGACAGACAACTTTGAAAGGCTTAATTAAGAACTCTGATCAATGTGATGGTACACAACCATGATTCCAGAGGACCAATGATGCATTTATGCTATCCACCTCCTGACAACAAAGGTTGATGGACTCAAGAGGCATTAATAATGACTCATTCTTTTGGATATAACAATGTGGAAATTTGCTTTGCTTGTCTACAAATTGTCACAAGAATTTTATTTTTTTTTCAAAAGGGGGAAGTTGGGAAAGAGACAAAGTAAATGTTTGTTAATTGGGAAAAACAAAGGTAATAAAAGTTATGCAAGCTAACAACAAAATTGGGGGAGAAAACCCCACTGCTGACCACCTTTTCCATCCACCTATTTATAAAAGGAATCCCTACTCACTTTAAATTACAATCTCTTCCATTGTGCCTTTCTCAGGAGTCGTTTTGTTGAGCCATACCACTCTTAAAGGCCTGCTATTTAGAATTAAAAAATGTTGTTAAAATATGTAGTATGCTGACCCTTGGGATAAACCACACATAAAAGGCAGTATTATATTAGAGAAATAGCTCATAGTTTAAAGCAGGCCAAGTCTCTGCTAAACTGGGGTACTTTCTCTTTCTCGGATCCCTGAGATGTCTGGCTTCCTTTCCTAGCATCTACTCCAAGGCCTGTTAGAACCCTCTGTCTCCACTGCCTGGTGGTAACCTGAGGGATTTAAGGGACTGACTGACTCTACTGGGACTCCTTCACTTAAACTCTTAGTGATAGATAATAATCTCCTACTATAGATATTCTCTCTCTCTCTGTCTCATCCCCACACCTCTCTCCCCCCATACCACCTCTCCCCAGGTCCTCTCAACAATCTCTTTAATTTTTTTTCCTTGACTGATTTAATCCTTTATTATTCCTAACATGTTACTCAGACTTCTCCTCCCTGGATGTCTGGGTCCAAAGGTTTTCATCTATTGTATAAGAATCCTCCATTTCCGCTCAGGCAACTCAACACTGACAAAGCCCCTTTGTTAAGCTACATTAGAGATGGTTCTTGTCTGTAGCAAAGGCGGGGTTGGGGAGGGGGCATTCTACAAGACATACACTTAGGGAGGGTTGCTATTCATCACATATCACCACCAGGCTAGCAGCCATCCTCCACACTCCGACCCACCTACCAGCACCTTTATTAAAAAGTGAAAAGGAGAGAGACAAACCCAGGAGGCTGAGCCAACATCCCAAGATGGTAGATGGTGCCAAAGATTTCTTGGACACACACTGATTGGGAAACAAGGGGATCATGAATCCATATTGTGAATAAGAAATAAGGTCCTTATACTATCACACAAACTTTCCCAAAGAAGTTAATGCCAAACCTAGACTATATATAGACCCCAGAATGTCTGCCCACAAAGCCCACCTCCTTTGTCCCCTTTGTGAATCCTCCTAGAGCCAACCTCCATTTTGAGGAAGTGTCCAAACCAGCCTGCCTTCATTTTGCTTTTGGTCCTGTTCCAAACTTTCTGCACTTAAAAGCCATGACCCTGTCCTGGGCGGGGTACCCTCCCCCTCTCCGCTTCATCACCCTCATTTCAGTTCTTTGAGGTCAGGGCTATCTTTCTTTTCGGGAATGGATCCCCAGCTATGCATAGTACTCAGAATATAAGAAACATTTTATTTCCTTCCTAATCACATCAGGATGCCTGACTGAAGTGAACTTGATAGTGGCTGGGGGGATATGACTGATTGGACAGACTGAAGAAGGGAAAAAATCCCACTTCTTTCATTTGGACTTATGGACAGGAGGACATAGGACATAGAGAAATGAAGTCCTGGAGAGGTCCTTCACAGTTTTGCAGAGATGCCTACAAAGAGAGACCAGCTATAAGATGGAAGGGACTTTAGTGCTTTTTATAAGATCAGATCCAGAGCTGAAAAAAAAACAACTATAGAAGCCATTTTAGTCCACCTCCCCCATTTTACAGATGAAGAGACTCAGGGCCCAGAGAGACCAAACCCAAATTTGTGAGATTGAACCTGGATCTTCTGAGTTGCCCTGTGCTATAGCCTGCCTCAATCAAAGTGAATCAAATTCATTTTATAACAAGAACAAATATTTGGTGGGATTTTTTAAGATAATAAATCTAAATAAATCAGTGTAAGTTCCTCATTATCATACTCCAAACCCAAAAAGATGAAAGACATTGGGGCTTTACTTTCAAGATGAGGAAACTTGGGGACCCCATGAGAGGTGAAGTGACTTTGCTTAACTGTTTTTCAAACCCAGATCTCCTGACTTCAAATACAGCACCCCTGGCCCTTGCCACACACTGTATAAGGACAAGAAAGAGTTTAGTCATCACTTTGGTAAGCTTTTCCAGCCCCACAGCCCCTCTTTGTGTCTAAAGAGAAAGAAAAAAGAGGAGTTTGGGGTTGTGGGCCACAACAGACCCATTGTCCTTCCCTAAAAAGAGGAAGGTGGGGCCAAGGGGGATAGAATGAAGGGAACAGTGCTGGGTGGGGCATCCTGGCAGCCTTGATTTCATCTAGGAATTGCTGGACAAATGCCCAGATGTGTGTGCTGGGTGGGTCAAGGAGCTAGAAGGTAGAGTGGGAAGGGTTTTGAACATCCTGAAAGGTCTGGGATTCTGGGGGTTGGGGTGGGGAGAGGAGCATTAGGGGAGGGAGGTAGACACTGTTCAGAGAGAAATCTAAAACCTCAGGAAGAAACTGGATTTTGTTTGAGAGGGCAACGGAGTTCAATACATACACACACACACACATATGTGATTGTCAAATTAGATTCTGTGTCGTTTACCACCTTCAGGCCTTGCCTAATACTCACCCCACCTACTCCCAGGCTCCTGACAAAAGTAATCTTATTCCTGCTTGACTTTGATTATAGCATTTTGTCTGGATCTTCCTTTTGTCCTCATCACCTAGTATCAAGCAGGATTATAGATTTAAACCTGGAAGGGGAAGGGTAGAAGTTTCACATTGGAAGGTAAGGTAGTGCTAACTGGTAGAAGTCTATGAAGGACATGTTTATATTTACTTTGGAGAGGATTCTGCCCCTGGAGTTAACAATTAATGTTAAACAAAAGCTCCAGAAGTTAGGGTTATCTCTACAGTGGTCTAGAGGGTCTATCTTCAACAATGTGACAGACCTTTAGACACTGTGCTGGGCACTGAATATACAAAGACAAAAATCAAACACAGCCTTTGCCTTTGAGGGGCTTACATTTCACTGAACATAAGGGCAGCGACATGCCCAGAGGTGATTCTCTGGCTTCAGAAAACAAGCTCTGTCCAATGGACACAGGGCCTTTAAAGGCCTGGGAAGCTGAGGGCAGAGCCTGCCAGATCGTGCCCCTCCCCATCCAGAGATTCTGGCCAGCTGTTTGTCTTAGTCAATCTTCAAGACAATGTGCATGATCCAGGGCAAAGTTAGATTGAGGGGAAGAAGTTAGGTATTTGGGGGATGAGAAAGGGGAGTGGTGCACAGTCTGAATCCTGGGGTGGGGAAGTCATGAAGCCCAACCCAGCTAAGAGTGAATTCAGTGCAGGGATTTTCCTGTGAATGAAGGAATGACTCTGAACCCTGGGGTGGGGAAGTCATGAAGCCCAACCCAGCTAAGAGTGAATTCAGTACAGGGATTTTCCTGTGAATGAAGGAATGAATAAAAAGACATTCATTCATTCATTCTTTATGCATCAGACTCTGTGTTCAACCTTAAGGAATTGAGGGGAAAGATAGCAAACATAAGGGAGTGAGGCAGAAGTGTGCTGGTAAATATTTAACAACCAGCTGACTGAAAAAAAGAAATGTATGCATGGCACACTTTATTTTCTCCATCATTTTCTTTAAGTGTAGACAATCAGTAAAACAAATACACAAACAAAACAATAAATCGAGATGCATGAAGTGTAGAATTTGTTCATACTAACAATTAAGAATTGGCTCTCTCCCAAGCCAGTTTGCGCTGCTGAGAGAGGAATGTTTTGCAGAGAGAAAGAGAGAATGGTGATTGGATCCACAGAGCAAATGATGACGTGTCCCTTCCAGTGATATAGTGAGATTTCATTACTGCCCTCAGAGATTGGTGGGAGGAGAAGAAGAGGAGAAAGGTGGTACGCACATAGAGAGAAAGGCATGGGGGTGGCAAGAAGTGGTACCTGGGTCTGGGTCCAGGCATGATAAAGTTAGCTTGTGAGCATTGGTGACCATCAGAAGCCCAGGGCCCTAGGGTGGAAGCTTCAGAGTGGAGGTTGAAGTGCAGGTGGCATGACTTTGAGATGGCCAGAAAGACTTTTCCTTTGAGGGTGTCAGTCAGGAAAGTTTTGGATGCTACCTGGTCGACTAGGCAAGTTGGTCAAGATGTGCCAATGAGCCTAAGGAATGTGGTCAAGAGCTCTGGGTAACACTTCCCTGATGGAGAAGAACACCCAGCTTCAGAGGATCAGCAATGTAAAGGGTAGCAGCAGCAAAGGAGGGCCTCCGCTAATCCCTCCCTGCCGTGCTACGGAGGCTGACCAGAAGAAGGAAAAGTGGGATCCAAGCACCAGACAGCAGGCCAGAGCCCAAGACTGAAAAGAACCCTCCAGAAGTCACCTCGACGAGTCACTCGGGACCCAATCTTTAGCCATGGTATAGATTGTAACTGGGTATAAGAGCAGGCAAATATCTGGAAGGGGGGTCCTCAGTTCCTAACTACCTTCCAAAGAGATGATTCCACCTCCCTAAATCCTGCCCTCCACCTCTACCCCATAACTGATCTTATGGTCAAGTCATCCCTCTCCCTTTAATCCATGTAATGGTGAAAAAGAAGACCATGTCTAGGATGTGGGAAATCACGCAGGCTGTATAAATTGGTCCTAGATTTAAAGGATACTAAATAGGAAGGTAGTCTATTGAGTTTTCCTTCCTTTCTCCTTCCCTTCCTCCCTTCCTTCTTATCCTCCCTTTTTCCTTCCTTCCTTCCCTCCTTCCCTTCCTCTTCCCTTTCTTCCATCCTTCTCTTCCTCCTTTCCTTCCCTCCCTACCTCCTTTCCTTTCTCCCATCTTCCTTCCTTCTCTCCCTCCTTCCCTCCTTCCCTTCTTCCTTCCCTCCCTTCTTCCTCCCCTCCCTTCTTCCTTCCTTCCCTCTCATCTTCCTTCCTTCCTTTTCTTTGTTCTTCCCTCCTTCCTTCCCTCCCTTCCATCTTCTTTCCTTCCTTCCCTTCCTCCTTCCTTCTCTCTCTCCTTTTTTCCTTCTTTCAACCCCCATTCTTTCCCTCCCTCCCTCCTTCCTTCCCTCTCTTTTTCCTTCCTTCCCTCCCTCCTTCCTTCTTTCTCCATTTCATTCCTTCCTTCCCCTCTTCCTTCCTTCCCTCTCATCTTCCTTTCTTCCTTTCCTTTGTTCTTCCCTCCTTCCTTCCTCCTTCCCTCCTTCCTTCCTTTTTTTTTCCTTCTTTTAACCCCCACTTTCCCCACCTCCTTCCTTTCTTCCTTCCCTCCCTCCTTCCTTCCCTCCCTTCTTCTTTCCCTCTCTCCCTCCCTCCTTCCTTCCTTTCCATTTTCAAAACCAGGCTTCCCAACTTGGAAGTGTGGCCACCACTCCAGGACCCAGCCTTGGTTCTGTATTGTTGATCAGCACAAAAGCTCAGTCCTCTTCCTTTTCTGACCTGGGTCACTTTGGGCAGTCTGGTGCCCCTCTCCCCCTCCCTCTTCAAGGGTCACTGTGTTGGTGCCAGATAGTATGAACACCCAACGGGCTTTCACCACACTGCAGCTCAGAGCTCCTGATCTCAAGGGATGCACAAACCTCAGTTTCCTCCAGCATCTGGAGTTGAAGGAGTGCACAACCAAATCTGGCCAGTTGAGCTTTTCCAGAATTTTCTTGGCAGCTCTGCCAGCACCCCCCCAGCCCCCACCCCCACCACGTGTCAGCTCCTCCTGAGAAAGAAAAGATCTCTTCACTGAATTAGGGTCCATAGCCTGAATTCAATCAATGTAGGGGAACCAGGGGACAGCTGTCACTCCCCATACTGAACCTTGGCTGAGAAGGGGTTGAGGGGGAATCTTAGGTTTCACCTTGTTCATTGCTTCCATTTTATGGGCCAGGTTGCTGCTGCTGCCTGACCACTCTCCCTCCGTTGGTCTCGTCTTCGGGTTTCCATCAGACCTGCCCAACATCTGTTTCCTGTCTCTCCTCTGCTACCCTGCTGGGCTGCTCTGAGAGGCCCTCAGAATCTATCACCTGATGTTAGAGGAGAGAGTCTGGCCCAAGGCTGGGGGCCTCACAGCTTGTCCAGCTAATATGGCCTCCTGAGGCTCCACAGTATGATTCCTTCTGTCTAAAACGTTGACATAATATTTTCTGAGCAACGTCTGGTTTTGTTGAAAGGAGGAAAAGGTGGTCCAACGAACTTGCAGAGACACAGATAGATCAATTAGAATAATGATAGTAGCTAGTATTTATGTAGCACTTTAAGATTCGCAAAGTGCTTTATACAAATATTATCTTATTTAATCCTCATGACAACCCTGGGAGCTAGGTGCCATTATTGCCCACATTTTACAGATGAGAAAACTGAGGCAGACAGCTCTTCAGTGATTTGCCCAGGCTCACACAACTAGTAACTGTCTGAGTCCATCCATATTTGAACTCAAGACTTCCTGACCTCAGGTCTGTGCCACTCAACTGCCTCAAATGGAGAGAGAAGACTGTGGAATCAGCGAGTCACCTGGGGAGTGCCACTGGATTGACTTCATCAGGTCAAATAACACCCTTATCCCTTCTGGGTCTCAACTTCTCCATCTAGGGAAGATATAATAAAAGATTTTTCTCCTGCTTGTCAATGTACCTAGGAATAAAAGAGGCTGATCTAACCACAGCTATTGCAGTTTTCAAAAGCCAACAAGATCTAAATGGAGTAAAGCAGTGAAAATGAAATAAATCATCTTTCTGGTTTGCCCGGGGTTTGGAAGGTTTGTTCCTGTGAAGTCCACTTCAATTCTTCTGGTGGTCTGATAGCCATGACAATCCTACTCCTTAGTCTCTTTAGAAATTACCAGAATAATAAAGACACTCCTCTGTTTTCTAGAGATGACAAAATGTTTGTGGTTGTGGGACTGATATAAAATTTCCATGTCCTAGCCCTAGCATCTGTTTCACTTCTATGATGACATTGGGACATGGTAGTAGACTTGCCTCCTTTGGAGGCTAGGACACTCAAATCCTCAAGTGGAGCTGTGGCCTTATCCATCCAGAGATATGGACTGTAACCTGAATATTGTGGTGGTCAGTCTGTTCAGTCTCTAACCTTCTATCTCTTGATGCTCTAAAAATCCATGTAAAAATCTCTAAGATACAATTCTATGCCTACAAACAGAAATATACATTTTTTTTATTATATATATATATATGTACCCACTATATATACAAATATATATTATATATACACATACGTAAATACCCTTTTGTGTACACACGTACACATGCACATGAGTGCGTACACATTTGTGCCTAAATGGGAATATGTATATACATATAAAACAAACACCACAACCCTCGTCCCTGAGTTACATATCATTGGCTTAAAGAATTAGCACCTTGGGGCAGGTAGGTGGCACAGTAGATAGAGCACTGGCCCTGAAGTCAAGAGGACCTGAGTTCAAATCCAGCTTCAGACCAAACACTTGACACTTACTAGCTGTGTGACCCTGGGCAAGTCACTTAACCCCAATTGCCTTAAAAAAAAAAAGAATTAGCACCTTTGGCCATTATACTTTTCACAAGATAGGCTATACAACTTTGACTTTAGTATGTTAGAAGGGATGTGGGGGGGGAGCAGGGTAGGGAGGCTAGGAGGGATTGGTATTGGAACAAGCTTGGGAAATGCCCAAGGTATACGTGGCTGTTCCAAGCAGTCTGGAGTCTCCAGATTCAGGCTGAGGCACAGTGAATGAGGATGTTCCTGGTCATAGGTGGCCTGTGGAGATCAGCAAATCAGCTTGTTTTTTTTTCTTGTTTGTTTTTTAACAATGGCAAAGAAATATTATTATTCAATATCATTGGAATGGGTTTTTACAAGTCAATACAAATGGTGAAAGTTCACATCATTTGATGGATGGCTCACTGTCAGTAAAGTTCACATTATTGAAGATTCACTGCAGAGAAAACAGGTGTATTAGGGCTTCATGCAGAAGATGAGTCTTCCTGGTTCCAAGCCCAGTGTTCTGTGTTCTATCCACTACACCATCCAGGCTCTCTGCTAAAATGAGACCGAAGCCTGAATTATCAAAGAAATTAAGCTTTGGGAAATTCTGAATTGGAACCAAGAGGGATATCTTTGCCATTCTACTACTCCTCCTGACCCAGGTCCTGTCATCCTCCAGGCTCTCGCTACCATATACACTCATGGAAGCATAGAATTAAGAATGTAAAGAGATCTTCCTTAGCTAATAATAATAATAATAGCTAGCACCTATATAGTGCTTTTAAGATTTGCAAAGCACTTTACAGGTATTATCTGATCCTCACTACAACCCTGGGCAGTAGGTGCTATTATTATCCTCATTTTTCAGATGAGGAAACGAAGGTAGACAGCAGTTAAGTGACTTACCCAGGGTCTCATAGCTAGTAAGTATCTGAGGTTGGATTTAAACTCATATATTAGTGACTCCAAGTTCAGCCCTCTACCAATCATGCCATCTAGCTGCCTTAGAGATCATCCAATCTAGTCTGACCCTTCTATTTTACAGAGGGGGAAAATGAGGCCCAGAGCACCTAAATTCAGTTCCAGTCATCATCATTTATTAAGGACAACAATAAACTCAAACATTTCCAAATGAAGGCAATCAGGATGGCAAAGACCTCAAGCTGGTGTTATATGAGATTAATTGAAGCAACTCAAAATGGGTAACCTAGAGAAGGGAAGATTTGGAGGTAGGGGCAGCAAAATCTAACCTCCTTCAAGTATTTGAAAGGCTGTCAATGCGGAGGAGAGTGTACACTCCCTAAAGGAAAGGACTTTTCTTCAGGTTGTCTTTGTGTCTCTGGCAAAGTGCTCTCCACCTTGTGAGCACCAAAACCAATGAAAACTGGATTGAACTGGAAGAGGGATTTGATGTCTTCAGCTTGGTCCTATAGGGAAGAACTGGGCACAACAGGTGGGATTTGCAAAGTGGCAAATTTAGGCTTCCTAACAATTAGAGCTTTCTAACAGGAGAATGGCAGCAGGTCCTCCCCCAGTGGAAAACTCCAAGCAAAAAAGGGTGGCTGACCCCTGGCTGCATGTTCTGGACAGGGAATTCTTGTCCTGTTTTGGGCTGGCCTCCATGGCCTCCGAGGTGCCTTTCAAGTAGAAGACTTTTCAACTCTCAGGGAGAGGCTTTGGGACATAGGTGTCTGTGCTTTCTGAAGGTTCCATCATACTTTGGGACTTGCCCTGCTCTTCATCCCAAACTGTACCAGTGGTAGTTCCTGAAGATGCCACAGACATTGCTGCCTGGAGATTGCTGTAGAAACCATTGCTTGGGGAGAAGCCAGAGGAAGGGGCCTTTACTCCTGATCTACTTATGGACAGAGAATATTCAAGAAACAGTGGAGGCCTCCAACCACACAGCTTCCTGGCTTCACATGGCCCCAGGCTTCCTCCTTTTTATTCTATTCTAAGCTGGGATCACTAGTTGAGTTTTTAAAAGACTGACCCAACACATATATGCCTATAAATGGAAGATGAAGCAGTGATTTAGAGGGTTTGTTCCTGCCAAGGAAAACAGGCTCAAAACGGGCCAAGGAAGACTGCAGAATCTGAACCTTTTGTCCTTCTGTGGACATCCCACCAGACTGGACGGGCCAGGCTGCTGCCTGGGAACAAGCAGGCAGTGCCCCTAAAGAAGTAAAGCCTGCCTGAACTCCTGGAGCCGCTGGCTGCTGGAAACTGCAGGAGTGGTGGTAGGATCAGAGTGCTCCAAACCCAGGGAAATGCTGAGTGTTTTCTCACCTACCTCAGATTAGGAGCTTCCAGAAAGCAGGAACTGGGGACCTTGCGGCTGGTCCCCACTTAGCCATTTTCTACCTAGGTGTCTTTGGGCAAGTCATTTAACCTTTCTAGGCCTCAGTTTCTTATCTCTAAAATGAAATGACCTCTAAGGTCCCTTTGAGCTCTTGATTCTATTTCCTGTTCAAGTTCCCTTCTGGCAGAAACTGAATTCTTAGTTATTTATCTTTGCCTCATCCACAGCACTAAATTAGGGCCTTGTACATAGCAGGAGGTCAGTAACTATAATACTATGCCAATCAATCAATAAACATTTATTAAGTACCTACTAGGTGCTAGGCACCGTGTGTTTTAAAAAAAAGGCAAAATACGGCCATTAAAATACTTACCTTCAAAGAGCTTACAATCTATGTGCCCATGAATCCAGCTCATGAAAGTCGTTAGATTCTTTCTCAAAGCTAATGTCCATTGGCACAATGCGTTCCTTTGAGCCTAAAGTTTGAAAAATTGCCTCTGCTCACCCAGAGGTGACCACTAGGAGAAGAATGCCAAAGGCAAGAAGTAAGAAAGAGAGGCTAAGAGGATTAGTCATCCACATGCCAGGTAATAATCTTTGGAGTATTAGGAGGTAGCCATTATAAACCCTACTAACATAAACATTGCAAGTTAACTGGTGTGTGACATCTTATATATCAGGTGTGGTACTTTCCCCTTCTAATGAAATGTTTGCTATTATTCACATGGAAGACAATAAGCATTTGTTAAGAGTTTATGCTAGGAGATAGAGAACATTATGAAAAGCAAAATGGATAATTTTGATTACATTAAATTGAAAAGTTTTTGCACAAACAAAGCCAATGCAACTAAGATTAGAAGGAAGGTAGAAAATTGGGAAAGAATTTTTACAACCAGTCTCTCTGATAAAGGCCTCATTTCTAAAATATATAGAGAATTAAGACAAATTTATAAGAACACAAGCCATTCCCCAATTGATAAATGGTCAAAGGATATGAGCAGACAGTTCTCAGATAAAGAAATTAAAGCCATCTATAGTCATATGAAAAAATGCTCTAAATCGTTATTGATTAGAGAAATGGAAATCAAAACAACTCTGAGGTACCACATCACACCTATCAGATTGGCCAACATGACAAAACAGGAAAATGATAAATGTTGGAGAGGATGTGGGAAAATTGGAACGCT
Organism: Phascolarctos cinereus; assembly: GCF_003287225.1. Classification (NCBI taxonomy): domain Eukaryota; kingdom Metazoa; phylum Chordata; class Mammalia; order Diprotodontia; family Phascolarctidae; genus Phascolarctos; species Phascolarctos cinereus. The sequence continues at coordinate 69,299,702 of NW_027556180.1, forward strand.
AATACATTGTTGGTGGAGTTGTGAAATGATCCAACCATTTTGGAGAACAATTTGGAACTATGCCAAAGGGCTACAAAAATGTGCATACCCTTTGATCCAGCAATAGCACTTCTAGGGCTATATCTCAAAGAGATCAAACAAATGGGAAAAGGACCCACACACACAAAAATATTCATACCAGCTCTTTTTGTGGTGGCAAAGAATTGGAAATTGAGAGGATGCCCATCCATTGGGGAATGGCTGAGCAAGTTGTGGTATATGAATGTAATGGAATACTATTGTGCTATAAGAAATGATGAACAGGCTGACTTCAGAAAAACCTGGGAAGACTTATATGGTCTGATGCTGAGTGAAGTGAGCAGAACCAAGAGGACTTTGTACACAATACCAGCCATGTTATGCCATGACTAAGAATGTTAAACTGAACCCTTCTCAGCATTACGAGGATCTAAGACATCTCCAGAGGCCTCGGGATGGAAAATGCTGTCCACATCCAAATAAAGAACTATCGAAGTCGAATCCCTCTCACTTATTTTTACCTTCTGTTAAGTTTTGTTTCCTCTTTCTGATGGTTCCTTCTATGGTTTTAATTTTTACTTACAACTTCACTAATGTGAAAATATGTTTAATGGGTATGTAAACGTAAAGCCTATGTCAGATCGTGCACTGTCTTGGGGAGGGTGGGGGGGAGAAAAAGGGAGAAAAATTTTCAACTCAAAAGCATATGGAAAAAAATTTTTAAAAAAAGTTTATGCTAGGCACTATAATAAGCCCTAGGGAAATACAAATAGAAGTAAAAATGAAAACAAAGCTTGCCCTCAAGGACCTTACATTCTAATGGGGGAAGACACATAAAAAAGAGCTTGAAAGGAAGGGGGTGGGGATTAGGGAAGAAAAGAGGCCACAATGGGGGTTTAATGACTGGGTCCAGAGAGTCAGAAGCACAGCCAGAAGAAAAATAAATGATAGCCTGGGTGCATCCTCAAAATAGAGGTGGAGGGGGAGAAGGCAGAGGGATGTTCCTGGGTCAGAAGCCCTAAACACCCCCCCCAGGAGACGAATCATATCCTAGGGTGAAAAAGCAGCTGAGTTACAGTATCAAAGTCTGCCAGTCAGAAGCACAGCCAGGAGGAGAAATAAAGGGGAAAAAAATGGAAAGACATTTTCAAAATCATTTCTTTGCAATTACATTAGAAGCCAAGGAAGATGAGAAAAAGGAATGTTGTTTTATGGCTCATGGTGGTTTACTTTGGGGCTGCAACACATTCCAGACAAGGATTTATGCAAGTTAAGTGATGTAAAGGGTGTCATCAGAGAAATACATGACCCAGAAAGAAGACTGGGACCAAGCTTGGAATCAACGTATGCTCCACTGATAGGTACCCTAGCAATATTGAGAGAGCAGAGAGGCCCCAACACACGAAGGGGACCCCCTATAATAAATGTATAGAAGTATATAGCTAAGATCATACAATGTGGGCAAGCATACCTGAGATGGAATCATCACTGCAGGCAATGCCCACATCTGTAAGGCCACAGACCCACTGGAGTATCTGAATAAAAGTAACTTCTTCAGCCTTTCTCTGGCATTTTCACTGGCTGTCCCTTAGGCCTGGAATCTTCTCCATCCTCATCTCTGCCTCCTGGCTTCCTTTAAGTCCCAACAAAAATTTCACCTTCTCCAGGAATCCTTTTGCAGTCTCATTTAATTCACATGCTTTCTCTCTATAAATTGTTTCCTATTTATCCTGTATGCAACATTTTTGTACATATTTGTCTGCTTCTTCTCTCCCCCACTAAATTGTGAGCGCCACAAGGGCAGGGTCTTTTGCTTCTTTTTGTATCCCTGACACTTAACACAGTGCCTGGCACATAGTAAGGTGCTCACTAAATGTTTATTGACTGTCTGGATGACTGACTATAGGGCAGGTAGGTGGAGCAGTGGATAGAGCACTAAGGTAGGAGTCAGGAAGAGTTGAGTTCAAATCCAACCTCAGACTTACTAGCTATGTGACCCTGGGCAAGTCACTTCACCCTGTTTGCCTCAGTTTCCTCAACTGTAAAATGAACTAGAGGAAGAAACAGAAAACCAGTCTAGTGTCTCTGCCAAGAAAACCCCAAATGGGGTCATGAAGAATAGGACACAACTGAAACAACTGAACAAGACTGAATATTAAAAGAACCAAAGCTAGGACTCCAGGATATCAGGTGGGCCTCTCTGGTGGATTTATGGAAAACCATGGACTGGAAGCATGAGCAGACTTGCAAGCTTCCCACAGTGGAAAGCAAACTCTAAAAGGAAGGGGACTACATTTGTTCTCAGGGCTGCTTCCCTAGCATTTGGCACAGAATAAGTACTTGTTGAAAGTATACCACTGGGGCAGCTAGGTGGCACAGTGGATAGAGCACCGGCCCTGAAGTCAAGAGGACCTGAGTTCAAATCTGGGCTCAGACCAAACACTTGATACTTACTAGCTGTGTGACCCTGGGCAAGTCATTTAACCCCAATTGCCTAAAAATTTAAAAAAAAAAAAAAAAAGAAAGCATACCGTTGAGGGAAGGGAGCATCCATGTCTATGAGCTCACAGCTCTCCTGAAGTGCGTTAAACTACAAATAATGGATGAAATTCGCACCTGAAATTTCAGACATACAATACAAACAGCCTCATCACACCGCTGATGTCAGGCTGACTCTTTGTTGGGGTCTGCTTGTCACCAAAAGGAACTGGTGCAGGTGGGGAAAGGGGCACACCTGAAGTGAAAGACTTAATGGTCCCAGATCTAGGGTCAGAAGGGAGCTCAGAGCCCTTCTAGGCTGACCCTCTCATTCCGCAGGTGAGAAAACAGAGTCCCAGGCAGCTTGGGTGTCAGAGACAGGCTTCAAACCCAGGACCTCTGACTCCAGAGTCCCATGCACTTCCCACTGCACCACACTTTGTAACCAGGTCAAAGGAGGGAAAATGGTGTGTTTGAACCTGCTGGAAAGCATCCTGCTTCTCATTTTTCACTCGTAAGACCGATGGTCAAAACATGCAATGAATTGGCAGATTAACACCTTCACAGAAGTCATGTACAGGTTACTCTCCAGCAAATTCTGGCTAAAACCACTGCTTTTTTTTTTAATATGACAGTGTGTTGATACTGAGTTTATTCATTACCCCCTAAATCTGCTTCTCCTTCTGACCCTGTGAAATTATTCACCCTGTTGTGTCTCTTCACTCATACATAGCCTTTTGTTTTTAACTCTCCTCTCCTTTTAATTCTTCCTCTGGGAAGAGCGTCGTAGTCCTAGAAACTAACTCACCTAAACCTGGTTTCAAGTCCTGACTTCCACACTTAACCTGGGGATCCATGTTGTTTAACCTTTCCAAATGCTGATCTCTTTCCTTATCTATAAAGTGGGGATAATAATGCCTGCAGTGCAATGTAATAGGAAAAGCAGAGGATCTGGGTTCCTATGCTAGCCCTGACCCCTCCTATTTGTGTGATATTGGGCAATCCACTTTATGTCTCTCAGCCTCAGTTTTATCCTCTATAAAACAGAGGGGTTGGATTAGAAGGTCTTTGCAGTCTCTTCCAGATTAATGATTCAATGATCGTGTCTGTGTGACCTTAGGCAAGTCACTTTACTTCTGGGTCTCAGTTGAAAATAAAAAGACTGAACTAGATCATCTCTGAAGTCCATTGCTGGATCTGTTCCTAGGACATAAATTCAGTTATTTTTATCAGTTACCAAATTCTATAAATTGTACCTTAGCCTTAAATTTGTCCTCTCCTGCACACCATCATTGCCGCGGCTCTAGCTCAGACCCTCATTGTTACCCATCTTGCCTATTACAAGAGCCTAACAGGTGACTTAACCCTGTAATCCATCCTTCCAGCTGCTGCCATATCTTTATCATGCATAGATGTATTCACATCCCTCCCTCACTAAAAACCTTTTGTTCTGATTTCCTCCTGCCTGCTGAGTAAAGTCCAAATTCCTTAGCCAGGAATTCAAGGCGTTCCATAATCTACCACCAAGCTACCTTTCCAGCCTAATCACATACTGCCTGGGCAGATTCTACATTGTGGCCAAATGAGACGATCCTCTGTCCCTTGGACACGTCCTGTTCATTCCTGGCCCCATACCTTTGCTTACACTACTCCCTATAACTTGGATGTCCTCTCTCCCCATTTTTACCTCTTAAATTGCAATACATCCTTTACAGCCAAAATAGATACAATCTCCTCCATGCAGCATTTCTGGTGGCTCTAATTGGTACCAAGCTTTTTTCTGACTTGGATGTCACAGAATACTTTGTTTGCATCTCTATAAATCTTGCATCCCATATTTGTGTATTATAATTCTGTGAGCATGACTCATATCCCCATGATTACAAGTACTATGCTAATTTTTGTATCTACCTCATGGCCCTAGGATAGTGGTTTTCACATAGTGGGGATTTAACAAGTCTTTGTTGAATTAGGAAAATTCCTCTGAAGTGACAACATTATTTGAATTTACGCTACATATTTCCACTGGGCTGAACCCAGTCACTGTATATTTCACATCAGTATATTTTATGTAAGTATATTATATATTTTACATGAGTATAACTTCAAATAGTGCAAATTCAAATACATGTGAACACTTCCAGGGATTCATTACTTGTACTAACTAGGACCTAGCTGTGTGTCTGTGTATTTCCACTTAATAGTGTTTTATTTTTTTTTCCAATTACATGTAAAGATAGTTTTCAACATTCACTTTTACAAGATTTTTGAGTTTCAAATTTTTTCTTCCCTCCCTCCCCAAGATGGCAAGCAATCTGATATAGACTACATGTATAAAATCATATTAAACATATTTCCACATTAGTCATGATGTAAAAGAAAGATCAGAGCAAAATGGAAAAACTATGAAAAAGGAAAAACAGAAAAGAGAGAGAGAGAAAAAAAAATAGGATGCTTCGATCTGCATTCAGACTCCATAGTTCTTTCTCTGGATGTGGTAGTATTTTCTATCAGGAGTCTTTTGGAATTGTCTTAGATCATTGCATTGCTAAGAATAGCTAAATCATTCACAGTTAATCCTCGTGCAATGTTGCCGTTACTGTGTACAGTGTTGTCCTGGTTCTGCTCACTTCACTCAACATCAGTTCATACAAGTCTTTCCATGTTTTTCTGAAATCCACCTGCTCATCATTTCTTATATCACAATTGTATTCCATTACATACCTAGACCACAACTTGTACAGCCATTCCTCAATTGATGGGCATCCCCTCAGTTTCCAATTCTTTGCCACCGTGAAAAGAGCTGCTATAAGTATCTTTGTACATGGGGATCCGTTTCCCCTTTTATGACTTCTTTCAGATACAGGTCCTAACTGTATTTATGGACCAACTTGATGGTCCAAAACTGTTGTTGTAGGTCATAAGCTGGCTAATATATGCATCTGAACTACTTTGTCTTACCCATGTGGATAGCTTAGCCAATCTCTTTCAATGACTATGCATCTTATCGAGAAAGCCCTGTAGTGTTCTATCAATCAATAAAAGCAGCCAGATATCCTCCTCAAACAGGAATATCTGGATAACAATAACTCATATTTGCATCATGATTAAGGGTTTCTTTGTTGGGCAAGTTCATTTCCTCTGGGCATTCCTCCTCCACAAACTTTGTACAGAACATCTTCCATGACACCAGCATATATTTCATTGTTTCATGTTCTTCTCTTCCTTTCAGATTCTTCCCTTCTTCAAAATTTCTTGAAAACGCAGTCCCTGAGCACCCTTTAATTGTGTCATTCCTAACATGAAGTTCATCCTTATGTGTCTGATCATACCCAGCCTTATAAATCTAAGTTGTCGCACATATATTATTTGTATGGGTCTGTGAGCTTGTGAGGCAGTGTAGTACGATGGGAAATACAGGACTGCAACCTGCAACTCTGGTTGCTCAGGGCAAAAACCTCTTTAGGATAGATTCAGTCAAGTAATAACAACCACAGTAACAACTAACATTTCTATAGCACTTACTAAGTGCCAGGCACTGGGCTAAGCACCTTACAATTGTTATCTCATTTAATCGAAGTGTGTATTGGGAGGTGAAGACTTCAGGCTTTGGAACAAAAGGTTCTGGGGTGGGGAGAAACCCCAGGAGATACCAGAAAACCACTGTTGAGAGGTAGGATATATAGGGAGGTCTAGAGAAAAATTTATACAAAAGTCATCCATGTAAGTATTTCAACTAATTATTCTTACTAAGTAAGTACTAAATCTAGAAGCTTTGTTTCCATTTGGGTTTTTATGCTGAAGGAACAGTGCTATACTAGAAATCTTTGTTCCCAGGGCAAGTAACATAAAAGGCACCCCTGAATGAGCTTTGGAGGAACAGAGGGATATTGGGTCATGGGTAGAACACTAGCATGAGACCACTGGAAATGACACCCTAGGGTTGAGAAGAAGGAACTGGGAGCAGGGCAGAGTTTACCCCAATGCACCAAGGATATGTAAATGCTTATCTCCCTGGAGAAAGCTCAGGTTGCCTCACCCTAGTTGCAGCACTGGGCAAGTGCACCAGTCTGGAAGTAAAGAGACCAGTTTTCAAGTCTCTATAACAAATTAGTTGTGTGACCCTGGTCAATTTCCTTCCCTTTCTTTGCCAGGCCACAACTTTCTCTCATTTGTCAAATGAGAGGATTGGACTAAAGGATCTTTAAGGTCCCTTCCAGCACTCACATCCTTTATGCAGCATATATAATGTGGTTAAGGAAAGTGTGTTAACGAACAAAGTAAAGTTAGGGAGGTGCTTGCCCTCATGTTTGTGAAGCACCAAGCTGTAAAAATCAATGCTACCACATATACCCATATGCCCAGCAGTCTGTCCCTTGGCTTTGTCCCTCTGATGTGTTAGTTCTGCCCTACATTGCTCACTGCTCAGGACCTAGTATACGTGCACCTGGGAGAGGGCTTATGAATTATGAAGTGAAGTTCGCAATCATTTACTAAGCTCCTACTAGTTTAAGTTTTAATAAAAATCAATCCTGAGTTTTCCTGGGATTCAGTGCCTGGGAGGTCACTCACAATGGGTGGTGATTCTGGAGTAGATACTGGTACTGAGTGAAGGGAATGGAATTAAAGGAAAAGACAGAACTGGAACAGAATGGGATGGAACATACTGAGAAATGAGGATGATGCACAGGTTGGGGGAAATGGAATATGAACAGAGCTTTGAGGGTTTTTCTATGTTCAATAACTTAGATAATATATGAGTGTCTCAGCTATTATATATAATTATATAATAATATATAATGTGTGTATATATACATATATACACATATACACACACACATACACACACGTGTGTGTGTGTGTGTGTGTGTGTGTGTGTGTGTGTGTGTGTGTGTGTGTATTCTGTCTCTCCAGCTAAATTATAAGTCCCTTAAGGGCAGAGCTCATACTTTTTTGGTGTTGCCTACTTCTTGCCCCAATGACTGGAATAGGGATATGGACAAAATTGGCAAATAGTTGTTGTTGAAGATTGATTGATCAGTAGTCAAACACTGACAAAATGATCCCACCTGCTTTCTCAATCCACTACACCCACTTGCCCATCTGTCCTCTAAGTCTTAGTGGAGATTATCTGCCCCTACTCCATGAAGGGACCCAATGTGGAAAGAAAGCCTAAGAAAGGACAAAGAAGAAAACCTAGCTGGAAGGATTTCTCAATAACCTGCCTGGGAAATAGGAGGCATGTCACTGGGACCAACGTGAAAGCCAACCTAGTGGTGGCAGCAGCCTCAGCTGTTGCACTGGGGCTTCCCCACATTCCCACTTATGGGGGAAACATCTGCAAAGCAGTGGTTGTCTTGGAAGGGGCCATGGGAAAGTCAAGAGAAGCTGCCACACTTGACAGAGATCCCAGAATCCCATTTAAAAGCTTTGCCAGAGAACACAGACCCAAAAGGTCTTGGATTTGTTAATTCCCCCCTCCCCACCCTTTGCTAGGCCTTGAATTGGAAAGTCACAAGACCCCAGCTCTCCAAGGGTATTTCCAGTGGTATAAGAGCTGTGTGCACTGGGGGTAAGGGTGGTGGAGGGAGTCTGTGAGCCAGATCTTAGCTCTGTCTACATCAAACATGCAAATAAAACCAAGTCTATAGGCCCACAGGTCTAAGGTTATTAGTGATTAAATTCATGATAAGTAAAAGGTGGGATCAAAACAAAAACTCTAGGCTTCAGTCCTTATAATAATCTTATTCAGCTTATTGTCAGAGTCCTCGTGGCCACTGGTACTGATGCTGTCTTCAGACAGGGTAAAGGTTCAGCATTAGTCTTATCTCTGAAGGACACTAGGAATGTAGTGTTCAGTCAATCCTTTCCTCTCAGAAAACTTTCTCCTTCTCTCCTTCCTTACCTCCTCCTCCTGGCTTCTCTGCCTTTTTTCAAGTCTGAGTTAGTGTCACCTTCTTTCCCAGTTCTTAGTGTTTTCCCTCAGTTAATTATTTCCTATTTATCCTATATATGGCTTGTTTGTTGCTTACATGCCTCCCCCCCCCCATTAAACTGTGAGCTCCTAGAGTGCAAGGACTATTTTTTGAGGGGGGGTTGGTCTTTCTTGTATTCCCAGTGTTTAGCACAGTGTCAGGCACATAGAGAGAGCTTAATAAATGATTGTGGACTTGCCTTGCCAGTTCACAGCCCCTTCCTCAGGTACACATGCACCAGGTCCTGACCAATGAGCAACACAGGCCAGAGCTAACACACCAAAGGGATGAATGCAGGTTAACTGGCTTCGGGGTAGTTCTGTCTTCGTGGACCATGTCCACAGCCTTCCTTGGAGCTTCCTAGCCAAACTCAACGGAAATCATTCTGGGTTGTAAGCCAAAGACAGAGGGAAAAGCCTTCACGAACATAAGCATTTTTTCTGTAGTGAGAACAAAAAGTGAATGTCCATCATTTCCACAATTACTAAACAAACTGTAGCATACGCGTATGACGACACCATAAGAAACAATACATATAAGGAATTCAGGGGAACATGAGAAGGCTTCCATGACCTGATATAGAGAGAAGAACGAAGAAGCATGTGACGATTATGTTTAACCACTAGAATCATGTAAATGAAACCAACTCCAAAGGCGACAGAACGTAGATCAATTTCAATGACCCATCTTGGTCCCAGAGAACAAATGATGTAATATGTAGTCCTCCTCTCTGTAGAGGCTCTGTAGAGCCTCTGAGAGGCCTCAGGGCTCCTAGCAGTGCCAACTCACTTATCTGTTTTCCTTTGAGACAAGGCAGGTCAGTAAGTACTTATTAAATGGCTGCTATGTTCCAAGTGCCGTGCTAAGTGCTAGGGATACAAAAAGAGGCAAAAGACAGTTCCCTGCCCTCAAGGAGCTTATAATCTAGGGGGGACACAACAAGCAAACAGATATGTACAAATAAGCTCTGGAGGGAGGATTCAACGTGGGGGAGGAAATACATCAGGACATTACTACAATGTAAAAAACAAAAAGGTATGAAAAAAAGCTTTTTAAAAACATTAATGCTAGCCTTCCGTGAATCCCCAGCACCCCATTCCTATTTTCCATGTCCTTTAAGGACATTAGCAGAACCGTCCCCAGGCAGTCAATGAATGGACAATTAAAATCTCTGTGGGTCACTCTCCAACGTGTGATGTCTGCCTCGGGTCTCTTCCACTTCTGAGTCCTTATCGCCAACAGCTGTGGTCTGCTTTCATCACAAGCAACATGTACCACCGGCTTAGACAGGTTTTCCTTAGCTTGCCTTTCTTGCCTTCTCATCAACTAGAAAAGTCCATAGTTTCATCTGATTCTTCATTCTTTCTTTATATACTAAGGAACTGAGAATATAAGCCATTCCAATGTGAGACCATGTGATTTATTATACATACATATATATATGTATGCATGTATATATTGCACACACATACACACACACTCCTACTCAGAAGAAGGTAACTTTCTGATGTTTCTGACAAAGGCAGACATTTTCCCTTTCCCAGGGAGTGTTTCCAGATGCTAGCAAAGATATCACATGAAATGTAAACAATAGAAAAAATTTTGGCAGCTGAGGTTACTCCTGGCAACTTGTAACTTTTCCAGACTTCCTTGGTTACAAACTGCTTAATAAAAAGAATTCCCCAGAACTAATGTCTAAAAGAACTGGCAACTATATACTAAAGCCAAACATTTCAACCTATAGAGCTACAAGGGCCCTTAGAAATGCTCTCTTTCCAATATCTTCATTTCACAAATAAGAAAACGAAGTTCCCAAATAGTAAGAGCACTTGCCTAAAGTCACACAACTATTAATTAGCAAAGCCAGGATCTCATGCTACCTCTCAATTTCAACAGAAAACACATTTGTAAAAAGGAATTTTAAAGTGATTTCCTAACATAACTTTGATATGACAGAAACTAGGAAAGTTTTTAGAATTTTAATTTAACATTTTATCTAAATTTAATTAATTTTTTAAAATTTAAATGATTTTTAAATTAAAAAAAATTCAATATTTAATTTAAGGAATGGATCTGAAAGACTGTGAATGTTTCAGAGAGAAGTGCCATAAAGGATGGAGAATTTAGGTGAGGATAGGGGTCAGTATATGAGAGTCAGATGGTCCAGCAAGCCCAGACAGCATTGAAGGATGATGCCTTGCAGAACATGAGTTGTTCTTTGCAAGCAAAAGGGTTTGTAGGATTTATGTCAGCTCTGGTTTCTGCCAGCCTGCAAGTCTATAAACAGAGTGACAGAAACTCATCATCTTCAAAAAGGCATTTAAGCCCCTAATTTCATGTGACACCATGCTAGGCACTGTACCAAAAAACACTGAGAGTTCTTTACTTGTGATTTGCCCCTCTGGCTAAAGGAAGGCTATTCGATTTCTTCTGGGCCCTGTGCCTGGTTTCCATTAGACCCGTTGCTTGATCTATTTTAGTCTTGAGCCCAGGGGCCGGTGAGGCTGACCTTCCTGACTATTCCCAAGAGAGCAAGTCTGGTCTCGGCTCTCTCTGGAGCTGGAAGACCCAGCTTCTGCAGCTTCCAATGTTAATAGCAGTGGCTTCAACACACCCTATATTTAGGGAGGCAGGATGGCACAAGAGCATTGGGCTAAGGGTCAGGAGGCCTAAGATGGTTCTAGTCCTTGCATTGATATTAGCTATATTTTTTGGAAAGGGAAGTTTAGGTGATACAGTGGATAGAGTGCTGGGTCTGGGGTCAGGAAGACTCATCTTCATGAGTTCAAATCTGGCCTCAGATACTTACTAGCTGTGTGACCCTGAGCAAGTCACTTCTCCCTGCTTGCCTCAGTTTCCTCATCTGTAAAATGGACTGGAGCAGGAAATGGCAATCCATTGTAGTGTCTTTGCCAAGAAAACCCCAAATGGGGTCACGAAGAGTTGGATTTAACTCTGTTACCTCGGTTTCCTCATCTGTAAAAATGAACTGAAAAAGGAAATGACAAATCACTCCAGCATCTTTGCCAAGAAAACCCCAAATGAGGTCACAAAGAGTTAGACGTGACTGAAAAATTACTCAACAACAAATATGGCCTGGAGCAAGTCCCTTCTCCTCTCAGGGCCTCAGTTTACTACCTGGTAAAGTGAAGAATTGGGCCTAGTTAATCTCTAAGATGCTCTCATTTCTATGTGTAGTAGAGAATCAAAACCTCCAGACTAAAATCATCTGTAAGACTTCCTGGAGTGCCCTCAGTTTCTTCATCTGTAAAATGAGTAGAATGAACAAGATAATCCAGTTCTAAATCCTATGGTCCAATGGGCAATAGGGCAACTTACCTCAAGACAGTCCCATGAGATAAATAATAAAATATCGTCAGTCCCATTTTATAGGTAAGGAAAATGAGGTGATGTAACTTGCCTAGGATGAGAGGGCTAGTGCTAATGCCAGGAATCAAACTCCTTTCCTCTAATTCCATAACAATCATGATTTTCACTATACATTACAAATCTTGGGTCAGTTTACAAACACTTAGCAAGCATTTATTTTGTGCAAGATGCTATTCTAAGCACTTTGGATGATAAAAAAAAAATCAATTCATAGTCCCTGACCACAAGGAGTTTATAATTTACTTGGAGAACCGAGTGCAAGATGCATTAAAAGGTGACAATACAAATGGTAAGAACCAAACAAGAAGTAGAATCGGGTCTAAGCCCTGCCTCTAATAAGCTGTGACAACACATCCCTTCAACTCTCTGGAACTCAGTGGCCTAATCTGTAAAATGATTGAGTTGTAGTAAATGATCTTTAAGATCCTTCTCAGATCTCACATTCCTGAATTCTGCGACAATTAGTGCTTATGGGGGTCTAGAAGCAGAAAAGAGAAGTTTATGCAGAGACATTTTCCGGGGAGCGCTGGAGCCAGTTCTGCCCAGCTTGCCTGAGAAATAGGGTCAAATTTTCAGCATCAGCATTTACACCGCATTTTTGTTGTTATTACTGAGTTGTTTCAGTCTTGTCTGACTCTTCGTGACCCCATTGGGGGTTTTCTTGGCAAAGATACTGGAGCAATATGGCATTTCCTTCTCTAGCTCATTTTACAGATGAGGAAACTGAGAGAGACTGAGGTTAATGACTTGCCCAGGATCACACAGCTAGTAAATATCTAAGAATGGAATTGAACTTGGGTTTGGGGTTTTCTTGACTCCAGGCCCAGTGGTCTTTCCTTTGCACCACTTAGTACACCTGACAACATAGACAGTTTGAGGTGTTCTTTTATTCCTGATGACTGACCATTGCTTCCTGTATAATAGGTGATTAATAAATGCTTGGTGAAATGAACAGAAAAAATAAATGCTTGGTGAATTCAAATGGATGTGCAGAAAATAATGACTAAAAGCTTTTGGCTCCATCAAAAGGTTCAAAGAAAGCAATGGTCAGATAGAGAGGGGAGTGAGTTTCTAATCATAGAGGCCATTGATGATTTCTTTTTATTTATTTATATTTTTTTTGGTAAGGCAACTGGGGCTAAGTGACTTGCCCAGGGTCACACAGCTAAGTGAGTGTTATGTGTCTGAGTCAGATTTGAACTCAGGTCCTCCAGACTCCAGGGCCAGCGCTCTATACACTGTGCCACCTAGCTGCCCTGATAGAGGCCATTGGAAGAATATCTGTTCATTGCTTTGACTGTGTCCTCCATATACGCTGTCTTAGCCCACCTACAGTAACATTGCCTGAATGATCTGATCAACCTCCTGTTGGCAGGAGGACACACCTGTCACCACCCAAGACAACAAGAATAGAATATAACAAGGTCCATGAATATGGTGTTTGCTTTGTGTTTTTAATGAATAATAAAAAAGAGCAGGAAAAAATTAAAAGTTCTCATTTAAAAGGAACTTCCATCCCATACTGGCAACCCCCACTTCCCCACTCACCATAGATATAAGCTTACTGAGGCATTTTCTTGGCCTGGCTGCCAGTCAAGGGCAGGGAGAAAAACCACTTGGTCATTTCTCAGCAGAAAAAGCATGCGTCTTGGCTCAGCTGAGAAAACTAGCCAACTATACCCCAGTCAGGATGCCAGCCAAATGCCTCCTAAAAGGAGACAAGCATGAGGTGGTGGGGAGTGGAATAAGGGTCAGGCCAGGGTTCAAACAGGGCCTCTGTAATCCAGAGATGGCTTCTGGCTTCTAGTTTCAGGGTCCCAGAAGCCCCATCCAAGGGCCACCAGTCCACGCTGGGAGAAAGGGTCTGGATTTCAGTCCCTGGGGACTATGTGGATACAGCTACATAGGGTATCCCAAAAGTCTCAGTGCTGTTTTATATTTTGATAAATTAAAAAACATATATAAAATGTTTCAAAAGCTTGAAGATCTATATAAATGTCTGATATTATTATGATTATTATTACCAGTTCTGTGCTATATCTACTGTATCATACTCCCTCCTTTTTGGACCATCCTACTCCAGAAAGAGAGCAGTCTATACTTTCTCTAAAAGTCTCCAGGGAAGGAGACTGTCCAACATTTTATAGTTATGCCTTGTCAATGTTAGATGATTCTTCCCCTTAGAAAGTTCTTCCTCTGTATAAAAGGAAGCCCATCTTGCTGTCTTTTTAAGTCTATTCCCTCTAAATGATTTGTAGATTAATGTCAATCTTTTCTAAGTGCTCTGACATACATTAGCTTTCATCATCATCCTCCCCTTGTCCTGTTTGTGATGCCCAAACACAGAGGTAACAATGCAGAGAGATACAGGTAGAATTCCTGCAAGCTTTTGTTCCCATTTTACAGGTGAGAAAAATGAGACTCAGATAGTCAGTGGAATATATGGGACTAGAACCCATGTTCCCTTTCTGCCCAGTGAGCTTTTCAGGGGACTGAGCAGCCTCTTGTTATTACACTGCAAATGGAGAGCAGCTGCTCTCTGTCCTTTACACAACCCTCCGGAAACTGGCAGACTATTAACTTCATCCCTCAGTCTTCTCTTCTCTAAATTAAATAATCTCAGAGCCTTGAAGTTTCCTTCACTGGGCCCATTTCCAAGTCGTTATCATTGATCCCTCTCCTCTGAAACCAATCTCAGACACTGAGCTTTCCTGCCCCCACAGCTGTTAAGATCCTTCCTTGGATGACAGAAGCACCAGCTGTCCTTGGTTTTTCTAGGACTATTCTGATTCGGGCACATGACTTCCCCATCTCTCCGGGGGAAACCTAAGTGAACCCACCTCCTGGTGCATCCCTCCCCTTCCCATAAGCTCAGCCTGCCCCTGAGGAGAGGTCATTTTCTCTTAGAGAAGGGGTTAGGAATGACTGGGTCCGCTGGGGACATGGAAGCTAAGGCAGGGATTTCCTGACTGAGACAAGAGCACAGAAATTCAGAACACCCAAAAGCAAAAGATAGTGAGATGGTTTCTAGGATTTTTCCATTCTAGATCTTACCTCCACTTGGGAATCCCATCTTTTGGCCTTTCTTTGGGTACCTTCAATATCCGTTCTTTTCCTGCCCACGTAAGTTTTTTGTTTTTTTCTTACAACACACACACACACACACACACACAGAGTCAACCCTGTGATCTTTTCATTCAATTCAATTTAACAAACATTTAATCTCTCCTGTTTATCCCAGCCCCCATTTGTTACCCTCCTTGCATTTTCCTCAGATCTTAAAGGTTCACAAGACATAAAGCCATCTACCTACGGTCATAGTGCACAAAGATACAAAGACATAAAACACATACATGTCTAAACTATAGAGAATCAGAAATCATCTCATCCAGCCATTCTCAAAGTATGGTCTAAGAACCACTGAGGGTCCCCAGAATTCCTGGGGATTCATGAGGTCAAAGTTATTTCTATAACAACATCCAGACACTTAAATTCTAATACAATAAATATCAATAGATGTAAACCATATAGACAAACATTCTTTGGAAAGTCTTCAGAAACTTTTAAGAAAGTAAAGGAGTCCTAATACCAAAAGGTTTGAGAGATACTGATCTACTCCAACTCTCTGATTTTAAAGATTTGGAAACCTCTGAGGTGACTTCTTCTCTCTCAATCTCTTTCATTTTCTCTCTGTCTCTCTCTGTCTTCTCTCTGTCTCTCTCTGTCTCTCTCTGTCTCTCTCTGTCTCTCTCTCTCTCTCTCTCTCTCTCTCTCTCTCTCTCTCTCTCTCTCACACACACACACACACACACACACACACACACACACTAACATGGAAACACTTCCCTGACTCCATCTCAGCCTTCTCCACACTCTCCTTGTCTATCTTCAAGCTGCCCCTTTGTGATTCTTCCTCCCTGATACAACTCCTGTTACTGGATTTTCTTTTAAACAACATTCCTCAGGATATGCACCTTTAAAAATGCAGTATGATATGGCCAGGTCTCTCATTCAGAGTCAAGAGTAAGTTCTAGAGTAACAGAACCAGGACTGGAATCCCAATCTTTGAATTTCAAATCTAGTTCAGGGGAACTAGGAGAGATCACAGGTTCCCGACCACAAAAACAAACAAACAAAACAAAACAGAACAAAACCCAAAAAAACTCCACAGCAGCAGACAACTGAGGCCCTGAAGTCCACATTTTTTGATTTGTTCTTTTAAGGTACTTTTTAATCACACCATTCCCCTCCCAACTCTGCTTCTGACTCTCTGGACTTTGCCACCATGTCTCAGCCTCCTTCTCACCTTGGAAGTTCTCCCCACCCCTGTGGCCTCATCCTGGAAGATTCTTCTGGCCCTATGCACATCCCCCTCCCATTAATAAGCTGCTCTCCAAATCTCCCTTTTGAAGAAGGATCCAGGTCAGTCATCCTGTCTTCATTCTTCCCCTGACTCTTCAGCTTCTGAATTTCAAGACTTTACCACAGAGCCGCGTAGGTATACCTCTCCCTATCCCACCCCTACTTTTTAGCTCCCTTTTTATGTATTGTCTTCCACCTCCCCTTAGAATGTGAGCTCCTTAAAGGCAGGGACTGTCTTTGTTTCTGACTGTATTTGTACCATCAAAGCCTAGTAAAGTGACTGGCAAGCAACCAGTCTGTGACAGGAACTGTGATGGGTGCTGAGGATACAAAAAGAGGCAAAAGACAGTCCCTACCCTCAAGGAGCTTACAGTCTAATGGCACAGAGCAAACACTTAATAAATAAATATTGATTTATTAACTAAAAATGCAAACTGTCCCGGGAAGGGGAGAGGATAACACATAAGTTTCTCCACTCATTTATATGAGAGAATAGAGGCAATGCCATATCCTTGAAGGTTCTGCCAGTGGAATGCAATTTCTAGCCCTGCAGAAATGCAGCTTCTCACCTTCACCAAAGTGAAAAGGTTTTGAGAATGGACCCTACAATAGTTGTCTTTCATCCATAAAAGACCCTAGTTCATTTCTGAGAAGCTCCTCATCAGCTGTGCCATAGGAATAGTAATATTTCAAGCACTGAAACTGTGGAGCACACCCACCAAAACATAGGGATGTTTCAATCTTTGTTAGTGAAGAGAGTACCCCATCAATAAAATCACAAAATCTTGAAGGTTCAAAATATGAATGAGCTTTTTATGATCTTCCTAGGAAGACAGGGAAAGGCTAGGGAGGCCTGGGTAGCCTAAGAGTATAGAGTATCCATGATGCAGGGAAGAAAACAAAAAGAACTGAGGAGTGGAAAAATGTCCCCTACTCTACTATTTCTCCTCAGCCTGGTCCTATCTTGGTTCTGTTCTAGCTGTTTCTACCATGCCTTTTAATGGCAAATACCCAGATATATTGGAAAGATGCGTAAAGAACTGAGATGAAAGAAGGAATTCTGAGAATTGAAAGGAATAGGAAAGAGGAAACTTTGTGAAGAGAGAAGGTGAAAATGGAGATTTTTGAGGAGTTGGGGGATGTATCTGGGGAGAGAGGAGATTTTTATGACAGAGTAAGATCTGATGAGAATGAGTATTCTCAAAAGGCAGGAGATTTTGAGCGCAGGGTCACTCCAGTGGGGGTTAGGAAGATTTTAAAGATTGGGGAGGATCTGAGGGGACAGGAAAGGGAGATGAATGGACAAGGAGAAACACATAGGAGCCAGAATTGGGTCTGTAAAGAATTAAAGAGACTCACAGGAAATAGCAGGTGGGTCCCTGAGATATAGTCAGGTCTTAAGCAAAGAAATACAACGTAGGATAGACATATGATTTTACAAACAGCTGTAGAATCATGGCTCAGTGAGATAGAAAATACAGAAATTTGGTATATTTTCTCCTCCACTAGCCTTTACCCTGGCTTCTTCTGGGGTTCCACTCTCCCAGAGAGAAAAAGAGAGAAAGAAAGCATTCCCTTGAGCCAGGTACAGGTACAGCCAGGTACCCATAAAAAAGAAATAGGTAGACAGATAGATAGAAAGATATATAGATAGTTAGACAGATAAATAGATAAATATTTTTTTAAAAAATCACTTGAATAGAAATCTGTTGAAATATAGAGGTTAGCTTTGTTTGAGGTTACACTGGTGTTTGGGAACACAACGCCAATGATAAGCTCCAAAATCATCTGAGAAGTCCCATTTGCTAACAGGTCACATTTTCACAAAGCTGGTATTCTTCTATCCTGCCTTTAGGGTTCAGGTTGGTGATGAGTATCCCCTGACACCAGCCCAGCACCTGTCCCTCTTGGAACCCACATGGTCCAAGTAACCCAAAACCTGCCACTTTCAGCTCATCTCCTTTATCAGGCCCATTATCTAATTCTTCATCAACTGACACCACTCCTTTAGGCAAACTGCTCATTACAATACAGTTCCATCAAGCCAAACCTATGTAAGGAATGGACAGCCATGGCAACTTTATGTAGATGTCAATCAGGGAGGGAGCAGGGAGGGGCGAAGCATAAACAATAGGGCAAGAAAAATCACAGCATACCAGTTAGAGTAGAAATTTAACAAGCTTACTGGGTGGTGAGACTTTGGGAGCATTGCTTATATCTCATTATTTGGGGAGGGATTAATTGGTTTGCTTCTGCAGTGATGAACTGCTTGACTCATATTTCGGTAGAGCAGAGCCATCCCATCCTACCGGGCCTATAAGAGGAAATCTTTGTCGTAGAACCTGCCCTTTTTTCTCCCTTTCTCACTCCCCATTTCAGTCAACTCTTGGGAGATTAAGCTACTGTCTTCTCCAAGAATTTTTCCTGAGACTCTGAAACCTGGGGCTGCTAGAGAAGTGACCCTGAGGCTGAAACTAGTCAGGAACTCCTCTTTCTCTTTCTAGAATACTAGGTTATAGAATCTCTTCTCTCCAATAGCCTGGCACTATCCAGAAAAGAGCCCCTCCCCTGTCTCATAGGCTAGAGTTCAGGAATTCTCCAGCAACTCAGTATTGCCCAGGAAATCTTTTTTCCTCTGCCCTTTTTACCTCTATCTCTACTTCCTCTAATATGTATTAGACGTCAAGAATTCTTCTTTTGGGTCAAATAGGTGAAAACACCATGTAACTGCAAAGACTCTCTACCCCAATGCAACTCCGATGGTGGTGGGGGTGAAGGATCTCAGGTAGTTGGGGGGTTTGGGGCAGAGGGAGATGCTATGCACGTGCACCTAGGACCCAGGTCCAATCTTAACTTTGCTGATCTCTCAAGATTGTTCTAGAGGAGAAAAGGGCCAAAAAGAGCCAAGTCTACAATGAAGAATCTCTATTATAGTCCCCACATGAAGGGGCAGCTTGGTCTCAAAATAATCTGAGCCAATTCCAAATCAATGAGATGCAAACAAAGTCCCACACAAAGGCACATAAACTCATCCATTTGATCAGGGATCTCCTACACTATTTTATGAAATTAATTGACATTTTAAAAGGATTCTCACATTCTTTACTTTTGAATCGGAATATTTTCTCCCTCAATGACTTTCATCATCTTTGGATAGAGAGGGACATCCGAACGCCACTTATCCATCTCCCCATTTGAATAAGACTACATTTATAATAACAACAATCGACAAGGGTTTACAAAGTTATATGTGTGTGTGTATGTGTGTGTGTAATATATATGTATATATAGTCTCATTTTAGTCTCACAAACAAAAGGGGGGACTTCAAATCCATCTTAGCCATTTTTTGTGTCATGGACCCTTTTGGAAGTCTGGTAAAACGTATGCACCTCTTCTCAAATTAATGGGATTTTTAAAATTCATAACTGGAGGAAATTTCAATTTCATTAGAGATTAGTGTAAACAGATTTTTTTTTCTCATCCAAATTCACAGGTCCCCAGAAATATATCAATGAACTCCTCTGAGGTCCACAAATGCTAAGTTAAGAACCCCAGAATGAGCACTGACTTGAGAGTCAAAGGTCCTGGGTTCAAATCTCAGCTATGCAAATTACCAGCCGTGTGACTACAGGGATAGAAATTATAGTACTGCAAATTCCTAGATAACAGAAAGAACATAATAAATAATGGTGAGAAAAAGTTATCAGCCCAAGTGAACTGGATAGTTCTAAGCTTTCTAAATTGACCCTAGATATTTAATAAATGCATATCTGCCCCTTAATCCCTGACTGGTTTCAAGTCTGGCTCTCTCCAGACTAGTCAATATCACAATTACCTCTGATCAGGAACTGAATACCAAATTCCAAGGTAATTATTAGTCTCCTAATCCTTCTTAGGGCCCTAGGCATACTGGAGCAAAAAGGAAATGAAAATATAAAAGGTAGAAAGAGGTCACAGGACTATTAAGAAAGAGGATTTCAGGGACAGCTAGGTGGCGCAGTGGATAGAGCACCAGCCCTGGATTCAGCAGGACCTGAGCTCAAATCAGGCCTCAGACACATAACACTTACTAGCTGTATGATCCTGGGCAAGTCACCTAACCCCATTTCGACCCTTTGACTAAATCCAAACTTCCAGAACAAATCCCCTTAATAAAAGGATTTGTTTTGTAAAACATGGACTCAGTCAAAAAGCTGCAGCCAGGGACCTAAAAGGACCTAGAAGGCCACATGTGTTCTCAAAGCTACAGGTTCCCCACCCCTGGACCAGATTCATCCTCTGATCCTTTCAACCTCTTAAACCTCTCCAAACTAGGAATTATGCATGAGAAATAAAGCAACTTTGACTATTTCCACTGGCTAAGAAACCAAGAACCCTAATGAGGTGACTAAAAGCATAGAAGGTGAAAACCTAATCCTTAACTTGCTCCCTCAGCACCTCCTCTCCCACCAGCCTCCACACTCTGTCAGGGCTGTACAAGCCAACACATGGTCTTATAACAGAACTGAACTTTCTTCACCTACCCACCCACCTCTTCCCAGTGCCACAGAAAATTAAAAGGCATAAGCATAGCCAAAGAAGAAAGGAACAGAAAGAACTGGGGTGGGATGTGTGATGGCCTAGTAAGCCTGAAGCCCAGTATCCAGCTGTGTTCCCAGAAATTACTTAGCCAGAGGCCAAGCCTGGACAAACATAAATTCCCCAGTGTGGCCTCCCACTAAGCTAAGACAGCTTTAAGATACATTCCCTTAGGGTAACCTCCATCAAAAGGGAGGAAGGGGTCAGAAAATGAGCAATAGGGGAATTTAAGGGGGAAAGTGTGAAGTTACTAAAGACTTCAAGAGAATGAAAATTCAGAGACCTTAAGGACAGGCAGATAAAGTAATAGGGAAGATATTAAAACTAAAAAGACATATGTCCTCCAGATTATCTAAAGTAATCCAGACATCTATGAATAAATGTTATAAGACAAAGGAAATTGAGTCATTATCTGATGAGGCAGAAAACCTTGTATTCTCAAAAGATCATGGAACTGCAAAATAATGTTTCTGAATAGTTTGAAGGTGAAATTAAAATTGTGAAAGAATTTATGGTCTGCATAGCAGAAATAATGGTCAGAATAGAAAAACTTGGCCTAGGAAGGTAAACTTCACCAAAGGGGGAAAAGAAGAGGAAACAACTGATTAGGAATGGAAATAAGCAGAACTAAAGGACAGTCTAAAACAAGAAGTACAGGTTCCCCACCCCGTCTAGAACTTCTAAAAGCAGAAAACAAAGTGTCAATCAAAGTAATTGACAGGTTGTCTCTAGAAAGAAAAAGGAGGGGAAAAAACCCTATGCTGCAAATTCCAAGACACATGCAGTTAAATTTAATGATTTCAATGACAAAAAACAAATTCAGAAAGATTTTCAAACACAAAGGAAAGAAAATTTGAATGAAACAAGTCTATCTTGAAGCCATCAGAAATTGCTAGAAGAAAAGAAATAATGTATACTAAAGAGTAAAAGAATTTAAGATGCAGCCCAGGGTGACATAGCTAGTAACTTAGGCCTAACCATTAATAAAAGAAGATGGATGTTCAATTAAAAAAAGAAGCAGCAGCATCCAAGACGTTTCTTGTTGGCATTGTTGATTTAAATTGAACTGATTTGCCCTTGCCAATGTACTGAACTAGAATAATAGTTAACAATATGATATTTTAAGGCAGTATGGTGTTATGGAAAGAACACTAGAGTCTTATCCCAGGAAATGGGACCCTGAGTACCATCACCAGAAGACCTGGAGGAACCCAATTAACTCCTTCTCTCTCCTTTTCCTTCATCCTGCCATATTCAATAAATTCTATCCCCTTCAGAGTAGGGATCATAGGGGAAAAAATATGTCACTGACCCCGGAGTAGGAGACCAGAATGGAATCCCTTCACAGATACATGCTTGCTAGCTGTGTAATCATAGGAAAGTCACTTCACCTCTGAGTCTGTTTCTTCATCTATAAAATGAGAATAGCCCACCAATATCACAGCCTTCATAGGATGAAAGCCCTAGAGCTGAAAGGGGCTTCAGAGACTGCCCAACCCTTTCATTTTATAATTAATAAAATAAAATATATAATAAAAGACTGTTTAAAAAAACAAAAATAGAAGCAGTCTATGTGCTATTATTTACAAAACATTTAATAAACATCTGGTTCCCCCAACATCTTCGTCAGGTGCATAGGTATGACTACCTCCATTTTTCAGCTAGGGAAACTGAGGCCCAGAAAGGTTGTCAATGGTCACACAGCTAGTAAGGATTTCTGGTAGGATTCCAGACCATGTCTTTCTCCACACCAAGTCCTGTGCATTACATCACACTGAGCAGCCCTTCCCCCAGCTCAATATGCATGGGCTTTTCTCCTGTGCTAAAAAAGAGACCCCCAAGAAAAGAGATACCATATTCCCCTTCAGTCGCTTCTTCTGATGCTGCCCTTCTCTACCTTAATGAGAATTTACTAACCTCCATCCTCTCTCTTGTCATTGATTTTGGCTCTCCACGCAGTGGAAATGTCATCCCTCTGCTGGGGACTGGGTGAGTGCCTCAAGAACTTGGCCCAGGTCTCCTCTCCCTGTCAGCAGGCCCATGTCCTCCACTGTGCTGATCCGTGGATTCAGTGAGTGACTCACAGGCAGCAATGAGGGAATTTCACCATGCTCACTGCTTGTGCTGCAGAAAAAGAGAAGGCCTATGCTAAGAGAGGTCTGTGCTGAACCTCAAGGCCTTTACTTCCCATAAGGCCACCTCCCTACCACCCTTAGGACGTGCCAGGCCTGGACTGTTCTGCAGAATCCCTGGATTTTCTTGCTGTTTTGGGGGCAAGTGGCGACTAGGGGACCTTCAGGGGTTGAGGACAGCTGGGACCCCTAGAGACTCACACTTGGCTTAACCTCAGAGATTACATTGTATAAACACTTCTCAAATAAATAGACAATATTATAAGAAAAGTTTCTAGATGAACAAAGGGCCAGGGTAACCCCGAACTGTTTTATGCCTGATTTTCTCATTCTGAAGTCCAGGGACGGTCAGACTTGGGGAAAGAAAAATAACCAAACAAAAAATCTAGTCCTAGGTTCACTGTAGAACTGGTCAATCCATGAGTCGATAGTCAGTCCACAAGCGTGTATTAAGCACCTACTAGGTGCCAGGCACCTTGTTAATTAAGCACATTTATTAATTAAGCACATATATTTTAATATTCATATATATTCACACACATTCATATATACACATGTGTGTATACATATACACATATATAGATAGATATACATATGTGTGTCTAATATATACGTATACATATGTGTCTAATGGTAGCCATCTCTAGGGTGGAGGAGAGAGAAAAAAGGGGGAAAAAGTTACATAACTTTATTATGTATTTAAAAGGAATAGCAAGTTGCACATAACAGATTTGTAGTTTCATGCACAATCGTCTTTTTTTCTACTATGTTATAGAAATGCTTGTTTTATTTCTTGAGTTCAGAATCTAAAAAATTTAAAAAGTAAAAAAAACTCTCATTTTTCTAGCATTTGAACATTTGCAAAAAGCCATTCTGATGATCAGTATTAGTTTGAATTCCTTGATGCCTGAGGCATAAAAGGCCTAACCTACGGAAAATTGATGTCAGAGGTTTTAGTGGAATCCCCACTGCCCAGTAGGAATCTTTTCTGACCTAGGTTGGCCAATTGCTGTCATTAATGCAGGGTGGAAGACAGTAGCTAATTTATCTTTAGCATTATCTTTTAAACCTTAGGAATTACATCCTTTTTATCCTTTATTTGTAAAGTCATTTTTTATTGCATGTTGTGGTCCATATCTGTCTCACTGCATTCTAACCATTAGCCTGAATCACTGGACTGGCACGGGTTAGGGCTGGTTCAGAATACAGAGAAGTCAGCAGGAAGCAATGATGAGGTAAAAAGAAACAGGAATTAATAAAACATCAAAAAGTAAAGAAAGAATGCTAGACCTGGAATGGTTTGTGTTCTAAGCTCTGATAATTTCTAGCAGTATGATTTTGGGCAAATTACTTCTCTCCGGGTCTCAGTTTTCCTATCTGTAAAATGGGGACAATAAGATATGCACTGCCTACCTTATGGAGTAGATATGGAAAAGGTACTCTGTAAACTTTAAATCACTGTGTAAATAGGCATTATAATTATCAAGTTCACTCCCTTCCAGATAAGAAGGATGGCCTCAGCTATGGAAATGTTGCAATTCCATTCCCTGACAACTCTCATTATGGAAGAGGTCTCAACTCACCTAGAGAATGAATGTAATGGCTTCTAGAGTCCCCTCTTAGCCCCCTACAAGACCCACCTAACCTAAGCCTTGACACATGGTATTACACAACATGGCATAGTCTTGTTGTCCCTCTTCTGAACCACATCTTCTGCCTTCCTCAATCATGTACCCAAATTTTAACTTAATGTGAAATTAATTTATCTACATAGGCTTATCCTACCTCACTCTAGTCACTACTGGCACTCCAGCATCTCTCAGGACGCGTGTATTCTTAGCTCCCATTGACGTAGGATACTTGGGGATTGGGAAATTTGCATAAAATAGGCACCTTTCCTAATATATTCCATCTCTTGGTTGCAAGATTCCCCCAAATTTTCTAGGGAGCTTTGGACAACTAAAATAATCTTAAAACAGTATAAACTAAATAGTACTGGAGGAGAAGATTAATATAAAAACTAAAAACATAAAACAATATAATCTTCCTAAAAGTATTATTCGTACAGTGGAAGTAATGTCAGGAGCAGTCCAGATGAAGTCTTCTGACATAAACACAACCAAGATGGCCAGGTACAGCACTAGGAGCATCATGTCCACTGAACTCCTTCCACAGCTAGTCTCCATCACAGGTGCAGGTCATCTGTATCAAGGTAAAAAGACAAAGGCCTTTCTAATGCTACATGTCAAAGGGCTCAAATTGATACCAGGACTCATCCTTTACCACTAACTAATCAGCGTTCTCTGCCCACTAGTCAGAACTTCACCATTCCTGGTAACTCCATTGAAAGACAGTACAAAATGTTGGCCCCTTACTGGAAGACTACCACCTCTTGTGAGAGTTAGATAAAGAACTGCCCTCCTCCCACCTATCAGCTAAAGGATTCCCCTTCTTTTTTTTTCACTTTTTTCATTAATTTATTTTGAATTATCAACAATCATTTTCATAAGCTGTTGAGTTTTAAGTTTTTCTCCATCTCCCTCCCCAAGATGGCACACAATCTGATATAGACTATACATATACATTCCTATTAAACATTTTCACATTAGTGATGTTGTAAGGAAGAATTAGAATCAATAGGACGAACCACAAGAAAGAGGAAACAAAATAAAACAGAAGAAAAAGAAGAGCAAATAGTATGCTTCGATCTGCATTCAAACTCTGCAGTTCTTTCTCTGGATGTAGGGAGCATTTTCCATCATGAGACCTTTGGAGATGTCTTAGATCCTTGCATTGCTGAGAAGGGCTAAATCTACCAACGTTAGTCATTACACAACATGGCTGTTACTATGTACAACATTCTCCTGGTTCTGCTCACTTCATTCAGCATCAGTCCATACAAGTCTTTCCAGGTTTTTCTGAAGTCTGCTTGCTCATCATTTCTTACGGAATAATAGTATTCCATTACATTCATATACCACAACTTGTTCAGCCATTCCCCAGTTAATGGGCATTGCCTCAATTTCCAATTCTTTGCCACCATAAAAAGAGCTGCTATAAATATTTTGTACATGTGGGTCCTTTTCCCATTTTTATGATGTCTTTGGAATATAACCCTAGACGTGCTATTACTGAGTCAAAGGGTATGCACATTTTTATAACCCTTTGGGCATAATTCCAAATTGCTCTCCAAAATGGTTGGACCATTTCACAACTTCACCAACAATGTATTAGTGTTCCAATTTTCCCACATCTTCTCTAATATCTATTATTTTCCTGTTTTGTCATCTTAGCCAATCTGGGAGGTGTGATGGTACCTCAGAGTTGTTTTGATTTGCATTTTCCTAATCAATAGTGATTTAGACCATTTTTTCATATGACTATAGATGACTTTAATTTTTTCATCTGAGAACTGCCTGTTCATATCCTTTGATCATTTATCAAGTGGGGAAAGAATTTCCCTTCTTTCAGGTGAATTCCTATTCACCATTATTATAAAAGGATGATTATTATCATTATAGATATAAATTATTATGATTATATGATTATTATAAAAAGATTATTATTGTTCTCCAAATTATTAAAAAGTAAAGCACCTCCCAATAATTCCACTCTTTGGACGTCCAAAGTGTTTCTAAGAAAAAGTTGTTTGAATCACCAAGGGGCAAGTAGGTTTGATAATTAAGTAACAGTTCAACTGTTTCCTTAGGCTCTATAGAAACCTCAAGGCCTGAGTAACTTCATACATGGAACAGAATAAGGAAGGACTAGGAAAGATAAACTGAGACTGTGTCCAAAAGAAGTCAACTATCATCAATGAGTCTTGCTATAGCTCAGATCCGAGAAACTTCTGGACTTGAGAGCCTGTCCCCTTCTTAGGATTTGTCAAAGATCCAGTCACTGCCAGACAGAAAACGTATCCCAATAATCAAAGGTGTGATGAGAGAGCAATAATTTTAAAAGTTCATTCTATCCAGGAGTCAGGGAGACCTGAGTTCAAATCCAGCCTCAGACACATACTAGCTGTCTGCCTATGGTCAAGGCACTTAACCTCTTTTTATCTCAGTTTCCTAAATCACAAAATGGGGGTGATGATTTCTCTTCCCCCATTTGTGTGGACAATCCCCCACTCATTCCTCAGCAGTTGTTCTGTCTAGGCCTGGGTGGTGGTTTGGCAGAGAAGAGCAGAAGCTTAAGCTTGATACTGTTCAGGTAGGGTTCCACCCAAAAAGCAGGATCCAATTGTACCTGAAACAGGCTGGTTATAGGGAATGGGGTATTGGGAAGAAAGCATAAATCCAGTCTATTAAACTCATCCTTTTTTATAAAATTCACTCCCTCTCCACTGGGGAACCAGCTACAAGGGGGTTCATCCTCATGGGGCTAAGTATGCAGAACTCCCCAATTTATCCACCTGAGGAGGACCTAAGAGCATTTCCCATCTGGGGTCTCTGAACATAATTTCTGCCAGACTGCTTTCCAGTTTTCCCAGTGAGCCTTGTAAAAATTCCACAAGTATTTTATGATCATAGATTTAACAAGCCCTGAATTGAGTTCAATTGTTTCTGATTCTTTCTCATCTAGCTTGTTCCACCAATCTACTGTTGTAATTTTTAATGATTTAATTTAATGATTACTGCTTCAGAATACACTTTGAGGCCTCTTCTCTTTTGCTTTTTCCCCCATTATTTTTCTTGAGATTTTAGACCTTTTGTCCCCATACGTGAATTTTGTTATTAGCTTATCTAGCTCCAAAAAGCATTCCCTTGGTAGTTGGTATAGCTCTAAATGAATTGAGGTGGTATTACCATTTGTATTATATTGGCCTGGTCCATCCGTAAGCACTGAATATCTCCTCCCCCACCCCAATTAGTTAAGTGTTCATTTTTTTTTACAGTGTTTTGTTCTTGTGTCTAAGCAGGCCTTGAGAGTGCCTTGGTAGATTGACTCCCAGACATTTGTTCTTTGCTTCAACAAAAATGCTGCTATAAATATTCTTCCAGCACCCTTCCACAACTGCTTCCCTCTGTGTGTGTATGTGTGTGTGCATGTGTGTATTGACTATGTGACTATGCCTGTGTGTGTGGGCATGAGTATGCATATGTGTTGAATGTATGACTCTGTGTGTGTGTGTGTGTGTGTTTAGCCCATGAGTCAGGGCCTTCATTACCAGAGAATGAGGCACAGAGGACATAAGAGTCTGGGCAGTTGTCAGGCTGAAGAGTAAAAGGCTTGGGGCCAGGGAACAGCCCTCATGGCTCCCAGAGCATCAATCACACAGCAATCACATAAGCCCCTTTGGACCACAACAGAGTGTAAATGATCTGGGACGCAAACCTGACTCTATTCAGATGCCAACTGGACTGTAAGCAGCAACTATTTGTTCCCTACGGAAGCCAAGCTCCTTTGAATTGTCAGATCAGCAGATCTCAGAACAGAGCAGGGCAGGGCAGGGCAGGGCTTCAGGGTGGGGTAGCTCAGCCAACAATAAATTGATCATCAAGTGTTCATTGAGTGCCTACTATGTGCCTGGAACTAGAAGCTGGAGGAACCTAGAATCACCAGATCACCAGAAGGGATTTTAGAAAAGGTCCTTTCCAGCTCTAAACCTACAGTTCCTATTATCTTGTATAACCCCTACATTTTACAGAAGTGGAAGACAAGGCCCAAAGAAGGGGTGTAACTTTTCTAAGGTCTCACAGCTAGTTCAGGGCAATGTCAGGACTAGAACATGAGTCTCATAACTCCCAAAGCTCTTCCTACGACACCTGACATGAAATGCTAGCCAACGTCCCCTCTGCCCAGGAGTTTGTGATTTAGTTGAAGTGATATAATACTCAGAAGCATAACACCTGTGAAACAAACACATTAAATAAATAAATAGATGGATGAATGAATGAATGAATGAAAGGCTCCAGTTCCCAATGAGGTTGGTGTTCATGATCCATGTGGACCAGAGTAATCACAGCAGACTTGAGGTGCACTTTAAAGAATAGGCAAGATTTGGGTTTGGATAGATGAAAGTGGGAAAGTAGTTCCAGCATGATCAGAGAGAGGCATGGGTCAAAATCAGCATGGGGCACACAGGAGTCGGGCAGGGGGTGGGCTTTACTGGAATGGATTGGCATGATGATGAATAGTGGGAAATAAGTAAGGTTGGATTAGGAGAGAGGAGTGGGATTTGATTTTGGAAGGTCTGGAAAACCTTCCAAAGCATAGACTTCACAGAATAGACTTCATAGAAGAAACAATAGGAAGCCACTGCCAATCCTAGAGCTGGAGAATGACAAATAAAAGCAGTATTTTAGAACCACAAGATCAAGGTTAAGAGCTGGAAGAGACTTTATAAGGCATCTTGTATAATTCTTTCATTTTACAGTTGAGAAAACTGAGGCATAGAGAGATTAAGTGATTTGCTCAGGGGTTATAGAGTTAATAGGCAGGGGAGGTAGGATTTGAACACAGGTCCTCTGACTCAAAACCCATCATACCACATTTTTAGGAAGATTAGTCTGTAGCAGCAATTACAAATTCACCACCACTGGCCTGGTTGCCAGGTGAGGAATTTTTCTTTTCTACCATAGCAACTCAGAGGATATTATTTACTGGAGGGCTCAAAATCTGTGTCAATGGAAAGAATAGTCATGCCAAAGAAACCATGGATCCTTGGCAGCCACACACAGGAGGGATGGAGGGTGGAAAGACAAGAACCAGGAAGACTTACTACTGTTGAAGGCTGTTACAGGGATCTTAGGCAAGAGGAGGGCCTGCATCAAGGTAATGATGGTGGTGGTGGTGGAGGTGGTAGTGGTGGTGGTGGTGGGAACAGAGGAAAAGGCAGATACTGAAAGCAATTTTGAAGGAAAAATGGACAGAATTTGATGATGAAACCAGACATAATAGAAGAAGGACAGAGAAGAAATAAATACTACTCGAGATTTCATACCTGGAGGCCCAAAAGAATAGGGGTAACTGGCAGAAATAAGGGAATTGGGAAGGAAAGATGGCTGATTCTGTCTGGAGCATGCCAAGTTTGAGGCAGCATCAGGACACCCAAAAGGAGGCCGTAAAATAATAGAATCTGGAATTTAAAAGGCTCATCACCTACAACCAAGGAAATTAAGGCAACAAAAAATTGCCACTTACCGAAGTAATGAGATCATTAAAAGAACCAAGAATTGAACCCAAGTCCTTAGATGTGAAACTCGGTGTTCTTCCTCCTACACCAAGTTGCTCTCTTGCAGGTGGCTAAAGACCTAAACATAGACTTAGCAATTGATCCTATGGGAGAAAATAATAGGAAGAGGGTGCAGAAACAAAAGAACAAAGGGCAAGGACTGAGCCCTGGCACAGTCCATATTAAAACACAGAAGGGGGAAGAAGAGTCGCCAGCAACAGCAATAAAAGGGTGGAAGGACCCGTCAGAGAGGTAAGAGGAGAACCAGGTGCAGAGTCACAAAGGACAAGAAAGCAGAGAGTATCAAGGAAAAGGAAGTGTCTGGGGCGGGGGTCAGATGCTGAAGAGAAGTCAGGGAAGAGGAGGATTGAGGAAACTCCATTGCAGGACAATTGGGGGTCAATAGTAACACTCCTGAGAGTAATGGCAAAACCCATAATCAATTCATTTCTAGCCAGAGGTCAGTGCCTACCTTGCCCCCTCCTGCAAATCCAATAGCTCCTCACTCCAGCCATGGCAGAAGGTCTTCTGTGATTAGAAACCCCATGGAAGACCACTGGACCATAGATCATAAACTTAGAGCTATAAAAAGCTTGGAGACCATTTACAGATGAGGAAACGGAGGCCCAGAAAAGTGAAGTGACCTAGCCAAGACCTCACAGGTAGTAAGTAGGAGAAAGAAGATTGAAACCCAAGATCTCTAGCCCTATACCTAGGGGTCTTTCTGTCGTGTCATGTTTCCTCTCCTCTGTCTTATATCTCAATCTTTATCATCCATGGCAGCAGAATCAATTTTTTATTTCTTGACTAGGTTTGGTTGACAGCCCTGTGAGTGCTGGTGAGATGAGTAATGGACAGTGCCAAGACTGGAGAGTGAGCTAAGTGTATCCTGGCCCAGGGCGGGGCAGTGGACCAAGAGAAAGAAGGGAATGACAATCATCTGCAGATCCCATACTTGAGAGGTGCGAACATGGAGAACAAGGAGGTGTCGTGTACCCAGCTCCGAGGTGAGCACTGATGGGGAGGGAGAGTGGAAAGGATGGGAAGTAAGGAGGAAGAAGGGAGAAGAGAACTTTGGCCAGAGCTCTCTTAGCCCTGGCTCTCAAAGCTCAGTGGACCAAAACCCACTTAGAAGTTTTGGGGGAATGAGGCAAACTTTGGATAATTTTTTAGTATTACAGGCACAAGGAGTAAATGGTACAAAGGGAATTCACTCCCTTAGAATCAGGGAGTCACCAAGCAGGGGAAGCACAAGATTTGCTGCTACTTCAAGGGACTAGAAAATGAAAGGTGAGAATAACGTAAGTATGGCCTACGGAGTGGTGTTGGGGATGGGGGGGAGGGGGGAGGGACGAGGAAGCTCTCTTGTCTGAGAAGCTAATTGGGCTGTGGATTCTAGGAATCTGCCTACCTTAGGAATGTATCATATTCTTTTCTGTTTCTCAATCACTGATGGAAAAGACAGAGCAAAAAATAATAATAATAATAAATACACAAGTTCCTCTCTCCAATCTCTTACCTTCACTAGCCCTGGGGAAACCACTCATCAGACAGAAAAGAAAGACAGAGGAAGAAGGGAAGAAAGGAATGAAGGGGGGAAGGAAGCAAGGAAAGAAGGAAGAGAGGGAGGGAGGAAGGAAGGAAGAAGAGAGGGAGGGTGGAACGGAGGGAAGGAGGAAGGAAAGATAGAAGGAAGGAGGGATGGAGGAAGGAAAGGAAGGAAGGAAGAATGGAAGGAAGGAAGGAAGGAAGGAAGGAAGGAAGGAAGGAAGGAAGGAAGGAAGGAAGGAAGGAAGGAAGGAAGGAAGGAAGGAAGGAAAGAGGGAAGAGAGGGAGGGAGGAAGGAAAGGCAGGAAGGAAAGATGGAAGGAAGGATAAAAGGAAGGAAAGAAGGAAGGAAAGAGGGAAGAGAGGGAGGGTGGAAGGAAGGGAGGGAGGAAGGAAGGAAAGATAGAAGGAAGGAGGGACAGAGGAAGGAAAGGAAGGGAGGATAAAAGGAAGGAAGGATGGAAGAAAGGAAAGAAGGAAGGAAGGAAGGTAGGAAGGAAGGAAAGAGGGAAGAGAGGGAGGGAGGAAGGAAAGATAGAAGGAAGAAGGGATGGAGGAAGGAAAGGAAGGAAGGAAAGATGGAAGGAAGGATAAAAGGAAGGAAAGAAGGAAGGAAAGAGGGAAGAGAGGGAGGGAGGAAGGAAGGAAGGAAAGATAGAAGGAAGGAGGGACAGAGGAAGGAAAGGAAGGAAGGATAAAAGGAAAGAAGGATGGAAGAAAGGAAGGAAGGAAGAGAGGGAGGGAGGAAGGAAGGAATTTCTTATATTCATTCTTTATTCTCTCTACCCACATGCCCATTACCCCAGTTCAGGTCCTCATTACCTCTAGAAGAGCTATTACAGTGACCTCTTAAATAACCTCCTTGCCCCAGATCTCATCCTTTTCCAATCAATCTCCAACACAGCTGCCAAAGTGATGTTCCTAGAGCACCTACCTGACCATACCACTCCCTGCTGAGGAAGCCCTAGCGACTTCCTATTGCCTCTTTGATAAAATAAACCCTTCTCTCTGGGGCTGTTCAAGCCCTTCCCAGTCTGGCTCCTACCTACCTTTCCGGATCAATTACACATTACTCCTCCTTAACACACTCCACAGGGCAGACAGACTAGTCTAGTGTACTTACTGTTCCTCACACAACATTCCATCACCCCTGTCCGTGCATTTACACAGGCCTTCCCCACGCCCGGAATGCATGCCTTCCTGGCATGTACACCTTAGAATCACTAGCTTTTTAAAAATTTCACTTTAAACACCAGCTGTCTTCACCCCCCCTAGCTTCTAATACCTTCCCCTACACTTACCACATTTCCTTCTATGGAGCTTAGATAGATATTGTAGTTATTAAAATATACATGGTGCTACCTTGTTAGAATGCACACCCTTTGAGGACAAGAATTGTTTTGGTATTCTTTGTGTCCTCAGGGCCTAGAACATAGCAGGGGCTTAATAAATTACTGCTTAGCGATTGGTTGACTTCAGAATGCCAGTGGTACTCAGCAAAGCTTCCCCTCTCCTACCAACGGTAGCTGGTAGCCAGCCCCTGGTCCTGTCCCCCACTGAGAAAGCCTCAGGTCATCCTTCTGGAACTGTAATCTTTCCTGTATCTCTGTTGCTTCTCAGAGAAGCCCTTTTGTAAAAAGTCTTTGGTTGCAGGGTTCAAAAGGCCACTGTGACGCCATTTAGTCATGCCTCTAGCTGCCTGTGTTTCAGGGGAGCCTGTTCTTTAATCTTCCCCTTACATTCCTGCCCACCTTACCACTATAACATAATGCCATCCACTCCCACTCACCTGTCAGCTTGCCCATCCTACTCCATCTGGGTATTGATTCATACAAGCACATATTGGCAGAAAGCTATTCTATATAACCAGAATAGTCAAGAAGACCTGAGTTCAAATCTAGCATCCAACACTTTATTGTGTGTGACCTTGGGCAAGTCCGTTAACTTCTGTCTACCCTGGTTTCCTCAATGGTAAAATGGAGACAAAAATAGCACGTACCTCCCAAGGCTATTATATGGATCAAGTAAGATAATATTTACAAAGTGTTTGCAAACCTGAAAGTGCTTTATACATGCTAGCTAATATTATTATTAGCTATTCCCAAAGGCAAGTGGATAAACCAAGTAACTTCAAGCTGGAGGGCCCAAATAGGCCTGAGAAGCTCTGATACCATGGTGCATGTCCCCCAAACAAAAGAGAAAATCACCAGGAACTAGAGCCGGCAGAACAACCTGAGAAAGAAGCCAGAGATACCCTACCCCTTGGAGTCCCGAAGATATAAAAGAAAGAGATGATTCAACCTAACAGAGACCTAGGAAGACTAATTAGAACCAGTCTCAAGTTACTCATCGGAGTTCTTCTAATCACCAAGCATGTATGCCACTTTCTCTATAGCTATTGTTTAGCAATTAGTGGGCATTGAGGGGAGATGTTACTTGTCTTAGGATTTCCTGAAAGGGACATAGTTGGCCAAGAAAGACATACCCATCCTTGGACGTGGGGTTTACAAAGCCAAAAAACTACTGGGTTGACCTGGAAAATCAGATTTTAGAAATGTATTTCATCTGTTCCTATCCCAATGGCTCCCGTCCTTTTCTAGGAAATACAAGGACCTCTTTTTGAGGTCAAAAACTTTTACCCTTCTCTCACATACACACATGGTAGTAATTGTACTATCTGTTTATTGAAAAAAAAATTTGATGACAAAAAGCTGAATTCGATAACATTTTTAAATTAATTTATATTGTGATGGGGCTAAATAGAGGCAAGCTGGCACAGGAAATAATGGACTACCTTGGAGTCAACCTGCCTCTGACATAGTCTTACTGAGTGACTGTGAGCTATCATCAAAGCTCAAAATGCCTCAGACAGGTCTCTAAAACTACAAGTTATAGATAAGTTGTCAATCCGCATGAGCAGAAAGAAGGAATTTTCACACCTAGAACATCCTATGTGGATGAAATCATAGGTTCACATGAAAAAAAAATAAACATCAAAATGGCTATGCTTGGTACACATAAATCCAAGGTCCCCAGGTTGGGAGGCACTGTTATAACATAGATGTGTAGCTTCCCATTGCAGAGACCTGGGATCATGGGGACTTTAACGATCTTCCTAGGAGCATGGAGAGACTTTAAAGGACTTCCCAGGAGAGAGAACATTGAGGAACTATAGAAAAACTCTGAGAAGAGATCAATTTGTCTTGTTGTATTAGTGGTTTGTTCAGGGTTTTGGGGTTTTGGGGGTTTTTTTGTTTGTTTGTTTGTTTGGTTGATTTTTTGGAGGCAATCAGGGTGAAATGACTTGCCCAAGGTCACACAGCTACCAAGAAATCCATCCATGTGTGAGTAAAAGCACAACACAATATAGTGGAGAGGACAGTTTGTGGGCCAAAGCCCTCAAGTTCCAGTACAGAGTCAGCCGTGTGTGGCTTTGGGCAAATCACTCCCCTAATCCGGATCTCATTTTCCAAGTATATAAAATCACACCATTTGACTAGGTGACTTGTAAGGGCCCTTTGGAAGTTAACATTCTCTAACTGTATGATAACAGGGCCTTTCCAGTTTTAAAGCAGGAGATACAGGGAAGAGAGCAATGGTGGATGAAGGAGAGGGAGAGATTGCCCTTGGGAGAGAAAGAAACAGAAAAACAATTTGGGGATAAAAAAAAAACTTTGAAGGCTTCACCTCCTTGCCCAGGGTTGACCTTGTTTAACTCCAATGGGCCAAGACAAAGCAACAGCTATGCCCTGAAGTGTTTTTGTTAGGTGGCTATAAATAAAAGCACATCTTATTGGTGCATAATTTTTTTTCTTTTAGCCATGATCACTTGGAACTGTTTCCAAGGGTTAATCTAGTCTCATATACATACATCATACACACACACACACACACACAATGTGTGTATATATGTTTTGCATGTGTATGTGCACATGTATGTGCATACATATATACACATAGATAGGTACATATTACATGTATGTCTTGTGTGTCATGTGTAGGTGTGTATTCTATTGCATACATGTGTGTCTATATTATATTATAATGTATATTGTATTGTGTTACATTTGTATATATTATATGTGTATTATATATTATAATATGTATTGTGCATGTATTATTATATGTATATTACATTATATTTGTATATATACATGATATACCATATTGCATATATTGTAACATATTAATATGTAACATACAAACCCAAAGGAACTTAATAAATACATTTTGGAGATATATGTGTGTTTGCATGTATATATTTGTTTGTTTGTCTCTAGCCAATTATAATCTAAAGCTTCATATGCAGAAATAAGCCATTGGCAAACATACTGGTCCAAAAGCAGAATCTCAAACATGATCTGTTCAAGTCCAGAAAACTATTTGATTGAGGAATGTCATTGCTCCTTGAAAATGACATACACACACACACACACACATACATACATACACATACACATATGTATGTATGTGTGTGTGTGTGTATATATATATATATATATATATATATATATATATATATAATATGGAAAAGCTAATATGAAGGGATGGAGAGTAAAAAAAAAGGCAAGTCAGAATTACAGTATTCTACACTGACTTTGAGCCTCTACCAACTCATAATAAATAACAGCAGCAACCTTAATTTTAAAACATGATAAAGAGGGGGTTACAGAGGCAAATTAGATATTTTTGTTATTTTTGTTAAATGAAAATTCTGTCAAACATTGTAAATAGTTTAAAGTTTGGATTTTATTTGTATTTTGTTTATTTGAATGTTTTTTTTTTGTCAAAAACAACGTTACATAGTTGAAAAAGCATTAGACTTAGAGTCAAGAGTCCCGGGTTTGAATCCTCCATGGATGAGTCACTTCCCTTCTCTAGAGCATCACTTTCCAAATCTCTAAAATGGGATAATAATGCTAGCTACCTCACAAGACTGTTGTGATAGGAATAGCCCATGTCTGGAAAAGGCTGTAAAGAGCGTCGCCATTTGGTAACTGTTTTATAATGCATTATTTATTTGCTTTTATTTATTCTGTACCAAGTAACGCACTATCCATAGTACAGCATGTTTTGTCCCTTTGTGTGGGAAGGAATTCCCTTATTTCAAGGGTGTGTGACTAGGGGTCACAGAAATATAGCAAGTTCTAGAAAGAAGTAGAGGCTCAAAAGTCAATGCTGATTGGCTAAATCCACAACAACCCTATCCCCTAGATAACAAGAAGAGAGGAGCAAAGCTGAGTGATAGAAGTGTATCCACCACCTGACACCAATACCAAATTCATGATTTCCTCAGCACTTCCAAAAAGCCAAAGCAGATGTGAATATTTGCCAGGGTGCTTACACATGGGATTCCCCAAAACTAGCTCCTATTTGCAGAATTACCTAGTAGGTAAAAAAGAAAAAGAAAACATTCCTGCCCTCAAGAAGCTTGCAGTCTATTGGAGAACTTACATTGTACATTGTCAATTAGGCCTAACACTGGAAATGGGCTTCATTCTGAGTACAGGCCTTAGCCTACAAACATTAGTGAGTGTAATCAATATATACGGAGGTGAGAAAAACTGATAAGTGACTAGAAATTATTTCCACACTATTCAAATAAAGCAATGCTCTTCAGGTGGCATTAGTTTATGTTGCCACCTCTTAGATTTAGTCAGGGCAAAACACAAACTTTTTTCTTTGGTGCTGAGGAGTCACCACCATTGTGGTCACAAGGCATTGCTTGTTCAACGGCTTTCATATTATGTATACCTTCTGAAGGAAATCTAAACTGTAAGATAGTACTAAGTCTTGAGGAGATGGTACAGGACTCCACAGAGAAAAATTAAGCCTCATTAGATGACCAAAGGCTTGCCCTGATAGAAATCAACAGTTCAGCTCCTTTCCAAAGGTAATTCATGTACTATTTTACTTCTTAACATTTAGGTCTCCTGTGAGTCTTAAGCATTTTATGTGAGGTGAAATAAAGACTGTCTTATACCCTGTATGCATTTGGTACCTTGAGCCTTTGTATGGGAACTAGAGACCCTATTACACACAAGTCAGGTAACTGAGACACAAGCTGTACTACAAATATATTGAATTTTCCTGAGTAACTCAAGCTGGGAATAAACCCAAGAAAGAAAGAGTCTCGTGGAGTCAGCTCCAAAGATGAGATTCAGTCCACATAAGATCAGAGTCCAGAGATGGAAGTGGAAGAATATCCTGGACCATAAATTATAAATTTTATTGAGTTTCCCAAAGTATCAAAGCTAGTGAGCAGCAGAACCAGAATTCGAACCCAGATTCTCTGATTCTAGATTTAATGACCTGTCTACCACACTACATAGGTGTATTCTTGTTGTCTAATACCACAAGAGGAGATGGGGGCTGGGAGATGGAAAAGGAAGGACTTAGAAATCCAGGCAAGCCAGTATCTTAGCCCACCAGGTAATTCTTGAATCCCTAATTTCTCTGGATTTAGGATAGATTCATCCTTTTGGCCATCTGGAATTTATCTAAGAAGACCAGCAGAAGATGAAAACCTTGGAAAGGGGCTGCTCTGGTCCCTAGGTGTTTGGATCATTCCGTTCCTGGATCCCTGTTGAAGGCTCCACCCTCCCAGCCAAACCCGAAGGTTACTAGAGCAGACTGGACTCGGGCTTGGCTTGGAGAGCTGAGTCATCCATGGGACGGCAGTAGGCTATAAATTATCCTGTGTTTAAGGATGGCTTTCTAAAATCTTGGCTTTCGGCTTAGAGCCTTTATTTATATCCCTCACAGGGATATTTTTCAGACTCATGACAGCTCCCTCTTTATTGCTCTGGGGACGTGCCAAGCACCTGGTCTCTTCTATAACGAACCTGACCAAGCCATAGGCTCTTGTCCACCCTGGGTCCTCTACTAAAAGACTGACTCCCAGATGGGGACATCCTTGCACACTCATGAAGACATTCAAAGCTCAGAGGGCGGTCAATCATAAAGTGAAGACACATGTACACCCAAGAGGAAATATGCTGACACACAGCTTTTATATATATATATATATATATATGTGTGTGTGTGTGTGTGTGTGTGTGTGTGTGTATATATATATGTGTGTGTATATATATATGTGTGTGTATATATATCTGTGTGTGTATATATATGTATGTGTGTGTATATATATGTGTGTGTGTGTGTATATATATGTGTGTGTATATATATGTGTATACACACACACACACATACACACACACACACACACACACACACACATACACACACACACACACACACAGTCGCGTGCGCGCGCCCAGATGCATTCAAGCGCGCGTAGGCAAACACAAGCCCGGCTGTGCTCTCTGTCACCCAGTCAGGCCTTGTCGCCAAGCTGTCGGCACAGAGGAATACACCCTCAGCCCCTCAGGCTGTAGAAAACCGCTCTGTGTTTCGGTTTCTTTATGTCAGTCAGTAGTCAATCAAGAAGCGTTCAGCAAACGCTTAATAAATATCTATTGAAGTCAATGACGGTCTCTGAACTGCCAGATCTAATGGTCTTTTCCGAGCGCTCAGCCTCTCGGCTTCTCTGTAGCCTTTCACGTTGTTGACAGTTCTTCTCTCCTTGGTACTCTCTTCTTTTTAAGTTTTCATGACCCTTCTAGCCTAGGTCCTCCTTTTCTGACCCCTCCTTCTCAGTCTCCTTTGCCAGGTATTCGTCCCAGTCACGCCCACTAAAATGGGGGTGACCCTATTTTGGGCCCTCTTCTCCCTCTCTATATATTATATAACTTTGAGGTCCCATCTCAGAAGCTCTCCACTTATTATCTCTATGCCAACGATTCTCAAATCTACTTATCCAGCCTTAACATCTAAGACCTGTTTCTCCGATTGCCTATTGGACATCTCCAACTGTATATTTCACAAGCATCTTAAACTCAGCATGTCCAAACTCGAACTCTCTATCTTCCCCTACCCCTAATTTTCTCCTCTTCCTATATTCCCTATTACTATTGAGGGCAACAAAATAATGAAAAACACACCTTCCCAGTCTCCAAGGCTGGCAACCTAGGCATTGTTCTCAACTTCTCACTCTCTCTCAGCCTCTGTATCCAATTTGTTACCAAGGCGTGTCAATTTTACCTTCATGAAATTTCTCTCACATACCCCCTTCTCTCCTCTGACATAGCCACTACCCCAGTGCAAGCCCTCATTATCTCGTGCCTGGACTATTGTAATAGCTTTCTAGTTGGGCTCTTTCCCTGAAGTCTCTCTGCACTCAAGTGCAGCCCCCACTCAGCTGTCAAACTGATATTCCTAAAGCACAGGTCTGACTACATCAGGCCCCTATTCAGTGAAGTATAAGGAACTCTCTGTCACCTCCGTGGTCAAATATAAAATTGTTTGGCTTTCAAAGCTTTCATAACCTGGTCCTTTCCTACTTTTCAGTCTTCTTACCTTTATTCACCCTCATGTATTTTGTGATCCAGTAATCCTTGCCCCCTTTCTATTCCTGGAACAAGATACTCTCAATTCCCTACACTTCTGCAGATTGTCCTCCATGCTTAGAAATTTCTTTCTCCTCATCTTCACCTCATGGCTTCCTCAGCTTCCTTTAAGTCTCAATCCAAACCCCACCTTTTACAGCCAGTAAAGTAAGCAATCCCAGCCTTTCCTGATTCCCCTTTTCACGGTTCTTTCCTCTGTTGATTATCTCTAGTTTATCCTAAATATATCTTCCTTGTACATAGTTGTTTGCATGTTGTCTCACCCATTAGACTTTGAGATTCTTGAGAGCAGGGACTATCTTTTTTGCTTTTCTTTGTAAACCTATCTGTAGCACAGTGCCTAGCACAGTGATTTTTTTTGTTCAGTTTTTATTTTTAATTGACCGTGTCTAGAAAAGAGAAGTATTATATGCTGAGTTCCAGGCTAAATGGTAATGAGGTAGAAAGAAGGAAGGAGCTTATAATTTAGTAACTGGCCCCAGTTAAGTCTTCAAGGCTAAAGTGAATTGGTAAGTTGATTATATAGGTGGCAGGTAGCAGAGTAGGAATTTAGACCTAAGTTCTCTGATTTATTTCTCAAAGAGACCATAGTTGCTCACCTATATGATGAAGGATGTCATCATATGATGAAGGAGGCATTTCCTATTGGTAGTGAAATTCTCTGGCTATTCTGGTCTGCAGATAACATTGTACTGATACCAAAAATCCCAAGAATACTATAGGTTTCCTAAATAAGACTTTTCAAAATAGTTGGCCTAGCAATCAAAATGTTGCCCAGATTATGACAATTGGATAGGCAGCCCATGGAATTAGTTCATCTTTACATACGTCTTAGAATAAACTCTAAAGATGGATAATGAGCTTGGCTCAGAATTGAATAGGAGGAAGAGAACATACCTGGCACTTTAAAGTATCCCATGTTGTTCCCTAACACAAAAGCCCATCTTTTCAACACCAGTATTCTCCCCATGGCACAAATCATGGAACACAATGAACTCTAAAATAAAAAAGGGGCAATTAAGAGACATCTGATGGATTACAGCACATTAGTAACAATGACTTACATTCAAGAAGTGGTGTAACAGAGATGATAAAAAAAAAACATATGATTGGAAAAGCTGGGTCAATCATGTAAGAAGATCCAGGGAAAACACACGGAAAGCCCAAGGACTACACTGGTGCCCAGCAAATGTTCAAAAGTCTAGAGACCAAAGAGGTGAAGGAAAAAAGGTCCCGTGTGTACCAAAATACTTACAGTAATGCTTTCTGTGGTGTCAAAGGGCTGAAAACTAAGGGAGTATCCTCGGGGAATGCCTGAACAAATTATGGCATTTAAATGTAATGTAATACTATTGTACAATAAGTAATGACAAAAGGAATGGCTTCAGAGAAATCTCGAAAGACTTGTATGAACTGATAAGGGATGAAGTAAACAGAAGCAGGAGAATAATTTATATATTAACAACAGTATAAAGACAAACAACTTGGAACACTTAAAACCTTGGCTCAACTCAACGACCAATCATGATTTCATGGGACAAATGTATTATGTTACTCATTTCCTGACAGAGAAGTGATGGATTCAGGATATGGAATGAGACATATTGGACATGTTCAATGTGAAAATTTGTTTTGCTTGACTATGTATATTTCATGCAAGGGTTGTGTTTCTCTTTATTTAAATGAA
Organism: Phascolarctos cinereus; assembly: GCF_003287225.1. Classification (NCBI taxonomy): domain Eukaryota; kingdom Metazoa; phylum Chordata; class Mammalia; order Diprotodontia; family Phascolarctidae; genus Phascolarctos; species Phascolarctos cinereus. The sequence goes on from NW_027556180.1 coordinate 69,341,516, forward strand.
AAGAAAAGAAGTGAAAGGTACAGAAAATACACTTCCATTCATTAAAAAAATAAAATTAATTTTTTTAATGTGTAGAGACAGGCCTCTAGCACATTAAGCAGATCATCTACAGAGGATTTGTGGAAAGTCAAGGACAAGAATGACCCAGGACAATACAGCATAGATAGATTCTAATCTGCATTGGTGAAGAGAATATTCACTTTAATGAGGTCATTGATCTATCAAGTCATCAGACAAATCTGGAGATGTGTCATAAACATCTATTGACTTAATTTTTTCTAATAAACAATTAATGATAGTCTCTCAGCAGTCTTTAAGATATATTGGGATTTAGCACTCATTTTACCTAGAAGGGAAAAAGAAACTCAGGGAGAAGAAATAATTTTCCAAGAACCCAGAGTACAATGGCAGAGAAAAAGCTGGGACCAAAACCCAGGTCCCAGACACCCCAGTCCCATTCTTGCCCCTTAGGTAATATGCATAGCACAATATTTGTATAAAAGCTGTGAAATTTTGGGATCTCTCCAGCTTGTCTTTCCAGATTTTCTATGCACTGTTCAGAGACTCGTGCCTCCCAAATGGAGACCCAAATGGAACTAGACTATATTAAAAGTTTACACTCACCATTTCCACCCCCTAACACACTTCACCAAAAATAGTGATTCTGTAAGGTTCAGGGGATGGTAGGAAGGAAAAAGAAGGTAGGAACTCTGTGGTGCCAGCCTTCATTATAAATGTAGGAACCAACCACCAACGTGGTGTGATTTCAAGAGCATCTCAAAGGAGACTTACCCAAAAAACATATGTATTGTCTCTAAAAGCCGATTCCCGACATTCTATCATTAAACAATTACTCCTTTGGCTTAAGGTTTTGTGCTCTGTTAAAATTCATTATTATGGAGTTCTCTGGGAGAGGGAACATCACAAATTCTATTAGTTTGTTAAACTTCAGTATCAAAGATCAAATCAGACTCTTTATTGAGAACCAATTTCGATTTGGATGGGAAAGTGGACGCAGGAATGCAGCCTAGAGGCGGTGAAGAGAAAAAACGACTAAGAAGGAGACAAGGAGGGAGGAAAAAAATGAAGAAAGGGAATCACCTTCTCCCATCTTTTCCTTGTTTCTTCCATAGCACCTAGTAGACTATCTGTACAGTGTAGATGCTCAAAAAGGATGGGATGAAGGAATGAACAAATGAATAATTTGCCGTTATCGTCTTTTGCCTGACATTCATGCCAATTCTTGGCATTCCATTCTAAAGCCCTTCACTAACAGTTCTCTGTCTGGACTCTCTCATCCCTAGCCAAGCCCAGTTCATGCAAACTTGCTTAAAACACCTTTCTTTCAATCATCTCACTCCCATTTTCAGCCTTCACCTAAGCAACAAGATCTCCCTGGAATGACCTTTCACTATCAGCCTATAAAGCCATCTCTCTTGTATGGCTCAAATAACTCCTCAAATCCCCCTGGCAACCTTAGAGCAGAGCCAGGATTAAGGGTAGGTAAGCTATCCCAGGGCACAATGTGATTTAGTGCCTATGTCTGGGACAGGTGGAAGAAGGGCAGCATAAAAAGGGACACTTTTAAATGTGATTTTTAAAATAAATAAATACATATACTTTGTTGCCGGAAAATTCCTATGTCCATGATTTTTAGGGATTAATTTTATGATAAGGAAATAGCACCAACAAGAGCCAAGTGGTAAGTGGCAAAGCAGGAATTCAAACTCAGCCCCTCTGACTACATATCTATCCCTCTTCCCATTGCACCACACTGTCTTTGGGACTAATTTCTACTTTATTTCACTCTTTTAATAAAATTGTGTCCTATAATTTTGTGAAATCTATGTTTGCATGTGAAGAATAAGTTTCAGTATCCTAGAGAAGTTCCATATATTCATTGTCTCTAATTTCGAAAACCTATGGTATAATAACTTGAATGTTGTCCTGTGCAAATGTGTCCTCTATATAGTATAATTCCGGGAATCAGGAGAGCCTCTCATTAGTCTGAGTTGCTCCAATTCGCTTGATGAGATTACAGGTTGTGGCCCTTTGTCCACAGAAAGAGAGGAAGCGCTAGACTCTGTAGTCCCTATCAGTAGGATTCATCTAAGGAGCCAGCACCCAGAAAAAAAAAAAGTGCTGCTCATTGAAGTATTTGGGGTGATGCTGATTCCGTTAAGCAGAACACTTGGAAATTACACCAGTAGGTCTGGGGTGGGGGAAAAATTATTTATGATGTGGAAAGAAAACATTTTGACAAATATATTTGGGTAATAGAGGGTAGGGAGGTAGTCTTTATATGGTTGCCCTCATCCCCATCCCCTTTTCAAAAAATGGGTATTATTATTGATGCATTTTGTCTTTACATCATTGTTATTTCTTGAGATGCCCTTGCCCTGCCTCCCTTCAATAAAAGAATTGAACCCTCCCTTATAATGAAGAAATGCAATTCAAAAAGAAAAAAAATCATCATGGTGATCTTATCTGACGATGGGAGGTAATATTCTGTCTTCAAAGTCCCCTGCCTATCTACCAAGAAGAAAGAGGCATATTTAATGTTTAATTATCTGTTTTCTGGGATCACCTGTCCACCTTATTGTGGCCTCCACACAAGTACAACCACAAAATGGTATAAGCCTTCAGTGAAAAACCAACATGGAGTCCCCTGGCTGCAATATTCCACCTTACTTCTACCCCAACTAAAGCACAGGGCACAGGGCCCTTACCTGGAAGGGTAGCTTAGCCCAAGAGCACTGGGGTATCAGCATTCTCTCCTCCTGAAGGGGTTTATTGTTAACAATGATTAGGAAGGTAGAAAAAAATGACCTGAGTCCTCAGAAAAATCAGCCTTCTGTTCTCCAGCTATGATTGGGGTGACAAAAAGGATCCCATGGTCCACACAGAAGAAAGAGCTGTGAATCTGGGATAATCCTACTCCAACCCAATACACACACACACACATTTCAGAGGGGTCATGGTGATAATCTTCAGTCCCCTATCCACTGGGCAGAAGGGGTGTGGGAAATCTGTTCTGCCCTCCTCTGTTCAGTCCCGGAGCTAGTTGGCAAACAATCAAGTTGGTAGGGGGTGTGCTTTGTGTGTTGATGGGGGAGGGAGGGAGTAGTTAGTGATTGGCAGGTTGCAGAATGCAGATAGGGAGGTGTGTGTATGTCTGTGTGTGTCTGTGTGTGTATTTGTGTGTTTGGAGGTGGAGGGGTGTTTGTGTGTTTGAGGGGTGGGAGCAAGGTGTGATCCTGAAGACAGAGAACTGTCTGGGGTGTGTATGTGTGTGTGTGTGTGTGTGTGTGTGCGCCCCCCTGGGGAGGGGTGGGAGCAGGGTTGTGTGACCCTGGGCACCAGCTAATTTACCTGCCAGGCCCTTTCTGTCTTCCCCACTGCCAGTGCTTGGGAAAGGGTTACCTGATCGCCAACACCTTTGTTTGCTAATTCAATCTAGGTTGTATTAATCCCCTGCTCAATTTCTCCCCCTTCAGTCTGAGCTGCCCAGATGATGTAAGTAGCAACCAATCCCGCTAGTTGCCTTGGCTGGCTCACTTCCGTATTCATTAAGGGGAGGCAGACACTTTTGAAAGGACTGGAAAAATCTTAGCAGCCACCCCTCCCTTACTCAAGTCTTGTTCCATCCCCTTCCCTCCCGCCCCCACCACACACACCCTAACCCCTAGAGACCTGATCTGGGATGAGATGAAGGCAAAGAAAGAAGAAACGGGGACTGTTTCTTCTTGTGGGCCTCACGGGTCCTGGGCACGAGACTCCTGCAATCCTGAGAACTGGTCCTGTTGGAGGCTGGCAAGCAGTATCTGGCTAACCTGCTGGGCCGCCTTCAGCCCTCCTCCCAGCATGCACAGGGCCAGCGTCAAGGTTGGTCAGGGGAGGGGAGGGTGGTTCATGCAGGCACTGAGGGGTCATGCACCACATTCTAATCCCCACTGGTAGAATTAAAGCACCCCACTACTCCTCTGGGAAGGAGGCAGATTTCCTTTCTCTGTCTGGGACTTAGAGTCTGTCTTCCTCTATGGACCTCTAATGTCTCAGCTCTTGGTTTGAAGTCTTTGTAGCAGACAGCGTCTACTTGGAGGGTGGCAGGGTAGAGCTCCCAGACTAAAATTATCTTCCCCCAGGCTACCTAAAATCCTACTATTTGACATTTATTTCTGTAGATCTTGAAAGGTTCTGAGTTTAATTAAGCCTTGCCAACTAATACCTAAAGGAGATGGTAGGTCCATTGATCCATTCCATATAACACACCATATGCAAAGCACTGTGCTAAGTGTTGAAGGTAGGGAGAAAGGTGGTGATACAAAGTCGACGGAAGATGCTATGTAATCTTGTGGCATTTACAGCCGAGGAGGGAGAATGGTATATAGAGAGATAACTACAATACACAGTATTACATGTGTGCATTAGAAAAAATGCAAAAGGCAGTTTTATGTTGGGTGCAAATGCGTACAGGAGGAGAAAGGTCCTTATCAGAGGAATCCAGGAAGCCTTCCTAGAGAAGGAGGCACTTGGGATGGACTTTAAAGAACAGATAGGAATGTAATCTGTGGAAAAGGGAGAGAATGCCTATAAACGTGAGTAAAGGGCAAGAGGCCAGAAGCTGCCAGATGGTTCCAGAAGATAGAAGAAAATGAGATTTTGGCTGAAGAATACACGGGATGGGATGGTAGTAGGGGTGGGGAGGTTAAGGATGAGACAAACTTGGAAAAGTAAAATGGAGCCACATTGCAGAGGGCCTTGAAAGTTAACAAAAAGATTTCAACTTGACTTAGTAGGTAACAAAACAAGAGAGCTGTGGAAGAATAAGGTTCTGTATACTGGAAGGGAGGGTAGAGGGAGAAGAGGGAGGCTGGGCAGACCTCCAAAACGAACTTCACCTACTTCAAGATTTTGCCTGAAGTTGGCCTTTATTGTTGCTGGAACAACCTTCCATTGACCAGGATGGGTTCTAGAGGAAGGAAGGAAGGAAGGAAGGAAGGAAAGAAAGAAAGAAAAAGAAAGAAAGAAAGAAAGAAAGAAAAAGAAAGAAAGAAAGAAAGAAAGAAAGAAGAAAGGAAAGAAAAAAGGAAAGGAAAGGAAAAAAAAGGAAAGGAAAGGAAAGGAAAGAAGAAAAGGAAAGGAAAGGAAAGGAAAGGAAAGGAAAAAAAAGGAAAGAAAGAAAGAAAGAAAGAAAAAAAAAGAAAGAAAGAAAGAAAGAAAGAAAGAAAGAAAGAAAGGAAAGGAAAGGAAAGGAAAGGAAAGGAAAGGAAAGGAAAGGAAAGGAAAGGAAAGGAAAGGAAAGGAAAGGAAAGGAAAGGAAAGGAAAGGAAAGGAAAGGAAAGGAAAGGAAAGGAAAGGAAAGGAAAGGAAAGGAAAGGAAAGGAAAGGAAAGGAAAGGAAAGGAAAGGAGGAAGAAGGAAGGAAAGAAGGAAGGGAGGGAGATCCTCTTTGAAGTTTAAAAAACAATGGAAGGGTAAATAGTGGCACAGTGGATAGAGCACAGCCCTGAAGTCAGGAGGACCTGCGTTCAAATCCAGTCTCAGACCAAACACTGGACACTGGCTGTGTGACCCTGGGCAAGTCACTTAACCCCAATTGTCTCACCAAAAAAAAAACCTGAAAAAAAACAAAAAAAAAAAAGATGGAACAGAGGAGAAAATCAAGTGACTTCAAGACTTCTTAGAAAGTCTTTAAAAATGGAGGAAGTACTAGGCCAGGATTTCTTAACCTTTTCTGTAGCAATGTGGGGAAGCCAATAGACTCCCCAGAATAATGTTTTTTTTAAAGTGCTTAAAATATATGATATTCCAAAGGAAATGAGGTTAATGAAAATTAAAATGTTATTTTTATTTTTCTCATCCAAATTCACAGATTTTCTAAATTCTGTCTCTGGACCCTGCAATAATTACCAGGGTTGGAAAATAGGTGCTCTGGGGAAGGTGGAAGGCCAACTTTGGAAAATGAAGAAAGCTGTCTTGTTCCTATTTAGTCCTAGAAAACTTTCTGAAGGAGGATGTCTTGGAGGTTCCCTTTAAGTCTCAAGGGAAATACCATAGAATATTTGAGAAATCACCAGATTTAAAGAGAGAAGACTTGAGTTCCTCCATTTACTAGCTTGTATGACCATAAGCAGTAGCTTCATGACTCTGAGACTCAGTTTCCTCATCTAAAATTTAGAGTGAGGGCTAGTACTAGGATCTTTTCCAGCTCTAAAAGTCCATAAATTCCCATTCAACTTGAAAGGCAGCAACCAGTGATTGAAGTAACAGAGGATCTGGAGTCAGGAGACCTAGGTTCAAGGAAAGACTCAGACAATAATGCATTTCATAACCATGCATATGTCAATCAACCTCTTTGAACCTCAGTTCCCTAATCAATAAAATATGGATAACAATATTTATGTAATATAGTTTGTTATTGCTCAGTCATTTCAATTGTGTCCAACTGTTTATGACCCCATTTGGGGGTTTTCTTGGCAAAGATACTGGAGCGGTTTGCCATTTCCTTCTTCAGCTCATTTTACAGATGAGGAAACTGAGATGAACAGGGTTAAGTGACTTGCCCAGGGTCACACAGCTGGTAAGTGTCTGAGGCCAGATTTGAACTCAGAAAGATGAGTCTTCCTGACTCCAGGCCTGGCATTCTATCCACTGCACCACCTAGCTGCCCCCCAATAATACAGCTAAGTCCCAATTAGTGTGAATAATGAATCCCTGGAAGTGGTCACATCTACTCGAATTCATTCTATTTAAAGTTATAATTTGTAAAATTGGTTCTAGGCCAATAGAAATATGCAGTATGAATTTGAATAGTGGGACTGCTTCATGAGCTTTATTATTTGAATCAGTATGTAGCAGTACCGCCTTCACAGGGATGATGAGAAGAGAGAGCTTTATCCACTTAGAATGCTTGTTCTCTGTGATTCTGAGTCATAGCTATCTAGGCTGAAGAGCACTCCCCGTCCGTCACTTTGTCCTTCCCTCATACTCGTCCATATCATCTTCATGCCTCTGGTGTCTCTCACCCATTCTTCCCCATCCTTCCTTTAGGTCTTTTAAAACCCCTGTTCTCTTGTTCATATTAAGCCTGTATACTTCCCTCAGGAATGATGGTGTATATTTTATATTTACTTGGGGTCATAGATCTAGAAATGGGAGGGACTTTGGAGGTTATCTAGTCCCTCTCATATTACTAACAAGGACATGGAGGTCCATGGAGGTTAAGTGGGCATGCCTAGAGTCACGTATATGTTATTTATTTCCCATCTCGAAAGAGAATACACAGCTTCTCAAGGGAAGGGACTGTTTTGTTTTTGGCTTTGTGTGTGTGATGGAGCCAGCTGGTCTGAAGAGGTGATTCAATTTTCATTGTATTTATACCTCAAAAGTCCTCAAACTACAAATCAGGGCTCAATATATTGTTTTGTTGATTGTCTAGACTTGAGAAAGTGATGGAGAAAGAATTGATGATGTAGATTAAACTGAAGAGTATGTGTCTGTAATGTTGGAGAGCTGGTTGTTAAACATTTACCAACACACCCTTGCTCCAGTGCCTAACACAGGGCTTCCCTGAGCACAGTATGAATTTCAAAAATGCTTGTTGAGTTCAACTGAATTGTTCTGTGTTTTTTTTTTCTTTGTGAGTTCATAGAAGTGTCTTCCTGAGTTCAAAGCTGGCCTCAGATACTTACTAGCTGTGTGACCTGGGCAAGTCACTTGCCCCTGTTTGCTTCAGTTTCTTCATCTGTAAAATGAGCTGGAGCAGGAAATAGCAAACCACTCCAGTATCTTTGCCAAGAAAAAAAATTGTGACCCAAATGGGATCACAAAGAGTCAGACATCACTAAAAAAAAACCCTAAACAATAGAAGTGGCTAGCTAATATAGGCATTCCTCCACGAGTGCACTGCACTGCTCATCTGAGCCATCCCAAAAGCAGAAAGGTGCTAGTCCCACTATACCCTGGCTTCATTAACCTCACCTGCAGTTCAGGTGTTCAGGTTTGGGCACCATGGTTTAAGAAAGACAATCATCTGGAGAATGTCCAGAGGGGAGATACTAGGGATGGTGAAGGGCCTTGTGTCCATGATATTTGGGACTGATTGAAGGAAATGACCATGTTTATCCTGGAGAAGAAAATGCTCGGAACTGGAGGTGGGGGGGAGGGGAAAAGGAATGATATTTGTCTTCCTGTATTTGAAGGGCTGTCATCTTTAGAGAGGGATTAAACTTATTTGATTTGCCCCAGAAGGCAAAACCAGGATGTTGCTTGTGTTAGGAAAAAACTTCCTAACTTTTAGAAATGCCCCCAAATATAATGACCTGCCTTCATGGAGGTCTTCAAGCAGAGGCAGATCAGCCATGTGTCTGGTATAGTGTAGTAAAGATTCCTTTCAAGTATGAGTCAGTCTAGTTGACCCACCACCAAGGTCGCTTCCAACTCTCCAATTCTGTGATTTTGTGATATTATATGGTGACCTCTTAATGAAGAGATTGTTGTTTCTTTTCCTCTTTGTAGCTCTAGTATACTCCACAGTCCCTTACACGAAGTAGAACCTTTATAAATACTGGTCAAAATATTGGAATTGTAAAATGTAAATGTAAATGTAAAATAAAGTTCTGGATTATTTGCTTCAAAATATAAGCCCATACACAAAATTGAAAGAGAGACAGAAGTATGTGCTTAGCATATGGGAAGGCACAAAGTTCCAGGCAGACTTGAGGGCTGAGGCATGGAGGCCAGAGAAGATCAAATCAGATAAAGCCAGAAGCCATCTGCACTGCCCTAGTGAAATGACTGCAGTTTTCCTAAGATGTCCCAGCCTTCCCGTGACAGGCACCATTCTCCTGGCCCCTCTTGTCCCAAGTGAGTACCAGATAACATCCCACTTTCAGATATTACATCTCCCAAGAGATATTTGTCATATTGTTACCTACGAGGGACAGAGGAGATCCTCTGTTTTTAGCCCTTAACTTTATAGATGAAGGAATTGAGGTCTAGAGAGTATCTTGGTCAAGGTCACACAGCTGGTAAGTGTCAAAGCTAAGATTAGATCCCAGGTCTTCTGACTTTCAGTTCAACTGTGCCATGAAGGCTATCCCCTAGGTCCCTTAAAAAATAGCTATATATAAATAGTTATAAAATAGAAATATAAAATAGATAAATAAAATATAAATAGCTGTAAAATTAGCTATATATAAATTTTCTATTTAATAAACAGTGAATCCTTCCATGAAAAGGGATGAATTCTAAGTTTAGAATCATCACAGAATTCAGGGGGCATCTGGAAATGGGGAGAGGAGAGGGGGACAAAGGCATCTGCCATCTCTGTCATTCAGCATGCTATCTCGGACAGTCCCTTGGTTAATCCATCTGTTTTAGAGCAGACCACACCTCTCCTCTATCCTCTCACCCCTCTACTGTTTCAGAGAAACAGGGGCTTGTTTGGTTTCTTAAAAACCTCCAAAGAAAGCAGCTTCAAAACATTCTTCCCCAAAACATTCTAGTGCTTAAAATCCACTTCTGACCCCCCTCCCTGGAGCACCTGTGGCTGAGGACTTGTGCAGGTGACAAACTGAAGCCATTCAAGCTAGATAACACCATTTGTTTGTTTTATGCTTTTCTATCACCAAGGGGAAAAGGAGATTGGGGAGCATTCAGAGAGATGGATGTATATAAATAGGGCAATTCTCTTTAAATGTGATACCTGTCAGGAACAAAGCTCTTTGCCAGCTGACAGGGAAATTTCAATGGCTCGGGCAGGATAGGCAGGAGAGGATTTGTATGGCTCCAGACCCCAGACAGCTGCAGCTTTCCTGACACAGCATATCCAAGCTCTCCCTGTCAGATTTCAAGGGCCCAGGCTGCAGCGTCTGAGCTATACTGGGGCTCTGTACAGTGTCTAGTGTGTGAACAACACGCAGAAGATATTCTCAGTGGGGAATTCAGAGAAGACTGATCCACATGACATGAAGATCTGGAGAGCTGGGGAATGTGTAGATAGCAGCGTGGTGGAGAGAGGAAAGAAAAGGGGTTTTGTCATCAGAGGGCCTGGGTTTGAATTCTAATTTGGTCACTTAATCTCTGTACAACTTTGGTGGAAAAATGGCCTTGCCTCCCCTCTCTGAGACTCTGCAAATTGAGGGGGCCGGTTAACATTCTTTCCACCTCTAAATCCTATGATCCAGTAGGAATTATTGATGCCACATGTGATTGTACACAGGGTGGGATAGACGAAAAGGAGAAACAGTTGCCTGAAATAGTTCAGCTATATTAGCTTTTCTAGATTGTTAGTTCTGTGAGGGCAGAGGGCAAGGAATAGGACCGTAAGGCAGTGGTAAAGAAGGAATGCTCTCCAGACATGTGGAACTGACTCAGGGGTGAACCTGTGGTTTCAAGGCCACATGTGGCCCTCTAGGTCCTCAAGTGCGGCCCGTTGACAGAATCCAAGCGTCACAGAACAAATCTTTTTATTAAGGGAATTTGTTCTGTGAGGTTTGGATCCCCCTGGATGCAAAGGCACAGAGATCAGAAGTGAATTGTCATGAGGGAGGAGCAGAGAAAAAGAAAGCCAGGTTGGCAGGATCACAATCTCCTCAGTTTACTGAACTGTAAAATGGAAATAATAATAGCATCTACCTCTCAGGGCTGTTGTGAAGAATAAATGAGAAAATATTTGCAATGTACTTAACATAGTGTCTAACGAATAGTTGGTGTTTAATCAATACTTAATTCTTTCTTCCTTCCTACCTTCCTTCCTTCTTTCTCCCTTCGTTTCTTCATTTCCTTCCTTTCTTCCTTACTTATTTCCTTCCTTCCTACCTTCCTTCCTTTCTTCCTTCCTTATTTCCTTGCTTCCTTATTTCCTTCCTTTCTTCCTTCCTTATTTCCTTGCTTCCTTATTTCCTTCCTTTCTTCTTTATTTCCTTCCTTTATTCTTTATTTCCTTCCTTTCTTCATTTCCTTTCTTCCTTCCTTCCCTCCTTCCTTCCTTCCCTCCTTCCTTCCTTCCTTCCTTCCTTCCTTTCTTCCTTCCACAAAGTGCCAGTGCTGCAGTAATGCCCAATGAGGCTGGAGAGATAGCTTGAAGCCAGTTTGTAAAGCACTCTCAAAACTAAACAGGGGAATTTATATCTTATCCTAGAAGTATTTGAAAACCACTGGAGGTTATGCAGAAGGGGAGTCACATGGTCAGCTTACTTTAGGGCAGGATTCTGAGGTCTGATGTAGTCAGTACAGGGTCAGCTCACATCCTATCTTACCAACTAAATTATAAACTCCTTGAGGACAGGCACTGTATTTTAGCTCTGTGTCTCTCATAGGCCCTGCCATAAGTGCTTCTAACATAAAAGTGTCAAACACAGCTGCAACACTCCCAAATGTGGCCAAAACTGAAATGGGATTGGAAAACATTTAACAAAGTAAATAAAAATACAATAGAATAAAAAAAATTTTATATGTGGTTTTCTAGGCCCACATGCAGCTGCCAGGATCCTCATACACAGTTTAGCAGCCCCGTTTCTATTTGAGTTTGACCCAACTGGTCTAACCCATTCTGTAGTTAATAAAAGTAAAGCCCCAACTTGCCAAAACACAGGATAGCAAAAATTTTGGAAGGCTCTCCTGGAACAACAGAGAACTCCTGGCTAGACTGTTCATGGTGATTCAGTAGAACTTTGTTCGTTTGTGTGTAACAGTGGCCTGAGAAAGAAAGTTTTGTGAAGTAAAGTGAAGACGTGAGAAGGAGATACAAGAAGATGAGCTCACAGACCCTCAAGCAAGAGGAGACAGGACAGGGATGTGACAGATGAGTGGCCAAGAGCTAAAACCGGATAGAACATCAGAGAGAGAGAAAGAGAGAGAAGGAGGAGGAGGAGGAGAGAGACAGAAGGAGACAGATAGAAGAGAGAAACAGAGGGGGAAAGAGGAGAGAGAGAGAAGAAGAGAAGAGACAGAGAAGAGACAGAGAGAGAAAGAAAGAAAAGAAATTCTGCAATTCTGGTAATGCTTGAGATTATTCAGAGCATACCCATTAGAATGCCTTTGAACCTGGAGAGAGAAAATTTATAAGGACATGAGTCAGTAGCAGATAGAAGGGTGGGGTTTAGTGTGGTTATCCTCAAAGAGTGCCCAAGAAGTATTACTCACACTTTGCCTCACACCCCAACATCCTGGAGATCGCTACAAAAATATAACTGATTGCTTGATCTCAAATATTCTTTGTAAGGTAGTGGTGTGGTGTATGTACCAAGATCTCTCTTGTTTCTCCTTAATAAGATGTGAAGTTCCTAAAGGAGGTATTAATTGATCTTGGCTTCAACCAGGCCCTTGTCTTGGTGTAGGAACTCTTCTATCACTGTCATGATACTGCTACGGACATGTTATTACAACTTTGGCTTGGCTCAGGAAATCCTCCCTGATCCACTTCCCTCTCCATCTTGGACAGAGACAACAAGATGGTTCAGTGGATAGAGCTCTAGGCCTGGACTCAGGAAGCCCTGAGTTCAAATCCTTCCCCAGACACTAGCTTTGTGAACCTGGGTAAGTCTCTTAACCACTGTTTGCCTTAGTTTCCTCAACTGTAAAATGGCAATATTAATAGCATTTACCACACAGGGTTGTTATAAGGATCAAATGAGATACTATTTGTAAAAACAAACAAACAAGCAAACAAAAAACCAAAAAGCACTGAGCACAGTGCATGGCACATTGTAGGCATCCTATAAATGCTTATTTCCTTCCATCTACTAACAAACCTCAAGTCACGGGTTGGCTTAGGCCTTCCTCTAGGCAACTGAATCCATATCTTTGTGGAGCCCCTCTGTCCTTTCTGCCAACGATTTCTAGCTTCTTGTGCCTAAGTAGTTCCTTTGTAAGTACTTAATTCATGGGTGTGACCTAGATTGGAATGCGGAACAAAGACCACGTGAGTAGTCTTTACCTTAGTGGATCAAGTACTAGCCTTGGAGTCAGGGAAACCTGGGTTCAAATCCCAGCTCTGGTACTACCCAAATAGGCCAGTCATAGCACTTGTCTGAATCCATTTCCTCATCTGGAAAATGGGAATAATAATACCTGTGGTATCTATCTCACAGCATTTTGATCCTCAGATGGGAAAATATATGTAAAGCACTTCAAAAATGTTAAAGCACCATATGTATGCCATTTACACTTTGCCTAGGGACTTCATGCATCATTAAAGAGATCCCAGAAGGAAGGGGTGCTCCTCTTGGGACATATCTAGGCATGCCTGTTGAAATTTCCACCCAAGCCAACAGGTAGACTTCCTCAGAATGCCAATCTGAAGCCGGTTGATGTAGGTTTTGTGTCTGTTGGCACCCTTGGTCCTAAATAGATGGCAAGCCCCCTGAAAACAAGGACTGTTTTGCCCTGGTTCTATATCTCTGCCCCACAGCTCTCATTTGAGGGTTGTAGATTCCAGAGCTGCTCCACAAACAGACTGAATGACCAAATGCATACATTGATTCTATCTATTAGATTCAAGGCCGCGGCAGTGGGACGCTCATGGAAGAATGACGGCGAAAGTCTCATACCAAGCCACAGTATTCTGGTTCAAGGCAGGATCAACTTGTTACTTTATCTAGGAACCTGACATTTTATTAAGGAGAAACAAGAGGGAAGAGGAATTTGTATCTAGGAACATCCCCTACTCCTCCAGCTCACAAAGAGAGCTTTGGAGAGATCCCTGTGGAGAGATAGTTACTATTATTTCTCCATGACTCTGTAATAATAACAATCTTCAAGACTCAGCATGTCAGAGGAGTTGTATCTGTGCTATAGCCTATGGATGAAGGCCTTCAAGCTCCTACACATGAAGAAAATGGGTGAAGCCTTCTGTTCTCTATATGTTGCCCACAGCAACTCATTAAACCATCTACTAAGACAGGGAGACGTTTGGGATCTTCATCGGTCTCAAGAAAAGCTACATCAATGAAATCATTCTAGAAGTATTGAAGCATCTCCTTATCCAGATCTTCAGGCTTTCCCTACACACTGACTTCTTTCCCTTAGTGTCTCACCACCCACAGAATGTAAATTCCTAGAGGGTACAAGGGCTGCTTCCTTTTTGTCTCAAGCAAAGAGCCAGGTGGAAAATCAATCAATCCAACAACAAACATTTATTAAGCCTTATACTATGTTCCAGGCATTGTGCTAAGCACTAGGATACAAAGAAAGGCCAAAAGAAAAAAAAATTCCTTCCCTAAAGGAACTTATATTCTAATCAGAGAGACAACATGTAAATTGGGTATGTACAAAATGGTGCAGTGGATAGAATGTCAGACCTGAAGTCAAGTAAGCTTGAGTTCAAATCTGGCTTTAGACACTTACTAGCTGGGTAACCCTGGGCAAGTCAGTTAACCTCTGTTTGCCTCAGTTTCCTCATCTGTAAAATGGGGGCAACAATAGCAGCTTCATCCCAGGGTTGTTGTGAGGATCAAATGAGATACCAATTGTAAAGCACTTAGTAGAGTGCTATCTATCTTTCTATCTATCTATCTATCTATCTATCTATCCAGCACTATATATATATATATATATATAGCACAGGGTAAGTGCTATATAAATGTTGTTGTTATTATTATTATCTAATTATATATTATAAGCCCAAAGATGTTGTTACTTACCTGATATCACACAGATAACAATCGGCAGAACTGAGATTTAAAACCTGGTCCTCTAATTCCAGATGCAGGGCCTTTCTCATTGGACCACTCTTGCTGCCAATTCTCCCAGTAGCCTAAGACCACGTCCTTGGGAGCAGCAAAGTGGGGAATACACTGCAGTGGGGTGAGACTTGAATCAGGGAGATCAATTAGCAGGCAATGTATTCCAGGTGAGAGGTGATGAATTAGGAGGGTGTCTTTGTAAATGGAGAAGAGAATATATCTGAGAGATGCTGCATGGGTAAAAAATTACTAGACTTGACAATGGGCTAGATGTATGGGGTGAGTGAGAGTGAGAGTTTGAGGGTGAAGCCAAGGTTTCAAGCCTGAGTGACTGGGAAAATGGTGGTGTCCTCATCAGTAGTAGGAAAGTTGGGAAGAGAGGACAAGTTTGGGGAAGAGAATGAATTGTTTTGTATATGTAGAGGATTGTAGTTCTAAGGCTAGAAAAGATCTCAGAGACCATCTAGTCCAAATCCCTCATTTTACAAATGAGTAAACTGAGGCCCAAAGAGGTCAAATCACTCATCCAAGGTCAAACAGACAGTAAGCATGAAAGGCAAAACTGGAACCCAGGGTCCTCTCTGAATCTAGGGACATATCCCTTACTTGTTCAAATCTTTCCCCAAATTCTCCAAAGTGAATCCTTAATAGATGCCTTCTTTTGGTTCTTTTAATTTGGTTCTTTGGATTCCAGAACATTTGGTCTGACTGATTGTTGTCCCTCATTCTTGCTATATGACCAGTCCACTTATTTTTTCAGTCTTTCTTCTTGAATCTGTGATTTTATCAATATGAGAAGCTCCCTGCTATGGAAACTCCCTACACTCTGATGAAATGAACAATTCCTCTGGACTTTCATCAGACAGTTATCCAAGGCATTCAGATGAAATGACTTGCCATGATTGCCCAGCCAGTTACTTGTCAGGGCTGACTCCAAGAGAGATCCCTAACCACTAGGTCATGCTGCCTCTTTTTCTGGACCTGCCCGGCTCTTTAACACTGTAAAAATAAGCAACTTCCTTCACCCTTCTTCATTCCTCCCCTCCACAATGGCCAGCAGCTTGAGTTGCCTATAATGAGCACTTACTAAAGCTCCAGATTGATTGATCCTTCTAGGTTTGTCTGATTGGCCAGTTCAGAGAAATCAAGGCACTAGTAGGTAGCTGGGGAAAAGTTGTGAGAAGAAATTGTTCCTTAAAAACCAGAAACTGTTGACAGAAGTACCTCCCCAGAAAATACTGGAAGGGGATTGGGGATGAGAGGTGGAAGAAGAATGGGGGGGAGGGGAGAGAAAGAAGAATGGAGAATGGGAGGGGGATGAGAGTTCTCAGCAGGAACTGAGGGATATGAAAGGGATTGAATGAAGCAATACAGCAGAAAGGAGCATGGGCTATGGACTCAGAAGACATGGGTTTGAATTCTGATTCCCCCTGTGACCTTGAACAGATCACTTGACCTCTTTTGCCCTCATCTGTAAAAAGAGAGGGTTGGACATGATTTCTACGGCATCTTCCAACTCTATGATTCTAAAAAGAAAGAACTGGGTCCTAGAAACAGAGTGATGAAAAAGCACCCCTGATGAGGGGGCAGAAAGGGAAACAGAGGAAGGAGCTGAAGGAGAGGGCTGGATTAGAAAGACAAGCCACCAGAAACTTATTGTGATGAAAACGTGACCACTAATAACTTCCCCTTGGCTTGAAGTTTTCATCATCCTCACGCTCTCTCCTCTACTAGCCCTCACCCTCCAAGCCTCCAACCCCCCCCAAAAAAACAAACACAAGTTACTTTTTATTCATGCAGGCAGAAAGGCCAGTTGAACACAATAGGCACCAGCCCCAGCCCTAATTAAATGAAATGGGACAGGTGTAACTGAAACTACCTTAGGAAAACATAATCTACCACGAAAAATTCCCACCGTTTAGACCAAGGTGGAAATCAGACGAGGCTTGCTCCTAGGTTCCCAAGAAGAGAAGCTGGAACACAGAAGATCGGTTTCCCGCCAGTCATTCCCTCCCTCCTCACCAGCTCAATAGCCCCACCTCGCCCATCCCAGCTCTCGAGCTTGTTACTGACATATCAGAGTTGCCCCCTTTGTTGGCTTCATTGTTTGGCTAAGTCGCCCATGGAAAATGGGCCAGGTCAGGTTTCCGGCAACAGCAACTTGACACCCACTGTAAATCCAAGCTTAGGGGATTGTATCTCTTCTGCCACTTACAAATACATAAGCTGCATCTCTCCCTCCTAATTTAGCAGGGAGCCACAGAGATGAGGATGAAGATGATGACAAAGCTAATGATGATAATAACAGTAATGTATTTTATGGTGTTTGCACTCATAGCCCCCATCCTTTAGTTTCAATCTATCAACCATAGCATGAAGCGTCTACTATGTGTCGGGCACTGTACTAGGTATTGGGGAAATAAATACAAGCACAAGGAATGAGACAATTCCCTACTCCCAAAGAATTTACATACTGATGTCAGGAAATTGAAGTTGTAGAAGATCCTACAATGGCTAAAAAATTGCTTCTGGTCATGAGACTCTCTGAATTTAGCTAAATTCTTCTAGAATGGATACAAAGTCCACAGTCTGGCCTGTACTCAAGGCCTTTCCAGCTTGGTAGGACCTGCTCCAGAATTGGTGCTCCACTCATCACAGCCCTCACAAATCCCCAGGTCCCCTTCCTGCTAATAGGAGGGGTTAGAATAAGAAGAGTAGCAAAGAAGGGCAACTTTTGTTATCCCTACAAATAAAATTTCGATTCTGAGAAGTATTCTACCCTAGATTACATAGCTAGTAAATAGCAGAATCACGATTAAACTTAAGTATTTTGCTTAACCCATTGTTCTTGCTACTATACCACAATTGTCAATCAGTTATCAATCAACAAACATTTCTTAAGCCACATTGTGCCGGGTGCTGGGGATACAAATACAAAGATTGAAGTAATTCCTACTCACAAAAAAAAAAAATTATGTTCCAGTGGGGGAGAGGAAAAAAAGTACACAAATACGTGTAAAACATATATAGCAGTGTATAAAAATATTCATTCCAGCTCTTTTTGTAGTGGTAAAGAACTGGAAATGAAGGGGGTGGTACCTATCATTTGGGCAAGGGCTGAACAAATTACAGTATATGAATGTAATGGGATATTATTACATCATAAGTAGTGATAAAAGAGACAATAATAAAGAAATCTGGGAAGACTTGTATGAACTGATGAGTGAAATGAGCAGAATCAGAACAACATTGTATATACAATAACAACATCACTTGGAAAGACTTAAGAACTCTGATCAATACAATGACTAAACATTCTAGAGGACTGATGGTGAAAAATGACACCCATCTCCTGCAAAATGGACTAAACCAATATGGGGATTTTTTTTTTTTGCTTAATTTTATGTTTTGTTATGAAGGTTTTGATTTTGTTTTATTTTTTCAAATTTTTAGGATAGCAGAAGGGAAAACAAATGCATTTTCACTGAAAAAAATTTATATAAAGTTAATAAATGCAAATATATACAAAGTTGTTAAATAGCCTTCTAGCCCTAGATCTGTAACTACTGATTATTAAATTATGACTATTAAATTTGCAAAAAATTCAAATGTAACTTAACTTTTATAAAACTACAATTTTGTCCTGCTTCTGTTGCTATTTCCCCTAATTTGAAATATACAACTCCTTTAAAAATTTGTATTTTCATACTTTTATAATAGATGGGATATTCCTACTTTCATGAATGTTCATACTCTCGTGGAGGTATAAAATAATTCCATAGTGGGGATGTTCATACTTTCATGGGTTGTTCATGTTTTTGAGATAAAGAGAGTATTCATATCTTCGTGCTCGTGGGGAAGAGTATGATTTTCAACCCTTGTTTAAGGTAAACATGTCTTGATGAAACACCACTCCTGTGTTTGACCTCCATTTCTCTCCAAAAGGTGACCACATCAATATCCTACAGGCCACTCATTACCATAGCCCACCTTATGAATAGACAGTATAATTACATCATGTTATTGGAGGAACGCTGGACAGGTCTCCCCCCTACCTTTATATACTTACTTCTATCACCATCCCTTAAGAAAATAGAGCTCTCGTTATTTATCATAGGGGCCTTCTTCCACTGTTAGAGATTTTTTCCATTGTTTCTTGAAAATTTAGAGGTATCCACATATCTCTAATATATAGTCTGTTTAACTGTAATGGTTGTAAATAGCACCATACATGTGAGCATATCCTGGTTCCAAGTGCAAGCTTCCCTCCTTCCCCCACCAGCCCATCTGTTTTGCTTAATTTTACATATTTGTTATGAGGCTTTTGATTTTATTTTATTTTCCCCAATGGTTAGGGTAGTCAAAGGGAAAACAAATGCATTTTCATTAAAAAAAAAACATTGGGACATGTGAATATATACTGGTTCTAAGTGCAAGCTTCTCTCCTTCACCACCATCCCACCCTATAAGTTCCTTACATTCCCATGTGCCCCATAGATTTTTCTCGGGCCCTATTAGTACAAATAACCTGCAGAATTTCTGTCTATTAAGTGTCCATTATTCCCATTAACAAAGAGGAGCTGTTGCACTGATAATGCATGCAGCATGGTTTTAGAATGCAATTTGACACTACCTGAATGTGTCTGAGGTTCTGGGAGCTCATAATTCTGCAAAAAGGTCAAATCAAGATGTGACCCTTGCCCTGGACACACTGAATGGCAAATTATTGCTCCAACCCCCTTGGGCTGACCCTTGAGACATTTGGAAATCACTATTCAGCCATCCTCCAACCTTCCCTTCTCCAGGTGGAACTATCCCAATTCCTTTAACCTTGCCCCATAGGTTTTATTTCTAGCTATTTCATCACCTATGTGTTTGTCCTTTGAACTTGCTCCAGATTTTCCATATCCCTTCTGAGGTTCCCATCAGTCAACACTATTTATTGGTCTTTAGCTGTGTTCAGATCACTGTACTAAAAATTGGCCGTAGGGCTAGAGTCACTGCTTGCTAAGGGCTGAGTCTATTGAAAGAGATGACCTCATACATCTGAGGTGGTACATGCCTGACGTAGTAACCCTGCCCCAGACCCTCACTAGGGGCTTCTGGTTTCTCCCAATAAAACGAAATATAAAACTGACCACAGTCCTTCTTGTTTCCCTAGATAACCCAGAAGTCAGGGACTATGTCTGACCCACAAAAGTTTGTTCTCCAGTCCCATGTTCCTTTCCACACTTCTTCTGTTCCTTTATAAGAAAATGAATGACCTCCAGTTGTCAAACACCAAAGTTACTCTCTATCAGAAATTTCCTACAATTCATAAGAATATCAAAGATCACTTAATCCAACCTTCTCATTTTGTATATAATGAAATTGAGCTTCAGAAAGGTTAAATCATTTGCCCAAATCACACAGAAATAGACACAAAATTAGAACCTAGGATCTTGAGTTTCTAAACAGGATTTTCTACTAGACCACATAGTTCCCTGTGGAATTACTGAGACTCCAACCAAAGATGGGAAATATGGGATAGATCTCTCCTTTGAGTGGCTGCGTTGGGCATGCTGTGATTTTCTTGATCTTAACTCAAGTCAATTAGCATTTATTAAGCACCTATGACATGCTAGGCACTGGGCTAACCACTGGGACACAAAGAAAGATCAAAAAAAAAATTCCCTGCTTTCAAGGATCTCACAGGGTAACGAAACTTTCTAGAAGATGCAATACCTCCTCCCAAAAAAAATTTAGAAACAGAGAGACAGAGACAGAGAGAACATTCTTAAATGTTTTCCTTAAATAAGTGGAAAGACATAGCCCTTACAGACACCCTCTAAGCAAAATGGCACCAAGAAGTTGTGAGTCTAGGGTTTTTTTTCATCTATAAAATGAAAGATTTTAATTAGATGATCTACCTCTGACAGTCTATAGTTAGATGGCTCTATGGCATGAGATCTTTAACTTGGGAGTCCATGAGCTTGTTTCAATTGTTTTTATTGACAACTTTATTTCAATATAATTGGTTTCTGTCATTATCCTATGTGTTTTGTGGTGCGTATTTAAAAACATTCATTATTCTGAGAGTCTATTGGCCTTCCCAGATTGTCAAAGATTCCCATAGTACATAAAAGGTTGAGGCCGCCTGTTCTATGAAATTGGAGAGCAGCAGAGTAAAGTAAATAGAAATGAGTTCACTGGTTTCTAGTTTTGGTAAAGTATTCAGTCTGCATATGGGTGGCAGGGGTGGGGTGGGGGTGGGAGAAGTGTTCAAATCCTGGCTCTGCTATTGTGCTACCTCAAGCCCCTCACAAAACTTCCCTGGGCCTCAGTTTCTCCACCTGTAAAATAATAGGGCTAGACTCAATGATCTCTAAGGATCATGTGAAATGAGATAATGGAAATAAAATTCTTGATAAACTTTAAAGCATGAAATACATTTGTGTTATTTCTCTGATCCTGCCACCTAAAATACTTGATCAACTTTAAAGCAGTGAATAGATGTGCATTATTTCTCTTCTACCTCCAACTAAGATACTGATCTGGCTGAGTAAGCCTGATCTTCATCCCTTTTACACAATTTTTTAAATTGAATTTTATTTTATTTTCAGATAATCCTCTCCCTCCCACCTCCTATCCCCAACCACCATGCGAAAGAAAAAAAAATCCTGTTAGAAACACATCTAGTTAAGTAAAACATTCACACGTTGGCCATGTACAAAAAAAAGGTTTCAATCTGTAGTCTGCGTCCATTCCCTCTCTGTCAGGAGGTGCGTAGCACGTTTTACCTTGAGTCCTCTGGAATTGTGCTTGGTCATTGTGAGGATCAGAGATTTTAAGTCTTTCCAATTTTGTATGAAAATTTCTTTTGTGCTAAGACCATTCCAGAGGAGGGAGAGCAAAAAACAAAAACAAAAACAAAACGAAATGAAACAAAACAAAACAAAACAAAACACCTAGGAAGAAGAAATTAGGGGAGAAGGGCAGTCCTCTTTCCCATTTAGAAGATATTCATATTTTTCAAGATTCAAACCTAAGAGTTTGTTACTCAAATTGTGAAGCTAACAGAGCATATAAAATCTCTCAAGATCTATGACAATAATATGACTGGAGATCCATTAGGCAAGCCTCCTCCCACTGGACTCTGCCCTAAGTAAGGACCAAAGAAACAGACACAAAAAGAGGAATTGGTTTTTTTCTACCTGAATAGTTCTTACTCCATGTGGAATTTGCTCTGGGAGCAGGGGGCAGTCAACCTTTAAGAGTGGCCTGCCAAGTTGTTAACACCTGTTCTGCTCTCCTGGGCTGAAGAGGAGGAGGAGGTGGTAGAGGAGAAAGGGATTAAGGGTCAGCGGAGTCAGTTACCTTGCCAGTTCTGGAGAGACAGGGAACGGTAACAGGGGATGACTCGCTTGGGTTGGCAAGGTTGCTCCGTAGCAATGCCACTGTGAATTGGCCTTCTGGCTATCAAGTTGTTGTTGTTTGTCCTTCGTTCTCAAAGAGGACCATGACATCAGGAAGGGGATGCCATGACTTGCAAGTGAATTGGATTGAAGTGAGGAAGGGCTGTGCAAAGTCACCAGCCTCACTTTCACCTTCAATGCCATCTGGGTCCAGTGGCAAGATATAGATCAGGACGACTGGACATGGTCCCCAGCTGACATCTTTGACATTCACACAATGGGGATTGTTGATTTTTGACCTGGAGATTTCAGTGGCAAGCCATCTTAGGGAAAATGACATAGACCATCCAGAAAATGACCCTTAAAATTGTGAAATTTTACTTTTGTTTGTTTTTCATGAGAATTGCAATCTTTTACAAAACAGACTAATGGGAGCCTGACCACACATGGGTCACACATGGACTATGGTAACAGAAAACAAAAAGGGATTTCAATAAGCAAGCACTGATAACCTGGACACATGTCAGTTAAAGAACTGGCCAAAGTTATTTCAAGATTACCAGTTATCATTCTGGACACTGCAAGATAAACCGAAAGGCTAAGACAAATACAAAAGTAAGCCAATGAAAGGTCTCCTTAATCAACTCTTCAAAAAAGCTATGATTTCACTGTGTGGATACTCCTTCCAGTAACGCAGATTACAATCCAATTCATGCCTTAGCAAATGATTCCATGAGCTAACATTTCCATCCTCTAGCTCTGATTGACTGATTCTACTCCAAAGCTAATAATTTATTGGTTTAAGTCAAGACTTGCAAACAGAGGTTAAATTAGAGTAATACCCATGGTTTAGTACAGAAGGCATTAGAGAGGGAGGGTTTATGACTTGGGTCGGAGATCAAGCTTTGACAGTTATTGTCTGTGTGACCTTGGGCAAAAGCATGGGCAGGGTCAGTTTTTAATTTTTTTTTTTCCTGACAAGCTTACCGTGGTGACTTACACATACGCAAATCCTAAAGGATCTGTGAAAACATCAGGTTATTGCCAGGTATTGCAATTCTGGCAACCCATAAAAGACCTCAATCCATCTATGACTTAGCAGATTAGTCCTAAGAAGATACCTGAAGCCCATCGAGGTTAAGTGACTTACCCATGGCCATATAGCTCATAAATGTCAGAGGGGATTTAAATACCAATCTTCCTGTTTTTAAGTCCAGCACCCTATCTATTATGATGCCTTCATCCTTGAACTTAATAGGCACTTAATCCAGAGAAGGTATCTCAGACTCAGTTCCCCACCCCACCCTCAATGAGGAAGAAGGGTAAGTAGGCAGGATGATAGCTCTGAACGTTATAGAGCCTTCCAGCTAGATGACAGGGGCTGGAGGCCAACAACTGCCTACTGGAAGTTCACCCAGGGCAAGCCTGTAGCTGTGTTGGCTAGGCTCAAACCAGGGTCTGGGGACAAGAAAACCTAGGAAGGCAGCAATCAGATTATGTTTCCAAATCACATAGGTTCTGCTGAAAGCTTGCAGCTTCATGGCCTGAGACACAACTGTGATTCTTGAAAACACAGTATTTACAAAAAACCTTAAATCCTGCCTCATACACTTACCAGCTCTACCACTGGCCAAGTCACTTAATCTCTTAGCCTGTTTCTTCTTCTGTAAACAAAATAGCACCTATCCCACAAGGTTGTTTTAAGGATCAAATGAGATAATATATGTGAAGCATTTTGTAAACTTCAAAGTGCTCTGTGAATGCTAGTTATTATCATAGTGGGCATTTAGTAAATGCTTATTGTATGAATGAACCACTTATCCTGAGCCTCAATTTCTCTACTATAAAAATTGGGATAATATTTGAGCTACCCACAACCTAGAGTTGTTGCAAGGAAAGTGTTTTACAAACCTTAAAAACATCATATTATTAGCATTACATACTAAAGCATTAAAATACTATATTATTAGCATTATATATTAAAATTCTATACTTAAAATCATTCCATTGAAGTCTTCTCATCATGGCTTGGTAATAACCCTATATTTCCCAAACACTATATCAATGGAACACAAACTCCAGTAGTGTCCCCCAACCTGGAAAGACTTTGAGTATGGACCTGGGGATAGACTGAGTCTGCTGCCATCCAAAGCCCAGGCTAGTTACCAGGAGAGGCAACCTACAGTAGGTTGATCACCAGGGGATAAGGTTTTTTTTGGCAGCAAAAACCCATATTCAAGGTTGGCTTGATCTTGGCTTCCTGGTGTGAAATTAAAATAGTTTATCTAATCCAAACAAAGATCCATGTATGCATGGGTGCTAATGGCCCAATCAAGGTAGAACCTCTTAACTAAACAGATGATTGACTTTCAGATTTGAAGTGTGAACAGGAAAAAAAATCCTGAAGTCACTAATTTTTCTTATATACCCCACTCCTGGTATATATTGTGTGTGCAAGCATGCATACATACATACACATGTGTGTAAGTATATACATGCATGCATATGTCGCGCATGTGTATACCATGGGTGCATGTGAATATGTGGATTATGCACATGTGTATGCATATGCAAATATGCTATACATACAGGGCAGGAGCAAGAACTTTAGGGGAATGCATCACATTGACTAGACAGAACAGAAAGAAAGCCTCCTGGGAGTTCTTTTTGTAGGAGGTAGGATTTCAGGAGCCACTGAAATGTCCAATCCTTACCATATTTTTAAGCATGATAAAAGTAAGTAGTGTCTTCCACAGGGAAACACAGAATCCAAGTGAGAGTCAACATTACTGTGATTATCAATCAACAAGAATTGTTAAGCACTTTTTGTGTACCAGGCACTATCCTAGTTATTAAGGATATAAAAGACAAAGAAACAAAACACACAGAAAGTAAATAGTAGGTAGTTGAAAAGTAATTGTAGAGGAAAGTCACAGGGAGGGGAGGGAATGGGAAATAGGGGAGAACGGCAAAGGTCTGATGTAAAAGGTGTCCATGGAGATTAGCCCTGAAAGGAACTAGGGATTCTGAGAGATGAATTTTCAGGCATGAAGAATAAGCCAGGACAAAGGCAGAGAGACAAAAATTGGAATTTGGCAAGGAACTGCAACAGGGCAGCTAAGTGGTGCAGTAGATAGAGCCCTGGACCTAGAATCAGGAACATGTGAGTTCAAATCCAACCTCAGACACTTACTATCTGTGTGACCCTGGGCAAGTCACTTAACCCTATTTGCCTCAGTTTCTTCATCTGTAAAATGAGCTGGAGAAGAAAATG
Organism: Phascolarctos cinereus; assembly: GCF_003287225.1. NCBI lineage: Eukaryota > Metazoa > Chordata > Mammalia > Diprotodontia > Phascolarctidae > Phascolarctos > Phascolarctos cinereus. The sequence continues at coordinate 69,366,873 of NW_027556180.1, forward strand.
GCAAACCATTCACAAAGAATAGGACACAAGTGAATCACAATCACAACAAAAAGGAAAGGCAAAAAGGCCGGTTTGACTGCACCAAAGTATGCAACGAGAAAGGGAATGCATGAAGAAGATGAAAAGGTTGGGGCCAGGTTGCAGAAAGCTTTAAGTAAGAACAGACCCTGGAAGTAATTGGGAGACACTAGATTGCTGAGTAAGAGAATAACATGCTGCATTATTTTTGTGTACCCATTGCTTAGTGTAATGCCTGTTATACTATAGGTGCTTAATAAATGCTTGTTGCTTGATAATTGGATTTTCAGTTTAGGAAAATCAGTTTGGCAACTGTGTGAAGGATACACCAAAAATAGGTGAGACAATGCAGGAAAACCAATTAGGTTCTTGCAATTGTTGGGGTGTGTGTGTGTGTGTGTGTAATGAACATACAAAAAATCTATGATTTCTTCTCAAAACCCATCTAATTTAGTAGATAAATCCTAATGAGTTATTAGAATCACAGAGAAACTTGCCCAAAGTCACATGGGTAGTAGATAGCTTGATCAGAATTTGAACCCAGTTTCATAGACAACATATTCATCAATCTTTCGCTGCTCATGCTGCCTTCATATTCTACCTTATATATCAAAAGTAGTACTTGAATCATCTTCTTAAGTCTGAGACACGTTTTCTATCCTCTCTACCACAGCCTTCTCAGATTATAACCCTAAGAGAAGACAATGACCTCAGGTTAAAAAAATAGATGTTCCATTCTGCATCAAAGTGGGAGAATCTTGTGCTATTATTAACTATATTTACCATTGAACTGGGGGGGGGTGTCTGGTGTGTGTTATCTGTTCACACACATATGGAAAACATGTTTCATGTTTACTCAAACCATTCTTCCCTCTTCAATCTCCTTCCTCCCACTTTCCCCACCATCTAGTGATCAAAGCCACATCTTTGACAAGAGGGTACATGTAGCTGATACCCCAATTCGGAGTTAAATATGGGCTCATAGTGAGTTCATGCCATCTCCCAGGAAGCGAGCACAGTGTTTTCTGGATTTCCTGGGGTCTTGGAATTCCTGGGTTATAGGGTTTATAAGACCCTAAAGAATTCACTTCCTTTTAAATTTTCTGAATAGGACAAGAGTTGAAATTCCATAGCTCCTATTTATGTGACCACAAGAAAGTGACTACACTTGCCTGGGCCTCTTTTCTCATCTATAAAATGAGAAGGTTAGACCCGATTATCTCCAAGGTTCACTTTTTATTAGGCTTGTAAGAAAAAGAGTCAATATAATGCAGTGGAAAGATTGTTGGACCTTGGTTGGAATCTGCTTACTACCTTATGGTGTGAGGGGAAGCTATTTCTCATTGCTGGGCCTTGGTTTTCCCACCTGTAAAATAAAGGATTGGGTTTGATGACACCCCCCCCAGGCCCCTTCTTGTTCTAAATCAATCATTTCATGAAAAATTACGTCCCCTCTAATTTATTTTTAAAAAGAAAGAAAAAAGCTGAAAACAGAAAGAAAGGAGGTCTGCACAGAGATACATACTATGACCGTGGAAGTGAAAATCCCCACCCTCACCCCCAAGCTTCACCTGTTAGACTTTCCCTCCCCGCCTGAATGTTTCTAAATGATCCGCAGCTTGAAGAGGCAAGAACTGACTTGGGTGGCCCCAGAGTTCCAAGAAAAGAAGCTCAAAGGGCCGGCCCCTCCACACAACCTCCTTGGGTTAGGGGTGGAGGGGGAGTAGAGGGGCTTAGCTGCCCAAAGGCGACAAGAGGATCCTCCTCCAACCCTGCATCCCTGCTCCCTCCCCATGAATGCAAATAGTCTCCCCAGCCTCCCTCCTGCCACCCAGCTAAAACAAACAGCCCATGAAAGAAAACTGCTGAGTCAGGCCTTTTACTTAATAGTCCCCACCTGTTTTCAGTCCTCTCCTGCCCCTACTTCTCTTAACACACAGCCTGTCTTGCCTCAACCATCTGCTTTCTTTCTTTTTTTCCTTCCTTTCTTCCCTTCCTCCCTTCCCTCCCTCCCTCCTTCCTTCCTTCCTTTTCTTTCTTTCTTTCTCTTTTACTTTTCTTCTATTGTTCTTTCTCTCTTCCTCTCCTTTTTCTGTCCTTCCCCTCCTCTTCCCCCTCCCTTTTTTTCTCATTTTCCCATTCTCTTTTACTCTTTTTCCTTCTGTGTGTGTGTGTGTCTCTCTGTTTCTCTCTTTCAACCTGTCTTTTCTCTCTTTGCCCTCTCTCCCCTCCCTCCCTCTTTCTCCCTTTTTCCCCATTCTCTTTCCTTTCCCGTCTCTCTGCTCCCTTCTTTCTCCTTTTTATCTCTATCTTATTCTCTCTCCCTCACTTCCTTTCTCTCTCTTTTTCTTGTTCTCTCCGCTTCCCTTCTTTTCCCTCTCTATTCTCTCCCTCCTTTCTCTACTCTCTCCCTCTTTTCTCTCTCTCTTTGTCTCTCTCTCTCTCTCTCTCTCTCTCTCTCTCTCTCTCTCTCTCTCTCCTTTCCCCCTCTGTCCTCTCTTCCTTCTTCTCCCTTTCTCTTTCACCTTTCTCTCTTTCTCTTTTCCTCTCTCACCCCTCCCTATTTCTCCTTCTTTCTCTTCCCTCTCCTTTTTCCCCATTTCTTCCTCTTCTTCCCCCCCTCCTCTCCTCTGTTCCTCCTCTTTTTCCCTTGTTCCTCATTTTCAAAAGGGTAGCATTGATAGCTCTTGCCTTGAGCTAAGCCAGCTCTGGCCAGCAGTCCAAAAAGAACCTCACACTGACACAGCTCTTTTCTCTCACTACCTCCCCCAACCTTCCATCCCCTGCCTCCTCATCTCATGACACTTTTCTTTCTGGTCTCAAGGAAAAAAAGATGGCTATTGGAAAGGATGGAGAAGGTGGGTGGTGGGAGAAGGACCTTTGTTTCCCAGGGAAGAGAGTCCTGTTCTACTTAACCCCAACCCCCATTCCTCTGCCCCAGACCTGACTGCCAGCAGGCCTCTGTCCAGTCATCACTTGGACTTCTGAAGCAGGTGCAGGCTGAGTCTGAGAGCAAAGCTGACACATAATAGAGACAGACACATAAGGAACCAAGTGGGCACAGAGACAGGGAGAGAAAGAAAGCAAGAAAAGGCAAAGGGGGGAAAACAGACACAGAAAAGCTAGGAGATACATTTCCCTCAGTTGTTTCCATTTTTCTGGTTCCTCCAATTACTCTCCACAAACTCCATGCTCACCCATAATAGTCCTAAGGCTTAAAAGAAAAGAATTTTCCCCATTTCCCAGACTGGAAAAGCAGAATCCCACATACAGAAGGACAAAGATTTTCCCAGGCCACACAGAGAGAAAGAAGGCGCTAGGAGGAAAAGGGATGGTGAACATAACTTGAACAGAATTTCAATTCTTTGAGTTCATCTAATTGAGTCACCCAGGACAGTGAAAGTCTACTAGGAGAAAAAAATGCAAGGGACTCTTTGCAGGTTACAATGCTGAGAATTCATAACTCACACCTTTTCTGGTGGGCTCCTGATTCCAAATGAGAGTCAATAGAGGAAAATGGAGAAGAGATTCATTTTGAGGGAAGGAACCCAATGAGCATGAAAACCTTGCCCAGTGGCTGGGCGACCTGAGAACCTGTCCATCCTACTTTGGGAGGGTTTCCTAGTCCTGCCCTGTCCTGGGTACTCCTGCTTCATGTCCTCTCTACCTCCAGAATCCCCCTTCCCCTCTTAATTCACAGCTAGGTGCTGAGGTATCCCTTCTCATTCCTATAGAACTCTAAATCCCCCAGTGTCTGCATCTTCCCAAGCATCTTACAAATGGAAAGAATCCTGAATTTAGAGTCAGGGAAGATGGGTTTGGATTCAGGCTCTTCTAATTATTAACTGCACATCCTCGGGCTTAACTTCCCTCAGACTCAGTTTCCTCATCAGTAGCCATGATTTAGTATGGCCAAGGAAATGATGGATTCCAGAAAAGGAATATCTGTTACTTCAGGCAGAAATTGCTGACTAGCATTTCTCCCCTTATCAGTCCCCTAGAGAAATGTCCTAATCCTGGACTGATGATGATAAAATATATGGCTGGATGAAATGGTCTATAAGATTCTTTCCAGTTCTGTGATCTGAGATCTGTTCCCAATCTCCCTCTCCCCCCATCTTCTATTCCCTTCCTCCAAATGATACCTTCTGATCCTAACCAAGGGGACTCAAGGAAAGTAGGAAAGAGATTTCCTAGTTTATGAGAATTCAGAAGGACAAATAAGGCCCTAATTACAAGCCTTTCCTACTAAGAAGACTCAAGAGTCCTAGCGCTTAGAATTCTACTTCCTGCTGAGGCTTGCCACTCATCCAGAGGAAATAGTGTGCTACTTCTACCCTAAAATTCTTTAAATTAATTTTAAAAATTTTATTACATTTAAATTTTTAAAATTTTTTAATTTAATTAAAATTTTTAAATTAAAAATGAAGAGTGACTAGGGCTAATTAGTATATTTATGAGGTCTTCTTAGCCCTCTGATATGAGAAAAAAACATGGCCTCTTTAAGAGAAAACAAAGTGAAATGGAATTCTTCAAATATTTAATTTGGGAGGGTCATCAATATATGTGTGTGACCATGTCACCTTCCTGTCTTTAATTTGGTTGGTTGGCTTGTCCTCCGGAGTGGAGTCACTCTGGACCAACGGAACAGGGTTACATGAGTGAGAGATACTCTCATCTCCCAATTATGGTCTCTCCCTCACCTCCTAAACTACCCTCTGCCCTTCACCTCCATAACAAGGTCATTGTTTGGAAGTACCATCCCTTTCAGCTTTCTTCTCTTGGAACCCTGGAGTCACCCGTGTCAGAGGATGCTTCTTTATCAGAGAGACACTTAGAAATATTTAGGCCCATATGAAGGAGCTAGGAGGTAAAACTTGTGGTCTCAATAAAGCAAAATATTACTATTCATCCAACTTGGGGGCAAGACTGGGGGAAGCATCACTAACCCCAACAAGTTGTCATATAACATGTATTTGGGGAGATAGAGCAAGAAAATGAAACTAGTTACAAAAAAAATCTCAGATCAAAATTGATACTTCAGAAGCAATTTATCCAACCAGAAACTCACCACACATCCCCTCTATGATGTCCCCAAGAAGTAGTCATCCAACTTTCTCTTGATGTGCTAAAGTAGGGGAAAACCCAGGAATTCTCAAGGCAGCCAATCCCACTCTTGGATAGCTGTTTTTAAAAAGTCTTTCTTTGTATCAAGTCTAAGTCTGCCTTTCCTACTTTTATTCTGTTGCTCCTTGCTCTACCCTCTGGGTTCAAGCAAAATAATCCTTTTTTTTTTCTGTGAGGCAATCGGGGTTAAGTGACTCGCCCAAGGTCACACAGCTAGTAAGTGTTATGTGTCTGAGATCAGATTTGAACCGAGGTCCTCCTAGCTCCAAGACCAGAGCTCTATCCATTGTACCACCTAGCTGCCCCCAAAATAATCCTTCTTTAACATCACTGATATTCCGATATTTGAAAACTGTTAGTATTTCCTCCTAAGTTTTTTCCTCTCTGACCTACACATTTCCAGTTTCATCAATCAATCCTCATATGTCATGAACATCCTGATTGCCCTTCCATGGATACTATCCAACCAACTGATCTCCTTTCTCAAATTCATGGGTTCTTTCTCCTTCCCAACCTTAAAACATCCTCCGGAGAAGCCCCTGAAAGAGTACTGAATACTCAGTAATGGTCTTTAGATTTTTCTTAACTCGCCAATGGAATACATTTCAGAGAATCAACCATCAAATTTTTACTTCGAGTCTACTCCATGAAACTCCTAACGTTGGGAATTGTAGAGGATGTAAGGAGATGAAAGACTAAATTGTTTCATTTTGACCAGGTAAAAGACTTCATGTAGGATGTGTTCAAGTCAACCACCGTCAATAGGCATTTGTTAAAAATTTACTGTGTACCAGGCACTGTGCTAAGTGCTGAAAAAGCAGAAAAAAACCAGTCCCTGCCCTCAGGGAGCTTACATTCTAATGGGAGAAGACAGTGCATACAAAGAAGCTGAAAAGGGGAGATGGGGCATGTTAGAGAAAATCAAGAGTGCAACCTAGAGAGGAATGAAGACCTGGATGACCTGGGAGCCCCCCTTAAAGGGAGGTTCCGAGAGAAGCAGTCCAATCAGATGGAGAGAACCCAGGAGAAAAGAGAACAGAAAGGCAGGATGGCAAACTGAATAGAGCCTCTGGCCCTGGTTTCTAAAATATGTTAGATGGGTGACCAACTTTAGGAGTCTACAAACTGACAAAAAAGTTCCTTAAACTGACAAATTCAAATAATCAAAAAAATATATTGTTTGAGAAACTGTATCTAATAACTCCCATGTTCCCTTTGAGGGGAGCAGGGTGTGGGGGGGAATCTGTAAAATGCCAGCAAAAGTCAGAGAAGTCCTATACTCATCCCTTATGAGTCATCGTGAAGAAATGCCTCCCTTTCCAACTGATATTACATATTGAATCATAACCTGTACTTCCTCACAGAGGAAAATGTTACCCAACATCAAGGAGGATTTGAAAGGCTAATTTCATGGTTGAATGATGGGTGACTACTTGGCATCCATAGGATTTGGTGACCGGGAGTAGGTGCAGAGATGGAGAGAAAAGGAAATATTTAGAGAAACTGGCAAGCAAAAAGCATGATGATTTGATCTAGGGTGGAGTTGCTGCAGTGGGCATTGAGAAAGGAATATATTAACTGACCAGAGACAAGTCAGCTGGGAAAGTCTTGAAAACAGAACAGTCATTGAAGATAATTTGTCCAAGCTGTATAAGAGGCTAAGGGGAAGGCATTTGGGGGGGGGGCAATTGGAGTTAAGTGGCTTGCCCATGGTCACACAGCTAAGAAGTGTCAAGTGTTTGGTCTGAGGCCGGATTTGAACTCAAATCCTCCTGACTTCAGGGCTAGCGCTCTATCCGCTGTGCCACATAGCTGTCCCCCTGGGAAGGCATATTTCTAAAAACATGGTGGGCAGAATTCAAGGGATAGTAAGCATCATCAGATCCTGATTTGAGTAGATTGAAAGAGGAAATTTACAACTTGAAATTGAGCAGTTATGCCTAGAGACTAAAGAGAAGGGACACCTCCCCCCCCAGGGCCATGATGAGCAGTGAGCTTTGAGAAAAAGCCAGGCTGAAGCTCTAAAAGTGTAATCACTCCAGAAGGTGAATCAAGCTCAATTAGATGAATAATCTTTTCTGGCTCCAACACTTAAGGCATGGGTGACCACAAGCAAGTCCCTTCACTTCTGTGAAATGGGGATAATAATCCTTGAACTACCTACCTCATGGAGTTGTGGTAAGGAAAGTATCTTATAAACGCTAAGTGGCCAGATGAGTGTGAGTCATGATCGTCACTCATCTTTTTAATGTGATAGAGATAGAAATGTTATAAGGACCAGTCAATATCCTGTTATTAATTCTTGTATACTTATTGTTCTACAGGGTATTGAATGGGGATAAAAAGATAAAAAGACTGCTTTTTTTGTAATTGATTCAGTGTATTGGAATATAAGCTCCTCTGGAAATGTAAAAACAAGGAGCAGCTAGGTGGTGCAGTAGATAGAGCTCCAGCCTTGGAATCAGGAGGACCTGAGTTCAAATCTGCCCTCAGACACATGATACTCACTACATGACCCTGGGTAAGTCACTTAACCCCGATTGCCTCGAAAAAAAAAAAGGAAAGAAAGAAAAAGGAAATATAAAAACAAGAACAAAATCCAGTGGAGAATGCATAAGGTAACAAGAGGGCAGGTCACTAATACACTGGGAATACCAGGAGAAATCCTCCAGCATGTGTGGTACTTCCCTTGTGGTGAATTTATGGAAAAACAGAGATAAAATTAGCACAATCTGCATCATTAGAAGGAACTTCCAAATTGATTAATTGATAATAATATATTTCATCGTAATCTAATTATAATGTTCCCATGATATTATGATATAATTATACTATTCTAATATTATAGTTCTATTATTCTAATAACAGTATAGACTTATACTATTCTAATAGTATTCTAATATAATTTTAATATGGCACTTTAAAATTTAAAGTTATCTCAGTTAATTCTGACAACAACACTGTGAGATAAGTGCTATTATTATCCTCATTTTAAAGCAGCTAAGTGGTACATAGATAGAGTGCCAGACCTAGAATTCAGAAGACTTGGAGGTTAAATCCAGTCTCATGCACTTATTATGTGACCTTGGGCAAGTCACTTAATTGCTGTCTGCCTCAGTTTCCCCAACTATAAAATGGGGATCATAGCACCTACCACATAGGGTTGTTGTGAAGATTTAATGAAACAATAATTGTAAAGTGCTTCACACTGTGCCTACCATATAGTAGGTGCTCAATGAGTGCATGTTCCATTCCCTTCACGAACAGGAAAATTGAGGCAGACAGAAGTTAAGTTTCTTTCCCAGGGTTACATAGCTAATAAGTACCTGAGGCTGTATTTGAACTCATATCTTTCCGATTCTAGGCCCAGCACTCTGTGCATTATGGTGCCCCCTAGCTGCCTCAATCACAGATCCATTTTGAGTACTGGGATATATTAGAATCTGGACTGATCCTATGATTTCACTGGTATAGAGAACTCCTACATGAGGAAATGTCATCTATCAATAGAGGTCCTAGTCTTCTCTGCAACTTATATTATTCAATTGCCTAGAGCATGGACAGAATAAGTGACTTGCCTGGAGTTACATAGCCACTGTATATGTCAAAGTATTACTTATGTTTATATATATATATATATATATATATATATATATTATATATATATATATATATATATATATATATATTATATATATACATATATATGTATATGTATATGTGTGTGTGTGTGTGTGTGTGTGTGTGTATGTCAAAGGCTGACTTGAAGCCATATGGTTGTTGGAGACCCCAGAGTGGCAACTGCTACCTCAGGCTGTAGGAGTAATCCCATGAGTGGCTACTCCTATTCCTATACCTCATGAGCCCCCACCAGTGTGCTTCCCATTAGCACCTATCCAGTAAATTAATTGGCTCTTAGAAAAGACATTTGCTAATAGTAGTTACAAAAGATTCCTCCTCCCTGAAACTCCGGGAGGAATTCTCCCACACTTACACTCAGAGTGTGCAGTAGGGAGAGATGTCACAAACTTCAAGAGAGGGAAATATGTTGGGAATATATGTGGTAAGGTAATTCATCTCTGAAACAGTAGGGCTTTGGTGTCCTTTCTCTGTCCAGAGAGTCCTCACAAGATTCATTGACAGGTGTGGCATCACTGATGGATGGATGGATGTCTCACAGCTCTGTTAGACTGGTTCTTTGCTGGACGGGTGGCTCAACTGGGCTTGTTTGTCAAAGGGCATGGTGTCTCTGATGAATAGTTCAATCCGCTGCCAGACTGGGCTGCACAGGGCATCCAGCTGACTCTTCATAGGGCTCAGTGCTTCTTTACGCCTCCAGGAGCAAGTTTGTCATAGTCAGAGGACCTTAGAGGTTGATTCTGGGCTCTGCTACATACTACGGATGTAACTTCAGGCAAGTCACTTTTCTTCCCTAAAGATCATCTATCAAATGAGGAGGTTAGACTAGAATCAGGGGTGGAGTACCTGCTGCCTCAACACCACATGTGGCTCTCTAGGTTCTCAGGTGTGGCCCTTTGACTGAATCCAAACCTCACAGAACAAATCCCTTTAATAAAGTCCCCCACCACTGCACTATATAGCTTCTAAGTCCTCTTCCAGCTCCAAATCCTATAGTGGGAATGCCTATCAATAGGGGTGAGATCAGAGAAAGATAGTCCCTCTAATCAATCCCAGAATGCTTCATGAAGGATTTGGCATTTCAGAAAATGACTGCACCACATAAAAGTCAGGGAGAAGCAGAAATCCTGAAAAGGGCTTATGTTTGAGGGAAGACCGAGGCCAGCATGTGGAGATCTGTGCCAAGATCTCTGGGGAGTCACAAAAGAAGGAGTCATGTTCCTGATCCAGAGACAGGGTCCCCTCCAGGTGAGAGGAGAAGCCAGCATGGGAAGCTAAGCGAGGTCTGACCAGGGAGGCTGCTTGGAGGATTCATCTGAGATCTGACTGGGTTCCCAAGCAGCCACATGAAACTTGAGCTGGTATTGTTTACTGGGCAGCTGGTTTCCCACTGCTGGCTCTTTCCCTCCCCTCCTCCCTCTCTCCTCTGGACTCCTGTGTTCCCCGCCGTTGTCTCATGCCTTCTCCTGAGTAGGTGGCAGTAGGAAGAGACTGGCACTCAGCAGGGGATGGGGAAGGGGAGGGAATGCATCCACTCAGATTCACAAACAGAACTTCCTTCTGCCCACCTGCACACTGGGTCCCTCTTATTTGCATGTCAATCCCCAGAATGTGCTACTTGTCAATGTCAGGCTCATTGGGCAGCGTCTGGTCTTGAGGTTGGCAGAGCAGGGCATCCTTCTAAGACCATGGGTTGGCCTTTGTGCCAGTCCAAACTGGGAATGAACTTACTCCCTCTGCAGCCTCCCTCCTCCTTCCTAAGAGTCCTGCTAATACAACTCTAGCTTGCATAGGCCAAAAAGAATGTCCAGATGTCCTGAAAAATAAAAAGCAGCCATTTGGGAATGGGGTAAGTGAGGAAGAGGACAGGAAATGGGAGAAGGGGAAAAGGGTCAATTCTACAAGGCCACCCCCAGCTCTGTGGTACTGCTCCCCTTCTCTTCCTTGATTTCAGCACTGTGACTCATTTCAGCCCCCCCACTCCAGGAAGTACCCACTTCTGACTATTTTATGCTGCAAAAAATGTCTTTTTATTCTGAACCAAGAGCTTGTCAGGCCTCCTTATTTGCCTATACATTCCTGTGACCTGTGTTACCCTTGTGGGGTTCAGATAGGACAAGCAACTTGCCAAAAGCCACACAGCAAATCAGTAGCAGTGCAGAACTCTAGCCTCAGAGCCTCCAAGCTCTCAGTCTGCTCACTTAAAGGTTTATCAGATTCCTGCTTTAGAAAGCAGCTTCTCAAAGGTAGTCATCCTCTGGAGCAGGGATGATGGGCCAGTAGAATGGAGGTCAGAAATAGGGGCCAGGGTAAGAATTGAGATGATAAGGAAAAGATATTGTAGATAAACAAACAAATAAAGAGATAGATAGATAGATAGATAGATAGATAGATAGATAGATAGATAGATAGATAGATAGATAGATATAGTCTCAAAAGTCTTAACACACTTTTTAAATCTATTAAAGCTAAAAACTACACTTTTTGAGACACCCTATGTATGTATATGTACAATCAAAACAAAGCCCCCATTCTTTTTGTATTTAAGGCAATTGGGATTAAGTGGCTTGCCCAGGGTCACACAGTTAGTAAGTGTCTGAGGCCAGATTTGAACTCAGGTCCTCCTCACTCCAGGGCAGGTGCTCTATCCACTGCACCACCTAGCTGCCCTAAAGCCCCCATTTCATTAATACACACATACACACATACCCATATACACACATACATACAAAGTATAGGTTAAATTTGAAAGACAGCAGCACAGTCCTCTGCATTGAGAGGACCTGAGTTTAATTCATTGCTTTTGTTCTTCAATTGTTTCAGTTGTGTCCAACTCTTGGTGACCTCATTGGGGTTTTCTTGGCAAAGATACTGGAGTGGTTTGTCGTTTCCTTCTCCAGCTCATTTTACAGATGAGAAAACTGAGGCAAACAAGGTGAAGTGACTTGCCCAGGATCACACAGCTGCAAAGGGTCAGAGTTGGGATTTGAATTCAGGGAGATGAGTCTTCCTGATTCCAAGCGCAGTGCTCCACTATGGAACCACCTAGCTGCACACCAATTCCTGCTATTTAACCAAATCACATACTGTATATCAAATGACATAATCTTTGCAAAGCACTCACTCAGTAGAGTGTCTGACACATAGTAGGTGCTTGTTCCCTTCCTTTTCCCTCTTGGAATAGCAACATTTCTGGACCAGCTTCCTTGCCTATAAAGTGAAAGGGTTGGCCTAGATGAGTCCTATGGTTCAGCACTAAACTATGATTTCCCCATGTTAGACACCATCCTTGCCTTCCAGGGTCTAAAAGCAGAGCAAATGCTCCTGTTCCCATAGTTTTCCATAGCTATCAAAGCACTTTTCTTACAACAGCCCTGTGGGATAGGAATTATTATCCTTATTTCACATATGGGGGAACTGAGGCCCATGGCATAACTTGCCCAAGATCACAGAGCTAGTAGACGGATCAGATCATAGATTAACAATAGCAAACATTCACATGGCACCTGATATGTGCCAGACACTATGTTAAGCACTTTACAAATATTATCTCATTTTATCTTCACAGCCTTGTGAAGTATATCCTATTATCATCCCCATTTTACAGATGAAGATACCAAAGCAAGCAGAGGTTAAGGGACTTTCCCAGGGTCACACAGTTAGTAAGTGTCTGAGGCCATATTTGAATTAAGGTCTTCCTGATTCCAAACCTGGTGTTTTATCTACTATGCCACCTAACAGCTGAAAGTATCTTGGAGTTATTTAACCTAGTGCCTTCATTTTACAGATAAGGAAACTAAGGCTCAGGTAGTATTTAGTGATTTGACTAAACTGAGGATGTGAACACAGACCTTCTTAACTTCATATTTAGTGCCCTATCTACCATATCATACTGTCTCTGGGATAAATTAATTGTTAGGGTGATTTGTTGATGGAGAAATAAAAAATTTCCAGCTAGCAGACATATCAGAAGGCTGCTTTTGCTAGAGACCTTGGGTCAAACAGTTACAGGGCTTGGAGAGGTGAGTGCAAATATTATGGCATGGAATTTTAAAAAGGAGCAGGTTCCAATGTGCCCTCCAGGTAAGTATATCCCTTCTCCCTTGGGAAAGGCGGTGGCTTTATCCCACTGATTTCAACTACTTCAACAATTATTTTGCCTCTAGCTTTCCAACCCCTCCCTTGTCTCTACTTCACCACCCCCACCCCACTGGTCTCCAGCACCATCCCAACCCCGAGGTGGGGTGAAGGACAGAAAGATTTAGAAAACTCAACCCTTGGCCAGGGGAAAATTTTACTTTCTCCTTTCCCGGGGATTAGAAGATTATAAAGAGAACAAAGAACCAGTTCACTGGGGAATCCTGTAATTCTCTCAAATCCGACTCAGCAGCCTCAGAGTTCTCACCATCTCACTTGGCTACACAGAAGCTTTGAGGCCAGCTGCCTGGCCTTGAATGCTGGAGCCTGAGGGAAGAGTCCTATGCCCTCTCTCATTTGTCTCTCTTTCTACTTATACAGTGAGGTCCGTAGAAGGAATGATAATGAGTCAGAGAACACAATTCAACAATGTGTCTGGTCCAGTACCAACATAGGTCATCTTGACCGGCCCCCTGCCACCACTAAGGTCTCCTCTGCTCGACTTTCATCAAAGTCTTCTTTAAGCCAGATGAAAGGCAGTCCCTAGAAAAGGCAACAGCTAAATGGTTGAATCATAAAGATATTAGGATGATTCAAAATGAGGGGAAACCTGAAAGAGTGACTGACGCATTATCTCTAATGGAATAAAAGCTATTTTCTTTTCTGATATGTATTGATGTTTTTTGTTTCTACACCAGTTATATTTCCCAATAAACCCTTCCCCCTCCCTTTCCAGAGAGCCATCCTTTATATCCAAGAATAAAAATGAGGAAAAACAGTTGAGCAAAATTACCCAATATATTAGAGAAAGGCTGCCATTATTTGCAATGATATACACCCCTCTTTCCCCTCTGCAAAGAAGTGGGGGAGGGGCCACGGTAAAAGGTTCTTTTCAGAGAAGATATGGAAGTCCCAGTATTCTCCAGCTCTGGTGTAGACCAAACAAATGGCTTGAAATTGCAAGTAGAAAGGATACAAGTTTGGTCACTAGGAGGAAACCGCTTTATAAACAATAAAGCATTATATAAATGTGAGCTATGATTATACTCATGCAGTCACATATACATATATAATGTGTATGTATATATGTATTACATATACATATATGTTAAACCTAAAACGTTTCACAAGTTGGACATGGAAGGAGTCTTCACTGATTGTGAGGACCAAGAAGCAAAGAAAGTTGAAATTTTCCCTAGATTCTTTAAAAACCTTCCCGGAGGATGATGGGGACCCTCCTTCCCGGAGGCTGGGGGATGAGCGAAATGATTTCTGCTGGTCTCTTCTTGCCCAAGAAGTCCAGGATTTAATGATTCCCTGTGGGATCTCCTTTCCTCAGATCGCTCTTAGGCAAAAAAAAAAAAAATAAACACATATGAACAGGAGCATACGCCTTCCCAATCCTCCCGCCGCACCCTGCCGCCTCATTCACACACGTGGGTGCCCACATACACCTTTATTCACCTCCTCATCCTCCTTGGTCTGGGAGAATTCCAAATGGGTGGAGCTGAGCTCAGGCCTAGAAATGTTGATTTTCCTCTGGAATTTGTTGCTTCAAGAGAAATAAAACTCCCAGTGGTATGTGCGGGGGTGTTGTGTTGTTGTTCTTATTTATTCTTTGCTGAAAGATATGAGAATCTTATCTTGTCTTCTCTCCTCTCCTCTTTTTCTCTCTCCCCTTGTCTTTCCTCTCTTCTTCCTTCCCTTTCTCTCCCCTTCCCTCCTCTCTCTTCCTTTTCTCTACCCGACCCCTCGCCTCTTCTCCTTTCTCTTCCCTTCTCCTCCTCTCCCCTCCTCTTTTCTCCTTTCTTCTCCTCTCTCCTCCTCTCCTCTCTTCTCTCCTCCCCTTTCCTCCCCTTCACTCTTATACCTTCCCCTCCTCTCTTCTTCCTTGTTATCTCTCCTTCCCTCCTTTTCTCTTCTGTCTTCATCCTTTCCCTTCCTCTCCCTTCCCCTTCCTCTCCCCTCTACCTGCTCCCTCCATTTCTGGGATCCCATCTAGTGTATATGTCTATATGGGATATCTATTGCCACTCAACTCATTGCTAGCACCCCATCTTTGATTTTAGCCACTGGGTACCTGTCCTATGGGACAGTAGTTTCTTTAAATCTGGCCCGGGGGTCTTCACCTTTTTCTATGTAATGGATCCCTTTGGCAGTCAGGTAACACCTATAGAACCTTTTTTAGAATGAGATTTTTTTAAGTTCATAAAATAAAATACATAGAATCACAAAGGAAACCAATTGTAGTGAAATGTGTTTATCAGTATTAAAAGAAACAAGGACGTCAAGTTAAAACCATTGGTCTGAGCAATCGTTGCAGTATTCTCATCCCTTCTTTTCCCACCATTAGCACCATCCCATAACCACACACTAGAGATGTCATCTTCCTCTTTACATCCTCATGCCTCCATCCTACTGGGTCTTGACTCTAGACCTAAGCTTTCCCTTGGAAGCAGTTGTCCCAAGCAAAATGAAGAAGCCATGAGGCTGGGTAATGTTATGGGACAAACAAAAGGGTTGTTACTCTGAGATTCTGTATTCACATGCTGCCTTTCCTCATGCCCTCCAAACCACTCCCTACCCTGACCTCCAGGTGATTCTTCACAACTAACTTTTTAAAAATGAATTTATTTTAGTTTTCAGCATTCGCTTTTGTAAGATTTTGAGTTCCAAATTTTTTTTCTCCCTCTCTGTCCTCCCCAATCCCCAAGACAGAAAGCAATTTGATATAGGCTACATTTGTACAATCATATTAAACATATTTCTACATTAGTCATGTTGTGGAAGAAGAATCAGAACAAAAGGATGAGAAAGGAGAGAGAGTATGCTTCAATCTACGTTGAGACTCCATATTTCTTTCTCTGGATGTGGATAGCATTTTCCAACATGAGTCTTTCGGAGTTGTCTCAGATCCTTTCATTGCTGAGAAGAGCTAAATCTATCAAAGTTAGTCATCAAACACTGTGGCTGCTACTATATACAATGTTCTCCTGGTTCTACTTACTTCACTCAGCATCAGTTCATATAAGTCTTTCCAGGTTTTTCTGAAGTCCGCCTGTTCATCATTTCTTATAGCACAATAGTATTCCAGTACATTCATATACCACAACTTGTTCAGCCATTCCCCAACTGATGAGCATCCCCTCAATTTCGTATTCTTAGCCACCACAAAAAGAGCTGCTATAAATATTTTAGTACATGTGGGTCCTTTTCCGTTTTCTGTGATCTCTTTGGGATACAGACCTAGAAGTGGTATTGCTGGGTCAATGGGTTTGCACAGTTTTATAGCCCTTCAGACATAGTTCCAAATTGCTCTCCAGAATGGTTGGATCAGTTCACAACTCCAACAACAATGCATTGGTGTTCCAATTTCCCCACATCTTCTCCAACACTTATCATTTTCTATTTTGTCATGTTAGCCAACCTGATAGGTGTGATGTGGTACCTCAGAGTTGTTTTGATATGCATTTCTCTAATCAATAGTGGTTTAGAGTATTTTTTCATATAACTATAGATGGCTTTAATTTCTTCCTCTGAAAACTGCCTGTTCATATCCTTTGACCATTTATCAATTGGGGAATTCTTGTAAATTTGACTCAGTTCTCTATATATTTTAGAAATGAGGTCTTTATCAGAAACACAGGCAGTAAAAGCTGTTTCTCAGCTTTTTGGTTTTTTTCTTGGTTGCATTGGCTTTCACAACTAACTCCTAAGCCAGGAGTAGGAAACTACAATGCTTCTGACAGTTTTGAAAGGCTTAGTTCATAGGTCAGATGCCTAAAAGAACTTCCTGAAAGGAAGAAGTTCTTGGCACAAGAAGGGAAGGGGAAAATGCATCTGGGGTAGGCTGGGAGAAGGGTGAAATTGTTTCTCTGAAGAATCTTTTAGAAAATCTAGCAGTCTGGGATGTGTTTTAGGGGAAAAGAAGGGTCAGTGGAGGAAGAAGGAAGGAAGAAGAATTAGGTATTAAAATGTATTGTGATAAACTGGCTTCTGACCCAGGGAAAAGGAAAAGAGTCAATAGACTGTTTTATAAGACCCAAAGAAGCCTCTCAGGATCCCTAAAGAACAGAACAAATGTTTGTGGAATTGAATTAAACCTCAATGAGCTCAGAGCCTTGGAATCAGAAGCATGGGGCAGATTGCCTTGATTATTTATATATATATATATATATACACACACACACACACACACACACACACACATACACATATGTAACATATATACACATACATACACACATATATATGTGTGTGTGTGTGTGTGTATATATATGTATATATATATATATATATATATGAAATCTCCTATTATATATATAATGGTGGGGAAAAAAAGTGGTATCTCAACCTTTTCCCAAGGTTTAGGGACTCAGGGAAAGCATTCTGGAAAGAATACACAAAGTCACCTAGGCTTGTAATGTTTAAAGCAATAGGCCTTCATTATGCTTCATTCTAACTTGATCAAGGGAAGGCTTAAACCAAGAGCTGACATTTCCTGTGTCAGCACAGTGTCTAGCATATATAGGCATATTAATAAATGTTGATTGATAATCAGTGAGATCTGTGAGGGTGGGAATATAGAAGGACTGGATAACAAGGGAAAAATACAGCTAGAGTGTTTGCTAGACCTTTGGTTCAGATGGTCTTCAGGCCATGGCAGAAGGAAGAATAGAAGAAGGAAGATGGTGTGCAGACAGGGGTCTATGGTTGTGTTGTAGAGAGGCTACTCCCAGGACTGGCACAATCAGTTTTGCCAACTCTGCTCATGTTTCCTTATTGTTCTGGGAGATAGATACCTCACCTCCACCACACTAGGGTAGTTGATGAAACAGGTAAGGGTTTTATTGAGAAGGAAAAGGAGATTCTCACTCAGGTGTATCTGATTGTTTCCCATCTGTGATGTCACAGATGAGTATTAAGGAAATTTGACTGGCTAGGGAAGGTCACGGCAACACATGCATGGGGCATGTAAGTTTCCAATTTGGAGCCTGAAAGTTTCCAATGGGGGAAAGAGGGATTAGCAGTAGGGGTGAGGGTTAGGCAGAAGGTAGCCATGTCTAGGATCATAAATTTAAAGATTTAGAGCATAGGTGGCCATAAGCAAGCCTTGTGGGGCTCAAGAAGGGGAAAAATGAAAAATTGCGGGAGGGAAGAGGGAATGGGATTATCACAGGTAGGCATGGGGATTTGGAAGGGGAAAAGTGGTTAAAGGTTGACCAGAACTCAAACGTGTCTTGATAAATACAGCTGGTAGCCCAGAACAGGGCACTGTTAGCTGTGCATGGTCAGGGAAAAATTCTCTCCCTAGTGGGACGTTGTGGAAGAACCATCTCAAATGAAATAAATAATCACTAAAAAAAGAGTTCAGTCTCACTATCTACAAATACAAAATCAAGTAGAAGAAGAATACTTACTATTTAGACTATGTTATATTTTGAGAACAGAGCTGGAGGTCGGTCTGACTCTGGATGAGGGTAAATTAAGGGACTTCTGAAGACACTGAGGTTCCCAACCATCACCAGGCCAATTGTCCTAATTTTTGTCTTGTCGCGGGACTTCAAAGTCTCTGGAAGAGAGAGTGAGGCTGAGGACTTTGTACAACTCTACCTCACTTAAATCCAATTCACTGGAGAGTCAGGACATCACCCTGTGATATCATTGGTCCTCTTCAAAACAAAGAACAAACAACAGAGTCCCAGAATCTTACACATTCCCAAATGAGATAAATAATCACTCAAGAGTTTACTTTGACTATCTACATAAGAAAAGACAAGTGGATGAAGAATGTCTACTGTTTAGGATATGATATAATATGATATCCATTAGATTGCCCAACCCGTAGAGCTGGTCCATCAGTCTATGTATCTTGGGCAAGTGAATAATAAACTAGGCCCAGAATTAAATGGGAAGGGAAAAGTAGGCTGGGTCACATTTGGGAAATAGCCTGGTGATTTTAATGACCCCAAAGTTCTTCCTGAAACAAAGGTCTGTCTTTTAAGCAGCCATTTACTTCTGAAGATTCTAGTTGGCTATGAATCATGGCATATCATAGTCTGAACAATTAAAGTTTCAGGCCACCTAAAAGGTAATGTAAAGGTCCTAACTAGCTCTTTCATATTACCATGGAAGTGTTGCTTTTCCATCCTCCCAACATCACTTCTCCCATGTTCCCACCCACAATTTCTAGGACTATCAAAATCTATTCCCAAGACTTAATCTGATCAATTTTGCTCTCCCTCAGTACTTCAAAATAATGATGATAATAATAATAATAATAGTTAACATTTATATAGTTCCTACTATGTGTCAGGTACTTCACAAATATTATGTCTTTCGATTCTCACAATACCTATGGAAAGTAGGTTCTATTATTATCCCCATTTTACAGTTGAGGAAACTGAGGCAAACAGAGGTTAAGTGACTTGCCCAAGGTCACACAGCTAGCTTGTCTCCTTGATTCCAGGCCCAGCACTCTATCCACTATACTACCTAAATCAGTAATCCAGGGCTCTCTTTGCCTACTCAGTTCATGACCCCTCCAATACTTAATGGACAGTTTTATGAAGATGCCCTGGACAAAAAATATTCAATCAATCTCCTGGCCATGAGGCTTTCCACACTTAGCTAAACCAATGCTCAGATAATAGACACACAGTCTATACTCAAAGCCTTTCCAACTCTGTAGCCCCTCCCCCAAGAATTTTGCCAGAACAATAAAAAAATTGTAAGGGTACATCAAAAAGTCACAGAGGCAATACCCAGGCAATGTCCAGAAGCACAGTAACATTTATACTGCCTTCATTGACTAGCACAAAGTCTTGCACTCTGTTCTGCACTCGTGGCTTATTTATGCACTGCAAATATATAAAATAGACACAAGAATAGTAGCTTAAGCCCATTATCTAGTTCTGCCTAGCTTTACGTCCGTCATCTCTCCTAAATGGAACTAAGTGTAATTTGTAAATTAAGGAGGCAGTTGAACCAAAACATCCTATTTAATCATTTGATGTCCAGAGATGATATCAAGCTGTATGGCTCCTCTAAAAAAAAAAAATCACAGCTTCATCTCCTGGAATCTTTCTCTGAAAATATCAAAATGTCATTTGAACTTGATAAATGGAAATTTCTTAATGTACGCTAAAGAAAGAGAATGAAGATTTTGAATGTTGAAGCTGGAGATCACGTTGAACCTATAAATGAAAGCGAAAGCTATGAGTACCTCTTTCTCCTCTGGTCAAGATATTCTGAATATAAAAATATTGAATGTTATTGTTGTTTGTTGTTCGTCCTTCATTCTCAAAGAGACCAATGATATCAGGAGGGTGACATCTTGACTTACAAGTCAAGTGAGGCAGGAGTAATGATGTGGCTGAATACATGAGAAATTTACTAGCATCCTGTAATCAAAGCTAAATGAAAAGAACATATTTAAAGTCAATATCTATACAATACCCACCTTAATGTACATTTTCAAAACTGTGACACTGACCACAACAGACTGGGAAGTTATCATCACAAAAATCTACAGTCAATAAAGTCAACAAGTATTAGTTAAATGCCAACAGTGGGCTAAACTTTTATGAAATACAAGGTCTATCACTCTAAGGCAACTATGGAGATATTAACCCTTTCTTGCCAAAAATAACAGACTGACAGACATTCTTAGAGCAAGCAGTCAACAACCTATGGAAATACTTTTGGAACAGGTAAACATCACGTAGTCAAGGACCAGAATAGGGATGCACTATTAGATGTGTCAGAGGTAATAAAAAGTGGTTTCCTCTCTGATGCAGCCAATGAAAGAGCTAAGATTCAACAGCGGAATAAAAAAGCCCTCAGTGGATCATATCCCCATGAATTAATTCAACAGTGTGTTAAACAAATAGCTGAATCATGTAGTATTTGTTTATAGTAACAAAGATATTTATGATGGCAATTCAGGACCAGTCATTACTGCCAGAAATTACAGAAGGGTTGTCCTTAAAGAGCCCAGAGAAAGTGAATGAAGCACTGGACCTGGAGTTAGGGAGACTGGAGTTCAGGAGATCTGCCTCAGAAACTTACTAGTTTTGTGACCCTGGTCAAATCACTTAGCTGCTCTGTGCCTCAGTTTCATCATCTGTACAGTGGAAATAATAATAACACCTACCTCTCAGGGTTGTTGTGAGAATCAAAGAAGTTAACATATGTAAAGTTCTTTGTAAACCTTAAGGCACTATGTAAATGCTAGCTATGATGATGATAATAATGGTGCTGATTGATTAATGATGATGATGATGATGATGAAAGAAATCAGTAGAAAATGCATTTTAAACCATTATAGTCTATAAAAAAAAATGGCACTTATTGAATAGCTAGCAAAACACGACCAGGTAGTTTGAATTAACACTAATAATAGCTAGTATTTGTATAGTATTTTGAGGTTGGCAAAACACTTTACAAATATTTCCTCATTTTATCCTCACAAGATGAGGTAAGTGCTTTTATTATCCCCATTTTGCAGATAAAGACAATAAAGCTGATAGAGGTTAAGTGACTTGCCCAGGTTCAAACAACTGCTAAGTTGTGTGCTAAGTGTCTAAATCTGGATTTGAACTCAGGTCTTCCTGAGTCCAGATCCAGCACTCTATCCACTGCACCATCTGGCCACCTAGGAATGAGGGGCTGATTATCTTTCACAGACTGGCTGACAACAAATGCCCTTATTGTAAATATAGATCTCAAAATATCCTGAACTGTACAAGAACAAGACTGTGACAGTCTTGCCCCTAATTGTGCAGACACAACAATTGATCTATCAAAACTTCAGAACATTTTAAACGTCACCATACCAAATGCTTATTATCTCCAACTATGCAGAATGAAAGGCCCTCAAAATATAGAGACCTCATAGAGATCGAAGTCATATTAAATGGACATCATCCCCATGGTCCTACCTGCCACTGGAGTTGTACCAAGGATGCTTTCAGTCAGTCTGCAGAGGATGAGCTGACAGCCCAATACATCTATCAACTACAAAAGTAATTATTCACTTCCGCAAAAATCCATGGGACATTAAACATATAAGAATCCTAACAGGATAGTAACTTGTCCTAAGACAACTTCTATCTGAATGCCATCAAACAAGACAAGAAGAATGATTTTTCTCTAATAATAACACAATTATTTTATCTATGTCCACAATAGTCTCTTAAACACAAAACATAGCAGAATAATAGGACAGTAACTTGTCCTTGGACCTTTTCCGTCTGATCTCCTTGGAATATAAGATGAGAAGACTGAGAATAATAATGATGGTGATCTATATCTATATCGCCCTTTAAAGTTTCTTTTTTTTGGGGGGGGGATTAGGCAATGGGGTTAAGTGCCTTGCCCAGGGTCACACAACTAGTAAGTGTTATGAATCTGAGGTCGGATTTGAACTCAGGTCCTCCTGAATCCAGGGCCGGTGCTCTATCCACTGCGCCACCTAGCTGCCGCCCTTTAAAGTCTACAAAGTGATTTTTTCATGTATTATCCCATCCTAAGCAATAGAAGGTAAGTTCTTTGAGAATAGGGACTATTTGATTTTTATTTTGCATCCCCACTACCTAGCAAAGTCCCAAGACCATAGTAGCTGCTTAATAAATTTTTGTTGGCTAGTTGGTTGAATAAACCTGCAACAAGTCTGTGAGCTAAGCATCGTACGGATTATCACCCTCATTTCACAGTTGTAGAAATGGAAACTCAGGGAGATTAACTGTCTTGTCTATAGCCACATAGCTATTAAGGGCAAATATCCTTAGGGAACATGGGGATCTCTAAATTTCATTCACAGTGAAATATAAATGATCAATAGTCTTAACACATTATCCTTTCCAAGGGAATACTTACACTTTAATCTAGGTCAATGCCTTAAATAAGAAGAATGAATCACTAACGGTAGATCCTCAGAGAAGGGGCCTCAGGCCACATATTACGACTCTCTTATTTTATAGAAGAGGAAACTGAGACACAGAGCAGTTAAGTCACTGGCCCAAGGTCACATAAGTAGCGAGTGATAAAGGCAGAAATTAAACCAAGGTGCTCTGATTCCAGGGTGAGTACTTTCGCCACTGAACCAGGTTACACATGGAGCATGTAGGATAGATATATACTAGGGGCAGCCTTCCTGGCCCCCTGAAATCAGAGCCCATAGACAGCTAACTTCTCTGCCAACTCACAAGGCCATTCCTGGGATTGTAAATTGCAAATGTGTTCCAGGAATGAAGACAGCTGAATCCTGGGAGCCTCTGGACACCCAGAGGCATAACTAGAAGATGGAGCCAAGAAAAGGCTGGGAAAGGAGAAGGCCTGCTCCTCTTTCCCTTTCATAACCTCTGCTCCCCTCAGACACCAAGGCCATCTCCGAGAGGATCCGTGGAGCCAGCAGAAGGAGGGGAAGGGGCAAAGGGTAGGGCAGGGAAAGAATGTAGGAGGGACAGGAGAAATAGGGAGGCAACTGCTCTGTATACTACTGAGATAGAGCCAGTGTTGGCCTCTGTACAAACAGAGTTACCCAGAGCAAACATAATCACAGAGAAACCATGTGACAGGTCCAGTCATTTAAAGTAAACACCAAAGGAGGAATTTTTTTTTTAAATCCAACAGGGAGAGGGAGGGAACCGTGTAGTTCTGTTGTTAGGGCAAAGTCCCAGAAACCATCCAACTGAACATGATCCCTGGAGTACTGGGCAGGTGAAACCCCATCTTCTTACTGTATCTGGGACAGTCTTTGGTTGGAAGTCAAAACATCAGCATGGAGCTTCCACTGCCTCTGCGGAGAAAGGAAAGCCGACTTTCCTCTTTATCCATTGCAAACGGGATTGAAGAAAATGCAGCAAAGAAGGAGGGAAGCTAGATTTTTAAAAGGGGCTTGCTGGATGTAGTATGACGTACAAAATGGGCCATACCCTGTAGACTAGTGATGCTACTGCAGAGATTTTGCTCTGGGGACGCCGTGAGAGGGAGAAAACAAAGACCCAGCTGGACAAAAACGTAATAGCAGGAAAATTGGAAGCATCTGACCCATGATTAGGGAAAGGTTGAACAACCAGGGAGATGGAGACATAATTCAATAGAATTGTGCCATAAGTAATAACAAGAATGAAGAAGACAAAGAATTATGGAAGGACTTACATGATGCAATCAAAGTGAAGAAAGCAACATCACAAATGCTAACTCTGGCAAAAAAATAACTGAAAAAGTAACTGACAAAATCTGATGAAGCAATGGAGCTCAGAAAGGGACCCAGAAACAAATAACACATGACTGCTCTTACTTGTTAAAGTTAATATGGCAGTTCCTAAATTTTAAAAGTTCATGGATATGTGATCTTAATTTTTAATCTTGTTTACTTGAAAGATTTTGTTGAAAGTAATTGAATTTTTAATTAAAATAATGACTGGTGTCAGTCTATAGTTTACAATTTTAAACGCATTTATTAACCCATTAATCACAACAATTTTGTGTGAGGTAGGTAGTACAGACAGCATAATTCCTATTTTACCAAGAAGAAAACTGAGGCTCAGAGAAGTCAAATAGCTCCTCCGTGGTCACACAGCTAATTAATGGCAATTCAAAGATGCAAGCCTAAGTCTCTCAATCTAGAATTAGTATTTTTTCCTCTATATCACCAAACCCTTCAAGGGAAAGAATTGTGGTGTTGTGATCAGCTGTGAAGCGGAACCCAACAGAGGAGGTCCCACATGGGCTGGGGAGTGGGGGGAGGGGCGAGAGAGGATACTACAACCTACCTGGAGGCATGGGGATGGACTGGAAGAAGGTGGCTCTGAAGCTAGCCATACCTCTTTCCGGTGGTCTGTGTTGATCAACAAGATGCTCACCACATGGATTGGGTGTTATTTGCAAAAATGCAAGCAAAGTCATTTGTTTTCACAAATAATCCGTTCTGGTTTCTATAATTTTTTAAAGATATCTAGTTCCCCAGAGAATCTGGAAATAAGATGCTTTCCTGGGCCAGAAGATGAACAAGTAATGACTTGAAAATCAGCCTGGCTGGCCTTTCCATCTTTGTTTCCAAAGCACCTATCACTCTCAAGAAATCAGGCCTTTCAGAAGGTTAGCAGCTTCCCCTAAGTTAGAAGCTAGAAAGCTAGAAGTTTCCCCTAAGGGACCCACAGTAACAGAGCACCTCCAGTCTGAATTAGAACTCACAGCCTATGTGAGCTGGCAGGGGTAGCTGCCCCGACTGTCTTTGGAAAGCCAAACAAACTTTGCTTCCTAGTTCCTGCTAGGGGTGAGAAAAGTGGTGGGAGAGGGAAGGGAGGATTACTACTGTGTTTTGGTCCCATGACTACCACAGTATCTCCGAAAGGAGAGACAAGTGCCCATGAGAAAGAAAGTGGGATAGATGTCACATACAGAACTAAAAAGGCAAGAAACGTTTGGGAGCTGTTCCAAGTCTCACTGCTGAATTTGGTTAACTTCAGGGCACATCCCTGAACCTCCAGGCAGCTCAGTGGGGCACCAGGCAGGCACACTTCTAGCAAAGCTGCCTATGATTGGAACAGTATTGAAAGCCAGACCAACTCGGAGGGGATAGGAACAATGGGGAAGAGAAACTAAAGAAAGCTGATAGCCTAGGGAAGGGACTGGGGGACACTGTGGGGAAAGGACAAGGACTCTGGTTTCACTGAAAAAGATGGGAAGGAGTAGGAGTGATACCCAGAGGAAAGGGTTAAGGGGAAAGGGCAGGGGGTAGTGAATATTGGGAACAGAGGAAGAGGCTAGAGGAAGAGGGCAAGGGCTCTTGGGTCAATGAGGAAGCTAGGCAAAGGCTGGGGGACACTGTGGAGAGTGGAGCAGAAGTTAGGTTATACTGAGAGACAGGGAAAGGGGACCCATGAGGGAGAGGGGAAGAAGATATTGTGAGGAAACTGACAGGTGCTAGGAGGAATAAAACAGGGGATGGAGGTGCTGAGAATGGGTAGGGGGAGAGAGAGAGAGAGAGAGAGAGAGAGAGAGAGAGAGAGACAGGCAGAGAGAGAGAGAGAGAGAGAGACAGGCAGAGAGAGAGAGAGAGAGAGAACAGCCAATTCAGTTCAGAAAATATGTTTTGCCTGCTACGTACAAAGCTCTCCAATTAAACCTTCTTCTTGGAGTCACAGAGGAGCCCTAGACACTCGCAGACCATGTCAATGCAGAGCAAACTCTGGTAGGTCCACCATGCTGGCAAGACTGAGAGTGCGGACCTAGCCGTGAAAGCTCTGTCATATCTGAAAGTCACTCTTGTTTAGTTGATGGAGGCTCATCTGCAGGAGGGTTTGGGGGTGATAAATTTTTCAGCCACAGTAATTCTTGAAGACTGGCCATATAAACTGAGTTGATGAGTGATGGTTTATATCGGGGTCAGTGAAAGGACTACCCAGTCCAAGAAAACTACACGTCCTTAAGGGTTGTGCTATCTCCTTCTTTGGGCCCTGCTGTCCATCCATTTCCTTCCCACTGGAATCTTAGACTTCACCCCTGAGGGACAAAATTAAATAAAGTACCCAAGGTCACACAGCTAGTAAGTATCTGAGTCTGGATTTGAACTCAGGACCCCTGTCCCTCAGGTAATTTTTTGCCTTATTTTGCCAGGGCCCAGGCTTCTACAACACTCTGGGTCTTCTCTTTACCATGGTCCCCCTGGGTAGGTATACTACCTCCTCACCCACACCCCCCTCCTTCACCCCAAACCCCCAAACTCCCACACACAATTTCCAGAACTCCTTTGTATGCTTTCCTCCATTAGAATGTAAACTCCTTGAGAGCAAGATCTGACTTGCTTATACTTGTATCTCTAGCCCTTAGAACAGCTTCTGGCACAGAAGTAAATGCTTAATAGATGCTTTATCTGTCTGTCTATATGTGGTGAGTAAGATATTTGCTGCTGACAAGAAACTGATAGTCTAATGAGGGAAACTCTGCAAATAATTATAAAACAAGGCAACATATGGTAAATGCCTAGGAGAGGAACACAGTGTTCTGGGAGCTCAGGGGAGTAGGACAGAACACATCCTTGTGTTGGCATTAGGGAAGGTTTCAGAAAGATGACATTTTAAACTTTATTTATTTATATATTTTTAGTTTTCAACATTCACTTTTATAAGGTTTTGAGTGTCGACATTTTCTCCCTGCCCAAGACAGCAAGCAACAGGCTATACATGTACAATCATATTAAATGTATTTCCATATTAGTCATGTTGTGAAAAGAAAATCAGAACAAAAGGGAAAAACTGCAAGAAAGGATAAAAAAAAGAAAAAATAGTATGCTTCGATCAGCATTCAGACTCCATAGTTCTTTCTGTGAATGTGGGTAGCATTTTCCATCACAAGTCTTTTTAAATTGTCTTGGATCATTGCATTGCTGAGAAGAGCTAAGCCTATCAAAGCTGGTCATCACATAATGTTGCTGTTACTGTGTACAATGTTCTCCTGGTTCTGCTCACTTCACCCAGCATCATCAGTTCATGTAAGTCTCAGAAAGAGGACATTTTAAATAGACCTTAAAGGAGAGGTAAAATGTCAGTATCAGAATCTCCAAAGAAAAGTCTTCTAAGCAGAGGATGAATGAAGACAGGGAGGTAGAAAAGTATGGGAATGGCAAAAGATACAGTTTGACTGGAGCATATGAGTAAGAATAATGGGAAATTGAGGCTTGATGAGGTTAACTGAGTTGCCCAAGGTCACAGCTAGTAATAGGAAACAAGGTGAGAAGAGGTAGGTTGGGATCATCTCTGTTAAGTAATTCCAGGTATGCCATCAGTACCCTCAGTTCCTTCTGCCTCTCTTATTGGAGGGATGAAGGGCTTAACATAGTGCTTGGCACATAGTAGGTGCTTAATACATATTTATCATAGTGTATCATATGACTATTGTATCTATTTTATATAATCATAGATCCATGTATATAGTACTTTATAATTACAATTTGCTTTCCATACATAATCTCATTTAATTCTCCTAATGACTCTGTGAGGGAGGTGTTATTATCATCCCCACTTTACAGATAAGCAAACTGAGGCAAGCCAAGATTAGATAATGTAGCCAAGGTCACACAGCTAGTAAGTATCAGTCTGGATTTGAATCTAGGCATTCCTAATTCTCAAGTCCAGTGCTCGTTCTATACTCCCTAGCTGCCACCTACTGAAAGCTGCTTGGGAGGATGGCCCATGTTCCTTTTACATTGAGATTACCACTTCTCTCCAATTTCCCATCTTTGTCTCCTAAAGGAAACAGAGACAATTTATTGAGAACAGAGAGATCTGCAACAGAGAATCTAGCTATGTCTTGTCTGAGAGGCTAGAAGTAGGTAGAATGGTGGCCTTGAAGTCAGGAAGACTTGGTTTTAAGTCCTATGTCCAACATATACTGGCTAAGTGACCCTGAATATCTCATTTAATCCTCAGAGCTCCAGGCAATTGTATAAAATTGTAAATTGAAGAGAAGGTACTCACCCACTCCAACAGAAAGAGCTCCCTATATTAGTGAAAAACAGATCCAGTTCCTACTCCCATATGCTTCAAATCTGTAGTGTAGCTTGTGTTAGGAGACATTGGAAAGTTTCAATAATTTATTGACCATGAGAATCCTAGCTTGGGTCTCTTTTGTCATCTTTATGACTGACTAAGGAACCGGATGGATCTTTTCACCAAGTGGGCAATAGCACATATACCCATGAAGTGGGTTTTTGTCCTGGAATTATAGAATCTATTGTGGGAAGGGACCTATGTTCATTCATTCAATCCACAAACACTTATCAAATCCCCTATTAGGTACAAGGCTCTATACTAGATATGAGAGGAGATAGAAAAATAAGATGAGCCCCTGGTGGTCTTCAAAGGCCACTCCATCTACCCACCTGGCTGTAGAAAGGATTATCTTTCCCCCAAAGCTCAGACAAATGTCAAGACCCTGACCTGAAAGGAAATGAAATACAATCAGCAAGAAACTGCTGACTCTCCCTTAAACAGATCTGGATGAGTGATGCTAACACTCTTAAAAACTACTGAGGATATCAAATATCTTCTGTTTATGTTTGTTCTATCTATATTTACTATATTAGAAATAAAAACATAAATTTTAACATTTCTTTATTAATTTACTTGTAATAATAAATCCATTAAATAATAATAGGTAATATTTATATAGTGCCTAATATGGGACATGCACCATGCTAAATGATTTACAACTATTACCTCATTTGGTTCTCACAACAACCCTGGGAGTCAGGTGCTATCATTATCTCCATTTTGGAGATGAGACACTGAAGCAAACAGTGGTTAAGTGACATAGCCAGGGTTAGACAGCTAGTAAGTACCCAAGACTAGATTTGAACTCAGGTCTTCCTGATTCCAGGCCAAGAGCTCTCTTGACTGTATCTTCCAGTATTTAATGAAAAATAACTATATTTTCCAAAACTAGTGACAAGAGTGGCATTGCTTTACATATTTTTGCAAATATCTTTCATGGCTGTCTTAAGACAACTGGATTCTTTTATCTGCTTCTGCAGTTAATTGCAGTGATATATTGTTTTGGTTGAATTACTTGAAGAAAATCTTGCCTCCCACAGATATGTAGTTGGAAAGAGGAAGAGTATTTTAATAGGCAAATAATATCTTGGTATTATTATGAAAATAGTTATGATCTTATGGATCCCCTGAATGGATCTTCAGGACTTCCAGTGGTCTGTGGACCACACTTTGAGAATCATAGCTCTAGAGACTTTCCTTCTATGTACTATGTTTGTGACTTGGTTAAATAATCATACCATCAGGCTCATTGGAATGCCTGGAGGTGACTAGGGAAAAACAGTGAGATTTTCAGGATGACCTTCCTGGAGTGTTTATACTGTGCCAAGGTCACCAGGGGTCCACAGCCTAGGCCTGAACTTTACAGGGTCAGAAATTCGGTTTTGTCTGTTCAACCAAAGGTCAGCCAGCTCTGAGGAACTGACTTTTGTTAACCAAATTCAAATGAGACTGAGTAATGAATCATAATGGCAATGTATTCACTTACAGGGAGTTCTATGCCTGTTCCATGGCTGTAATATGAATATTCACTGCTTAGTATGGTACTGAAGAAATGGAATGAAGTCGTGAGAAGGGTGGGTGGTGAGCCTGGAGTCAGAGCAACAGGAATTGGTTGGTTTGTGGGGTATTTCATCCAGGCTTTGTGAAAGACTGAAAACCTGTTCTCCTTCCTCCACAGAGGACACTTTTCTGATGACCTAATACTTTTGTCTTCTCTGTCTCTTGTCTGTATGCTCCCCTCTCTGTGCGCACTACCGTATAAACACTAACACTCACTCTTTGACTTTTCCCCCCAATGTTCCTTAGAATTCACCAGACCTCACATCATTACAGTACTTCATTTTGACAGACATGTAGCAATTTCCAAGATTACAGTTTATTTTACATTAAATACACTGTAAATTCATGCCTCCCGTTTTAGGAAGGCACCCTAAGCCCCCTAATGAGATTTGAGTTTCACCCAAGGGTCACCAGCAACCTGTTTCACCAGCCATTTGATGGGATGGGTTATAGCAGCTGGCTCATCTCATTCACTGTATGCTGATTTTCTTCAGTTTCAGTATTTAGAGGGCAACATTTTCTTATCTAATTACAAAAGTCTTCTGGTTCTACAGTTGCATCCTACTTGATCCCTATCCTCCAGACATCCAGATCCTCCAGATCCCTATCCAATGAGATTGTATTTGGGCTATTGTGCTCCTATTTCCCGTGTCTTCCCAAAGGGGTGGTTAACAGAGAAATGGAAAATAGCATGTTTTTCCACTTAACTGTGTTTTTATAAGAAATGAATTTGTTAAAATAACTTTAAGCGATGGATTATTATTTCTAAAAGGATATTACACAATTTAAAGCAAGATTTAAAGAAATGTAGATGACTAGGGACTTCAGTCACAGATTTCTACTTAGTTTTAATTACTGCTTAATCTAACTCTGAATTTCTCCCAGTCTTGAATACACACAGCACCCTAACTCAGCGACAGAACCTCCCCAGGGTTTAGGCCACCTCAAGCATGCTTTAGGCCCTTCAGGCAGCTTTTTGTCAAAACTCCTTGCATGGATTTTCCTTGTTTAGTCTCCGATCTCTCTATAGGAGGAGAGATCTTCATCTACCTGCTTACAATTTTTAGCAGGAAAAAAATCCTATTTACTTTCCTAAATTTCTCTGCTCCCTTATTTCCTCTCTCATCTTGTTACAACAAAAAGACAACTTTTTTATTTCAAGTTTCACATTTGCTTTACTAACTCACTCTAAGTTTCTCCTTCCCATCCAGTATCTATAAATATAGGACAAGACTGCTCTGGATATGCAATACTTTGTTTAAAGGCACCAGGCCCCTTTACAAAGAGCCAAAATATTTGAAGCACACTTAGGCAGAGCATAAAAAGATTCTAAAATAAGGATGTAATGGGAGTTGAATGGTGCACGTATGAATCTAACTTTAATGTTTCTGTGTGCGTGATTCAGCACTGAGGGGGCTTGGTGTATTGAGGATGATAAGCCCCTGGTTGCATATTGACTTATGTGACTCAGCCCTAAATGGACTTGACACTTTGGTATGATACTGTAAATGGAGGATGGTTCCTTGTTCTTCTTCCCACCCTGTTACAGTGTTGGGGAGAGGGGAGAGAAGGGATGTCAGTTTAAAAGGAGAGATAACTTCATATTCGTGCTCCTTCTTCAACTTTGCCACATGACAAGTAGCAGGCTGTCATTCAAATTTCCTTCCAGAGGGGAGGAGATGGGCAATGTTCTTTCTCCCTGCTAGAAGGCTACTCCCGTGTCAGCTAAAGTTGTGGGGACTGAACTAGTGAAGCTTGTACCAGGACCCAAAGGTCTTTACTGCTTTGTGTATCCTTTCATGAGCAGATGACCAAACATTACTCTCAAGATGAATAGGTCCAGACCTTGGACCTTATGAGTTGAAAAGGTCCTAGATCCATTGTAGGGAGGTGACTAGTAATAAGGGAAGTTTTGTCCTCAAGGAAAATTACCATTGGCAGAATACATGGACCAGGATTCATTTGGACAAACGATGAGGCTTAAGTATCAACCTCACAAGAGAGCATAATAATAGTTATGTTACCAAATTCAGTTTTAAATTTGTCAAAGAGAATTTAAATTTTTTGGTGTGTAGGAAATAAGTCCCATACCTGACTTATTTTATACATTATACATTGAGTATCTTTTTACTCCCCGTTTGGCTAAGACATTAGACACAACCTAAGCTTGAATCTTAGGGTACTGGGGTGCCAGACATAAGAAGCCGAAGAGTATGAGAAAAGTAGTTTATACTCTCCTTTATGGTGAGCAGTCTCCCTCAAGACTGCTAGTGATTCCTCCACTCAGAACCTGGGTGGTTCATAAGTGTGGACACAGAAGAGTCCCCCAAAAAGAGAAAGTAAGCACAATGCTCCAGGTCCTTGGGCCCAATAGTGGTTCTTATTGTTAGAAAGACAAAATGAATTCTTCACTGTCCAACCAAAATTTCATATGCAAGGTGCTTTGAGATCCCCAGAGAAGAGCAGTGAAAAAAGACAAACCAGGATTGTGTGGGGGGTTTTTTTAATATCCAGGAAGAGTCACCTAATTCCTGACAGGTGGCTTCCACCCATCCTGATTCTGAATTCCAGGACAGTATTTGGTGGTGTGAATATTTGGATGCTAGAGTTCAGGGCCTCTCTCCTATCCTGGGGCTTTAAGACTTTAATCCTTCCCTTGTCAAGTGGCAGGATAAACTTACCCAGCTGTCACCACAGGTCAGCTCTACTGAGACCCTGGGACGTGAGGACTTGACTTAACAAAGGAGAAGGTTGGAGTGAAGCAATGTGGGTGTGTTGGGAGAGGGAAGGGGGAGGGATTGCAGAAAGTGCATGTCTTTTGGATTCTGGATCCCAAAAGACTCACTAAGTCTAAGTACTGCACTGAAATCCAAGTTATTTAAAGTTAGCCATCTGTCTGTCCGCTGGCACGGGGGCTCCAACATTTGCTGAGTCATTTGATCTACAGGTCCCACGAAGATCAAAGCTGTACCTGCTTTTACCTCCTGCTATCCAATCCAATCCACACACGGCATACTGTACCATATTACCAATTTAGCCTGAAAAGTTTACATGAATGCTCCATTTCTTCAAAGGTCCTATCTAGTCATAACAGCCGTATGACAAGAAGAGTTTGACATGTTTCCTTTTTACTTAGAGAAGGCAGAAAGATTGGAGGACCAGGTTATCTCAGAAGCACTTGCCTTGTGTCCTGAGAGATAACTGGGCACATTCTGTCCTCTGTGGAAGGAGGTGGTGAGAGAGACAAAATGCAACAGAAGTGATTCCCTCAACCACAATATTTGATCTAAATGGTTCCACGTCATGGAGATATGAAGACAAGACAGAAAAAAATTTATTAATAATGTTTGAGTTAATAACCAGTTGAATTGGAGGGTTTGAACAGAGTTCATTAGGAAGAGGAGAGTGAGAAGAATTGCCCTTAGGAAATTTCAAAGCCTTTTAATGTCCCCCAAGCTTGGCCATGAAGGCCAAGACCCATCTTTTTAATATCAACATTCTACCAGCATTGCAATATGGCAGCAAGACATGTAATAAAACAGTCTTAAAAGAATGGGACGAGTATCAAACAGATGGCAATGAGAAGATGTATAGTGGGTGAGGGTAGGCTCTAACCAGTGTGGAACTCTGAAGAACAGGAAGTAAAATATAAAGGAATTACATGCTATATCAGAAGAGAAGGTGAGCTGGTCACATGTTGAGAGACAATTGGTGGACAGCCACAAGTCTCCACTGGTACCCTCTTGATAGAAGGCCCAGCGAATACTTGCTGGGTATATTACAGAGGAAACTGACTCTGAGTCTAGACAAGGTTGGTCCAGCTGTCCTCTGGTCCAGCTCCTCTCTTACTGTGAGTGCCTGTGCTTCTGAGTCTGACTTTTGGCAAACTGAGGGGAGATATGAAAGGGAGAAAGGGCAGGTAGGGAACTGTGTGGGAGATGTACCTCCATTCCAAATAGAAAAAGCCTTGGCAGTCAGCAAAGTCTGAAAACGTGAAAGGTAAATGGATTAGTGTTTATTGTTTGGACGGCTGCCAGTGGCTCAGGTTCAGCATTTCTAGCTGCTGCTATTGTCGCTCCCTGAGAGCATACCTACCTGTGTTGAGCGGAGCCCACCCACCTGCTGACTAGCTGCAGGGGACTGAGGAATAGGGAGGGGATTTCCCACCCATCCACCTGCTGCTCTGATGGACATTTAATGGTAACCCACTTGCCCCACCCCCTTGGACCCGACCCGGACTTCATGGCCTACAGCATCATCCCAATGAATGCAAGAGGTGACTTGTGGGTATGGGGTAACCT
The DNA here is from genome assembly GCF_003287225.1 of Phascolarctos cinereus. Taxonomy (NCBI): domain Eukaryota; kingdom Metazoa; phylum Chordata; class Mammalia; order Diprotodontia; family Phascolarctidae; genus Phascolarctos; species Phascolarctos cinereus. The sequence continues at coordinate 69,401,215 of NW_027556180.1, forward strand.
GTGGGCTATGGAGGATCTTGGGGGCCCAGAAGAGAGTGCCCAAGCTGAGTCTATCCCAGGTGAAGCATTGCACAGGCTTTGGGGATAAAAAGGAAAGAGGAGCAGGCACTGAGAGTATTGGGGGAAAGTGTCAGGATTAAGAACATAGGGTTACCCCATTGTTAATAGCAACCTTTGTGTTCAGGACCTGCTCATAGGGCACAGAATGGAAAAGCTACTAAAGAAATAATATGAATCAAAAGTATTACATGATCTTAAGAGATCTTAGAAACCATCTGATCTAACATCCTCATTTTTATAGAGGAGACTAAGGTCCAGAGGGACTAAGAGCTTGTCCAAGATCACACATGATGTGGCAGAGTTAGGATTTGAATCCAGGCCTTCTGAATCCCCAACTTGTACTCTTCCAATGAACCGTTAGGCAAGGTAGGAGAGGTAGAGCTCAGATGCTTCCATCCTTGGCTATCAGGGCTTCAGAGAGATAGTATCCTCCAGTGCAAGTTCTCGTCTTTTTACTTACCCAACCCCATCCAAAGAATGGAGGCATGATCCAGTCTAGACAGCCTATGCAGAACGTTTAAATCCTGATTTAGTCTTGGAGTGTGAGAGTAGGAGTGGAAAGGAAAGTCGAGAATTGATGATTGCAATGTCACGATCTTGGTCCCGGAGCACAGAAGTTGAAATATATATCCTTTCTCTTAACAGAGAAGCAGAGGACTTTGGATGTAGAATGCTATGCTAAACATGGTGGATTTGTCAGTTTTGCTTCACTGTTAAAGTATTTTAAAATGTTACATAAAATTTTTTTGAAAGGTCAACAATCAAGAATCAAAATTCATACAAAGAACGCTCAGCTCTGTACCCCCAAACTTAGAGCTGGTCCCACTGGCTACTGCCTATAATGGGCTTTACAGGGACACCTGGGTTATCATAGTCCAAGCCTTGTACCTAGCATCATCTTCCATCCTTTATCTTGCTACTTTATTACCTCTGAGTCTAGCCTGGGTCTGTTGGATCAGCCAATTAAAATGAGAGAAAAAAAGAAGACACTCCCAGCATTTTTTAGAGATCTGGCATTGGGGGATTAGGGGAAGAGAGGAAGAGAATAAGATAAAACATACTGAACACGTAACAGAAAAGAGACAAATAAATGCAAAACCGATTATATTAAAGATGTAGAAAGTTAAAGTCTCATTTAACTGAAGCCCTCTAAAACATAACTTTGGGGGCAGCTAGGTGGCCCAGTGGATAAAGCACCAGCCCTGGAGTCAGCAGGACCCGAGTTCAAATCCAGCCTCAGACACATAACACTTACTAGCTGTGTGACCCTGGGCAAGTCACTTAACCCTACTGCCTAGCAACAAACAAAAAAAAACATAACTTTAAAATAAACAATAGATAAATGAATACAAATGAAGGAATGGATAGATAAACAAAACAACGTATGAATACAAGTAAGATCAAACTAAAATTAGCCAACCTGGCAAGGCTGGGAAGAAGACTTAATCATATCTTTATAACAAATGAATGTATATTATATAAGTGAGTTGTGAGGACAGGACAGGAAACCCGTGAACTTGAATTGCCGCAGCAATTAAATATCAGCAACAATTCAGGACTCAGGAAAGTTGTCACTCCTCCTTCCATGGGAATGTCTAAAAAAAAAAAGAAACAAAAAAGATGAAAATCTAATTGGGTTTGAATGAAGTGCTCCTATAGGAACAGAGGAGCAGATGGCCCATGAAACCATAAGTCATGATTTCAAATTCTACTATCTAGAGGTTACTATCTAGATAGCAGGCCTCAGTTTCCTCACCTGTAAAATAAATAGTTGAACTAGATGGCTTCTAAGGAACCTTCCTGATCTATGATATCATAGTTTTAAGGAAGTAAATACTGCCTGAGCTGTCCTCTAGTTTCCATTTTGAACATTTCACCTTCTCTATGTACAAATAGAATCGCAAAATCCTAAGTGTTCTGGGGTATGGTTAGGGACTTCTGAAGTAAATACCTTTATGTCTAATGGGTAATTGGTTATCTATCTGCATGTATACATATATTGTGTATGTATATATACACACACACACACACACACACACACACATATGTATAAATGCATATATGCAGACATGTATGCATGTATATTATGAATATATGCGTGTATGCATATGTATGTGTATATGCACATGCATTTGTTGTGTGCACATGTGTATATTGTATGTATGCAGTTTGTGTGCACATGTGTTTCCATACAGAAATGTGTATGTGCATTGCACATATATCTGTTCATATCTATGTGTGCATATATGCATACACAGAGTGTAGAGGCAGAGGTCAAGACAAACATCTACATATAATGAGATACTTCAGGCAACCTGCCCTGCTGGAGCACATCTGATCACCTAGGAAGGTACCATGCTAAGCTGTACTAGCCATTTGGTTATTGCAGTGTTGTGTATTTTAGTTTAGCTTTTTTATAGACATACAGAAAGAATCAGAATATATCAATAGCACTGTGAAGTTCATACTCTTTTCAGCAATGCAAACATAACCCCATCAATGCCTTCTCATCTTGTATAACTCTTGTCCTCATGCCCCAGTTCTTTTAAAGGGATAGGGGCAAAGCATGGGATATGGAGTCCAAAGATCTGGGTCTGAAACCCAGTTCTGTCACTGCTTATGTTACCTTGGGCAAGAATGTCAAGCTCTCTGGGCCTCAGTTTTCTGATCTGCAAAACACATGGTTCCCAAGTTCTCTTCTAGTTCTAAGCTTATGACGCAAGGGGGTTCACTCAACATTTTGATGACCTTCCTCTAACTCTCTGGACATTATATACTATATAGAGAAAAACATTTAAAAATCACTAAACCCTCATCTTACTATGGAGGTGACTCTGAGTTCTCAAATGCCAGGGAAGTACAAGTTCTGACAGGTCCTACTAAGCTGAAGAGGCTTAGACTATATATCTGCTATTGTGGACCAGCCAGATCAAGTTCAGAGAGGTTCATTACTAGGTTAGCTACAGGGTGAGGAATTTCTCATCCCAGATACTCATGAAAGACCTTCACCTGAGGTGCAGAGGGGTCATGATATGTTCTAACACAGAAAGCATTTGAATCAATGAAATCACAGATCCACTGAAGTATATAGGAATCGCAGACTTTTAAAACTGGAAAGAACCTTACAGATTATCTAAATTCTCTCATTTTATAGATAAGGAAACAAAGGAAAAGCACTACCCAGAGTTCTGTGTTCATTTCTGGACCATACATTTTGGAGGGATATTCACAAGTAGAAATGCATAATAATAATAACACTAATAATGGTGATGATAATGATAATAGCGATAACGATGATAGCAGCTAGTATTCATATGGCACGTTAAGGTTTGCAAAATGCTTTAGAGATAGTTTCTCATTTGACCTACATGACATTGCTGTGAGATAAGTGCTATTATTATCCTCATTTTACAGATTAGGAAACTGAGGCTGAAAGAGATTAAGTGATTGGCCCAAGATCACACAACTAGTAACAATCTGAGGCAGGATTTAAACTCAGGTCTTCCTGACCCCCAAATCCAAAGCTTTATCCATCATGCCATCGAGCTACAAAATAGTGGGTCATACAAAGATCAGTTTAAGGAATTGGGCTTATTCAATCTGGAGAAGACAAGATATTTTTTTTGAAGGGGAAGAAAATATGGTCCATGGTATTTAAATCCAAAGGGCTGTTATACTTAAAAGGCTTACTAACACTTCAGTCAGTCTGACTATCTAGGTCTGAATGGAAGAACTGTTGAGTGGAGGCAGGAGAGGTTGGAGGGCTGGTAGTGCTACAGCCTCATTCTCATCGTAACTGAGTTAAAGAGGAAATAACATATATATGTGTATATATACGTGTGTGTGTGTGTGTGTGTGTGTGTGTGTGTGTGTGTGTAAAAGGCTTCTTAACTTACAAAGAAATAGGAGGGCAAGGGGATAGAGTAATGGAGGAAATCTTAGAAGGGCATGCAGATCAAGAAATAGGAGAGTAAGGGGAAAGGATAAAGAAGATACTCTTAGAAAGGAGGGTAGATTAAGGAATAGGAGGGTAAGGAGGAAAGATAAGGAAGGGATTCTTAGAAGGGTAAAGATTAGGGAGACAGTGGTTAGAAGTAAATTAGATGTTTGAGGAGGCATAAGGTAAAAAGAAAGAGAGAAAAGGATAAACAGTGAGAAAAAATAGAATGAAGGGAAATGTGCAACTAGTAATTATAACTTTGAATGTGAATGGGATGAACTCACCTATGAATTGGAAATGGATAGCAGAATGAATTAAAAAACAGAATCCAGCAATATGTTGTTTACAAGAAACATTTTAAAATGAGAGGTACACACAGAGTAAAAATAAAGGACTGTAGTAGAATTTATTATGCTTCAGCTGATGCACAAAGAGCAAGGGTAGCGATTGGATCTCAGACAAAATTGAAGCTAAAATAGATTTAATTAAAAGAGATAAATGAGAAACTACATCATGGAAAAGGTGCCACAGATAATGAAGTAATATTAACACTAAACCTAATACACACCAAATGCTATAGCATCCAAATTTTTAAAGGAAAAGCTAAATAAATTACAGGTGTAAATAGTAAAACTATAATAATGGGGGACTTTAATCTTCTGCTCTCAGAACTAGGTGAATTTAATAAAAAAAAATAAGAAAGAAGTCAAGGAAACGAATAGAATTTTATAAGCTAGATATGATAGATATCTTGGAAAGAACTGCATAGGAATAGAAAAGAATAACCTTTTTCTCAGTGGTACAAGGCACTTTTACAAAAATTGACTATATATTAGGGCATAAAAACTTTAAATGCAGAAAAGCAGAAATATTAAATGAATCCTTTTTAGATCATAATGTAACAAAATTATATTTAATAAAGCACTATCAAAACAGAATAAAATTAATTGGAGACTAAATAATCTAATCTTAAAGAATGAGTAGGTTAAAGAACAAGTCATAGAAACAATAAATAATTTTATTAATTAGACAACATATCAAAACCCATAGGATACAGCAAAAACAATAATCAGAAGAAATCTATATCTCTAAATATCAATAAAATAAAGAGCAGACCAATGACCTGGATATGTAATTTTTTTAAAAACTAGAAAAATAACAAATTAAAAATCCCCAATTAAACAACAAATTGGAAATCCTAAAAATTAAAATTGAGATTAATTAAATTTAATGTAAGAAAACTATTGAATTAAAAAATAAAACTAGGAGTTGGTTTTATGGGGGAAAAAAATAAACTAAACAAACCATTAGTTAATATGATTTTTTAAGAGAGAAGAAAACCAAATTACTAGAATAAAATGAAAAGAATTAATGTACCACTAATGAGGATGAAATCAAAGCAATTATTAAAAGCAATTTTGCCCAATTATATGCCAATAAATTTAAGAATTTAAGTTAAATAAAAGAAAACTTATGAAAATATAAACTGCCTAGATTAACAGAAGAGGAAATTAAATATCTAAATAAATCAATTTTAGAAAAAGAAATTGAACAGGCTATGATGAGCTCCCTAAGAAAACAAACATCAGGACCAGATGGATTTACAAGTGAATTCTATCAAACTTTTAAAGATCAACTAATTCCAATATTAAATAATTTATTTGAAATAATAGACAAAGGAGGAATCCTACCAAACTCCTTTTATGCAACCAATACGATGTGGAAGAGCAAAAACAAAGGAAAATTATAGAACAATTTCATTAATGAATAAGGAGGCAAAAATCCTAAATAAAATACTGCTAGGAGACTACAACAATATATCACAAAGAATATCCATTGTGACCAAGTGGGTTTTATGAATGCAGGGATGGTTTAACATAAGGAAAACTGTTAACACAATTGATTATATCAATAACAAAGCATCAAAATACTATGATTATATGATTTTAGGTAGATGTGTTGGATTTTTTCCTTAGAATAATAAAAAGTATCTACCTAAAACCATCACCAAGTATTATTTGTAATGGTGATAAGCTAGAAACCTTCCCAGCAGGATCAGGAGTGAAACAAGGATGTCCATTATCACCAGTATTCTTCAGTATTGTATTAGAAATGCTATAAACAGCAATAAAAGAAGAAAAATAAATTGAAGGAATCAGAATGGGCAATGAGGCAATAAAACTATCTCTTTTTGCAGACAATATGATGATATATTGGAAAATCCTAGAAATTCAACTAAAAAGTGAGTTGAAATAATAGTTTTAACAAAGTAGTAGAATATAAAAAACCCATATACATCATCGGCATTTCTACATATCACCAACAAAACTCTGTAAGAAGAGATACTAAGAGATATCCCACTTAAAACAATTGTAGACAGTATAAAATTCCTGAGAGTATACCTGCCAACACAAACCCAGGAACTACATGGATATAATTATAAACAAAGTCAGATTTAAATAATTGGAGAAATACCAATTGTTCATGGATGGGTAATGACAATTCTACCTAAACTAATCAACTTCTTCAATGCCATCTCAATTAAATCGCCAAAATTTTATATTATTGAGCTAGGAAAAAATAATAATAAAATTCATTTGGAAGAACAAAAGGTCAAAAATATCAAAGGAATTAATGGAAAAAGATGTAAAAGGAGGTTTAGCAGTACCAGATCTTAAACTTAAGGCAGTAAATATCAAAACTAGCTGGTACTGGTTAAGAAATAAAAAAGTGGATCGTGGAACTGAGTAGAAATACAACACGCAGTAGTAAATTATTACAGTAACCTTATGTTCAACAAATGTAAATATTTAAGCTTTTGTGATAATAATTTACTATTAGGTAAAATAAAATTGTTGGGAAAACTGGAAAGTAGTTTGGCTGGAATTAGGATAAGGTCAAAATGGATACATGACCTAGATATAAAGGGAGATATAAGAAAACTAGAAGACCATGGAACGTGTTACCTATCAGACTTATGGATAGGAGAAGGATTTATGAATAAACAAGAGATAGAGAGAATTATGAGGTGTAAAATGGATAATTTTGATTACATTAAATTAAAAAGGGGTTGACAAATAAAACCAATGTAGCCAAAATTTTAAGGAAAGCAGAAAATTGAAGAAGGGCGCATTTTATATACACAGATAAAGGTCTCATATCTCAAATATACAGAGAATTTTATCAAATTTATAAGAATATGAGACATTCTCCAATTGATAAAGGGCCAAATGATATGAACATGAAATCAAAACTGTATATAGTCATATGAAAAATGCTCTAAATCATTATTGATTAGAGAAATGTAAATTAAAACAACTTTGAGATACTTCACACCTATCAGATTGGCTAAAATGATAGAAGGGGGAAATGACAAATGTTAGAGGGGATTTGAAAAAGTGGGGACAATAATATACTGTTGGTGGAACTGTGAACTGATCCATCCATTTTAGAAAGCAATCTGGAATTACGGCCAAAGAGTAATAAAATTGTGCATACCCTTTGACCTAACAATACCACTATTGGGTCTGTTTCCCAAGATGATAAGGGAAAAAGGAAAAGAACCTAAACATCTAAAATATTTATAGCAGCTCTCACTGTGGTGGCAAAGAACTGGAAATTGAGGGGATGCCCATCAATGAGAGAATGGCTAAACAAGTTGTAGTAAAGTATATAAATAACTATATGATTGTGATGGAATACTACTATGCATAAAAAAATGATGAGCTGATTGATTTTAGAAAAATATGGAAAGCCTCGCATGAAATAATGAAGAGTGAAATGAGCAGAACCAAGAAAATGTTATATGCAATAATAGCAATATTGTTTAAAAAAAAACTGTGAATGACTAAGTTATTCTAAGTATTATAAATACTCAAATTAACTATAAAGGACCTATGAAGGAGGATGCTATCTACCTCCAGAGAAAGAAGTGATGAGTAGAAGTATGCATAGTGTGGTGTTTGTGTATATATATCTATATATGTATATATACACATATATATCTATGTATATATACATGTATGTATCATGTGCGTTATATATGCATATATCACATTAGTGTATATATACATATATGTATATGTACATATATGACACATATATGATCTCTGTGTGTGATTATGTGTGTCGAAAGGTGGTCTTATCTAGTGCAAGATAGGGAGGAAGGGAGACAGTTCAGAACTTAAAATGTAACAAAAAAAAATTCAATTTATTTTTTTTTAAAAAGATTCTTTGCTTCCCATCCACACAACTTCCCAAATAGCAGATACATCTAGCAGTGGCTCTAGAGTAAAGTAGAGATTTGGGAGCCCCAATCTCTGAGTTCTTCTGGGAAATCTTATTTATAATTCCCATTAGCAATATGGAAGCCATGACCATCATACTTTACTTCCTTCCAAATGGTAGTGGGAGAGAACACAGGGGGGAAACAACAGGGAGTAGGTTAAAAAGAAGCAGAGGAGATGGGGTTGCAACTTGAGCTCTTTATGAGAGAGGTGCAGTATAAATATCACATCACAGATTTAGAGCTGGAAGGAACCTTAGAGGTCATGTGGTCCAACCCCCTCATTTTACAGAAAAGGAAACTGATGCCATCCAAATCCATTTAATTTTATTTTTAACTTGCTACTATCCTTCTGCATGGCTATCCTTTGGACACCTGTCCCACATTTTCAACACTTAAATGCATGGCTTGGAAAATCAGCCAATATGTATTAGGCAGTTGCTAAACTGAGCTGGGTTGGACAGGAAGAAATGCATAAAACTGTACCTGTCCTCTAGGTCAGGAAGGCAGTAAATCTGAACCAGGTTCTCTGTGTATAAATCCAAACCCTGCTAGGTATTATTATTGGGTCAGAATTCCTCTATTAAATAAATTCTTTTTTCATCTGGATACTCTCAACTGTGATCCATCCTTAGGAAAAGAACATGTGTACAATGGGAAGAGAGGGGGAGTGGGGGAGTTTCAGTTGGGTAGTTTGTTGGGTCCTTTTAGCCTCCTGGTTCTCAAACTCTTTATTCCAAAAGCCAAATGAACTGACCAGATCCAATTCTATCTAAACAGGAAATTCCCCATCCCTGACCTGTGACCCTTTCCTCCTGGCTACCACCACACTCTACTTACTCTTTGACCTGTCCCTAATGTAAATATTTAATCTCACCTTTTTATGACCTGCATATTATCTATAATTATCCTCTGCTTATTCATTGCATCAACTGAAATCCTCCAAAAAGGGAGGGGATTGTTTATAGACAGTTCAGTCAACAGTTTTCTTGAATTTTCCACAGAACTAATTACCTTTTTTTTTTTAATGAAATTATTTGAAGTAGAGGACTATGAGTATAGGCTACTGCATGTACTGTCAGTCAGACAAAGCTGACGTATTGGTTGGTTTCCCTGAATTTCTTTTTCACCTCTTTCTTTTTTATTTACTGTTACAAATATTGGTTTGTTGAGTACAGAAGCAAAGAAGCATGTACTCAGAAATTAAGGCAATAGAAAAATAAAGCATTTCAATAAAAATTAAAACAATTTTGAAGAAATTAATTGATCCAATGGTCTTGGGGGTTTGGGTCTCAATGATCAATATTTCCTTAGGGGATAGAATAGAAGAGTGTAATGAGCTTTGGAGGTAGAAGAGTTAAGTTTACATACCTCTCTGATCTGATCTTACCACCCAGCCTGGACAAATCTGTTTGTTTTTCTAGGCCGCACTTTTTTCATTTGTAAAATGCAAGGCTTTGAATAGATGGCATCTAAGTTACCTTTCTGCTTTAAATTATGTGATCCAGATTGCCCCCCCACAGGTCTTAAGCAGGGGGCCACTAACAGGCAGAAGAAGAGGAAAGGGAGCTGAGGAATAAGAAGAGGAAAGAAAAGAAGATAAGCAAAAAAAAAAAAGAAGAAGAAGAAGAGAAATGTATTGGGTTGAAATCCACCAGCAGTGACCACAGGCATCATTCATCCTTTGACATCCAGGTTAACATCTTCCTTCCCATCCTGTCCTCCATCTCCCATTGTAACCTTCCAGATCACTGGAGCACAGAATTTAGGATTTAAAGATCATCCAATCTATTACCGCTTATTTTACAGATGAGAAAACTGAGGCCTAGAGAGGGAAATAATTTGTTCAAGTTCTCATAGGGATTAAGTAGCAGTTTCTTGACTCCCAGTCATAAGGAATCCTTTCTGTCCTGCTCAGCTCTGGCAATCACAGAGTTTTAGACCACAAGGCCCTGAAGGGCAAGGGGACCACTCCTAGTTCCAGGCCCTATTTGCAAGGGAGGAGTGAGCGAAGATTTGTGAGTCCTTCTGTGTGAGGGGACACCATGTGGAAATTCCTTCCTTTGATCCAGATGGACAACTCATCTGTAATTTACAGTTTTAGGGGGGTTTCTGGGGGCACAAAGAGGTTAAGTGACTTGCCCATGGTCATATAGCTAGTATGTGTCAAAGGTCTTCCTGATTCTTCTATCCTCTAAAGAACAGTTAGGAGGAGAAATCTTGTATCAGGCATAAACAAATAAGTTAATATTAATAAATACTATTATTAAATACTTTGTGGTGAGGAGGAGGAGGATCCTTCCATATTTACTCCTTAGTATTTCCTTTCCTTTGAACACATCACCTATGGCTTTTATCCCACAATTGAATTCCCAGAATGCTTCTCCTCCTTTGCCCCTTCCACCTCAGGCTACTCTGCCATTCGAGGGTGATGTGTTTCCAGACTGATCTCACATTATTTTCCCTCACACACTCTATGTTCTACCCAAACTGAGCTATCTGCTGTTCTCTACACATGACATCCCATCTCCCACCCCCGTCTCTTTGCACAGGGTGTCTCCCCTCGATGGACTGCTCTTCTTCCTCACCTATGCCTCTTGGAACTCCTAGATCCTTTCAAAGGTCAGCTCCATCGCTACCTCCGCCTGCCTCCTATCCCCTGCCTCACTTAAATCCAATTCATGAGCAAGTCAAGACATCATCCTCATGACATCATTGGTCTTCTTCAAGAACAAAGCATAAACAACAGCCATAGTTTATTAGGACTCTCTCCCCTGATGTAACATACTATGTATGTGCCTTGTACTTATTTGTCTACATACTGTATCCCTCAGGAGAATGGAAAGCCCCTGAGAGCTAGGACTGCCTACGTTTTTATTTTCTTTTTAAACTTTGCATCTCCAGTGCCTTGTACTTGGTATTGCTCAGTCATTTCAGTCGTGTCTGACTCTCCATGATCTCATTCGGGGTTTTCTTGGCAGAAACACTGCAGTAGTTTGTCATTCCTTCTCCATCTCATTTTACAGATGAGGAAACTGAGGCAAAATGTTAAGTGACTTGCCCAGGGTCACACAGCTAGTGAGTACTTGTCTGGGGCCACATTTGAACTCAGGAAGATGAGTCTTCCTGACTCCAGGCCTGGTACTCTATCCACCGTACAACTCAGTTACCCCCTTATACTTAGTAGCTGTTTAACAAATGCTCGTTCAATCGAATTGAATTGAATAAGAAAGAATATTGGACTGAGAGGGAAGATGGTCCAAGTTTGAGTCAGATACTAACCATTTGACCATGGAGCAGATACCTAAGTTCCCTGATCCTATTTTGTCATCTATAAAATAGGAATGATAATTTTTATATTGCCTGTCTAGCAATGTGAGCAATTATGACAAGGAAGGGAATTTGCACTTAGAGGAGAAAATTGGAGGAAGCACCAAGCGGCTTAGAAACACTGCATAGGGTGCAGCTGGGTGGCACAATGCATACAGCACCGGCCCTGGAGTCAGGAGGACCTGAGTTCAAATCCAGCCTCAGATACATAATACTAGCTGTGTGACCTTGTGCAAATCACTTAACCCCAATTGCCTCACCAAAAAAGAAGGAAGGGAGGAAGGGAGGAAGGAAGGAAGGAAGGAAGGAAGGAAGGAAGGAAGGAAGGAAGGAAGGGAAGGAAGGAAGGAAGGAAGGAAGGAAGGAAGGAAGGAAGGAGGGAGGGAGGGAGGGAGGGAGAGGGAGATGGAGAGGGAGAGAAAGAGAGAGAGAGAGAGAGAGAGAGAGAGAGAGAGAGAGAGAGAGAAAAAAAGAAAGAAAGAAAGAAAGAAAGAAAGAAAGAAAGAAAGAAAGAAAGAAAGAAAGAAAGAAAGAAAGAAAGAAAGAAAGAAAGAAAGAAAGAAAGAAAGAAAGAAAGAAAGAAAAGAAACTCTGCCTAGTAGCTTAGCATAATGGGGAAAGGCCCTGCTTTATAGAGGTAGCCTGATCCAGCCCTACCATCCTCCTCCAATCCTTTCTCATTATGGGCCCTGAAAAGCCCCATGCCAAAGATATCTGGTCCATCACAAGAAGGGAAATCAGATAAAGGATGATTGATACGATGCACTCCAGGGTCCTTATCATTAAATGTCAAATTAACAAGGGATCCCTCAATGCATTCATGCTGCTCTGTTCCCCTGAAGATGATTACCTGTTCTTTTCTCACCACCTACCCCAAACAAATTCTGAATCTGAAAAGGAAAGGGGGGGAGTCAAATCTGGGAGCATGTGAAGCATGATTACACAACAGGGCATGCCCCTATCATTTTTGGTCTCCAGGAAGCCCAGAACAAGAGCAAAGTCATTTGCATTGTAGCAGAAGGAAATGAAGTTAAACATCAGAAGGAATTCGTTACTGTGAGGGCAAGAGGGACTAGAACAGTGCCAGAGGGAAGCTGTCTAATCTCCTTCTGTGGTGGTCTTGAAGAGCCAGGAGAAGGTCTCATTCATCTGAGGGTGGCTGAGGTTCAGAAACGCCTGAAGGAAAAGATACAATGAGACAGATGCTTCTCTGGAGGATCCCACCAGCCTAAAGAGCTAACCATCTGATGCTTGGTTCTCAGCACTTGGATGTTCAATGCCTTTTCAGCAGCCCAATGATGCCAGGTTAGAGTACAAACAAGCAATACCAGTCAAAGAAATGGATCAAAACTCCCTTACTGCTACCTGTTAAACTGATCCAGCTATTTTGGTGATAAAAGCAAGACCCCCTCAGAATGCAGAAGCCAGGTCGACCGAGTCTTTCAGGGGTAGTTATTTGTCTATCCTCCTGCTTCTAGGAATAAATAGTATTCTCCTTTGTGCAGATAGATGAGTTTTCCTCAAGAGGTTCCTCAGGAAAGGAGATTCTTACAGCCTCTTACACCTGAGTGTCTAACAGCCTTTTCTACCAAGAAGTTCCCCTTTGTGCCATCATCATAGCTGACACTTATATAGTGCCTACTATTGCTAGCTAGGCATTGTGCAAAGCGCTTTACAATTATTATGTCATTAGATCTTCACAATGACCCTACTAGATAGGTGCTATTGCTATTCCCATTTTACAGCTAAGAAAAGTTGGGCAAATGGAGGTAAATGACTTGCCCAGGATCACACAGCTAATAAGTATCTGAAGCTGAATTTGAACTCAGGTTCTATCTGCTATCTGAGCTGCTATCACTTAGCTGGTGACAGTCCCCCTAACAAGACAGAGCTTATGGCTGTCCACATTTTGACCAGCTAAATGAATGGTCCTGTTAAATCAAGCAAGCAATAAACATATATGTATTGACTATCTGTTGTCTGAAAGAAACCACACAGAGCATTACAATGCAACAGAGGAGCATGAGAAACAGTCTCTGTCCTTCTGGAGCCTATAATCTAATTAGGAATACGTGGCATTTAGATATGAAAAGAAAACAAAGGTAATCACACTTTCTACCTGGGACAAGGAATAAGCAGGGCAAAAATAATTGATTACATTGCCACAGAATCACAGAAATTCAGGTGAAATGAGAAGGAAATAGCAAACCACTCCAGTATTTTGCCAAGAAAATCCTAAATGGGGTCACAAAGAGTTGGACAGGACTGAAAACAGCTTAACAACATGTGCCAGGCACTTTGCTAAGTGCTAGAAGTATCAATACAAGCAGGAAGACAGTCCCTGCCCCCAGTGCACTTACATTCTAAAGGGAGAAGACAACATATAAAAGGGAACTAAAAAGAGAGAAAGAAGGTACTCTCAGGGTAGGGTAGAGAAAGCCCAGAGTATCAAGAACCAGGAGCTCAGCCGGGAGAGGAATGAAGACATGGCTAGCCAGGGTGTCCTCAAAATGGAGGTTCTGGGAGGGACCAGCATGGTTATTCAACTTTCATTTTTGAAGATATCACACAGGGTGATGTCTTGACTTGTGCATAAATTGGATTTAAGTGAGGCAGAGCTGTGCCAAGTCATCAGCCTCACTCTCTCTTCCAGAGTCATTGAAGTCCAGTGGCAAGACAAAAGTCAAGAAAACTGGAAATGGCCCAGGATGCCATGGATGACCTTGCCGTCTTCCATGTCTGACCAACCTATAAGTGCTCCATAGCACCTGCATCAGCCTTTCATGGCTGTGGGAACAAATTGTTGTCATTTGCCCATTCCAAAGGGGGATATCTCCACATGCTTGTGGTAGACATCCCCCTAACTCACTGCCAGGTTTGAGGCCCTGTCAGTTAACTTCTACTGCTAAGACAGTTTTACTAGGGTATGGCCTCAGAGCATGCTACAGCTTCTTGAAGCCACAGGTGAGAGTTGGGTGAGCCAAAAGGAGGGGAGTATATGGGGTGTTCAGGCAGGACTAGCACTTCTGGAGTGAGGGACTGCTGAGTCCTTTACAAGGCTGCTCATCTTTGGTGTTGACCTGAAGAATATATAGGATTTGTATGAAAGGAAAGGGGATGGGTGCTCCAGACGAGAAATGGCTTCAGAAGTATCACGAATCACGAGGCGTGATTCAGGAGCAGCAAATAAGCCAGTCTGACCATTGCACAAAGTGCACATCAAAAATCACATCTGCAGTGCTCTAAAATTTTATTCCTAACAACCTTGTGAGGTAAGGAGTGCAAGTATTATGATGTCCA